>NC_079151.1:132746600-133977016 GCF_947563725.1 Argiope bruennichi | reverse complement strand
AGAGTGGGCATTTTTAATGAAGCCACGAATGCTTGCAGAATCCGCCTTCTTTTTATTCAAAACCAGTAAGTTAAAGTTATAAGGAATAAGCATAACGCAAATGAGGTTTCACATTTTCAATTTACGCAATAAAAAATTATTTGTAATATGAGGCCGTCTATTGGTGAATTTTGGTACTAATGTTTTAATTTAATAAATGTGAAGAGTATCATTTGAATTATCTGCATTTCAATGTGTATCTCATTTGAACCAATAAAACGCCTTCAGAAGTAGGATGGGATGGAAGAGAAGATTTTCTTGATTCTAATTCCATTATTTTACTTCTTGCCAAATCAGTCTGGAAGTAAAATTCCTTTCAACTATTCAACGAAGAAAATATTTGAGTTTACCAAGAAAAAAATTCAATAAAAAGTCAATAATGAGATCAAAGTTAAAAAGATAATAGTTGTAATTCAGAATTGAAATTCAAACGTTTTAAATTTGTAATGTTTTTTTGATATTATACATTTTCAACTTCCATTTTAATGTCTCATAACTGATAAACTTAAATGATACTTGATTTTTATACTTGATTTTTATATTTAAAATTAACCAATTAATTTCGATGTCATAAACCCCATCCCGAAAACCACATCATGTTCTCAATTGATTAAAATAAATTTATTCCACATTGTAGGTTAAATATCCTAAAATACCAATAACCTGGGTAAACAAAATATCTCCAAAAGTAGGCTAGGTCCATTTATATGTAAAGATAGCAATAAATTCTCAGTCAGTTTTTACATACCATTTCACAAACAAAAATATGAAGTAACTTCATTTAGTAAATATATTTGAAATTTTTGGTGCCTCTAAATAGTTTTTCGGTTATCGGAAAATATTCTTTTGTTACGCTCTTAGATAAAATTGCTTTGAAACTTTTATTTTATGGAGGTGCCTTTAATAAGGATGTTGGACTAAAATACTGCCTTCATTAATAATTTAAAACTAGAACTTGAGCAGGAGGAAGATAAACCTTTTTAATAAAGAAAGAACCTTTATAAAGAGAAGAATTTTGCATCTTGTTTATAGAGTGATTCTCTGTAAGAAAGTAAATGATATATAGTTCACTTAGTTACTTTAAAAGTTGCAGAATTAAAAAAAGAGCAAGTGGTTAGTTCTAGTGTAAAGAATCACCTTTAATTTTAGAGGAGGCTTCCCTGAAAGCCAAACAAAAAAGCAAATATTCCGTTGAATTAAATACAAAAGATTTTTTTGTTAGAAGAGGAAAAGAGGTTAAAAGAGGAAAATGCGGGAATGGAAAAAAATAATGTTTTCATTGGGATAAATTTTAAAAGATTTTTGGAATCATTGGATTTCAAAAAGGTCTAACAAAAAAAATAATTAAAAAGAAATATTTTTTAATTTGTCATTACAAGTATAAAATCTTGAAACTTTCGAAAAACCGAAATTCTGGATTTCTATGAATTTCACTATTTAATCTGAGTCTGGAAAAGACCGTTTTTAGAGAATAAAATTATTTTTAATCAAATGAATCTCTTTGTGAACAAACATCATAGTTCACTAAATTTTATAAAATAATTTTCTAACATTAATTTTTATTAGAATGTTAAAGAAAAGTTTTTTTAATTATTATCTATTTTTACGATTTAATTCTTGATACATGGATATAAATAATATCCAATAAATATTTACTATAAACAGATAATCAGTCTGCATTTTTAAAAAAATATAAATCTGCCATTCATTAACAAGCAGCAATAATTACGAATTAGTACACTACTTAAGGAACAGATTATGTGCCACATTTTTTCCAAGAGAAGTGATATCATGTCCAAGAGAAAGAGATATAGTTTATTATATTCAAACTTCAACAAATGATTTGATCGCTTATTTACTCAATGAATTCATGCCACTTTTGTACGAGAACACTCAATAATCCGCAATAGGCATAAAGGTGGAGTATTACTCCCTTGAGGAACACCGAAGAGAGAGAAAAACTTCCGAAACCGAACCCTCTTTTAAAAGCCCTCTCCCTCTCAAGAAATCTGAAGGAAAATGAAGTAATCCTGGAAGGAGGGGGAGATAAATAGATGAAAAAAGTGAGCGGACTAAAACATCATTAATCATTTTGCTGTATGATCTTGATTGTCAGCTTCAATAACACCGAACAGAGTGGTATCAGAAGAAAGAAAGGAGAATAGAATTGTTTTCTTCACTTTTTTTTCTTTCTTTTCCGACTTATTGACATTCGATTGAAGAAAAGAAAGCGTGAGCCTTATCTCTGGGGATACTTATATGGCCTATCGGCTCCATGCCATTGTTTCTCGTAAGAAACAAAATAGATCTTCAAGGAAAGAATGCGTTCTCAAAAGACGTGCATTTTGTCACTGTGATGGATGGTTTCGGAACAAGAGATGGGAAGCATTGATGTGGGGAAGAGAAGTTGATGTGTCGACAGTGATATCTTAAGATGAACATCACGGATAATAATTGGATCGGTTAGGAACATTTTCCTGACTACTTGTGCAAAGATAGCTTTTTACTCCGAGAAACGATAAGGTAAACTGATCGCCGAGACAGTTTACAAGCTTTGAAATAGAAACTTGCATTTAAGATATGTGAGCTAAAGGATTTTTCTGCTTTGATATCAGCTTTGTTTCCCGCGCTATTCTTTTTGTGGGTATTCTTTTGTAAAATGTATCTATTTTGACATTCATCTAAGCGAAGTATAGAAGAAATATTGTTATCACCGAAAATTTTGACATTGATGAATTTCAACTAAAGAATTTGACGAGATGTTTCATTTCTCCATGAGTTTCAAAAACAAATTTTTGTCTTCCATCTGTCTGTAAAACACGATAACTGAATGACGCTTTAAGCTAGACAAATGAAATTTCGTATATAGATTTAAGATTGAATTTGTAGATTTCTGTCAGAGTTTGAAAGAAATTCCTTCACAGAAAATCTGTCTGCCTTGTTGTTCGGTTACAAGTAAAGCTGAGCAGGAAAATAATATTTGGTACTGAGGTTTAGCATCTTAATCGTAGATCAATCAAAAGCCAGCCTTACAGATTGGTCATAAATCTACCTACTGACCCGTTGTATGACCATCCTTAGGTGTGGACTTCAGCAAATTGTAGGTAAACTGAGCATACATCAAAAAATTCCTCAAATTCACAAGAGAAGGGAAAGAGGGATACGTTTGCCTGTCTCTAGACGCGTTGGAACAATGCTAAAATGTCGCTGTCTTTCGGTCTTAGGCTTTTAACTTAAATAACTTAAGTTAATAAAATTTGGTATGTTTATGTGTGATTACAACTATATATCTGTGCCAAATATTTGTTTCAATCTCTCGGCAAAAAGGTGTTCAAAATGCATATTCGCATGATAGATTCAGCAAAAATGCTACATTCAAGACAAATATCTAATAATTCATAACTATTGTCCGTTAATGCTATGCAAGGCATTTCAGGCCTTTACCAAGGTCCATATTTTTATGCAGGAGAGGAGGGTAACATTTTCATTGGAGGGTATTCGAGAAGGTTTCGGAAAGGGCAGTCCCTATAGTTTGCAGATGTAAAATTAGTATTATATACAATTTTTTTTTAGTTATTCAAGTATAATACGATTATTTCATCATTTCACATGTATTATGATGTTTACCCTTGTAACAGAAAGACATTATTTCATTCTCATGGTGCATATTCAATTTTTAATACATTCTTTTATTGTGGGTTGTTATTCTTACCATATAATTTTCTATTTATTGTTTTGTATTCATATCGAACCCAACTTCTTTATCTATTTACGTGTTATGAAATGTTATATTTTTAAATAATGTGAAACACATCCGCTCATTAGGGATTGAGGAAAAAATTATGTCTTTATAAATAAGTATATCTTTATAAAAAAAAATCTATCTTTATAAATAAGAATTAAAGAAAATCAGATCAAAGTGTGTATAATCAGAAATAATTGCGAAATGATCCATTTCTAAAATTAATATCTCAAGATACTTTGAATTTTTTTTTTCCTGTAAACAGCTCTGTTTGACTCATTGATTATTATTTTATCAAACAAGCAACGATAATTTTAAACTATTAGAATTCATAATTTACCATTTAATAGCCAGGTTTTCCCACAAGAAAGATATCATTTTTTACAGACAAAAAAACTGTTTCTTGTATGCTTCTTCAATAAACAGTTTGGTCGCTTGTTCAGTGAATTTACACCACTTTTGCACCACAGTCCCCCGCCGGCACGCGGGAGGATTATTACTCCCTAGGGGAGTACTGGAAAGATGGAAGTTACTTCCGAAAGCACTCCTTGTGTAAGAATTTTCTACCCAAAAGAAATCGGAAGGAAAGTGAGGTTATCTTGGAAGAGGCAGGAGGGGGTCAAACAGTCGAAAAAGTGAGTGGACTAAGGCATCATTAATAATTTCGCTGTGTGATCCTGATTGTCAGCTTCAATAACACAGAACAAAGTGGTATCGGAAGGAAATGAGCAGAATAAAGTTGTTTCCTTTTCTTTCCTCCTTTCTTGACCATCAACTCTAAAAGATAAAGAGTGAACAGGATCTGCGGAAATGCTTATATGGCCTATTGGCTGTCTGTCATTGTTTGTTGACACGGAACAAAATCGATACACAATTTTCGAGAAAAGAATGTGTTCTCAAAATACGTGCATTTTGTCACTAGGATTGATGATCACAGAAGTAGAGATATGAAGCATTAATGGGTATGTGGTGCATAGACAGTGATATCATGTGAAGAACAAAAGGGATAGTAATTGGATCGTTTTGGAATTTTTTTTGTTATGATGCTGTGTAGCATAGTCTTTTCACTAGGGTAAGAGTAAAGTAAAACTATCGCCGAAGAAATTTGTGAGTTTTGAAACAAAAACGTGAATTTTAGGGACCTGGATTAAAGAATTTTTTTCTTTAATTTTTATTTCAATCGATCATTTCATGATATTTCGGAGGCTCTTTTCATAGTAAAATTATCTTTTTTTAAATGTAAAATTGGTATCACTAATATTTTATTATATTTATTTTTGTTATTCACGTGAAATACAATGTACTCACCACTATTAGATATATTCTAATATTTTTTCTGTAATTTTTACTCAACAGCAGTGTAATATTATTTAGTTCTCTTGTCAGAGATTCATTTTTCAACGGATTATTTTCCTTTTTTGCTTAATGCATTATTTTTCAGCTAATATAATCTTGTAATCGGCGAATTTGTATTCATATTCAATGCAATTTTTCTCTTTCTATTTATGTGCCATACGATGTAATCTCATATGACTTTTAAATAAAGTCTATCAACATGCACAATCATATTAGCAAGAAATACGTTTCCCACTTCAGAATGCTCTAGATTGCATTATATAAATTCGAATAAGATAAAATTGAAACTACATATAATTCAAATGTTAATATTTATTAAATAAGAAATTAGAAGGAAAATATGCCAGGTATACACGATATATATGTAATACACGATAAAAATTACTGTTTATAAATGCTATATAATATAAAAATCAGCATTAAAATTGCTAAATAATGTTACAAAATTTTTCTATACAGCAAAATACCGTCAATCAATCGTAATGACGCAGTACATTTAATTGCTATAGTTCAGCAGCTTGCTTGCTGTCTGATCCTCTCAAATCTGTTTACTCGTCTGCGACTCCGACCACTCTCATACACACAACTTCTTACGATCCACTCAACTTCTTCCCAAACACACAACAATTTCCTCGCAGCTTCTGAGTGCCCGTCTTTTATAGTTCCGGGAGGCGGGGCTAGGATCTTCAGACCAATCACGGCGTACCTGGGTGTATCTCGGTTATTACTGGATGGTTCGTGAAGCTTCTCGAACTTTCTGATATTACCCATTTAGTCGCCAAATTCAACGCCAAGTCGCCAAATGGTCGCCAAGCTTAGCACGCCGTGCCGGATAGCAAAATTACAGATTTGTAACATTGCTCTCCTCTTCAAAGACTGACGTCCCGGCAGTCCCACTTCAATCCAACAACTGGCGTAGGCTTCCGAATGATGTGACGATGTTGATGCGTTTGGCGACTTCCGCGCTTTCGAAGATGACACCATTCACTAATTTGGCGGCGACCAAAGATCCATCCGAACCTTCTCAATTCTTTTGACACGGACGTCTTCGTCTTCTCGGACTGTACACCCAGACCCGATTCCGCTCCCTAAAATGCAGGATGTCCCATGGAGCCAAACATGATATCGCAACATGACTCTCCGAAACGAACTCTAGCCAGGATGGTCGGTTTGTCACTTTCAACTTCCTCCGTCGAAAAAATCGACTATCAGGATTGTCCAACAGTGCCCTCTGGAGTCCATTTGAAAGCCAGGGATTCAACTCTGTCTGCAGAGCTTTCACGGGAATACGTCCACCTCTTCCCGGTCCCTTCTCGACACTCGAGAATAGTCCGTAGCTCTCAACACAAGATCTTCCAAACAGCGCATCTGCCCCTGAGGGAAGGGCTCCTCTGCGACGACATAAGTTTTCCGGATACACAGAAGATTCCTCAGCTCCTACTTGTATCACACTCCTATACAAGTCCACAGCGTAGCCGAATTCTTGAGAGAAATCGAGGCCGAAATTACAGGGATCAGCGATTCCAGCCACGTAGTCTTCATCCATAGCACTCTGCAAGGAGTTACTAAGAGACTTTTAAAGAAGCTGTCCCTTTAACCTCTGGATGAATCCATTCCGAACAGGGTCGCATTAACACCTGCATCCATAGGCATCAAGCACGGGTTGCCACTAACAGACCCGTCCAAACAGAGTTCATCTTCTCCATCCCCAAGTGTTTGCTCCTTCGATTCCACTTCAGGGGACTCATTCGGAGAAGCCTGTTTCAGCTCTGCAAGTATTTGACAGTCTCCCTGTTCGTGCATCTCCTTATTGAACTTTGGTTTATCCTCCGGTAGGCTAAATTTCTCTTCAGTGACACCGGTCTCCACTCGATCTTCAGCCTTTTCTTCGTCCACTTGGCTCTCATTGTTTCCTTCAATTTCTTCTGTGATATCTAGGACATCTTCGATTTTGTTACCTTTATCTTCTAAAATTTCTTTCTTTAATCCATTCTTTATTTCTTCATATCCGGCTTTCAATTCATCTTGTCCTTTCTTTATCTCTGCCATCATGGCAAGTAGCTCTGCAAATTTTTCATCCATTCCTCTGTTTCAAGGCATACACAGGAAAGTCCAACTAATCCCACTTCTGACACCAAAATGTTACAAAATATTTCTTCTATTACAAATACCGTCAATTAATCGTAGCACATTTAATCACTAGTCATTAGTTCAGCAGCTTTCTTGCTGTCTAATCCTCCAAGACCTCTCGGTCTCGAGTGCTTGCTTTTTTTATAGCCTTCCCACAGGAAGTGATGTCATTTACAGGAAGTGACGTAATCTTGGGAAAGTCCCAGAACTTTCTTCAAGTTTCAAGGAGAAACTGGTCTCGGTGATATAATGTTGGGACCATCTGGAGTCTTCTAGAAGACTCCTTTTGACGCCAAGACCGCCAAGTCGCCAACTTTTGTCGCCAAGGTCGGCATGTCAGGGATACGTTTTTATCACTTCGTAACAATATGTCCCCTCTCATATTCAAAAATGTGCTCTTATCACAAAACCGCATTTTTCATAGCTTACTGCAATGTCGGATTATGAAGTACATGGTGCCGATCGCTGCCTTCAGATGCTAGTCTTTGATAAAAGGTTTTGTACCTCTGGTAACCTCAGAATCAAAAGTCTCAGGAACAGTTATCCGGTGAACGAAGAAGCCATGCTATTGGGAAATGAAAGCTGATAACTCGTGATTCTGTGAAAATGATGTCCTAAAGGCATCCATCCTGTTGAAGTTGTAGGATTACAAAATTCTTCAGTAAATCACGGTACCGCTGTCCTGTGAAGGAACAGATTTTAATTCTTTATGCAGATATCTCTTCAAAAAATACAACATAATGATAAAGGTAGCCATAAAACCACACCATACTGTCATGTTTCCAAGATACTTTTCAAAGATCACTTTTTCAAGGATGGAATTATTTTAATAGCGTGAGAATTTTCGGCTGAACAAATTCGACAATTGTGGGTGTTAACTTGTTCGTTGAGGCAAAAGTGGTCTTCGTTATTCTACAGAAACTTCCTCATCAAGTGACTTCAGCCATCATTCCAAGAAGGAATTGAAGTGCAAAGATTTTAGCAACCTCTATGGAGTCTCCATCCTGCATCAGGTACACATGTTTGATTTTATAAGAGTAAAACGTAAAGCATCCTTCGTAAGACTTTCATACTGCGAATTATGGCATGCCCAATCTATGGTAAACAAATGGAGCACTCAGACTGGCATTCGGTGACTGAATCTTAAGATCAATGATCGTAGTGGCCACACTTTTGGGAGTTGAAGACGAGATTTATTACGCTTTCTACCTGGAAGAATGCCAAGTAACCTAAATAATCTCAAATATATGTATCCTTTTGCATAGGGCACATAAAGACATTGGACCTCTTAGTAGTCGCTCCTTATGATAGAATTCTTTTACAGTTGCAACGGAATTCTGCTGTTTCTGCTTGAATGATTTTACCACCATCGCTTTTTCTTTTAGTGTAAGCATAATTAACAAGGAAGTAACAAATGCTTGCAGAATCCACCTTTTTTTCATCCAAAGCTCATAAGTTAATGCTACAAGTCATACTCTATAACGCGACTGAAGTTTCACATTTTCAATGTGTACATTTGAACATCATTTGTGTGATAGCGCCATCTATTGGTAAATTTGGGTGCTATTTTTATTAAATAAATATTAAGCATATCATTCTAATTGTCTGTATTTCAATATTTATCCCATTTGAATCAATAAAATTAAAAGATTTTTGTGATTCTGAATTCCTTATTTGACTCCTTGTCAAATCATCTTGGAAGTAAAATTCCTTTGAATTATTCAGTGAAGAAAATATTTGATCTCACCGAGAAAACAATTTATTTAAAAAAATCAATAATGTGATCAAAGTTAAATAGATAATAGTTGTAATTCAGAACCGAAAAACAAACGATTTAAATTTGTAATGTTTCTTGATATTATACATTTTTAGCTTCCATTTTAATGCCTAATAACAGATAAACTTAAAGGATTCATGGTTTTTATATTTATGGCTGACCAATTAATTTCAACATCACAAACCCCATTCCAAAAAATGATATCTAGTTTTCACTTGTTAAAAATAAATTTATTCCATATCAAAGGATAAATTATTTGAGTAAACAAAATATCGCCAAAGGTGGCTAGTTTATTTTATAAGTATAGATAGCAATTAATTCTTAGTAAGTAGATACTATTTCACAAAAAAAATGTGAAATAGTTTCATTTAATAAATATATTTGAAATTTTAGGTGTAAATAAATTTTCGTTTATCGGAAAATATTCTTCTTTTAAGTATGTATATGAAATTGCTTTGAAACTTTCATTTTATGGAGGTGCCTTTAATAAGGATGTTGGACTGAATACTGCCTTCATTAATAATTTAAAACAAGAACTTGAGCATGAGGAAGATAAACCTTTTTAATAAAGAAAGAACTTTTATGAAGAGAAGAATTTTGCATCTTGTTTGTAGCGTGATTCTTTGCAAGAAAGTAAATGATACATACCTCACTTAATTTACCTTAAAAGTTTTAGAATTAAAAAAAGTCAAAGGCATAGTTTTAATTTAAAAAAATACCTTTACTTTTAGAGGAGGCTTCTCTAAAAGGCGAACAAAAAGGCAAATATTTTGTTGAATTAAATACAAAAGATTTTTGCTCGAAGAGGAAAAGAGTTTAAAAGAGAAAAATGCGGAAGTGAAAAAATAGTTTTCATTGGGATAAACTTTAAAAGATTTTTCAGAACCATTGGATTTCAAAAAGTTCTCATAAAGAATGAGTAAAAATAAAAGATTTTTTTTTTATTTCATCGTTACAAATAGCAAATTTTGGAACTGTAAAAAAAATTGAGATTCTGGATTTCAATGAATTTCACGTTTTAATCAGTACTGAATTTGAATAAAACCGTTTATTTTTTAATTATGTCTCTTATTCTCTTTGTCTGTGAACATTATAATCCAATACAGTTTATAAAAATAATTTTTAAAATTCATTTTTATTAGTATGTTAAAGAGAAGAACTATTTTGATATTTTTTTTCTATTTTGAACCTATAATTCTTGATACATTGGTATAAATATTAGAGAATTATGATATAATTTTTTTTCTGAAATTCACTAGCAGCGAATCTTACTAAAAAATGAAATTAAATAAATTAATTTATTAACGTAGAGTTAAGTAATAAATGTATTAGAGTGATATATTACCATCCATAATACTATGTACACAGGAGTTAGATACTCTATCACATCAAAAATGGAGTACAAAAATCGGTTGCAAAATTCCTTCTTTACGAACATAAAACAACAAATCAAATTAAATGGTTGTGTAAACCAGCGGGAGTGGTCTCAGCAAAATGTTTCCGTACATCTCTAATGAAAGTGTTATCCCAATGAACTCCTTGTATGGCACTGGCGTACAATAGTTACGAAATATTAACATTAGGCGTGAATATAGCATTTTACGGAATCTGTCATGTGATCCTTTTAGCGATTAATCCCCGGTATGCGATCGATAGAATCCGAAAATCGAATTTCTGTCTTAGACTCGGTTTTCCAAACAGATCGGAACAAAAATTTGATATAGAACTTTTGACTACTCAAACTTAACACAAATTACACATATCTGTAATAATTGGTATGCTCCTTAGTGTATTAGACTAAAATTGTAAAATCAGTTTTTTGAGGGTATAAATGTTCCTAGTTTCCTAGGTGAAATAATAGATTATAATGGCAAAAACAAAATAACGAGTCTTAATTTCATGACACTGGTCTGTGATGGTTTGAAGTTAATAACTTCTTTTCATTTTATTCTGTAAAATCGTTACATACAACCCGCCCCCCACGAGTCGAAGGAGGAGAAAATTTGGACAGGCAGGACAAATGGCATTTGTGCACTCATAACATGCTCATTGTCGATGTTTTTTTACAGTATGAATCACATTTTTAACTATTGCAGTAGCATCAAAAGAAATGGATAAATAGTCACTATTACCGTTATTACCAATAGAATCATATTTATATTTTTAACATGAAGATTATAATCAAAATTTGAAGTCCATACCTTTTATGGAATTCCTTTTATTCTTAACGTAGTATACAGAAGAATACAACGTTAAGTATATAAGTATAGTAAACGTCGAAAAATTCGAAAGCGAGATTTTAACGAATCTCCATGTTTTAAAGCTCCCTGAAATTAAGATTTCAAGTCCATTCCTTTTATGGAATTCCTTTTATTCTTAACGTAGTATACAGAAGTATACAACGGTAAGTATATAAGTATAGTAAACGTCAAAAAATTAGAGCGCGAGATTTTAACGAATCTCCACGTTTTAAAGCTCCCTGAAATTAAAATTTCAAATCCATTCCTTTTATGGAATTCCTTTATTCTTAACGTAGTATACAGAAGTATACAACGTTAAGTATATAAGTATAGCAAATGTCAAAAACTTTGAACGCGAGATTTTAACGAATCTCCGCGTTTTACACCTCCTAGAGCTGGAAAAATACATTTTTGGAAAATTTCTTTCTGTCTATCTGTCTGTGACAAACGTAACTCAGAAATACCTTGAACTAGACAAATAAATTTGGTCTGCGGTCTTTATATTAAATTTGTAGATTATCAAATTTGAACAAAATAGGATATCTGTCTGTCGCGATGTTCGAATATAATATGAAAACTACAACATGATGAGATCTAGACAGATGAAATTTAGTACATGTATTTAACATATATAGTGTGCACATCTATCAAATTTTGAATTAAATTTAAGAAACGATTGATGTCTGTCAGTCTGTGCCCTCAGAAACATGAAAACGAGGTAACTCAAAAACGCAATGACTTAAAAACATCAAATTTGGTCTGTGATTTTGTGATTACTAAAGTTAAAAATTATTCTTTAAAAAAGAATCTAACAGCAGTTCCTATGATAGAAGGAGAGAGTTTTTGCCCTTTTCTCGAAACATGTTTGATTCACATTTCGGTACGCATAGAAAGCATCCTATTCATTACAATTATTTGAAATTTTATACAACAATATTTACAAATATGATGCATATATTAAATATGTTTTTATTTTTCTATGAAGAAGGATTAATTTTTAGAGGCTATTTATCATGCAAAATATCATATAACTTTTAGATTTTCAAATAACATGGCATTCATTATTTTTTAAATTTTTGCCATCAGCACAATGAATGAAGCAAAATAAGTTCACTGCAATTATGAAACCCACGCTCATAAATTATGATAATTTTGGAGTGATTTTATTCAGAATTATTTTTTCTGAGAGTATCTATTTCTGATTATGAAACTGAAAGCCATCACATCACAATAGATATTCGATTCGCCATTAAAAAATAAATACTTTAAAAAACAAATATTTTTCAATTGTTTTATCATTAAAATAAATCATTCAATTTATATGTTCTGAATTTTTATTAAATATTAATTTTCACTTGCGAAAAAAAAAATCCCATTTATTTACAACAAAAAGTTTTTTAGTTTTCACTTACTATAATTTCTTAGTTAAAATTAACGGTTTTAAAACATGCACAGGTTTTACATAGAGGAATATCTGTTCTCATTCAGAATCAGAAATTCTTCTGTGCAATTCGAAGAGAGCAGCTGTTTATTCCCATTATTATTGCAGTTCTGATTATAATACTTTGTTCAATATCTCTAAAATTTTGTTTGTTTCTTACTATTTTCTCACGCTTCAATTATGCAAAATCTTTATTCTATCAGATTAGAATATTTTTTTTTCAATTTCATAGTGTAAATTTTAACTTTTGTTTTTAAGACTAAACCTTTCAGAGCTGCATTTAACAAATGATCATATCAATTTCAATCACACCTGCTTTTTTCCTTAATGAAATGAGTTTTAAGGACCAAAACAACCACATCATGAACATATGTCAGAAAGATATGATTACTTCCACTACAATTAAAAAAGTGGGTCAAATTAAAGTGTGGGTAAAAGAGTTCAGTTTCATTTATTTTAATTAATCATTTCCCAAAGGGGACCTCCAGAATGTCATGCTGACGCCTTAGCAATAACTGTCAGTTTGATTCGATCGTTTGGTTAGAAAAGTAACACATTGAACCTGAGGGTTTCATTTTCTCTTCTCATTCGAATTTCTACTAATTAGAAATGTCATTTTTCATTTTATGATGTATGACTCTGTTTGAATGGTTTAACCATGTTCCCTTCAAACTTCTATAACTTGCACGCCTATTATTGTCAAGACGAATCTTTGAAAGTTATGCTTTTTGAACTTCAGAATACAATGTTGTTGTTTTTATCCTTGATCGAATCATCTTTAATTATAAATATCAATTCATATTGTAAAAATTTTTAATTCATATTTTCACTCGGTTTTCAAATCTTTGTAGAGATGATAGAATTTCAGTTTTAGATAAAATTATTTGAATTATGTGATTCGATAGCGTCAATAAATCTGGCAATAAGTTTTGACATTTATCATCAATGTTATTATGGCAAGATATGAGAGATATTGCTGAGTTCTTATTTAAATGAAATATAAAAAAATTTTAATACATATTTTTAAAAAATCATAATTTTTCCCCATTAGATTAGTTTTAATTTATTTGTAAACTGATGTTTGTATTAAATTTTATGGCATAAAAGTTTTAGAATGCATATTGCTTCTTTTTCCATGGTATAATTGTATTAAAAATTTAATATAATCTGAAATTTGATATTTTGTCTAAAAGACTGTATTTTAAAATTTTATAATTTTGTTTACATGATCATATACCAGATTCCATTTTGATAACTTGTTACGTTTCTCAACTACAGTATTTATGTATGAATAATGAGATCAATTCATAAGAAAGTCTGTTCAAAATTTGATACAAATATGCAACTTTGGTGTTACAAATCTATTTGATCTATTTTTGATCTATTGACTTTATTTGATCTATAAAATTTTGCCAAATTTTTTAATGATAGAGTTAACATGTTCAATTAGAAGCACGCAAAATTTCCATTCTGATATTTTGTCCAAACTCTGATTGGGATTTATAATTTTGATTTAAATACCTCTACAGTAATGTAGGCTAATTCAACTTTTTATTATCTGGGATTTTTAAGAGAAAATATTTATTTTAGTATCTTTCTCGGCTCAGTTTAATAAAAAATAATGAGTTTATTCATTGGAATTCTTAAAACCTCGTATAATATTGCAATGATCTCTTTCTACAGAGTTTATTTACCAATAGCTAAAAAGTGTCAAATGTACCTTTATATATATATATATATATATATATATATATATATCTTGATATAAAGATATATATATATATATATATATCTTCCTTGCATCCCCTGTTTAGAGAAATAGTATTCAATTCATTTAAGTTTATTCAATTATTTTAGTGAAAACATAAAATTTGAGAAATATGTGAGAGAAATTTTTGATTCCTCTATTCACAAATTTATCTCTCAAATTATATGCATCAGTGCGAATGTATACTGGATTTAGAAAATATTTTAAATGCAAATAATCTCTAATTACTAATTAATGTATTCCGTTGGTTATTAACTATACACAAGCCTTCATAATGATACACCAATGAATCTTCCGATACTTATAATTAATTATGTATGATTTTTCAGCTTCATGGGAGAACAGAAATACAATTCGATAAAATGATAATTCCTTCATGAATCTGTACAAAATCGATAATTAATGAATAATATAGCATTTCAAATCCACTTCCACAAAATTTAAATTAATTCTTTTCTAATGCAACTTTCCCAAACAGGATGTGTAAAAGAAATGTAATACTTAGATCATTATAATGTCTCTAATGTGTAATATTTCATTCACCACTTGAAAAAAAGAGATTTTTAATGAATTCTGAATGAATACGAGAGTAATTATTCTTGATCTTGGAGACCATTTGGCAGCTAAAATTCTCCAACATGCAAGAATTTTGATTCTGTTTCTTTTAGGAATCGAAATCTAGATATTCTTCTACTTGTGCATTCTAGATGTTAATGTTGATTTCTAATTCGCTATTTTCTCTCTGATTTGTTGCGAATTTCTACAAGTTCTATATTTGTTTACACCTCGGTTACTCCAATAGCACAGGTATAATGTACAATATTATACAATATTAAACAATATTTGCAATATTGTATTATACAATATTAAACAATATTTGCAATATTGTATAATACTGTTGAATATTTAATAATATAGCATTTTATAATATTGTACAATTTTGCGCAACATTCTGTGCTACCTGGGTATGCTTTTGCTGCTCGATGCTGCGTGTGTTCTTGTTGAATAAAGCATTTTTTTTCTATTCCCCAACGCGTTTGGTTTCTTTCACCATACACCCATCGGATGATTTTCATAACTATAAGGACATTTTTTTTAAAAAAATAAACAAAAGAATTTTTTAAATTTATAATACCAAAAATATTCCTAATTAGGCAATATTTTTCTATTAATATTGTTATGGAATTTCCAGGGTTCGTTTGGATAGTGGGAGTTATATGGTGTAGAGAACACTCAATCAGCAGGTGGCAGTAGAAAATGAAACAACGACGTTTATTTACACGAAGACACACAGGACAACACAAAGACGACAATTATATACAGCACACAATTATCTTCAGCCAAGACGTGCAGACAACAGCACACAACAGACTCTAATGCAGACCGTAGCGCACAACTTAATTCAACACTCACTTGACTCCGTCGCTGCTCCGCTATCTCTGGAAGGCCAGTTCTTCTGTCGATTCCGACTACTCTTCGACTCCACTGGTCCACCACCCGATTCACCACTGCCCGGTAGATGCGGGTGCTTCCTTTTATAGGTCTCAGGAGGCGGAGCTAGAAGCCTCTCAACCAATCAGGAACGTTCAAGGCGTATCTCCGTTCCTACTGGACGGATCGGGAAAATTCTCGATATTTCGGGTATAATCTATTTTGGCGCCAAAGTCGCCAAATGGTCGCCAAGCTCTATGACCTCCTATGGAACCCACTATACTCTGAAGCCGCATCTCAGATTCGTAACAATATTCAATATGCATGTTAATTTTGGCTAGGATTTATTTATTGGATAGAAGCATTTTGCCACTATTTATAAAATGGATATTCCCATTCGAAATGAAATCTTTGAAAATTTGATGATTTTACGAATTACAAGGGCCCGATTCGAGACAATATTCTACCGAAAACTTTTTGTGTATATCGAATATTAGAGACTCAATCTTTAATGGATCACATGTGCATTAGCATTAATGTGCAGTGAAAGTGTGGTTAAAAAAGTTATTTCTTACACTGTATCATCCTTATCGTCTGCCTTTACTCTAGGTTACGAAATTCACCTCAATAATCTTTTATGTAACTTTAAAAACTAGCTAACTAATTTAATTAATAAAATAATAATAAAAGAAGAAAATTAAAAAGAAAAATTTTGCAGTTTAATTTTAATTTACTTTTGGTATAATTTTATTTTAGTGTATTAAAAATTCATTCAAATAAGTACAAAATTATCTGATTTTATTCCTTGATGACAACATTGTGAACCGTCCGTCACTTTTATGACGAATAACTCATGTTACGAAGCAACACCTCAATGCTTTTTAAATCATCTATTGGAAATCGGCAAGCGCAAACAATGGACTAGTAGCGCCATCTATTATTACCAAGATAAAGAATTTGTCGAAGAAACGGACCTTTTCTAGATAAGTGAACATTATTGAGTCTTCGGAGACATTAAAAAATGAAGCTTATAGAAAAAAACCCAATTAATTTAACTAAATGCAAATTATGGAAAATGGTGTTTCATTAGCAGATATGGTACATGCAAATAAATTCATTTCTAATTCCTAGAAATCATTTTAATTTAACGCATAATAAAGATTCAGAAGCTAAATCTTTTTATTATTGAGGATATACATTTTATAGAATATTTATTAAGAGTTTAGAATATAATTCCAATATAAAGTTATTACAGTACTAATATACAATTAAGAATATTAATTTAGAAATAAATCCGCTCCATATAGTTTAGTTGATAAATGGACCATTTACACAACAATCTATGAAACTTTCCTTAATAAAATCTAAATCAAATTTATCTGAATGAGTAATAATGTAATAATTTAATTCCCTGAAAGCAATATTAACAATGAGTAAGTAAAGTATTGAATTAAATAAGATTTATTTATTGCCATCTTTATATTAAAATGAATAATATTAAATTTTAAAAAAATTAGATTATTTAAAAATAATTTTATTTTGTTAATCATTTTTATTTGCACTTACTTTTGTAAAATAAGCTGTGCAAGAAGTCATTTTTTTTTAATAAACACTGATTTATTACGAATGCATTTTAAAGGATATTCTCTTTTATTTTTGAGTGTGAAATAAATAAATTAGATGTCAATAATAAAAATAAAAAATGAATGTTATTTAAAGCTTTAATGATATAAAATACCGAATAATATTGTTGCAATACTTTCAGGACATTCATAATATCGAATAACGTCGTAGATTTATCGTACAATATCTTGTTGCTGATAGAGCAACGTCGGAAGTGCCATTGTCACATTTTAGTTGATAATAAGAACTTAAGAAACTAATACATGCACGTTAAAAATACATTTTCATTACTATCAATAAGAATAATAGCAAAATAGTCAAAAGACAGAGAAAATATTCACACAATTGCATGTCATGAATGTGTGTGTCAACATGAACATCTGTCGTGTAATCCTTGGTATATTTTTTTCCGATTAATCTGAAATGCGGTTAAAGTATCCAAAAACCAAATTTGGGTTTTAGATGTGTTCATTTGGACTGATTGGAACAAATATTTGACAAAAAACTGCACTTAAAGTTGGAAAATCATGTACCAAATTCGATATATTTAAATCATTGCGTTTTTGTTATCGCTTTTACAAGTTTCTGAAAGTACAGACCGACAACCCCCTGTTGGATTTAGCTCAAAATTTGATAGGTGTCTACAATATAGATATTAATGTGCCGAATTTTATCGATCTTCTTTTTGCCGTCATCATGCTAACTTATATTCGAACAATAGACAAAAAAGACTTTCACAGAATAGATTCTGTTCAAATTTGGTTTTAAGATTGTATACCAAATTTCATCTATCTAGTTCAAAGTTTTTGAGTTATCCGTATGTGTGTGTGTGTGTGTGTGTGTGTGTGTGTGTGTGTGTGTGTGTGTGTGTGTGTGTGTGTGTGAGTCCAATTCAGAAAAAGAATTATTAAAAGAGGGGTTCATATACATTATTGCTCTTTTCAAATAATTTTCCGGTTTTCCTTCAACTTCCGCCGTACTAAAAGTTGATAAAATAATATTGTCGTATGTAACATTATTTTTTATGATTGACACGTCCAGGTAAGCATCATGCATGCATGATAGATTTTCGATTTACAGTAATCTTACCCAAGCAGCAAGAGAAGTCGCTAAACGATTGGCCAAGCATCGCAGCCATCTGATATACGCCGCCCGTATTTTGCCAATGTCACCTTTGCATTGGCCCGACATCGGATTTTGACCATATTTTTTTCTGTCGCCTCTGAAGATCGCTTTTTCATCGGGGCGAACTCCTACGGCGACTTAGTGAAAAAGACCGGCTCAAAGCAATCGGCCCATAGTCGCCTCGATGTCGGGAAAGTTGTTTTCCTAGGTGGCGCTATGCGAACATATTTTAGAAATTTCCCATGAATCATCTGGCGTGTACTGGATTTTGAAATTCAACCAGCAACGCATACTGTCATTTCAAGAAACTTGGTAAGTGTAAAGTTTTTATTATTATATATTTGTAAATAATATATTATTTATTCTAAATAGTGAATAAAAAAGATTATTTTTGTTGAAGCCGTTCGAACTCGTTGCTTAACATGGAGTTGCACGTGATATTATTAGCGTTAGGCGTAAGCGACGATTATCATTTCTTTTCTTGTTTGTATTCTTTTCAAGTGATTTTATTTCCTATCTTTTTTTTTTTTTTTTTTTTTTGTGTCTGTTCTTAAATTATTGCAGATATTTTTCCATTTCATTTACAATGCCTTTCCTTTTGTTAACAACAATTTCTAATGAAAAAAGTTTTTAAAAAAATATTAAATTGCGTTCTTATGTTTTGGTTTTGCAATAACATTTGTGTTATTATTTTTATTTCGACATAAGGCTAAAAAAATAGATTAGCAGAATATATTTATTGTAAATTTCAAAAAAAAAAAAAAAAAAATCTTTAAAACTTGCAATTATGTAGTTATATTTGAATACTCTTATGTGAATAGTTTATAATTATTTCACCTTTCATAAAATAGTAACATAAATTTTACACCCATTAGTTTATATTATTTTTCTCTATTGTCCTAAACATTATTATAATATTTGCCTATATAGTTCATTATCAGATTGAAAACATTATCAAGCTTATGAAGTTCTATATATCCATTTTACTCCTTAATTACATATCTCCAATTGTCAACAAATATTTTATTTGTACTTTTAAAAGAAGTGAAAGCTCAATCATTATTCTAATTAAGGAATATGTTTTTTAGGTTCATCAAATCTGCAAAAAGAAGAGTGAACTTGAAGAAAAGTATATGTATAATTCTTTATATGTATTACCAGCAAAATATGAAATCCAGTATTCTATAGAATGGCCAAGCATTGTATATAATGCCTAAAACAAGCCAGTAATGTATGAAACAATTTGTATTTCATACATTTTCTAAGCATTCTATAGAATGCCAAATGACAACCTCGCAAAGTATGAAATACATCTCTCATTCAATGAAATAAAAATTTTGTGCAACCTTTGTTTCAAAACTGAAAATGCAATTAAAGATAAAATAAATTTTAAAATTGATCTATAAATATAAACAAAACAAAAATTTCTCACTATTTTTTTGGAAACTACTGTGCAAGTTTCTATTCCTGACTTCAAAAAAGAGCAAAATATTGGAAGTTACAATTAATGTGACGGAGTATGGTTTCTACCAACTTGGAACATCAGAAGGAAATTTAAAACAATTATATGTCCCAATTCACTTAATATCCTAAGAACTTGTTTAGAATTGAAGATATTCCAAATCACAAAATTTCTCTCTGGTCAGTAGCAATTACTCAGAGCAGTGGAAGCAATCAAGGATTTATCAGATGTATGTGTTTAAGTGCCAAAATATGTAATGTCTTTTCGTGAAAAATGTAGTAAAACTTCAAAATGTTGCAATGTGATAGGCTTGAATGACAAGTAGGTAAATTTTAATTTCTGATTTTTTTTATCTGAAAACTTATTTGCCTTAATTAGAAAGGCATAAATTTTGTTTTGTACAAATTTTATTTTTCTATATAATTTGAATAAATTTTTTTAATGGCAACCTCATTATTTTTTCAGACTGACAATTCAAGTGATTTTAATTCTATTTAGCTTAGTTAATTTTCCTTTTCATTTACAATTTTTCTATGAAAGAAGTTTAATAAAGTATTAAATAACTTTTTTATATTTTGGTATTGAAATAACATTTGTGTAATTATTTTTATTTTGATATGAGGCTAAAAAAAAGTTTAGCAGAATGTATTTATTTTAAACTTCAAAAAAAAAAATCTTTAAAACTTGAGATTATGCAGGCACTTTTGAGTTCTCTTATATGAATAGTTTCAAAGTATTTCGCATTTCATAAAACAGTAACATAAATTTTACTCCCATTAGTTTGAGTTTTTTTTTTCTTTATTATCCTAAACATTATTATAAAGTTTGCTTACGCAGTCCAGTATCTGAACAAAAATATTATGCTTATGAAGTTCTATAAGACTTTTGCTTGTTAATTACTCATCTCGAATTGTCAACAAATGTTTTATTTGTACTTTTAAATGAAGCGAAATCTCAATTACTATTATAATTGTTTTCTAGGTTCAGCAAAAAGGAAAAATGAAATGTATAAATAAATGTATAATTTTTTATATGTAGCTGAAGATTCAGTTATACATATATATAATATTTATATAAATGTGTGTGGATTTTTAGAAATTTCAAACTCTTCAAGTATTACATAATAAATAAATTTTTTATAAATTACTTTGTGTCAATATTATTTATTCTTCTAAATTATAAGTCATAGTTTCAGGATTTTGCTTGCGTGTATAAGTCATTACAGAAAATTCTGTAAAAAATTTCAAGTAAATTATTATTTTACTTTGTATTTCTAAAATATTATTTAATGAAGGTCTTTGTAAATAAATTGTTTTGCATAGTTGTTTTTCTTTTCTCCTAAAAATAAAGAGAGGAAAATAATAATTAAAAAAATATTTGTCTAAAGAAATTTTGTATAATTGAAAGTAGTGTTTACATTTTTAGGTATGGAGTTTTTGTAAAATATTCAGAGTTAATCATAGATCAAATTTGGTTCTTGTGCCATGAAACAAAACCAAACTAATCATAGATTTTTAAAAAAATTAGAAATTTGAAGTAAATTGTTAATTTGTGCTTGTAAAATGTTATCAATTGGACATTAGCTAACACTAACATTTGTAATGAGGTATAAAATTTCTACACCATAAAGTAACTTTGTAAGTTAATAATAAATAAGATTTCGTATAAGTGAAAGAAGTGTTGTATTTTTGTGCATGGAATTTTTGTGAAACATATTTTTCAAATATTCAGAGTTAATCATAGATCAAATTTGGTTATTTTGCCATAAATCTAAACCTCACTAAACATAAATTATGAAAATATTAGAAATTTGAAGTAAGTTATTAAATAAGAATTAAGTTTGTACTTGTAAATTGTTGTTTATTGAATATTAGCTAACACTAACATTTATAATGAGGTTTAAAATTAATGCAATATGAAGTAACTCTGTAAATTAATAGTAAATAAAATTCCCTATAATGGGAAGAAGTGTTCCATGTTTGGGTATGGAATTTTTGTGAAATATTCAGTGTTAATCATTAATTAAATTTGGTTCTTGTGCTACAAAACCAAACAACTAAATATAGATCAAGAAAATATTAGAAATTTGAAGTAAATTATTAATTTGTCCTTGTAAAATGTTGTATGTTGGACATCAACCAACACTAACATTTATAATGTGTAAATTTCTACAACTTGAAGAAACTTTGCATGTTAATAGTAAATATAAGGAATTTTGTAGAATTGAAAGAAGTGCTGCATTTTTGTGTATGGAATTTTTGAGAAATATTCAGTGTTAATCAAAGATCAAATTTAATTCTTGTGCCATAAAACCAAACTAATCATAGATAATAAAAAAAATATTAGAAATTTGAAGTAAATTATTATTTTGTGCTTGTAAAATATTTTCTATTGAAGAAACATATAATAGGAATTATATAATTTAGTGTTTGAAACTATTTTTAACCAATGCATTAAATTTTAGGGTGTTAAAATAGGAATTTGTGTTTTATTCATTATTCTTTAGGAATTATTTGTTTATTGCTCACATTGAGCAATATAAAAGTGTGTATAGTAAAAAAAAAAAATATTTTTTTAATAAGAATTATATATTTTTCTGTTTCGAATTTTTATAAAATAGCTTTTAAAAACGAATGATATAGGCAATATATATAATACATCTACTTTTAAATTTCTAATATCAGTTAAAATCATACTGATTAATTATATAATTGAAACTATGATTATGTTAACATTTCTTCCCATGCATTAAACAATGAAAATAAATAGGAAATATCAATGAAGGAAATAAATCTTATATGTAAATAGATGTTCTGGGGATCAAATTTAAAATTATTTTAGATAATTTTAACATTTGTTTATTTTTTTTAAAGAGCAGTAAAAAAATGTCATTTAAACATTTTATAGGGTAAGATTGTGGTAAAATCTCTGCTATAATAATAGTTAAAAAAAGTTGGAAGAATTGTTAGAATGACATTTTCCATGAATTTTTATCGAAAACAAGTATTTTATGGAATTTTAAATTTATCAAAATAAATAACAAACACTATTATTAATAGGTAAAAAAGAAAAGTAAACTATACAAAATTTTGAAAGTATGATAGTTTTAAATATTATGACACTAGTTTCTAGAGTTTGAGAAAATTGAATAACCATTAAACTAATATTTCAATGGGACACCAGCAAGTGTTCAGAAATAAATTGCCTATTGATTGGCATTTGTTTGCCCATTGCTAAAATACATGGGGAAATGATTAGTATTGGGTCGCCGATTGTTAAAACACATGGGGAAATTATTGGTATTGGGTCGCCGATTGTTAAAACACATGGGGAAATTATTGGTATTGGGTCGCCGATTGTTAAAACACATGGGGAAATGATTGGTATTGGGTCACCGATTGTTAGAACACATCGGGAAATGATTGGTATTGGGTCGCCCATTGATAAAACAGGTCGCGAAATGCTTGGTATAACGTCGCCCGTGACAATAACAAGTCGCCAAAGGATCGGCAAATTCGTCGAAAACAAGTCGGGGCGGCCATCGCGCGGCGAACCGCCGGGGGACATGACCAATGTCGGGGCGAGATCGCCTCCGATCTCGCCCCAATCTCGCTCGTTCCGTGGGGCGATGCTTGGCCAATGGTTGGCCAACGATCTTTTGCTGCTTGGGTATTTTATATATAGAAATCTTATTCGATATTTAGAAATCTTATATATATTCTTATAGAAATCTTATATATATTCTTATAGAAATCTTATATATATTCTTATAGAAATCCTATAGATATATTTATAGAAAGCTTATTTGATATATAGAAATCTTATTCCATATATAGAAATCTTATTTGATATATAGAAATCTTATTCTATATATAGAAATCTTATTTGATATATAGAAATATTATTCCATATATAGAAATCTTATTCCATATATAGAAATATTATTCCATATATAGAAATATTATTCCATATATAGAAATCTTATTTGATAAATAGAAATCTTATTCGATATATAGAAATCTTATTTGATATATAGAAATCTTATTCCATATATAGAAATCTTATTCCATATATAGAAATCTTATTTGATATATAGAAATCTTATTTGATATATAGAAATCTTATTCCATATATAGAAATCTTATTCGATATATAGAAATCTTATTCCATATATAGAAATCTCATTCCATATATAGAAATCTTATTCCATACATAGAAATCTTATTCAATATATAGAAATCTTATTTGATGTATAGAAATCTTATTCCATATATAGAAATCTTATTCGATATATAGAAATCTTATCCTATATACAGAAATCCTCTTCAATATATTGAAATCTTATTCGATATATAGAAATCTTATCCTATATACAGAAATCCTCTTCAATATATTGAAATCTTATTCGATATATAGAAATCTTATCCTATATACAGAAATCCTCTTCAATATATTGAAATCTTATTCGATATATAGAAATCTTATCCTATATACAGAAATCCTCTTCAATATATTGAAATCTTATTCCATATATAGAAATCTTATCCTATATACAGAAATCCTCTTCAATATATTGAAATCTTATTCGATATATAGAAATCTTATCCTATATACAGAAATCCTCTTCAATATATTGAAATCTTATTTAATGTAAAAATTGTTTTCTTTTTCGTAATGAAAATTGGAAATTTTTGAAAAGAATCCGATACTAAAGATTTTCTATGTTTGGAGGTCCAAATATACTTAAAAGACTATAGCTTGCATTTATAAGATTGGATAAATATAGACTCACGTATTTAACCTTACTTAGTAGTCATTCCCTAAATCGTGTCATTTCTATCCAGTTTCATCTAATCTCCATACGTCTCTGTTCCACCCAAAGTCGGATAACTGTCCTTTCAGCTCTCAAGGCAATCATCGAAATCTAGTCCGGCAATCCAGCCGAATACGTGTGCTCCTTAAGGTGGGGTACTTATTCAGGCGCTCCTGAGTTTCTTTCGGGGGAAAGAGCTTTGGAATTTCGTCTGAGGGGATGCCATTTTCATCCGACTTCATTGGATCTTCATAAATCACTGCTCCGCTCAACATTGGATAAATGTTATTCCGGTTTCCAAGGGCATCTTTGAAATCTAGTCTAATAGTCTAGCAGGACACGTTACTAACCTTAACAATGGAATACTTGCCAGGAAACTTCTCTCTCTCTCTCTCTCTCTCTCTCTCTCTTTCTTTCTTTCAATCCTCTCTCTATCACTCTTTTTCTCTTTCTCTCTCTATTTCTTTCTTTCTTTCTTTATCTTTCTCTCCTTCTTTCTTTCACTCTTTCTCTCTCTCACTCTTCCTATCTCTCACACACACTTTCTTTCTTTCTTTCTCGTTCTCTCTCCCTTTTTCTTTCTTCCTCTCTCTTTCACTCTTTCTCTCGTTCTCTGTATTTAATGGTTTGTTGTCTGTATAAATAACAATGAAAAATTTGCTTTTATTGAAAAATAGTACATCAAGCAATGCCATTTCTTTAAAAGTGTAATCTTTACAAGGTACTCCTATAACATAAAAATTTTATTTTTTATCCAGGAATGTTTTTTCCTATTAAACATTCTGCTAAAAGTGTTAATCTCTAATCATTTACATCAATCTTTTTTATGTGATAGTATACTGCTTGATAATCAGCTTTGTAGATCAGCTGATTCTTCTGGAATTTTAGTTGTGTTTAGTTTCAATTAAGTTTCTTAATCATATCTTGATGCTTATGATTTCTTCAACAAACTATTTCTCAGCATAAGATTTTTTATAGATATGAAATAATTGTTACTGTCTTAATTTCACAGCTGTTCAGTTCATTATGTAGATGAACATTCAAATTGGAGTCAAATCTCATGATATCATGATGCTATTAAAGAGTGTAAAGTGTCGAAAAAGAAACGTAACATGTATAAATCGCATGTTTTCTTTCATTGCACTTTAACTTCACTTTCTTAATTCTCAATGATTCTGGGCGATTAGTGAATGGAATCTGTTTTCTTTAGTTTTCAAAAATAAAATAAAATTGCGAGATTAAAAATATAATGAAACAATAAAACCGCCATGCTTTTCATTGCAATAATGAAAATCATTGTAAAAATTTATGTAAAAAAAATTTAAAAAATTGCAGAATTTGGAAGGAAATTTCATAGCAATTAAAATGGAAATAAAAAAAATTTAATTTTAAAGTAGTAAGAAAATCAGTTTTGGCCAATAATATTTTTCAGTGTTATAGCAAGCTTTGAGGTTATACACTCATGTCCATAAATTAAGGACAATTCAGAGTCACGCGGAAATCGAACTCTAAAATGCATATATCACCAGTAAAATAACTACACACATCTTCAAAAATCATATGCAAATTGCAGGAAGCCACCAGATGACACCGATAGTACGTCACAATGACGAGGGTGTAAGAGAGTGATGTATAAGGAAAACAGGCAAAGAAGTAAAATTGTTCGCAATCGCTTTATAATCCTTTCAATGCAACAACCTCATAGTTATGACACAATGGACGCATTTGGATGATTTTTTACGTGGTAGAATTATCAGCCGTCTGGAGTGTGAACGTACCAAGCAGGAAGTAACCGAGGAATTTGGAATCGCCTAGAATGTTATCTCCGGGATTTGGCAACGATTCCAAGATGTGATAATGTGAGTAGAAGCTACAGCACAGGTCGCCTCCGAGTTACAAAGACGAATGAAAACCGGGTTTTGACAGTTACTGCCAAAAGAAACAGTCGGAGCACAGCATCAGACATGTCTCGTCAGCTCTCTTCAGCCACTGGTAAGACAGTTTCAAGGCAGACCATGTACAGACGCTTAGAGCAGATTGGTCTATATGCCAATAGGCCTGTCAAATATGTTCCATTTACTGCAACTCACTGTCGCCTGAAGTTAGGCCGGAGTAGAGAGCATGCATTGTGGACACCTCAACAGTGGGCTTGTGTGATGTTTTCCGACGAGTCCAGGTATAGCTTGGAGTCTGATTCACGCCAGGTACTAGTTACCACCAAGAAAACATCATTGAATGACATCGTTACGGTGGTGCAGGATTGCTCGTTTGAGGAGGAATTATTCTGGGTTCCAGAACTGACCTTCATGTTCAAATTTGAACCATGACAAGTCAAATCTATCGGGACGCCATTCTAGAACAACATGTACGTTTGTTTCGGGGGGCCATGGGCGCCGAATTCGTGTTTATGGATGACATCACCGGTCTCACCGTGTAAACATCGTAAACGAATGCCTTCTATCGGAGGATATCACCCGTATGGACTGGCCAGCATTTTCACCGGACATGAATCTAGTAGAGCATGTGTGGGACATCCTTGGCGAACGAGTTGCAGCCCATCAACCACCTCCTACATGTCTACCAGAACTTCAGAGAGCATTGCCTGATGAGTGGTGTAATATTCCCCAAGATCAGATCGATAATTTGATACTCAGCATGCCTAGGCGTTGTACGGACTGTATTGAATCGATGGGAAACATACTATATATTAACCATCATACCAACCATGTAATATTGGTTTTTGTAAATAGTTTTTTCTTTGTAATTTGCTCCAGGGAGCAAAAAATCGCAATTTTTATTAATGATATCAAACATATAACATCTTTTTTGTCTTTACCTTTTGTTTAATAAATTGGTTTTACAAATAAGTCACATTTGTTTTGCTTCTGACTCTTTCTTTTCCTCAACTTGCATTATTCTTAATTTATGGACATGAATGTAGTTTTCGATTACCAAATACTGGCTTAAATTTTAATTCATTGAAATTCTGATATTTTATTAATACAATCGATCCGATTCTCACAATAAAATCGATTATATAAAGTAGTAGAGTGTCAAAAGACCGACAAATCGATATATTTTTTCTTTATTTTAAGTAGAGGCATTTTTTTTCAATTACAATAACGTATTCAAAGTGCATATAAACTGTTGCGTCAGCAAATTCATTGTGTCTGAATATTTATTAAAATATTTTATTACTGCATTCCTTTCAATCCAGTAATTTCTTTTTATAAGTTTACTTAAGCCAGTTATAAAATTATATAAAATTATTTTGATATGAAATCCTTGAATATCAAACTTAATCGAACCATGAGAATCTCCAAAACATCGTAGAAACTAATGTGTACTGTTAGGACTGCTTCCTTCTCATTCAAACATTACATATTTATGTTCGGCTTAATTAAGTTGTTGTTGTTGTTGTTTTTGGCACTTGCCACGGACAAGTCCGCTGTTCGAAGACAGCCCATTTAAGCCTGAGGAGGAGCGCCTCTTGTTTCTATAGTAGCGCCATCTAGGGCCAAGAGAACGACTTAGCTACACACACGTCACAACCCGTTTTACGGGGCGGACTTCATTCACACATTGCATTCACTCAACCACAGATCGTAATTTAGACCTGAATCAGAGAACGATCACCCCTGATCCAGTACCCCCAGTGGTATTACTCTCGACATGGAGGACTTTGTGACCACGACAGATTTAACGCACGTCAGCCACCAAGCACGCGGGGAATCTTCGGCTGGCGGGGTTCGAACTCGCAGTAAATTAAGTAAAATGTGCCTATAATAAGACATCACATTGAATTATATATATCTACAATATCTCTAGAATCTATATGTATATCTCTACAATAGCTCTACAATCTATCTATCTATATATATATATATATATCTACAATCGATGCGTATATCTTCACAATAGAATACAACATGTATATCTATAAATTGTAGAGATATCATATATCTCTACAATATTTATACAATCTATATGTATATCTCTACAATATATATATAATCTATAGATATATCTGTTAAATACTTATACAATCTATATGTTTATCTATGTAATATCTATACAATCGAATATATCGTATCTATACAGTATGATCTAATCAGTTACATTACAAGATATAATTATATAGAAAAGCGTTATCCATTGGGGTGCAATTTAAAGTATAATCTATGCATTTTCAAGAATAGGACAGAAAGGGGTTTTTTCTCTATTTAAGTCGTTCCATTTCATTTGGAATTTCAAAAAATTCCAGGAATTTTGTAGTTTTAAAAGAAAGAAACCAAAGATTCAAATTCCAATAGATGAATGGGCAAAATGGCTTATTATTTTTTTTTATTAAAATTCATGGTCTTTACCAAAGAGTGCAACAATAGAAAAAACTGAAGAAAGGGTAAAACCGGAGTAGAGCCACCATAAATCACCAGTTTATCTTAAGCAGCCAGCGGTCGAAACATTTTTCCAAGTCGATGCGGGGTACGGTTACCGAAGATCTTTTTATTTTCATGCTCTGCTTGGGTTTTTACTGGCCTTTTACGGCACTTCTGTGGTGTATGAAACCACTCAATAAGAAAAAAAAAACTAATCTAACCGCGTAAACCATAACATCAAAATGAAATGCTTTGTAAGCAGACGGTGTTCTTCTTACAAATTGCTGTTTTATACCTCTAAAAACTTGACATTCATTGATTTATGGCACAGAACATGAACCTGACATACGATGGGAAAATGCCGCTGCTTTGCAAAAAGTTTTCTGAAATAGTTTTTCATTTTTTTAGAAGAATAGGAACATTTATCTTCGAGATACAGACATGTTCGATTAGTTACTCGTAAAAAAAATTAGTGAAAGATGTTTGATCTTAAATTGTTTGTTGTCATTTGGAGCTTAAATAAATAGTTTGAAGCATCATTTGATTTTTCCATACAGTTGAATTTTAAATAACAAATATCAAAAATATTTTTGAAATGATCATGCATATTTGTCCAACTTTGAGGTTCACCTTTTATTTTTGAATATGCCTTATATATTTCTTTTTTATAGTTTTTATTCAATAAAAATTAATAATTTTGTAATTGTTTTTAAACTACATTTAAACAAGACAAATACGTTGTAAAAACTGAGAACAAAACATTGAGTAGACTTTAGCATTTCGTTTCAAGTTTCAAGTAACTCTTAATGTGACCAGAAAATCAACTCTTCAAACTTCTAGTTTCTTTTGAAGTGGAACATGATACTGTTTTCATATTTCATCTCAATTATGATTATTCTGAATCAGAAATTATAATAGATTATACCTAGATGTTTGCTGCACATGAATATTCTTTCTAAACAGTTATCTAAATTTTAAAAATTAAAACTCGAATATCCTATTTGGCAAAAGAAAAAAACTTAAAGACCGAGACAGATTCTTTCTGTAAAATCAAAACGTTTATCGAACCTAGAATAGGCAAGTTCAGATAGTTTTCAGACAAAGAAAAATCAAATATGAATTTTTAGTCCCATATATGGTAGCTTGATAATTTTAAAGTCCTGATTATTATTCTGTCTCGAATTCGTTTGGGTCCATTGAATCAACCGTTGCCCTCTGCACGTAATAATTTTTATATCATCCGATTTAATGAAAGAAAAGCATACAGACATCCTGCGTCTCCGTTAATTTGTCTGCCTTATAACAACGCTCAGAAACACTAATTTCTTTCCAACATTTTCTTCTATGAACTCGAATGATGAATGAAATGAAGTGATGATAAATGATGATGAAGGAAACGATGAATAATAATGATAAATGACGAATGAAATTATGAATGAATGAAATGAAATGATGAACTACAGTGATGTATGTAATGACATGATGATGAATAATAAATGATGAACTAAAATGATGAATATAATGACATGATGATGAATAATAAATGATGAACTAAAATGATGAATATAATGACATGATGAACTAAAATGATGAATATAATGACATGATGATGAATGATAAATGATGAACTATGGTGATGAATGTAATGACATGATGGTGAATGATGAATGAAATGATAAATGATGATGAATGTAATGACATGATGGTGAATGATGAATGAAATGATAAATGATGATGAATGAAAAAATAGAATATGAAGTTTTAGTCCGATATATGGTAGCTTAATAATTTTAAAGTCTTGGTAAATATTCTGACTCGCATTCGTTTGAGTCGATTGCATCAACTGTTGCATTTTGTTCGTAATGATTTTTATACCATTCGATTCAATGAAAGAAAACCACTCATCCAGCCTGCATCTCCGTTCTTTTTTCTCTCTTATAACAATCTTAGCAGCTTCAATTTCTTTCACACACTTTCTTAATCAAAATCAAATATGAATGCTTGATGAACTCGAATAATGAATGAAATGAAATGGTGATAAACGATGAATGATAATGAAGGAAATAAAATAATGAATGAATATTTAATGAATGAAATGAAATGATGAATGAATATTTAATGAATGAAATGAAATGATGAATGAATAATTAATGAAATGAAATGATGAATGAATAATGAATGAAAGGAAAGGAAATGATGAATGATAATAATGAACGGGAAAAATCGAATTTGAATTTTTAATCCGATATATGTTAGCTTGATGAAGTCTTAATTATTATTCTGTCTAACATTCGCCTAAGTCTTTTTCATCAACCTTTTATGTGTAATGATTTTTATATCATCCAAATTAATGAAATAAAACCAATCAGCCAGCCTGCTTCTTCGTTCTTTTATCTCTTTCTTCGTTAATATTGTTAATAAACTGCTTCAAAATGTATATAGGGCACATTGCGTTAGACTTCATCGTATACCCAATAGATGAGTTCAGTAACAGAATTATCAATGACTTAAACAAATAATGTTTAAAAAGTAGTGAAAGAACCTATTGATAAAATTTAGACTGATGAAAAATATAAACAAATTGAAGGTCACAAAATATTTACCTCTTGGTTTGTTCCCTAGTATGTGCAAATGGTTAAAAACGTCATAAAATATATTATGGAAATGTTATTTAGAAGTGCATAATATTCATTTGTGTACAATGTAGACCACATTTTATACATAAACAAACCCACTAAGGAAATTCCGTTTTAGATAGCGAAAATCTTTCAAGTTATCACTTCAAACACAGAGTGACTCTTTTATCTGGAAACAAGTCTTTGATATCTTAAGTCTTTTGTTCGCCCTTTAAAAGGAGGATAATGGTCTTCACTATCCATTATCCTAGGGGTCCCGGCAGCTGCTATTTTAATCTATTATTAATGGTGGCTGTCCTGAACCCTTCACTCGGGGAAGCTTTTAAAATTGGGAGACAGAAAACTGGGATTATTGCGCGTGAGGGGCTGAAAGGGAATGAAGATCTGATTCCATTCTTGGCGAGTGATGAATGACACCCACTTGAGATTTGGAATGGGTAATTTTATAGCTGTACAAATGACGAACGCACTCTTTTGCAGATTGGGATTTTCCTGTAAATAATAACGATGAATGTATGAGTATGCTTTGGCAGTTTATAGGCCAGATCGTTTAACAGAAGAGCTGTTGTTGATGGTCAAGAAGGTAAAGATTCAACCTATTTTTTCTAGACGAATAGGTTCCTATATAAGGCATGTTGTTAATAATTTTTTTTATATTGTTTTTCTGATTGTTTAAAATTTAACTCCAGAATCAGGCAATGGTTAAAAATTTTTAAAGTGCATCCATTTTTAATCATTGAAGATCTTTCATATAATATAACTCTATGTATAAAGGCACAGGCGAACAGAAAATTAGGGAAATACAGAGCACATTGAAAAAAAAAGACCCAAGTCTTTTAAAAAAGTATAAATTATATGTCTGAAAAATTCAAAACTTAGAAATATTTTGCAGAGGAAGTTATTAACTCCAAGTTACAAAAAATATTTAATTGGTATTTTTAATACCCATAAATCTCGGCAAATCAAACGGTCACCAAAGGCAGTTATTTGAGTAATATTTTAGAAAAGATAAGAAATAAATAAATTTTTTGTGGTTAATATTTAAATTTCGGATCAGTCAAAATTCTAATAAAATTCCAGTTCGCTTACTTGCTGGGACGAATTTAGATACTTTATGAAATAGTTCCTTTTAATAGCTTATTATGCTTAAATACATTTCTGAATTAATGGCTAAATTAAAATTTTTTATATTAGATAGTGAAATTATATATACATATTATCATATATATCACACAAAATGATAATTTCTTATAAATAAAATTAAAATAGCAAAATTCTAAACATTGTTATTAGAATATTGTTATTTTATGTTGTTTTGAGTTCATTAATGATTTTCTTCTCACAAATCATTGATATCCATATACTTTTGCTCATTCTTACAGAAAGAGATAACGGATTTGGCTCTGCTTTTATCTTTTGCACAAATCAAGTAATTGCTATTTTTGATCTATTTTCTGTGTTGACTTTCATCAATTCTTACATTGGAGGATATTTTTAAACTTAGAGAGGAGAATACAGATTATTGTGTCCAATCTCGAAACAGAACCTGGTATGTTTTTATTTTGGAGAAAGGATAAATGACATTTATTGAATACTTACAATAATAATTTTGTAACTATAGAGGTAAAGAATACACCATCGTGGTGAAGAGACTGCTATTTAATGCTAGATTAAGAACAACTAGATTAAATTATAGTTCTTATTAAGAAAAAAGTCTTTTTTTAAGAACAATTAAATATAGATTTAAAAAATTAACATTAAAATAAACCAAAAAATTGCTTTTTGGGAGAAAATAAATGAAGAGCATTTATTAAAGCATAAAATTAGATAAAATGATATGAATCCATGTTAATAAATCACCAAGGAAGTAAAAATGTAATTCAAATCAATATACAGGGTGTTTATTTTAAACTGACCGCATTCAGAGACCCCTGTAGTTGAACTGTCAGCCGCAAAGCCACCAAACTTTGTACGAGGACTATTAACGAGATGGGAAAAAGGAATCCTTTAAAAAAATTTAGTTCCAAAAGGTAGAAAATGTTGCAAGGGGAATGTTGCAAAAGGGGAAAATATGACGCTTTACACTTTAGGACAGCTAAAATTTTGCATAAAACACGGAGAAAAATTGCAAAATGCGAAATTACGTAGTCGACACCAGCGCCAGTATTTTGAGTTATAAAAAAGAAGCGGGGCATTGAAAATCATTTCAAGTATCAGTTGATTTGTAAAATACGTCTCACTTTAGTACATCGTACATTACTTGTGAAGCTCTTATATCTTCATCAATCCAATGCAGCGGACGCTCTTCACAAATTTAGAAGTCGAAGCAATTTACGTAAATGACCTTTATCCATTAATGCAGGGAAAGCAATGGTTAAAAAATTTGAAAAAAACAGGTTCTCTTGTAACTCGACCTGGTAGAGGACGGATACAGGTATCGGAGGATGCGATCACAGATTTTTCGACTGCAATCGTTGAAAGAAATCAGACGGGCACTGCTGGTAATAGCAGTACACGTGGAGTTGCTCGACAACTGGATGTTAGTGCTTCAACAGTATGGAAAGTTTTAAGAAAAATTCTTCCATTTTATCCATATAAAATTAGTCTTTTGCATGAATTAAAACCTACAGATTATGATCTTCGATTAACCGTTGCTTTGACATTTCTTGCCAAGATGGAGGTCGATGGAGCTTGCCCTTGGACAATTCTCTGGAGTGATGAGCCCCATTTTTATTTGAATGGGACTGTTAACACTCAGAATTCTAGAATTTGGGCATCTGAACAACCCCATGCATTTCTAGAAATCCCACTCCATTCTCAAAAAGTAACTGTTTAGTATGGTTTTACAGCAGATTTTATCATCGGACCATACTTTTTTGAGACTATTATCCAAGCAGGACCGCAGACCTGTTTCGTAAACGTTCAAAGATATCATGATATGATTTGGTCGCTGTTTTCGTGTTTAATGATCACCTCGCTCCCTGGAACTAATCCCGTGTGTGGGTTTTTTTAAAATCGAAGGTTTATATTGGTGGAGTCTCGAACTTATCGTTTTTAAAGGCAAACATAACACGGACTGTTATGAACTTGCCTCCTAAAATGTTGCATTCAGCTGTAGAGAGTACGGTGTACAGAATGCAATACTTAGTCCAAGAAAATAAAGGTCATATTGAAAATATCCGATGTCTTTCCCGGGAAAGCGATTCTACTGAATAAAAACAAAAGAAAAAATTAAGTCGAATTTGTTCTTTTTTTTTTTTAATTTGTAACCATTTATAGAAATTATTTTTTTCGAATAAAGCACATTTGTGGAAAAATTAATTCTTTTTTATTCATTTATCTGTTTTTAGAATTTCATCGTGCAGTTAAACTCAAAATTTAGATCAAAAGCGTCACATTCCCCCTATCGGCAACTTTTCGAACTAATTTTTTTTTCACGGGTTCCTCTTTCGCATGTCGTCAATAGTCCCCGTCCAAAATTTGGTGACTTTGGGGCTGATAGTTCGAGCTATAGAGATCACTCAGTACCGTCAGCTTAAACAAAAACACAAAAAGACAAAAAACAGATGTTGATTAAAAAAATTTAATAGAAATATCAGCATATACTGCTCTTATGGTTCTCTTTTGTTTTATTCTGTCATTTTTCATTCAATGCTTTAATTCGATTTTTTTGTGACAATTTCTATAGATTATAACAGTAACCTACATAATTTAGCCTGTACAGTAGACATCAATTTCGAATCAGTTATAGTAACCATAACCGGCTACTCCAACCCGCTACTAAAGCACAGGGATTTTCTAATAAATCGGACCGCCGCGACAGCAACACCAACGGGAGCTATGGTTTAGCCCTAAGAACCCTCATCAGCCAAGGTACAAACATTTCCATGGGAAGCATGCCCCGTCATCGACAGAATGTATCTGACCCCTACCATTTCTGTACCCACCCGGATAGTGAGAACCAACCACTATACCAAAAGATTCTCATCCTCTTTCTGAGGTGCCCACAAGTGGAAGAAATTAGTTACAGTAATGCTAAAAATGTATTTTACGGCCTGACGGAAGTTTGAAAAGTGAATGTTCGTCAAAATCTCGAATTCATATTTTATGATGTATTATTTTTACATATTAAGTATAAAGAAAGTATTGATGACACAATACTTTCTTTATACTTCATACAAGAGAGAGAAAAAAGATTCAGTTCCATTCGATCTCCGCAAGAGGAAAGTACAGGTTGCTCTCATCATTTTACTGCATGTAATATTTCGATTTCTTTTAAAATGCGCAAAGATGCATTATTTCGAAATTTTTTGGGGTTTATCACAAATTTAAAATGATATGTTAATAACAAAAACTCAAACTCAGAAACCAGAAAAACTCCCTTAAGCAATTATTTGTCTCTTAGTGCAACATCCAATCGCCACGACTTAATAGAAATTTAATAATCTATCATGTTGTTTTTTAATGTGATTAGTCAATGGTTGTAATGATTCACTTGATAAAAGATAGGCAAATTTGAAGCTCTAAATTGAAGGCATTTCATAGGAGTACTATATACTAAATAAAAATATGAATCCTTTCCTCGTATTTATGTGCATGAAATTACACTTCGCCCCACGCATATAAAATTTCAATGAGCGATTTCAAATCTTGTTGATTTATGCATGGAACCTTGATATTAAATTAGATGCAAAAGAATAAAAATATCACTTTCCAAATAAAAAATTTATTTCTATTAAGTATATATTTAGAGAAAGATTCAGCGATTTGAGGCTTGTAAGACCCTTGCTTCCCTTAAGAGAATGAGAAGTTGAGCAGGTGGAAATTGATATTTTGCAAGTTGCCCTCATGATAAAGTACGAACTGTTTCTTCAGAATCAACGTTTCAAAAATGAGCAAGTGACAATGCATCAGCATATAATTGGCATATAAGAATTCATTCATAGACTTCATGGATAGCAAATCAGACTACGATCGCCAATTAGAGTTTTGAAATGAGACCTCACTTCCAGAAGAATCATCTTTTTTTCTGATGAATGGGACTTGGATAGATAACTACTAGTCTTATCGAAATGGAAATTTTATTACCAAGATGAATACGTTTGAAGAATGCAAATTATCTCTGTCCAATAATAATAGTAGCAAGAGTATATTCAAACAGGAATCATTATAAGAGTATATTCATATAAGAGTATATTCAATCAATCACAGGCGAATACGGATATAAATTATGTTGTAGGGCAAAAATGTGAAGAATTTAATCGAAAGCAACGTTCCATGATATTTCTCATTTATTTTGACATTTCTCACAATTTTTTGGTTAACCCTTAACTGGGGACGTGCGGTCTGCGAGACCACTAGGACCATTTTAGGTTATTCCTATTCTATTTTTAGCTTAGTTGGATGGATTGACCCTGTAGCTTCCTGTTTTATGACCTTCAATACACGTGCCCTTTTTCAACCGATTTCAGCAAAATGCTTTTTTAAATAATTCAGTCATTTCATTGAGCGCGGTCTCTGAGACCGCACCTCCCTGTTAGTGCCCGAGTGATAAACAAGGCTTAGCAGATGGCGCTAAAACTTGGACCCCGAAATATCATCCAATTTACTGATCCTATTATGAAGCAGTGCTCCAGACACTTTTAAATGAAGCAGAAAGTGATTTTAGAGATAAGGATAATTGTACAGAAGAGTTTTTCCATGAAAGTTCGCATTCAACTGATTCTGATATGTATGTTCAAACATAGTTAATTTTTCTAGTGATAATGCATTTTGAAAAATTTATAAATATATTAATATACCAAGAGATATATATACAGAATTAATAGGTTGATTTTTAAAATAGTTCTTAACCTGTATGTTTAAAATGTCCTAGAAAACCGTGCTATGAAAGTCATACAAGCGGATAAAAAAAAGGCCAATTTTATCCATTGTCAATTTTTTTATTTTTCATATAATTTTTGAATTTAGCGTTATATTGTCTTCTATATACCTTCATATACTGTAAAAATAAATATGATTTAAAAAGTAAAAGGTAATATGTTTTTTCAAGAATATTATTTATTGTAACATGTCATTTGAGAAGAAAATGTATGTTCCAACGCATTTACTTTTTTTCAATGATAATATATTTTGAAAATTTTCTAAAACATATCTATATATCAAGAAAGATATCTGCAAAATACATTTACAGTTCTTCATATTAATACATTCATTATAAAATTTTATTAGAGTGTAAATGAAATGTGGTCTAGCAGACCGCACCTCCCCAGTTAAGTCCTAAAATTTCACCTCCCCAGTTAAGGGTTAAGCTCGTATTGCGAGTTATGATTATTTTTCTAATTTCATCCACTAATCGAAATCAGTTGTTATATTTCAGTTTAGCATCAACCTATTGAAGAAGAATGATGGAAAGAAGATGTAACGTTCAAAGAAAGATCGATTTAAGGTTGTGATTTTGATGCATCAAAAGAAAAAAATAAATATGGTGAATGATGCAATTACGGTAGCGGCAAAATAATTTAAGTGCAACAGAATCAACCATGTCAGGAATCAAACAATTTAAGTACAACAGAATGGTCACATCAAAAATGAAACATTTTAAGAGCAACAAAATGGTCACGTTAAGTGAAACAATTAAACAATTTAAGTTCAAAAGAATAATCATCAATATTTAAACAATTTAAAGTCAACAGAATGGTCATATCAAGAATTTGGAAACATGCAACTGAAAATAATTATCAAAGTGAATCTTATACTAATGTTTGAGCAAAATAATACTGCTGCATTGAAGAAAGACAGTCGAATATCTATGGCCGAATGGTCATGTCACTGGTCTCATGATCAAGAGACCTAGCTTCGAATCCCGCTAGAGACAATGCGATTAATAGTATACGTAAATATGCAAATACTTAATTCCTTGATGTTATGTTTCCCTTTATTTCATGTTCCAGAAGATTCTGGACATTTCTTTAATTTACCAGACAAGTGTTCGGGAATTTTCTTACTGTTTCCGGAAGAGTATTCTGGAACTTTCTCTCCTTGTATAAAAGCAGAAGATTTGTCAGTTACTGTATTCTCTCTTAGTTCTGAGTTCAGTTAATAAATTGGTTTAGCTCTATCTCTTGTGTGTGTCATTAAGTTCTATACCATAGTATCTACGTGACAATACTGTGAGCGTAAATTCAAAGATTATGATTAAAAAAAACTCAGACAACTTTGACATAATCCATTCAGCAGAAAAAATACCATAGGATCAGCAGCTTACGCCTTTAAAATTCTCAAATCTGGATTATTCTGAATTTTAAAAATGAGAAAATCTATAAAATGAATTTCAAGTAAATTCAAACCACTTCTTATAGAAAAAAAATAAGAAATCAAAGTTTCGTAACGAAGTCATTACTTACATGTTTAAACTATAATAACGAAATTGTTAAAAATCCAAAGTAAAACTCAAAATTAATATTAGTAAAAATATTTTTAATTTATTGTTTAGCTTGATCTCGTTTTTAGATAACAAATTTTACCTTCTATGTTTACTTTCTTTCAATACTATTATTGTGAAACAAATTAAATTCATCATCTGCTACCATTATTATGGGATAAGAGAGGAAGTAATTCTTTGTACTCGAGATTACCTGTCAATAGCAGATTTCTAGAAAAACGTGATGTACATTTTCAGAATCTCATTGGTTAGTATCATTCTGTTCAGCAAACCATTTAATAATGAGAGATTTATTCATATATTTTTAAACTACAATGCGTATAAACTAAGGGATAAATTGCCTTTGGTCATATTTCCCATTTTAATTGCAATTGCTTGGCGCTAAAAATCGCCACTCACTTCAACCTTAAGTTGACAGTTCAATGTAAATTGCTTCACAGCTGCAATTTCTTACAAGCGCGTCTTAAACTTCCTCTTAGATCGCCTGATTTAACATTTATTTTTTATCTTAATTTAAAATTTTGCATATTTTGGTTGTTTATTATACATCGCTTGTAGATCTAACCAATAAATTCTTATTAAGATCACGAGAATTGAACTAGATAGTGTGTACACATTTCACTTTCATTGTTCTTGAGGACACTCAGGGAAAATAACGTGCCATCGACCAAATGAAATGGATAAAGAGTTAGTGAACCTTCTTCTTAGAGAATATCTACAACAAATTTCTAGAGAAATTAATAAAATTAAAATTTAAAATAAACTTTAAAAAATGCTCACGAATTCTTTTTCTCTACAACATAAGGAACATTTTAAAAATTGGTGTTTTTGCACAATGTTTTTATTTCTCATTTATATACCTTCTTCCGTTTGCTCATCTTATTTAAAGAAATTAAGAAAAAAAAGTATCAATGTGAAATATTTAAAGAAATAAAGAATATTCTACTTTAACTAGATCCCCTTCATTCAAACAACATTATAAGTGTTTCGAAAAAAAATTTAAGCCTACAAATTCTTCAAAAATTTCGAAAAAATAATTAAAAAGGTAATAAAGGTGATAATAATAACTCGCTATAATAGATAGTGTTAATAAATCGCTAGCTTCAAAGCTATAATACAGCTATAGTAAATCTCTAGCTCCAAATGAAAAAAAAGGACGAAATACTTGTTTTAGAAATTGTTCATCCTGTGATACGAGATCTGAAAATCAGATGCATAATGAATCAGATGTATAATCAGATGCAAAAACAAAAATAAATTTTTTCTCTACCAGTATCTCTACCAGTACTATTCCTAAAAAAAAGCAGGTTTTAATCAAGACCATTAGTTTTCGCCAAACAACGCAACATTAAAAGGCATAATAGAAAAGGTAAAACTGGAGAAAAGACACTATAAATCACCAGCTTATCTCAAGAAGCCAGGGTCGCAAACAATTTTTTAACCATTCCAAGCACGGGCACTCAAAATATTTCGTTTTTGTGTTTCATTTCGACTTAATATTGTTAAAGCTCGCTCTCCCAAGAAAAAAAAAATCATCGCTTGAAAATAAAATTCCAGGTAAAACGCTTCGTAAGAGGTTGGTGTCCCTCAACCGAACCACTGTTTTGTGGGCGCTACAAGATTTGACGTACTTTGATTTATAGTATTCTGACTGTCAGTAGGGAAGAGCCCCTGGTTTGATAGTTCCCGAACTTTTTCGTATTTTTCTACGAGACATTTATCGTGGAAACACACAGAAGTTCATAGGCAAAAAAAACTTATTCCAGATTGTGCTGCATAAAATAATTCTTTTTTATGTTCTCGTGTTCCGATGCATGTAAAGTGAAAGTATAATAATAGTCAAAGACTTTGATCTGGTGACTTAAACGAATCTTCTGAATACAGAAAATTAATGAAATTGTGCTCATTTGCCTTTTTTTTTTTATCTCGTTCTGTTCTTATTGCTGTTAATTTTAAATTTCAATCGGCAAATCGAAAATGTATTAAAAAAAGAATGGATTTGATTACATGCTAAGTAGTTTGCTCTTCAGGGGAAATATAAAATATCTACCAAAGATAAAATCAAATGAATTTTTACCCTATGTTTCTCGTTGCTGTATAATATATATTGTTACGAATTTAAAATGTTGCTTCCCAGTAGAGTTAGTTCAATAATAAATAAAATAAGTTTTATAGCTAGTTCTAACAGATATTGAATAAATGCTGGATTAATGACCCTGGGCTTCGGAAATACGCTTAGTAACCATTTGGCGAAAAAATAAAAGATTCCAGAATCTACAGGAATTTTGACACTAGGTTCATTAAAACGCGAGATATGCCGATCTTTCTAGAAGCATCTTTATCACAGAAACTGTAAAAAGTAGAAAGAACAGAGGTGAAATCAGTCGAGGATTGAGACAGCAGTGAGTGGTGTGTTGAATAGCCCGTCAATATTGAGGTAGTCGATAAGTCGAGTAATCATTTGAGCTCAAGCGAATAGTTAAGCGAGTTCTCTCTGAGCTCTTCTTGCTGTTTTCCTATTTGTATGCTGCTATTTCTTGTAAGTACTATTCTTGTGTACCTTCAGCTACATTTTTTAATCTCTGAATTTATGATTTCCTGTAGAATAAAGCAGCATTCTCTGCTATTGATATGTAGGACTATTTCACTCTCAATACTGGATCCGTTGACCTTCGAGTTTTTAGATTAAATATTTCGTATCAATATATATAAAAATATGAACTTTATATTTAATTCTATACCAAGCTTTAAGTAAGTTTTATATTTAATTCTATATCAAAACATTTAACCTCATTTACCACTTCAAAGAGACCATTAAATAAAGCAAGAACGTTTGTTTCTATTCTACTACGACATTTTCTTAATAAAAGGGTTTTAGTTTTATAAATACTCGCATCCGTTTCCAAATGTTCTAATGATGTTTCCAGAAAATTTTAAAACATTTGCAATATTGCTCTAATTAAATTTTTAATCATATAAAAAACTCAATTATTTTAAATTGCACATTACATATATAACGTTTTACACAATGAAATCATATCCCACTTCTAAATTAAAATTAGTCATATTAAACAAAAACTATTCAATTTATTTATTGGTTATAATAACTTAATAAAAAGACAAATTTACTTTCTAATCCAAGAATATTTCAAATGTAACTTTTCTTTTATCTAAGATTTTAAGATTAAAGAAATTCCGTTTTTATGATATCCATCGTTAAACTATAATATTCATAAAAAAAGAACTATGTTATTACCAGCAAATTGAAAAAGACATAAAAGAGATTCTTTATAAAAAGAAATTTTTGAGATTTCGAAAAGATTTTTTTTATTTTATTCTTCTGATGAAAAGTATTTCCTTTCAGATTTCACTGGAAATAATTAAGAATCCAGATTTTAGAGATCTTTAAGTTTGTATGGGCGAAATACAATGACATTTTTTCTTTCTGATGTCTATTGGAGATCAATACACATCATTATCGAAAGTAAATTTCAAAAGTCTGATGAGGTTCATAGAAAAAGTCTTTTTTTAATTCCAAATATGTTTCTTCTTAATCTTGTGCTCATAACAAAAAGATAAAAGAATTTGCCTCTGAGGTATATAAGATATAAGTAACTTTCCTGTACGTCAAGTATAACAAGGAACTAAAAATGTGAACTCAAAATAGGCCCAAAAAATCGATTTCGAAAATTTTAACAAATTTTCGAGTTTCAGATCTCATTCAATTCCCAAAACACCTTTTTGGTATTATTCAATATGTTTGTGAACATGAAAACGCAAAAATTCTTTAAACTAGACAGATGAAATTTGGATGTAAACTTGCGACCAAATTTGCGGGTTTTATTAATGTTTGGACGAAATCCATTCCCAAAAAGCCTGGCAGACTGACTGTTGGAATATAATTGAACTCGATAATAACAAATGCTAGTTTAGTTTAGTTATATTAATATCCCGTTGTAAAGCAACACTAGGCCTATTTTGGGACGGACCTTGTAATTTTGAACCGTGGTCAGATGATGAGGAAGACACCTGCGAAGCTATTGTTCACCTAATGCCATACCAGACATTCGCAGCTTTATCCAAGGTGCACAATTTTAAATGGAGAAACGATTCCAATTCCCTTATGCATAAAAGCTTCGGTGAGACCAAACCTGCTAGTTTAAAACGATAAAATTTTTACTTTATTTATTTAATTGCTTTCTGGAGACAGTATGGTACGAAATTCGTACAAATAGAGTGCAGTGCGATACGCTGCGCACAGAAAGAATCCATTGAATCTAGAGCTCCAAAACTGTTAAAATTACCTCTTACATAATTATAGCTCCCCAAAATAAAGGATTTATAAAAAATTTAATTTGATTTTAAATTAACTGAAGATTAATTGATATTTTAAAGTTTTTCTTAAATAGCTTCAAAAGTTTTTATTGTATGAAAATATGTACATTACTTATCAATTACTTACACCATTGTTTGAAGTTCTAGAGAAATATATTGCACTAAAATAATCTCAAAAACTAATTTTACATCATTTTAAAATCAAAAACTATGTTTTTCAGTGATACTGATATAAAATCTCCCTCTAATTTTAATATCTCTTTAAATGTTATTTTCAATAGCAATGCTTATCATTGTTTTAGCTGCAGTATTTATATTCAAGCGATACTGTGACATTAAAGCATTTTAGTATTCAGTAATTAATGCATACTTAGTTTCCTTATAATATTTTGTATTAGGTATTCGAATCTCATTTTAATTTCCCCTTTCTTCTTAATCCATCTGTTGAAGAATGACAAGCCTGATTATTATAGGAATATTCGATGATGCTCATGCCAGTCATTGATATATTTTCATATGTGAAATAAAAAAAAAAAAAATGGAAAATACTGCAGTTGTCAGAAAATGGGAGATCGAGATTTTACCGAATCTTCAGCTTCATTCTTCCTCGAATCCAAAAAAAAAAAAAAAAAAAAAAAAAAAAACATTTTTGGAATTTTGCCTGTTTGTCTGTGAGCAAGATAAATCAAAAATACTTTGTGGAGGTGGAGGAAATTTGGAATAGGGTTTTTCCACCAAATTCTTGTACCAAATTTCGAGTGAAATCATTAAGAGGAAATCTGTTTGACCGGATGTCAGAATACAAATGAATGCAATGACTCCAAAATTCATGGATCTAGGTAAATAAAGTTTTGTATAGAGATTTAGAATATGTGTTAGTATGAAATTTGAAACGACGTTCGTCTCAGATTGATCATCTGTCGGTCTGCATTTTCACAAATTCCAAAAACTGGAAAGCGCTATAACATAAAAATATGAAATTTAGTAGGTGATCTTGTGACTGCATTTTAGTCCTATGTCAAATTTTAATTGAATTGTAATTTTATGTCAAATTTTAGTTCAATTAAGTGAGTTCATTTGTCATTCTATGTCAAATTTTAGTTCAATTAAGTGAGTTCATTTGTCATTCTATGTCAAATTTTAGTTCAATTAAGTCAGTTCATTTGTCATTCTATGTCAAATTTTAGTTCAATTAAGTAAGTTCATTTGTCATTCTATGTCAAATTTTAGTTCAATTAAGTAAGTTCATTTGTCATTCTATGTCAAATTTTAGTTCAATTAAGTGAGTTCATTGTCATTCTATGTCAAATTTTAGTTCAATTAAATGAGTTCATTGTCATTCTATGTCAAATTTTAGTTCAATTAAGTGAGTTCATTTGTCATTCTATGTCAAATTTTAGTTCAATTAAGTCAGTTCATTTGTCATTCTATGTCAAATTTTAGTTCAATTAAGTCAGTTCATTTGTCATTCTATGTCAAATTTTAGTTCAATTAAGTCAGTTCATTTGTCATTCTATGTCAAATTTTAGTTCAATTAAGTGAGTTCATTTGTCATTCTATGTCAAATTTTAGTTCAATTAAGTGAGTTCATTTGTCATTCTATGTCAAATTTTAGTTCAATTAAGTAAGTTCATTTGTCATTCTATGTCAAATTTTAGTTCAATTAAGTGAGTTCATTGTCATTCTATGTCAAATTTTAGTTCAATTAAGTCAGTTCATTTGTCATTCTATGTCAAATTTTAGTTCAATTAAGTGAGTTCATTTGTCATTCTATGTCAAATTTTAGTTCAATTAAGTGAGTTCATTTGTCATTCTATGTCAAATTTTAGTTCAATTAAGTAAGTTCATTTGTCATTCTATGTCAAATTTTAGTTCAATTAAGTAAGTTCATTTGTCATTCTATGTCAAATTTTAGTTCAATTAAGTGAGTTCATTGTCATTCTATGTCAAATTTTAGTTCAATTAAGTGAGTTCATTTGTCATTCTATGTCAAATTTTAGTTCAATTAAGTCAGTTCATTTGTCATTCTATGTCAAATTTAAGTTCTATTTTGTTAGTTCCAATGTAATTCTATATCAAATTCTTGTTCGAAATTCATTAGTTATCGAAAAATGGCGTCCAAAATATAAGTTCAGTGTTTTGGTGCTTGAGTATTTTGGACGTCGTTGAAAATAATACCCCAGGGATTAATTTCTAAAATATCTTCTAAGATCGCACGCTATTGACTTTTTTGTAATTATTCTTCTCCAATGGCCTGCATCGTTAATAATAAACATATATATTTAATAGAAAGTATACCAGAAAGTTTTCAGGAGAACACTCTAGTTTTTTTTATAATAGTTAATGCGTGCACCTTTCAATGAATTCATGTCCTCATTACAAAAATAGATCCAAATAAAAAAAGAATCTATTTCGTGGAATACAAGAAAATATAACATTCTCAATTTTTGTCATTATAGACATTTAAAAAAATGATATAAAATTTTTTTGCAATATTATTAAATAAATTCTGCATATAATACAACATATGTAAAATATTTTTGTAACTTGTCAATATATTTAGAATTAAAAGGAAAAGAAAAAAATTTATTTTTACGAAATTAATGAAACCCTCTCCCAGACTTGCCATATAAAAAAATCAAATTAGAAAAAAAAGTAATTTTGTGTTATAATTTTGTTTACATATTAATTATTTTGCAAAATACGCATAATAATTCTATAAATATAAATTGAACTTTTCTATGTTCAATTACCACAACTCATTTGAATTTATATAGCGTTGAAAAATAAAGATCCGATTTACGACTTACTGTTAAGGAACTCGGTCGTAAAATCAAGAGTATACGTATCTTAATTCATATGTAAAACAAATCATCAGCGTCAGCAATTCAAATTTCAATGAAAATATTCAAAATAAAAATGATGCAGATTTCACAGTAAATATAAAAAAATAGATATTTCATGAAAAATAGGAAACACTGTCTTGTCGTCATCTGCCGTTAATGATATTTCTTAAAAGTAATTTTTCGGAAATGATTCCTAAAAGAAGAAAATTTCAATTCCTGAAAATAATGGATCATACAGATAAATAATATATCCTTCAAAAATTTAAAAGATAAGAAATGACTCATTTTTACTTTCTCTTATACAAAGTATAAAGAAGTAATGTAATTGTCAAAAACTTCAAATTTAGAAGATTTTGACGATCTCCACGTTTCAGATCACTCTGAGTTCTGAGATTACGTTTTTGATATGTCTGTCTGTCTGTTACAAAAAGTAACTTATAAATGCTATGAGCTTGATAACTGAAATTTTGTATACGCTTTACGTCAAATTTTAGATTGCTATTAAATTTTTTGTAAATTCCATTCTCAGAAAGTCTGTCTGACCGAGTGTTCGAATAAGTTAATACTGTAATTACAAAATAAAAAAGGCTAGAGGGGGAAAATCTGGTTATTCAGATTTAACATCTGTAGGTAAACAAATCCAACAAAGGGTTGATTGTCTGTAGAAGTTGCATTTATCCAACAAAGGGTTGATTGCCTGTAGAAGTTACATGTATCCAACAAAGGGTTGATTGTCTGTAGAAGTTGCATTTATCCAACAAAGGGTTGATTGCCCGTAGAAGTTGCATTTATCCACCAAAGGGTTGATTGTCCGTAGAAGTTGCATTTATCCAACAAAGGGTTGATTGCCTGTAGAAGTTGCATTTATCCAACAAAAGGTTGATAGTCTATAGAAGTTGCATTTATCCAACAAAAGGTTGATTGTCTGTAGAAGTTGCATTTATCCAACAAAAGGTTGATTGTCTGTAGAAGTTGCATTTATCCAACAAAAGGTTGATTGCCTGCAGAAGTTTCATTTTTCAGAAGCCTGTAAACGCAATATCTAAAAATGCAAGAACTTAAATATATGAAATTTCATGTCATTTGAATTGCCAGAATAGCCCTATGTCAAAAGTTCGTTTCAACTGGTTAAGGAAAATGCGTCTGCAAACACAAATTCTATCTTTGGATGCTAATAATCGCATACCAGGTATTAACCGCCAAAAAATTCGCTAAGGTCACACGATAGATTCAGTAAAAATCCTAAATTCGCATCAAAGGTTAATATTTCATAACTATTTTACCCTAATGCCCTGTAAGTTGTTTTATACCTTACTTGGATTTACAATTTTTTTGCAGAAAGGAAGAGGGGGGTAACAACTTTATTAAAGTATATGCGAGAACGTTTTCAGGGGACCAGTCCCGCTGGTTTGTTTATACATTATTTTTTTCCAAAATGTCTGGGAGGTGTTTATAAGACAAAGGAATAATTTAGATAATTAAACTCGAGCAACTGTTTAAGTCCTCTTATTATATTAAAATTCAAACTTTAAAATAAAATTAAATTCGTAATGTTAGACAGGGAAAAAAAATGATTAAAAGTTTTATGAAAAAAGAAACGAATTCATTCCTCAAACATAGATAATTAATTATTATTTACATTTTTCAGAATTTTTTTTTAAAAATAATCTGTCACTTCATTTTATTTTAAACATTTCTTATTTTATTTCTCTTTTCTTATATTATGTATTTCTTTGCTTTATTTATTTGTTACTGGTTTATTTTTATTTTTTTTATATAATATATCATAATTTGTACATATATAATCAGAGTTTTTCTTGTTTTATTAAAAAAGAATTTTAAGAATATTTATATGCAAATTGTCAAAGTTTAAAAACCGGTTCGTTTTTAAATGATAGTTCTGTATTTTAAGTTCCTGATTTCGGATTAAGGCTTCAAAAGTAATTTGAATTTTAAATCTGATCTACATTTTACATAATTTACCAGATTTATTTTTCACCCAAACAGTGAACTACATTTTCCCATTAGATTATCCAAATAACATAATCAACTACCCTCAATTTTTGAATTAAATGTGCCTCAAATATCCACTTCAAAAGACTACGAACCCTATCAAAATATACAGCCATCAGTAACCAAATCATTTCGGTTCATTTCCTCTTTAAGACAATTCCATATTCACAGCCTGTCAAGGAACATTTTTTTCCCTTCAAATGAAGACCTTAGCGAAATCCCACTTTTATATTGGCCATCATTTTCGCTCAAAATCTAAAGAAAATAATAAAGTCATTAACTGAAAGTTGGATAAACCAAAATAAAAAGGTCTTTTTTAAAAAAAGAATCTCACCAAGTTCCAAGACTTCATTTTAGGAAATAATATTAATGGAAGCCATTTCCTTCCACCTTTCATAGAGAAGATAATTAAGAATCCAGATTTGGAAGATCTTGAGACTGGATGGAAGAGATATAATGACTTTTTTTTCCTCCTTGCAGAATCTTACCTATCGGAGATCAATACACATCATTACTTTGGGGAGATACGTTAACGTTAATGCCAGTCTCAAAGAGAGCGCTTTTTTTTTTTTTTTTTTTTTTGCAGTTGAAATATGTTTCACACAAAGAAATCGTCTACTCATCACAAATGGTATCCCTGGTGTGAAAGAAATTAAGTCCAGGAAGAATAGAAAATTCGAATTTTTCTCGATTTCTTCCTGTATTCCTTCGCAGTCTAGGAAAAACAATTTTCATTCTTATTTCAATAATATAAGACTTTCATAATGCAACGTGCCCGAAAATTCTTGAACACGTTACAAAATTATATAGAACAGTAATTAATAATGAAGACATTTTTTTCGAAATAAAAATTTTCATTTCAGTATTGCATTTTTAATACAGGATGTCCGAGATTTCTTGAGCACATTATAAAACTATGTAGAAAAATAATTAGTAATGATGACACTTTTCCCAAATAATAATTTTCATTCTCATTTCAGTATTTCATTTTTAATGCAGGATGTCCGAGAATCCGTGAACACATTACATAATTATATTCAAGAGTAATCAGTACTGATGGCATTTTATTCCAAAAAACAATTTCCATTTTCATTCTCATTTCAGTATTGCATTTTTAATACGGTGTGTCAGAGAATTCTTGGACACATTACAAAATAATGTAGAAAAGTAATTAGTAATGATTGCATTTCTTCCAAATAACAATCTTCATTTTTATTTCAATATTGTATTTTTAATACAAGGTGTCCGAGAGTTCTTGGGCACACGACGAAATTATTATAATAAGGATGGCATTTTTTTTTCAAAATAACAATTTTCATTCGCATTTCATTACTGCATTTTTAATACCTGGTGCACAAAAATTATTTGACACATTTCAAAATTACGTAGAGGAGTAAATAGTAATGACGATATTATCTCAATACTATATAATATCAATACTTATAAAAATTTATATCACAACATTCTTTTTTCTCTAAATCCCAAAGAGAGCATTACGTAATCCTGAATAATAATTAATGAAAGAATTTCACTTACATCATACGATTCATAAAAGCAAGTTCTCTAAATTTATTTTGAAAGGGATTACGGAAAAATATTCTGCATTAAACGCCTTTAAATAATAAACCACAACGTCTCGATTCCATTGGGTTCACGGACGACAATCGAAATCTTGGACTCACGTTTACAGGAAAGGTTTCCTAGCAAACTAAGCATATATCCAAGTATCACGCCCTAAACTTTGAAAGAAGAAGTATTTCAAATTCTGCCTTTTTTTATAGAATTAATAATAACACTTTAACATGAGAAGTACCGACGAGTCGTACTCTTTATCATTGGTTTAACAGGCAGACGCTTTAACCAGCCCAGCCACGTAGTCCTGTCTGCGTTGGCTTTGAATATCAAATCCAAGTATCATCTTCCAAATTTTGAAAAAAGTAGTATTTTAATTAGTGTTTTTTTTATAAAAATTAGTCAGCATACTTTTACATAAGAGGCAACAACGAGATTCGAACATGTGATTTGACGTTTACTACACAAGAGTTTTAACCAAATAAGCAACGGCACCACGAGTCTACCTGCTTCGAATTGCGATTCCAAATATCATGTTCTCAATTTTGAGGAAAAAAAAGGCCTTTCAATGGATGTCTTTTTTCATAAAATAATTAACGATACCTCTACATGAAAGTCATCGACGAGAACCGAGCTCGTCAACTTCAAAGTTCACAACACATGCGTTTTAATAATCTAAGTAACGGCGACTCATCCCGTCCCCTTCGAATTTCGATTCGTAGTACCAAGCTCTAAATTTTGAAACAAAAAAGGCTTTTTATTGATTTGCTTTTTTATGAAATTAACAACTATATCTCTACATGAGATGCACCGACACGACACGAATTCCGGCTTCCCTCTTTCCTAAACAGGCTCTTTAATCAACTAAACCACGGCGCATCGATGCCATTAGCTTCGAATTGCGATTGCAAGTGTCATTCTCTAAATTTTCAAAAACTAATTCTTTTATTTGATTTCTTTTTTCATAATATAAACAAACATATTTCTACATGAAAGGCACCGACAAGATTCGAACAAGCAATCTCCTGTTTACTATACAAGCTATTTAACCAACTGAACCACGGCGCCTCGCTTCTTTCGGCATCGAATTTCGATTCAAAATATTATGCTCTAAATTAAAAAAAAGGGAATTGATTCAATTTAATTGATGTGTTTATTCATAAAATTCATTACCACTTCTACACGAGAAGCGCCGACGACATTCCATAGCTTCTGCTCACGAGACAGGCGCTTTAACAACTCAGCCACGGCACCCCGACAGCCCTGCCATTGAATTGTGATTTCAAATAATTTTAATTCATAACTTATGAAAAAACAGGTCTTTTAATTAAGGCCTTTTTTATAAAATTTAAATTTTGGAACGCGAAACGTGTAATTGGTGTCTTTTTTCATAAAAATGGTAACTATACATCTACTTGAGAAGCACCGACGATTTTCGAACTCGTAATCTCCTGCATACCATACGGGCGCTATAACCAATTAAACCACAACGACTCGATTTCAAAGGCTTCGAATTACGATTCAAAGTATCATATTCTAGATTTTAAAAAAGAGGTCTTTTAATTGATGTTTTTATTCATAAAATTCATAACTGCACTACATGAGAATCACCGACAAGATTCGAATTCATGATTTCCTGTTTACTAGACAGGCGCATTTATCAACGAAACTAAGACGACACGCTTCGAATTGCGATTCCAAATATCATGCTCTAAATTTTGAAAAAAGAAGTCTTTTAATCGGTGTCTTTTTTTTTATAAATTTATCACTACACTTCTGCATGAGAAGCTTCGAACTCGTGATACAGTTTATTAATCATGCGCTTTAACCATTTAAGTCTCTGCGCCTCATAGCCGTCGACTTCGAATTGTGATTCCAAGTATAATGCACTAAATTTTTAAACATGAGGTCTTTTAATCGATGTCTTTATTCATAAAATTCATAACTGCACTTCTGAATGAGAAGCACCGGAGAAATTGAAAGTCGCGATCTCTTGTTTACTAATCAGGCGCTTTAACCAATTAAGCCTCTGCGCATCCTCACCATTGGTTTCGAATTTGCGAATCCAAGTATCATGCTACATATTTTGAAAAAAGAGATTTAATAATTAATGTCTTTTTTTATAGATTTAATCACTGTACTTCTCGACGGGAATTGAACTCGTGTTCTCCTGTTTACTCCACAGCCGCTTTAACCTAATAATAACGGCGCCACAACACCGAATTGAGATTCCAAGTATCATTCTCTAAATTTTGAAAAACGAGGTCTTTCAATTCATGTCCTTTTTTATAAAGGTAATAACTATTCTTCTACATGAGAGGTAAAAACAAGACTCGAATTCGTCATCATCTGTTTACTAGACCGCCTCTTTAACCAAATGAGTCACTGCGCCTCATCCTCGTCGGCTTCCGTTTACGATTCCAGGCATCATGCTGTAACTTTTGAAAAAAAGAGGTAGTTTAATTGATGTCTTTTTTCATGAAATTAATCACTATGTTTCTACATAAGAGGCACCGACGCGATTCGAACTCGTGAGCGGCTATTTACAGGTGAGTATCTTTAACCAAATAAGCCACAGCGCCAGGTTCATTTTGGCTTCGATGTGCTATTCAGTGTAGTGTTATCTAAATTGTGAAAAATAAGAACACTTTAAATTAGTGCCTTTTTTTATAAAAATAATCACTTTACTTCTACATGGGAGGCACTGACGATATTCGAATTAGAGATCTCCGGTATCGAAGACATGTGTTTTAACCGACTGAGTCACGGCGCCACAACTTTACTGATAAGGAATTTCGATTCAAAATATCACATTCTAAATTTAGAAAAAAGAAAGTCTTGTAATTGAAATAATAATCTTTTTTCATAAAATTAATGTTTATACTTCTACCTGAGATGCGCCGACGAGATTCGAACTTGTGTTCTCTTTGTTACTAGACTGGTGCTTTTTCCTACTCACCAGGCGCTTTTACCAAATACCGTCTACAGTAACTGCATCGTTTGACTGATCCTGGCCGTTGAGTCAGAGTTGCTAGCGACCCTGGGAATCCAGACCTGTTGGATATTAGCTGCTGGTTTTGTTGTTGTTGTTTTTTGGATGGTATGAAGTTGTTAGTATGCACTCTGTGGCACAATGTAGAGGAGATGCTATTTTGCCTCAGGTGCAGTATGGTTCTTCTGCCAGGTTGAACCTCTTTAGGTACGTTGGGAATGGGCCATGGCCTCTGAAGAAGAGAATTTCTTCTCTTCTCCATGGTATAAGTTGTTGGCTGGCTTTGGGAAGCATTTGATGGATAAGCCTTCCTGTATCACCATTGTAACATTCCGTTTGCCATCTTTCAATCATGGCTTGTCTGAGCTCTGTTTTGATATAAGAAATTGGATACGGTTCAGACTGAGCTGTGAGATCCTAGTCGGCTGTCTGTCTTGCCAGTGTTTCAGCCATCTCGTTTCCCGCGTGTCCAGCTTCGGCCTTCATCCAGGATACTGAGATATTGTCTGAGCTAGATCACTGATCAAGATAGCATTTATTTTCCTGGCACATTTGTTGGTAGATTTTGGGTTCACTGCTGCTAAGATGCTTGCCCTGTTGTCTACACAGATGGTGGTGCTATTGTTGCAGACTTCAGGTAGTCGACAGCCTTGTATAAGGGTAAGATCTCTGCTTGGAAGACTGTATTGTATTCTGCCAGCTTGGCTGTTCATGTTGTTGTTACCCTGCCATTTTGTATAACACAGTATGCTGCTCCGAAACCTTTTTCTGTTTTTGAGCCATCGGTGTATATACCATTTTGATCTGTTGCCCAGTCTCCATCATCAAGTGAAATTTGCATGTCTTCGATGTACTCCTAGGGGTGAGTCGACCAACCCCTTACCTTGCAATCTATTTCTTCTAGGTTGATTTGAATGTTGGTATTTTTCGGTTGTGTTTTGAGCCTTTATAAAGAAATGCCCTTTGCCTCTCTTTGTAATTGCAGATAAAGAGAAGGAATTCTCAGAATAATTTGTAGTGCTGTAGTAGATGTTGTTCTATAGGCTCCTGAGATTGTAAGGAGGAACGGGCGTTGTGTAGCTGCTAGTTTCTTTTTATCCTCTCTGTGGGGACTTGGCTCCAGATGACCGCCCCATGTGCTAGTATTCTTTCAATAACTATCTTGTAGAGTATCTTTCGGTGAGTTTGTTTGATTCCTCATGATTTTCCTTTTATTTTAAAAAGATTTTGGTGTAGTAATGCTGCTGTCGTTGGTTGATATCTTAGGTGTGCATTCCGATTTCATTTGTCGTCTATAAGTAGGCCAAGATATTTTATTGATTTTTGTCTTTTTATTGTAGCTACATTCCATTTAATTCTAAAGCCTTTTATTAGTTTTATTATTTCAAGTTTAATTGCACAGTTGGTTAATTTGGCTGTTGCCTCCTGCATTTGCTTTTCTATTTGCTTTTATGTTGGGGCGTGAGTTATGATCGAAAAATCTTCCACAAAAGACTGACTGACAGTGTTTCGTGGCCATTTTTGCTGGAGTATTTCATTTGCAACTACATTCCAGTGAGCAGGGACATTGCAGGATCACTATGGCCAGCTCTCTCAAAAAATGCCTTTTAATTTATGCCTTTTTCACAAAAGCGTTAAGCATACTTCTTCTACATGAGAGACACGACGATATTCGAACTCGTGATCTTCTGTTTACTTGACAGGCGCTTTACCCAACCACGACACGGCGCATCGATTGCAACTCCTTCGAGTTACGATTTCAAGTATCATGCTTTAAATTTAAAAAAAAGATTCAATATAATTGTTGTCCTTTTCAATAAAAGTATAAAACATACTTCTTCTATATGAGAGGCAACGACAAAATTCGAACTCCTGATTTCCTGTTTACTAGCTAGGCGCTACAAACAGATTAGACAAGACGCCACGACTCCAATGTCTTCGAAGTGCGATTCCAAATAACATACTCTAAATTATAAAAAAAGGAGGTCTTTTAAATGACATCGTTTTTCATATATATATTAACCATACTCCTTCATGAGTTCGACGAGATTTGAACTCTTGATCTCCTGTTAACTAGAAAGGAGCTTTAACCAACTATGAGACGGTGCCTCGATTCCATTGGGTTCGAATTACGATTCCAAATATCATACTCTAAATTTTAAAACGGTAGGTATTTTAAATGATGTCTTTATTCATAAAAGTATTACCCATACTTCTTACACGAGAGTTACCGACGAGAATCGAATTCGGGATCACCTGTTTACTCGACAGGAGCTTTAACCAACTAAGCCACGGCGGCTCGGTACCATTGGGTTCAAATTAAAATTTCAAATGTCATGCTCTAAATTTTACTAAAACAGTTCTTTTAATTGATGTTTTTTTCATAAAAATAATTGACCATACTTCTACATGAGATTCAACGACGAGATTCGAACTCGTGATCACCTATTTACTAGACAGGCGCTTTAACCAACTACGCCACGGCGCCTCGATTTCATTAGGTTCGAATTTCTATCGCAAATGAAAATCTCTAAATTTTACTAACAGAGTACTTTTAATTGATGTCTTTTTCCATAAAATATTTGACCATACTTCTACATAAGAGGCACCGACGAGATACGAACACGTGATCTCCTGTTTGGTAGACAGACGCTTTAACCAACTAAGCCGCGCCGCCTCGAATGAATTGGTTTCGTATTACGATCCCAAAAGTCATATTGTAAATTTTAAAAAAAGAGGTCATTTAATTGATATCTTCATTCATAAAAGTAATAACCATACTTCTTGCAAGAGAGGCACCAACGAGATTCGAACACGGGATCTCCTTTTTCACCAAACAGGCGCTTAAACCAACTAAGCCACGTCGACTGGATTATATTGGATTCGAATTACGATCCCAAATGTCATACTCTCACTGTTACTAAAATAGCTCGTTTAATTGATGTCTTTTTTCGACAAACTGCGACAACACTTCTACATGAGAGGCACCAACGAGATGCGAACTCGTGATCTCCGGTTTACTAGACAGGCTCTTTAACCAACTAAGCCATTGCGCCTCGTTTCTGTTGCATATTCAAATCAAGCGGAGGACGTTCCCAGAGGAGCAACATTATTGGATAATCATTTTGTACCCGGAGGTACGTTGTATTTCCGGATGAACTATCATTGGATGTTTGTTCTTTTTAAATAAAAAAACAGACACCGCCTGTGTGTATATACCATAGCTATATATTATGCAAGATGCAGACCTTTTAGTTTTTCATTAAAAGAATTTGAATTGATTTTAATCTAAATGCCTGGTCTTATTTATACTCTGCTATTTTTGTTGAGAAAACCTCCAACATGGTTATGGGTCCAGTTGAGCCAAAAACCTTAAAACCTTTGCCTTAAGGTCCGTGTTTATGAACTGAAAGAATAAGTGCTACTGATTGTTGTGAATTTTTCTAAGCCGAAGAAAAGATGAATTCAGATTTTTCGTCTTTTGTGTTCCCGAAACTCGACGATTCGAACTATTCGTCATGGAACGAAGACATGAAAGTCTTGTTGATGGATCGCGGCTGTTGGAATTTTGCAATTGGTGAAGAAAAACTTTATCCAGAAGAAGCTACTGAAAAAGAAAAACTCGAGTATGAATGGAGAAAGCAGCGGTATTACACAACAATTTATCAGGAAGTCGAAAGAAAACTTCTTCCATTGATACGGCACACGACTGATGGGAAAGAAGCATGGAATATTTTAAAAGATAACTTTGAACCTGTATCTGAAGCTCGATTAGCAGTTAGCTCGATTAGAACAAGAACAGATCGGTATTTTTTGACAGCGCGTCAGTGAAAAGAAAAACGAAGTTAAGGAAGCGGGCTTCGAAATTCCTGATCTGTTGGTCGCACTGCAGCTTATCAGAAGACTACCAGCTGAATATGATGACTTGGTTCAAATACTCTATAGAATGAAGGATGCAGAGTTTACAGACTTGGAAGTTGAAAGACAACTAATAAATGAATCGGGAAGAATCCAATTAAAGAAAAAGGATTTGAACACTACGGAGAACGCATACAATGTCGGATCATCTCCTGGGAAAGAAATTAGCAAGAAATCTGTTGAACGAAGTGGAAACGTGTTGGACCTTACAAAAAACCTGGTCAATACAAGAAAAACCGTAACCCTAAAGGTATGGGGCCGTGGTGTAAGTATTGTTCACGGAAAGGACATACTGAATCTAAGTGTTACAAGAAATCACACAATGAAAAGAAAACTTTCAATGCAGAAAGTATATTATATGTATATAATCCATCAGCTGAAGTTTTTGCAGTATCGGAGGATTTGGAGTAGTTTCTGGTAGATTCATCTTCTACTTCTCAATTTTGAGATGAGCCAGATTGGTTCAAGAACTTCAGAGAACTTTCCCCCACCAAAGCATTACTGGCTGATAAAAGACACACATGTGAAGTAAAAGGGGTAGGTGATATTGATTTTTGTATTATAGATGTTAACGGTAATGTGCATATAACTTTAAATGATATTTTGTATGCTCCCAACATGAGGAGAAATTTAATTAGTGGAGCAAAAATGGATCTTGCCGGTTTAAAAATTAATTGGTGTGACGTTGTTATGCGGGTATATCATTCTAATAATGAATATTTCTTTTCTGTATTTCGGCAAGAAATGTTGTATATAGTATATGGTTATCCTTTAATAGAAAATGTAATGCATACTAGTGTAGATTTAAATGTAATACATAGAAGATTATGTCATGTTAATGTTCCTATGATTGAGGATATGAGTAAAAATCATTCAGTTAAAGGATTAGAACCTGTAAATGTTAAAACGAAATATGAGCCTTGCATTGCTTGTAATCTAGGTAAAGCAACTAGAACTTCTCTGCAGAATGTTGTTTATAAACGAGTAACAAAATCTGTTTTGGAAAAGGTGCATATGGACTTATGGGGACCATCACCTGTAAATTCTTTGGGAGGCAGTAAATATTTTTTATCGATAATTGATGATTTCTCTAGGAAAGTAGATGTATTTACTCTTAAGAATAAAGACGAAGTATTTACCGTTTTTAGAGAATACTTATCTAGGGTAGAAAGAGAATTGGGTTTGAAACTTAAAAGTGTTAGAACAGATAACGGCATGGAGTTCTGTCATAAAGAATTTCAAAAATTTCTAAAAGAGCTGGGTATTAAAAGTGAACGAACAACCATTTGTACACACGAATTAAATGAGGTCACGGAACGATTTAATACATCTAGTATGGATGCAGTCAGAACTTTGCTACAGGATAGTGGATGCAACCAAGATTTTGGGCGGAAGCCCTCTAGAACTATGAGTATACTAAAAACCGATGTATTCACAAATAAACTGAGGGAAAAACTCCTATTGAAATATGGTCGAGACGTAAACCTTCCATTAAATATTGTCGTATATTTGGTTCATTATCGTATGTGTATGTTCCAAAAGCTTATATCAATAAATTGCAACTCAAAGCTAAGATTGGAATATTTATGGGTTATGCAGTAAGTAGAAGAGGATATAGGGTATGGCTACCCAAAGAAGGAAAGATTGAAGAAAGTATTCATGTTAAATTTGATGAAATAAAAAACGGGGTTCAAACTTTATTTGGTAAAATTAAAAGGTATGATTATGCTTGGTATCAATTGGATCAAACTTTGAAAGACGGAAGTTATAAGAAATTACAGGATGATAAAACATGTTTACCGGAAAATTTACCCTTGTTAAATATTTCAACTTGGGAAAGACTAGAAAAACCTAGAAAAAAAAGCAAGAGGGTAGATGTATACTATTATCCACCTCGTAAAGAACGACTTAGATCATTAAACGATGCTAAAAGATATTGCGAGAAAAACAATTTAGTCTTTGATCCAGATAAGTTTAATTTTAAACCAACAACAGTAAATACGCGTTTTGATCAAAAATCAGATAGTGAGGAAGAAACTTTGATAGATTCGAACTCTCTAGATGAAGGGAACTGTATAGATGATATTTTTCAACATGAGATATACATGCCCGAAATTCCAAAAACGTATGCAGAAACTCGGAATTCTCCAGATAAAAGTAAATGGGATGAAGCTATGTCGGAGGAAATTGAAATGATGCAGAGTGGAAAGGTCTGGGATCTAGTCGAGCCAAATTCTAATATGAAAGTTTTAGGTTGTAGGTGGGTATATAATATTAAGCAAGACGAGAAAAATAACGTGAGGAAATACAAATCGAGACTAGTCGCACAAGGTTTTAAGCAAAGACCTGGTGTTGATTTTAATGATATTTTTGCACCACTTTTGAATTTTGATGTAATAAAATTTCTATTGTTTTGTTAGTATGTATTTTAGGCTGGAACCACGCTCAAATAGATGTTAAAGCAGCCTATTTATATGGAAAACTTGATACCCCTGTTTATATGCAGCAACCAGAAGGATTTGTTGTTAAAGGATGCGAAAATCATTTTTGCCGGCTGCATAAAAGTATTTATGGTTTACATCAAAGTGGAAGACAGTGGAATATAGAGTTAAATAAGATTTTAATAAAACTTGGTTTTCAGCAAAATGAGCTGTGTAATGGTTTATATACTAAAACTGATTGTATTCTATTGATGTATGTAGATGATATAGTTGTTTACAGCAAATCGCGAAGAGTTCTTGAAAATTTAATTTCAGATTTAAAAAGTAAATTAGAAATAACCGAATTAGGACCAGTTAAATACCTTCTGGGTGTAAATTTTGAGCAAATAGAGAATTGCGTGTATTTGAATCAAAATACATATATAAATAAACTTATGATTAGATTCAAGAATTTACCTAAAAAGCGAGTTTCATTACCTTTAAAAGTAGGTTGTATCTTGCCAGAGAGAGTAAAAGAAAATGAGATAGAAGAAACGGAATTGATGAGACAATTTTCGTACCGAACTCAAATTGGATTCTTATACTTTATCGCGAATAGGTCCAGGCCGGACATTGAATTTGCTGTAAACACTGTCACAATTTTGTAATGGATATACTTATCATCATAGGACTGTTGTAGTTGATATATTAAATTAAGTGTTTGAAACCAGACACTATAAGATAAATTTGTCAGATAAAAGAAGTAATATGCTGACTATGCATTCAGATTCTAGTTGGGGATGTAAGTTAAATGATAGACACTCAACTAGTGGCTATATAATGTTTTTTGGAAATGTACCTATAGTTTGGAAGTCTCAAAAACAAATGTATTGCTTTACGCTCAATGGAAGGAGAATTTATAGCTTTAACTGAGAGTGCAAAATGTATTATTTGGTATTCAAGAATTCTAAAGGAACTTAATTTAATTGATTTTGAGATTCCTGAAAAGTATTGCGACAACCAAGCTGCCATTCATTTTTCTAAAAATAATGTTGAGAATAATAATAGGAAACATATTGATATCAAATATAAATTCATTTTGAAATTATTATCTGAAAATGAATATTACACTATATATTTAAATTCTAAGAAAAATTTGGCTGATTTCTTAACAAAACCTCTTGTGAAAGAGAAACTTTATTCTGTAATAAAGCAAATAATTAAAATGGATTATGTGATTGATGGGGCCGGATGTTGCATATTCAAATCAAACAGAGGTCGGTCCCAGAAGAGCAGCATTATTGGATAATCATTTTGTAACCGGACGTACTTTGTATTTCCGGATGAACTGTCATTGGATGTTTGTTCTTTTTAGATAAAAAGACACTGCCTGTGTGTATATACATAGCTTCATCCCATTTACTTTTATCTGCAGAATTCCGAGTTTCTGCATACGTTTTTGGAATTTCGGACATGTATATCTCATGTTGAACAATATCATCTATACAGTTCCCTTCATCTAGAGAGTTCGAATCTATCGAAGTTTCTTCCTCACTATCTGATTTTTGATCAAAACGCGTATTTACTGTTGTTGGTTTAAAATTAAACTTATCTGGATCAAAGACTAAATTGTTTTTCTCGCAATATCTTTTAGCATCGTTTAATGATCTAAGTCGTTCTTTACGAGGTGGATAATAGTATACATCTACCCTCTTGCTTTTTTTTCTAGGTTTTTCTAGTCTTTCCCAAGTTGAAATATCTAACAAGGGAAAATTTTCCGGTAAACATGTTTTATCATCCTGTAACTTCGTATAACTTCCGTCTTTCAAAGTTTGATCCAATTGATACCAAGCATAATCATACCTTTTAATTTTACCAAATAAAGTTTGAACCCCGTTTTTAGGTTTCATCCATTTTAACATGAATACTTTCTTCAATCTTTCCTTCTTTGGGTAGCCATACCCTATATCCTCTTCTTCTTACTGCATAACCCATAAATATTCCAATCTTAGCTTTGGGTTGCAACTTATTCCTGTAAGCTTTTGGAACATACACATATGCTAATGAACCAAATATACGACAATGTTTAATGGAAGGTTTACGTCCCGACCATATTTCAATAGGAGTTTTTTCCTCAGTTAATTTGTGAATACATCGGTTCTTAGTATACACATAGTTCTGAATTGCTTACGCCCAAAATTGTGGTTGTAATTTACTATCCTGTAGCAAAGTTCTGCTTGCATCCATACTATATTTATTAAATCGTTCCGAGACCCCATTTAATTCCGGTGTAAAAATGGTTGTTCGTTCACTTTTAATACCCAGATCTCTTAGAAATTTTTCAAATTCTTTATGGCAGAACTCCATGCCGTTATCTGTTCTAACACTTTTAAGTTTCAAACCCAATTCTCTTTCTACCCTAGATAAGTATTCTCTAAAAACGGCAAATACTTCGTTTTTATTCTTAAGAGTAAATACATCTACTTTCCTAGATAAATCATCAATTATCGATAAAAAATATTTACTGCCTCCCAAAGAATTTACAGGTGCTGGTCCCCATAAGTCCATATGCACCTTTTCCAAAACAGATTTTGTTACTCGTTTATAAAGAACATTCTGCAGAGAAGTTCTAGTTGCTTTACCTAGATTACAAGCAATGCAGGTCTCATATTTTGTTTTAACATTTACATGTTCTAATCCTTTAACTGAATGATTTTTACTCATATCCTTAATCATAGGAACATTAACATGACATAATCTTCTATGTATTACATTTAAATCTACACTAGTATGCATTACAGTTTCTATTAAATGATAACCATATACTATATATAACATTTCTTGCCGAAATACAGAAAAGAAATATTCATTATTAGAATGATATACCCGCATAACATCATTGCACCAATTAATTTTTAAACCGGCAAGATCCATTTTTGCTCCACTAATTAAATTTCTCCTCATTTTGGGAGCATACAAAACATCATTTAAAGTTATATGCACATTACCTTTAACATATTTGATACAAAAATCAATATCAACTACCCCTTTTACTTCACATGTGTGTCTTTTATCAGCCATTAAGGCTTTGGTGGGTGAAAGTTCTCTGAAGTTCTTGAACCAATCTCTTCATAACAAAATTGAGAAGTAGAAGCTGAATCTACCAGAAACTGCTCCAAATCCTCCGATACTGCAAAACTTCAGCTGATGAATTATATACATATAATATACTTTCTGCATTGAAAGTTTTCTTTTCATTGTGGGATTTCTTGTAACACTTAGATTCAGTATGTCCTTTCCGGGAACAATACTTACACCACGGCCCCACACCTTTAGGGTTACGGTTTTTCTTGTATTGACCAGGTTTTTTGTAAGGTCCAACACGTTTCCACTTCGTTCAACAGATTTCTTGCTAATTTCTTTCCCAGGAGATGATCCGACATTGTATGCGTTCTCCGTAGTGTTCAAATCCTTTTTCTTTAATTGGATTCTCCCCGATTCATTTATTAGTTGTCTTTCAACTTCCAAGTCTGTAAACTCTCCATCCTTCATTCTATAGAGTATTTGAACCAAGTCATCATATTCAGCTTGTAGTCTTCTGATAAGCTGCAGTGCGACCAACAGATCAGGAATTTCGAAGCCCGCTTCCTTAACTTCGTTTTTCTTTTCACTGACACGCTGTCAAAAAATACCGATCCGTTCTTGTTCTGGATTAAATCTTAGTTCGAAAAATTCATCGATTAAAACAGCTAATCGAGCTTTAGATAAAGGTTCAAAGTTATCTTTTAAAATATTCCATGCTTTTTTCCCTTTAGTCGTGTGCCGTATCAATGGAAGAAGTTTTCTTTCGACTCCTTGATAAATTGTTGTGTAACACCGCTGCTTTCTCCATTCATACTCGAGTTTTTCTTTTTCAGTAGCTTCTTCTGGATAAGGCTTTTCTTCACCAATTGCAAAATTCCAACAGCCGCGATCCATCATCAATAAGACTTTCGTGTCTTCCTTCCATGACGAATAGTTCGAATCGTCGAGTTTCGGGAACACAAAAGACAAAAAATCTGAATTCATCTTTTCTTCGCCTTAGTAAAAATTCACAATTAGTAGCATTTATTCTTTCAGTTCATAAACACGGATCTTATGGCAAAGGTTTTAAGGGTTTTGGCTCACCTGGGCCCATAACCATGTTGGAGTTTTTCTCAACAAAAATAGCAGAGTATAAATAAGACCAGGCATTTAGATTAAAATCAAATCAAATTCTTTTAATGAAAAACTAAAAGGTCTGCATCTTGCAGAACATACAGCTACGGTATGTACACACAGGCAGTGTCCGTTCTTTTTAATTAAAATGAAAACACATCAAATGACAGTTCATCCGGAAATACAACGTACTTCCGGTTACAAAATAATTATCCAATAATGTTGCTCCTCTGGGACCGACCTCTGCTTGATTTGAATATGCAACAGAATTTCTATCCCAAATGAAAAGCTCTAAATTTTACTAAAAGAGCTCTTTTAATTGATGTCTGTTTTCATAAAAAATGTAACCATACTTCTACAAGAGAGGCACCAACGAGATTCGAACTCGTGATCTCCTGTTTACAAGACAAGTGCTTTAACCATCTATGCCACGGCGCCTTGATTCCTTTGGATTCGAATTTATATTCCAAATGAAAAGCTCTAAATTTTACTAAAGGAGATCTTTTAATTGATGTCAGTTTTCATACAAAATGTGACCACACTTCAACATGATAAGCACCAACGAGATTGGAACTCGCGATCTCTTGTTTAGAAGACAAGTGCTTTAACCATCTATGCCACGGCGCCTTGATTCCATTGGATTCGAATTTATATTCCAAATGAAAAGCTCTAAAATTTACTAAAAGAGATCTTTTAATTGATGTCAGTTTTCATAAAAAACGTGACCACACTTTTACATGAGAAGCACCAACAAGATTGGAACACGCGATCTCCTGTTTACAAGTCAGGCGATTTAACCAACTAAGCCACGGCGCCTCGATTCCATTGGGTTCGAATTACGATTCCAAATGTTATGCTTTAAAGTTTACTAAAAGAGCTCTTTTAATTGATGTCGGTTTTCATAAAAAAAGTGACCGTACTTCTATAAGAGAGGCACCGACGTGATACGAACTCGTGATCTCTTGTTAACTAGACAGGCTCTTTAACAAATTAAGCCACGGCGCCACGATTCCGTCGAGTTCGAATTACGATTCCAAATGTCATGCTTTAAATTTTACTAAAAGAGCTCTTTCAGTTCTTGTTACATAAAAAAATTGATACATAATTCTACACGAGAGGCACAGACGAGATTCGAACTCGTGATCTCCTGTTTACTAGATAGGCGCTTTAACCAACTAAGCCACGTCGCCTCGATTCCGTTGGTTTAAAATTTCTATCCCAAATGAAAAGCTCTAAATTTTACTAAAAGAGCTCTTTTAATATATGTCGGTTTTCATAAAAAAAAGTGACAACACTTCTATAAGAAAGGCACCGACGAGATTGGAACTCATGATCTCCTGTTTACTAGACAGGCGCTTTAACCAACTGAGCCCCAGCGCCTCGATTTTATTTTTTTCGAATTTCTATTGCAACTGAAAACCTCTAAATTTTTCTAAAAGAGCTCTTTTAATGGATGTCTGATTTCATAAAAAATGTGACCACACTTCTACATCAGAGGCACCGACGAGATTCGAACACATGATCTAATCTTTACTTGACAGGCGCTTTAACCAACTACGCCACGGCGACTCGATTCCACTGAGTTCGAATTTCTGTCCCAAATGAAAAGCTATAAATTTTACTAAAAGATCTCTTTTAATTGATGATGGTTTTCATAAAAAAATGTGACGACACTTCTACATGAGAGGCACCGACGAGATACGAACTCGTGATCTCCTGTTTACTACCTCGGCGCCTCGATTCCATTGGGTTCGAATTTCTATCCCAAATGAAAAGCTCTAAATTTTACTAAAAGAGCTCTTTTAATTGACGTTAGTTTTCATTAAAAAGTGGCCACACTTCTACATGAGAGGCACTGACGAGATTCGAACTCGTGATCTCATGTTTACAAGACACGCGCTTTAACCAACTAAGCCACGGCGCCTCGATTCCGCTAAGTTCAAATTTCTGTCCCAAATGAAAAGCTATAAAATTTACTAAAAGAGATCTTTAAATTGATGTTAATTTTCATAAAAAATTGACCATACTTCTATAAGAGAGGCAACGATGAGATTCGAACTCATGATCTCCTGTTTACTAGACCGGCGCTTTAACCAACTAAGCCACGGCGCAACGATTCCATTCGGTTCGAATTACGATTCCAAATTTCATGCTTTAAATTTTACTAAAGAGCTATTTCATTTCAAGTCTTGTTACATAAAGAAATTGATCCATAATTCGACAAGAGAGGCACCGCTAAGCCAGGCGCCTCGATGCCATAGGGTTCGAATTACGATTCCAAATTCCATGCTTTAAATTTTACTAATGAGCTCTTTTAATTCATGTATGTTTTCATAAAAAATCTCACCACACTTCTACATAAGAGGCACCGACGAGACTCGAACTCGTGATCTCCTGTTTACAAGACAGCCGCTTTAACCAACTAAGCCACGTAGCCTCGATTCTATTGGATTCGAATTCTATCCCAAATGAAAAGCTCTAAATTTTACTAAAAGAGCTCTTTTAATTGATGATGATTTTCATCAAACATGTGACCACACTTCTACATGCGAGGCACCGACGAGTTTCGTACTCGTGATCTCCTGTTTACTAGACAGGCACTTTAACCAACTACGCCACGGCGCCTCGAATCCATTGGGTTCGAATTTCTATCCCAAATGAAAATCTATAAATTTTACTAAAAGGGCTGTTTTAAATGATGTTACGTTTCTTAAAAAAGTGACCATACTTCTATAAGAAAGGCACCGATAAGATTCGAACTCGTGATCTAATGTTTACTAGACATTCGCTTTAACCAAGTAAGCCACGGCGCCTCGATTCCAATGAGTTCGAATTTCTATCCTAAATGAAAAGCTTTAAATTTTACTAAAGAGCTCTTTCTGTTCAAGTCTTGTTACATAAAGAAATTGATCCATAATTCGACATGAGAGTCACCGACGAGATTTGAACTCGTGATCTCCTGTTTACTGCACAGGCGCTTTAACCAACTAAGCCAAGGCGCCTCGATTCCATTCGGTTCCAATTACGATTCAAAATGTCATGCTTTAAATTTTACTAAAAGAGCTCTTTCAGTTCAAGTCTTGTTACATAAAAAAATTGAACCATAATCGACATGAGAGGCAACGACGAGATTCGAACTCGTGATCTCTTGTTTACTAGACAAGCGCTTTAACCAACTAAGCCACGGCGCCTCGATTCCGTTGAGTTCGAATTTCTGTCCCAAATCAAAAGCTATAAATTTTACAAAAAGAGCTGTTTTAATTGATGATGATTTTCATAAAAAATGTGACCACACTTCTACATGGGAGGCACCAACGAGTTTCGAACTCGTGATCTCCTGTTTAGTAGACAGGCGCTTTAACCAACTAAGCCACGACACCTCGAACCCATTTTGTTCCAATTTCTATCCCAAATGAAAATCTATAAATTTTACTAAAAGACCTCTTTTAATTGATGTTACTTTTCTTCAAAAAATAACCATACTTCTATAAGAAAGGCACCGACGAGATTCTAAATCATTACCTCCTGGTCACTAGACAGGCGCTATAACCAACTACGCCAGTGAGCCTCGATGCCATAGGGTTTGAATTACGATTCCAAATGTCATTCTTTAAATTTTACTAAATATCTCTTTTAATTGATGTATGTTTTCATAAAAAATGTGACCACACTTCTACATGAGATGCACCGACAAGATTCGAACTCGTGATCTCCTGATTACTAGACAGGCGCTTTAACCAACTAAGCCACGGCGCCTCGATTCCATTGGGTTCGAATTTCTATCCCTAATGAAAAGCTCTATATTTTACTAAAAGAGCTCTTTTAATTTATGTCTGTTTTCATAAAAAATGTGCACACACTTCTACATGAGAGGCTCCGACGAGATTCGAACTCGTGATCTCCGGTTTACTATACATGCGCTTTAACCAACTAAGCCACGGCGCCTTGATACCCTTCGGTTCGAATTACGATTCCAAATGTCATGCTTTAAATTTTACTAAAGAGCTCCTTCAGTTCAAGTATTGTGACATAAAGAAATTGATCCAAAATTCTACATGAGAGGCACCAACGAGATTTGAAATCATAATCTCCTGTTGACAAGACAGGCGCTTTAACCAACTGAGCCCCAGCGCCTCGATTTTATTTTTTTCGAATTTCTATTGCAACTGAAAACCTCTAAATTTTTCTAAAAGAGCTCTTTTAATGGATGTCTGATTTCATAAAAAATGTGACCACACTTCTACATCAGAGGCACCGACGAGATTCGAACACATGATCTCCTCTTTACTTGACAGGCGCTTTAACCAACTACGCCAAGGCAACTCGATTCCACTGAGTTCGAATTTCTCTCCCAAATGAAAAGCTATAAATTTTACTAAAAGATCTCTTTTAATTGATGATGGTTTTCATAAGAAAATGTGACGACACTTCTACATGAGAGGCACCGACCAGATACGAACTCGTGATCTCCTGTTTACTAAACACGCGCTTTAACCAACTAAGCCACGGAACCACCATTCCACTGAGTTCGAATTACGATTCCAAATGAAAATCTATAAAATTTACTAAAAGAGCTCTTTTAATTGATGTTAATTTTCTTAAAAAAGTGACCATACTTCTATAAGAAATTCACCGACGAGATTCTTAATCATTATATCCAGGTCATTAGACAGGTGCTATAACCAACTAAGCCACGGCGCCTCGATGTCATTGATTTCGAATTACGATTCCAAATGTCATGCTTTAAATTTTACTAAAGAGCTCTTTTAATTGACGTTAGTTTTCATTAAAAAGTGGCCACACTTCTACATGAGAGGCACTGACGAGATTCGAACTCGTGATCTCATGTTTACAAGACACGCGCCTTAACCAACTAAGCCACAGCGCCTCGATTCTACTGAGTTCGAATTTCTGTCCCAAATGAAAAGCTATAAATTTTGCTAAAAGAGCTCTTTTAATTGATGATGGTTTTCATAAAAATGTGACCATACGTCTATAGGAGAGGCAACGACGAGATTCGAACTCGTGATCTCCTGTTTACTAGACAGGCGCTTTAACCAACTAAGCCACGGCGCCTCGATTCCGCTAAGTTCAAATTTCTGTCCCAAATGAAAAGCTATAAAATTTACTAAAAGAGCTCTTTAAATTGATGTTAATTTTCATAAAAAAGTGACCATACTTCTATAAGAGAGGCAACGATGAGATTCGAACTCATGATCTCCTGTTTACTAGACCGGCGCTTTAACCAACTAAGCCACGGCGCAACGATTCCATTCGGTTCGAATTACGATTCCAAATTTCATGCTTTAAATTTTACTAAAGAGCTATTTCATTTCAAGTCTTGTTACATAAAGAAATTGATCCATAATTCGACAAGAGAGGCACCGCTAAACCAGGCGCCTCGATGCCATAGTGTTCGAATTACGATTCCAAATGCCATGCTTTAAATTTTACTAATGAGCTCTTTTAATTCATGTATGTTTTCATAAAAAATCTCACCACACTTCTACATAAGAGGCACCGACGAGACTCGAACTCGTGATCTCCTGTTTACAAGACAGCCGCTTTAACCAACTAAGCCACGTAGCCTCGATTCTATTGGATTCGAATTCTATCCCAAATGAAAAGCTCTAAATTTTACTAAAAGAGCTCTTTTAATTGATGATGATTTTCATCAAAAATGTGACCACACTTCTACATGCGAGGCACCGACGAGTTTCGTACTCGTGATCTCCTGTTTACTAGACAGGCACTTTAACCAACTACGCCACGGCGCCTCGAATCCATTGGGTTCGAATTTCTATCCCAAATGAAAATCTATAAATTTTACTAAAAGGGCTGTTTTAAATGATGTTACGTTTCTTAAAAAAGTGACCATACTTCTATAAGAAAGGCACCGATAAGATTCGAACTCGTGATCTAATGTTTACTAGACATTCGCTTTAACCAAGTAAGCCACGGCGCCTCGATTCCAATGAGTTCGAATTTCTATCCTAAATGAAAAGCTTTAAATTTTACTAAAGAGCTCTTTCTGTTCAAGTCTTGTTACATAAAGAAATTGATCCATAATTCGACATGAGAGTCACCGACGAGTTTTGAACTCGTGATCTCCTGTTTACTGCACAGGCGCTTTAACCAACTAAGCCAAGGCGCCTCGATTCCATTCGGTTCCAATTACGATTCAAAATGTCATGCTTTAAATTTTACTAAAAGAGCTCTTTCAGTTCAAGTCTTGTTACATAAAAAAATTGAACCATAATTCGACATGAGAGGCAACGACGAGATTCGAACTCGTGATCTCTTGTTTACTAGACAAGCGCTTTAACCAACTAAGCCACGGCGCCTCGATTCCGTTGAGTTCGAATTTCTGTCCCAAATCAAAAGCTATAAATTTTACAAAAAGAGCTGTTTTAATTGATGATGATTTTCATAAAAAATGTGACCACACTTCTACATGGGAGGCACCAACGAGTTTCGAACTCGTGATCTCCTGTTTAGTAGACAGGCGCTTTAACCAACTAAGCCACGACACCTCGAACCCATTTTGTTCGAATTTCTATCCCAAATGAAAATCTATAAATTTTACTAAAAGAGCTCTTTTAATTGATGTTACTTTTCTTCAAAAAATAACCATACTTCTATAAGAAAGGCACCGACGAGATTCTAAATCATTACCTCCTGGTCACTAGACAGGCGCTATAACCAACTACGCCAGTGAGCCTCGATGCCATAGGGTTTGAATTACGATTCCAAATGTCATTCTTTAAATTTTACTAAATATCTCTTTTAATTGATGTATGTTTTCATAAAAAATGTGACCACACTTCTACATGAGATGCACCGACAAGATTCGAACTCGTGATCTCCTGATTACTAGACAGGCGCTTTAACCAACTAAGCCACGGCGCCTCGATTCCATTGGGTTCGAATTTCTATCCCTAATGAAAAGCTCTATATTTTACTAAAAGAGCTCTTTTAATTTATGTCTGTTTTCATAAAAAATGTGCACACACTTCTACATGAGAGGCTCCGACGAGATTCGAACTCGTGATCTCCGGTTTACTATACATGCGCTTTAACCAACTAAGCCACGGCGCCTTGATACCCTTCGGTTCGAATTACGATTCCAAATGTCATGCTTTAAATTTTACTAAAGAGCTCCTTCAGTTCAAGTATTGTGACATAAAGAAATTGATCCAAAATTCTACATGAGAGGCACCAACGAGATTTGAAATCATAATCTCCTGTTGACAAGACAGGCGCTTTAACCAACTGAGCCCCAGCGCCTCGATTTTATTTTTTTCGAATTTCTATTGCAACTGAAAACCTCTAAATTTTTCTAAAAGAGCTCTTTTAATGGATGTCTGATTTCATAAAAAATGTGACCACACTTCTACATCAGAGGCACCGACGAGATTCGAACACATGATCTCCTCTTTACTTGACAGGCGCTTTAACCAACTACGCCAAGGCAACTCGATTCCACTGAGTTCGAATTTCTCTCCCAAATGAAAAGCTATAAATTTTACTAAAAGATCTCTTTTAATTGATGATGGTTTTCATAAGAAAATGTGACGACACTTCTACATGAGAGGCACCGACCAGATACGAACTCGTGATCTCCTGTTTACTAAACACGCGCTTTAACCAACTAAGCCACGGAACCACCATTCCACTGAGTTCGAATTACGATTCCAAATGAAAATCTATAAAATTTACTAAAAGAGCTCTTTTAATTGATGTTAATTTTCTTAAAAAAGTGACCATACTTCTATAAGAAATTCACCGACGAGATTCTTAATCATTATATCCAGGTCATTAGACAGGTGCTATAACCAACTAAGCCACGGCGCCTCGATGTCATTGATTTCGAATTACGATTCCAAATGTCATGCTTTAAATTTTACTAAAGAGCTCTTTTAATTGAAGTCTGTTTTCATAAAAAATGTGACCACACTTCTACATGAGAGGCACCGACGAGATTCGAACTCGTGATCTCCTGTTTACTACCTCGGCGCCTCGATTCCATTGGGTTCGAATTTCTATCCCAAATGAAAAGCTCTAAATTTTACTAAAAGAGCTCTTTTAATTGACGTTAGTTTTCATTAAAAAGTGGCCACACTTCTACATGAGAGGCACTGACGAGATTCCAACTCGTGATCTCATGTTTACAAGACACGCGCTTTAACCAACTAAGCCACAGCGCCTCGATTCTACTGAGTTCGAATTTCTGTCCCAAATGAAAAGCTATAAATTTTGCTAAAAGAGCTCTTTTAATTGATGATGGTTTTCATAAAAATGTGACCATACTTCTATAGGAGAGGCAACGACGAGATTCGAACTCGTGATCTCCTGTTTACTAGACAGGCGCTTTAACCAACTAAGCCACGGCGCCTCGATTCCGCTAAGTTCAAATTTCTGTCCCAAATGAAAAGCTATAAAATTTACTAAAAGAGCTCTTTAAATTGATGTTAATTTTCATAAAAAAGTGACCATACTTCTATAAGAGAGGCAACGATGAGATTCGAACTCATGATCTCCTGTTTACTAGACCGGCGCTTTAACCAACTAAGCCACGGCGCAACGATTCCATTCGGTTCGAATTACGATTCCAAATTTCATGCTTTAAATTTTACTAAAGAGCTATTTCATTTCAAGTCTTGTTACATAAAGAAATTGATCCATAATTCGACAAGAGAGGCACCGCTAAACCAGGCGCCTCGATGCCATAGTGTTCGAATTACGATTCCAAATGCCATGCTTTAAATTTTACTAATGAGCTCTTTTAATTCATGTATGTTTTCATAAAAAATCTCACCACACTTCTACATAAGAGGCACCGACGAGACTCGAACTCGTGATCTCCTGTTTACAAGACAGCCGCTTTAACCAACTAAGCCACGTAGCCTCGATTCTATTGGATTCGAATTCTATCCCAAATGAAAAGCTCTAAATTTTACTAAAAGAGCTCTTTTAATTGATGATGATTTTCATCAAAAATGTGACCACACTTCTACATGCGAGGCACCGACGAGTTTCGTACTCGTGATCTCCTGTTTACTAAACAGGCACTTTAACCAACTACGCCACGGCGCCTCGAATCCATTGGGTTCGAATTTCTATCCCAAATGAAAATCTATAAATTTTACTAAAAGGGCTGTTTTAAATGATGTTACGTTTCTTAAAAAAGTGACCATACTTCTATAAGAAAGGCACCGATAAGATTCGAACTCGTGATCTAATGTTTACTAGACATTCGCTTTAACCAAGTAAGCCACGGCGCCTCGATTCCAATGAGTTCGAATTTCTATCCTAAATGAAAAGCTTTAAATTTTACTAAAGAGCTCTTTCTGTTCAAGTCTTGTTACATAAAGAAATTGATCCATAATTCGACATGAGAGTCACCGACGAGATTTGAACTCGTGATCTCCTGTTTACTGCACATGCGCTTTAACCAACTAAGCCAAGGCGCCTCGATTCCATTCGGTTCCAATTACGATTCAAAATGTCATGCTTTAAATTTTACTAAAAGAGCTCTTTCAGTTCAAGTCTTGTTACATAAAAAAATTGAACCATAATTCGACATGAGAGGCAACGGCGAGATTCGAACTCGTGATCTCTTGTTTACTAGACAAGCGCTTTAACCAACTAAGCCACGGCGCCTCGATTCCGCTGAGTTCGAATTTCTGTCCCAAATCAAAAGCTATAAATTTTACAAAAAGAGCTGTTTTAATTGATGATGATTTTCATAAAAAATGTGACCACACTTCTACATGGGAGGCACCAACGAGTTTCGAACTCGTGATCTCCTGTTTAGTAGACAGGCGCTTTAACCAACTAAGCCACGACACCTCGAACCCATTTTGTTCGAATTTCTATCCCAAATGAAAATCTATAAATTTTACTAAAAGAGCTCTTTTAATTGATGTTACTTTTCTTCAAAAAATAACCATACTTCTATAAGAAAGGCACCGACGAGATTCTAAATCATTACCTCCTGGTCACTAGACAGGCGCTATAACCAACTACGCCAGTGAGCCTCGATGCCATAGGGTTTGAATTACGATTCCAAATGTCATTCTTTAAATTTTACTAAATATCTCTTTTAATTGATGTATGTTTTTTTATAAAAAATGTGACCACACTTCTACATGAGATGCACCGACAAGATTCGAACTCGTGATTTCCTGATTACTAGACAGGCGCTTTAACCAACTAAGCCACGGCGCCTCGATTCCATTGGGTTCGAATTTCTATCCCTAATGAAAAGCTCTAAATTTTACTAAAAGAGCTCTTTTAATTTATGTCTGTTTTCATAAAAAATGTGCACACACTTCTACATGAGAGGCACCGACGAGATTCGAACTCGTGATCTCCGGTTTACTATACAGGCGCTTTAACCAACTAAGCCACGGCGCCTTGATACCCTTCGGTTCGAATTACGATTCCAAATGTCATGCTTTAAATTTTACTAAAGAGCTCCTTCAGTTCAAGTATTGTGACATAAAGAAATTGATCCAAAATTCTACATGAGAGGCACCAACGAGATTTGAAATCATAATCTCCTGTTGACAAGACAAGCGCTTTAACCAACTGAGCCCCAGCGCCTCGATTTTATTTTTTTCGAATTTCTATTGCAACTGAAAACCTCTAAATTTTTCTAAAAGAGCTCTTTTAATGGATGTCTGATTTCATAAAAAATGTGACCACACTTCTACATCAGAGGCACCGACGAGATTCGAACACATGATCTCCTCTTTACTTGACAGGCGCTTTAACCAACTACGCCACGGCGACTCGATTCCACTGAGTTCGAATTTCTCTCCCAAATGAAAAGCTATAAATTTTACTAAAAGATCTCTTTTAATTGATGATGGTTTTCATAAGAAAATGTGACGACACTTCTACATGAGAGGCACCGACCAGATACGAACTCGTGATCGCCTGTTTACTAAACACGCGCTTTAACCAACTAAGCCACGGAACCACCATTCCACTGAGTTCGAATTACGATTCCAAATGAAAATCTATAAAATTTACTAAAAGAGCTCTTTTAATTGATGTTAATTTTCTTAAAAAAGTGACCATACTTCTATAAAAAATTCACCGACGAGATTCTTAATCATTATCTCCAGGTCATTAGACAGGTGCTTATAACCAACTAAGCCACGGCGCCTCGATGTCATTGATTTCGAATTACGATTCCAAATGTCATGCTTTAAATTTTACTAAAGAGCTCTTTTAATTGAAGTCTGTTTTCATAAAAAATGTGACCACACTTCTACATGAGAGGCACCGACGAGATTCGAACTCGTGATCTCCTGTTTACTACCTCGGCGCCTCGATTCCATTGGGTTCGAATTTCTATCCCAAATGAAAAGTTCTAAATTTTACTAAAAGAGCTCTTTTAATTGACGTTAGTTTTCATTAAAAAGTGGCCACACTTCTACATGAGAGGCACTGACGAGATTCGAACTCGTGATCTCATGTTTACAAGACACGCGCTTTAACCAACTAAGCCACAGCGCCTCGATTCTACTGAGTTCGAATTTCTGTCCCAAATGAAAAGCTATAAATTTTGCTAAAAGAGCTCTTTTAATTGATGATGGTTTTCATAAAAATGTGACCATACTTCTATAGGAGAGGCAACGACGAGATTCGAACTCGTGATCTCCTGTTTACTAGACAGGCGCTTTAACCAACTAAGCCACGGCGCCTCGATTCCGCTAAGTTCAAATTTCTGTCCCAAATGAAAAGCTATAAAATTTACTAAAAGAGCTCTTTAAATTGATGTTAATTTTCATAAAAAAGTGACCATACTTCTATAAGAGAGGCAACGATGAGATTCGAACTCATGATCTCCTGTTTACAAACCGGCGCTTTAACCAACTAAGCCACGGCGCAACGATTCCATTCGGTTCGAATTACGATTCCAAATTTCATGCTTTAAATTTTACTAAAGAGCTATTTCATTTCAAGTCTTGTTACATAAAGAAATTGATCCATAATTCGACAAGAGAGGCACCGACAGGATTCGAACTCGTGATCCCCTGTTTACAAGACAGCCGCTTTAACCAACTAAGCCACGGCGCCTCGAATCCATTGGGTTCGAATTTCTATCCCAAATGAAAATCTATAAATTTTACTAAAAGGGCTGTTTTAAATGATGTTACGTTTCTTAAGAAAGTGACCATACTTCTATAAGAAAGGCACCGATAAGATTCGAACTCGTGATCTAATGTTTACTAGACATTCGCTTTAACCAAGTAAGCCACGGCGCCTCGATTCCAATGAGTTCGAATTTCTATCCTAAATGAAAAGCTTTAAATTTTATTAAAGAGCTCTTTCTGTTCAAGTCTTGTTACATAAAGAAATTGATCCATAATTCGACATGAGAGTCACCGACGAGATTTGAACTCGTGATCTCCTGTTTACTGCACAGGCGCTTTAACCAACTAAGCCAAGGCGCCTCGATTCCATTCGGTTCCAATTACGATTCTAAATGTCATGCTTTAAATTTTACTAAAAGAGCTCTTTCAGTTCAAGTCTTGTTACATAAAAAAATTGAACCATAATTCGACATGAGAGGCAACGACGAGATTCGAACTCGTGATCTCCTGTTTACTAGACAAGCGCTTTAACCAACTAAGCCACGGCGCCTCGATTCCGCTGAGTTCAAATTTCTGTCCCAAATCAAAAGCTATAAATTTTACTAAAAGAGCTCTTTTAATTAATGATGATTTTCATAAAAAATGTGACCACACTTCTACATGGGAGGCACCAACGAGTTTCGAACTCGTGATCTCCTGTTTAATAGACAGGCGCTTTAACCAACTAAGCCACGACACCTCGAACCCGTTTTGTTCGAATTTCTATCCCAAATGAAAATCTATAAATTATACTAAAAGAGCTCTTTTAATTGATGTTACTTTTCTTCAAAAAATAACCATACTTCTATAAGAAAGGCACCGACGAGATTCTAAATCATTACCTCCTGGTCACTAGACAGGCGCTATAACCAACTAAGCCAGTGAGCCTCGATGCCATAGGGTTTGAATTACGATTCCAAATGTCATTCTTTAAATTTTACTAAAGATCTCTTTTAATTGATGTATGTTTTCATAAAAAATGTGACCACACTTCTACATCAGATGCACCGACAAGATTCGAACTCGTGATCTCCTGTTGACAAGAACGGCGCTTTAACCAACTAAGCCACGTGCCTCGATTCCAGTGGGTTCGAATTCTATTACAAATGAAAAGCTCTAAATTTTACTAAAAGAGCTCTTTTAATTGATGTCTGTTTTCATAAAAAATGTGACCACACATCTACATGAGAGGCACCGACCAGATTCGAACTCGTAATCTCCGGTTTACTAGACAGGCGCTTTAACCAACTAAGAAACGGCGCCTCGAATCCATCGGGTTCGAATTTCTATCCCAAATGAATATCTTTAAATTTTACTAAAAGAGCTCTTTTAATTGATGTTAATTTTCTTTAAAAAGTGACCATACTTCTATAAGAATGACACCGATGAGATTCTAAATCATTACCTCCTGGTCACTAGACAGGCGCTATAACCAACTTAGCCACGGCGCCTCGATGCCATAGGGTTCGAATTACGATTCCAAATGTCATGCTTTAACTTTTACTAAAAGAGCTCTTTTATTTCATGTCTGTTTTCATAAAAAATTTGACCACACTTCTACATAAGAGGCACCGACGAGAATCGAACTCATAATCTTCTGTTTACTAGACCGGCGCTTTAACCAACTAAGCCACGGCACCTTGATTCAAGTGGGTCCGAATTTCTATCCCAAATGAAAAGCTATAACTTTTACTAAACGAGCTCTTTTAATTGATGTTTGTTTTTATAAAAAGTGTGACCACACTTCTACATGAGATGCCCTGACGAGATTCGAACTCTTGATCTCCTGTTTACTAGACAGGCGCTTTAACCAACTAAGCTAGGGCGCCTCGATATCACTGCGTTCGAATTTCCGTCCCAAATGAAGAGCTATAAATTTTACTAAAAGAGCTCTTTTAATTGATGTCTGTTTTCATAAAAAATATGACCACACTTCTAAATGAGAGGCACCGACGAGATTCGAATTCGTGATCTCCTGTTTACTAGACAGGCGCTTTAACCAACTAAGCCACGGCGACTCGATTCCATTCGATTCGAATTATGATTCCAAATGAAAATCTTTAAATTTCACTAAAATAGCTCTTTTAAATGAGGTTAATTTTCTTAAAAAAGTGACCATACTTCTATAAGAAAGGCACCGACGAGATTCTAAATCGTTACCTCCTGGTCACTAGACAGGCGCTATAACCAACTTAGCCACGGCGCCTCGATGCTATAGGGTTCGAATTACGATTCCAAATGTCATGCTTTAAATTTTACTAATGAGCTCTTTTAATTGAAGTATGTTTTCATAAAAAATCTTACCACACTTCTACAAAAGAGGCACCGACGAGATTCGAACTCGTGATCTCCTGTTTACTAGCCAGGCGCTTTAACCAACTAAGCCACGGCGCCCCGATTCAACTGGGTTGGAATTATGTCCCAAATGAAAAGCTATAAATTTTACTAAAAGAGCTCTTTTAATTGATGTCTGTTTTCATAAAAAATGTGACTACACTTCTGCATGAGAGGCACCGACGAGATTCGAACTCGTGATCTCCTGTTTACTAGACAGGCGCTTTAACCAACTAGGCCACGGCGCCTCGATTCCATTCGATTCGAATTACTATTCCAAATGAAAATCTTTAAATTTTACTAAAATGGCTCTTTTAATTGATGTTAATTTTCTTAAAAAAGTGACCATACTTCTATAAGAAAGGCACCGACGAGATTCTAAATCATTACCTCCTGGTCACTTGACAGGCGCTATAACCAACTTAGCAACGGCGCCTCGATGCCATAGGGTTCGAGTTACGATTCCAAATGTCATGCTTTAAACTTTACTAATGAGCTCTTTTAATTGATGTATGTTTTCATAAAAAATGTGACCACACTTCTACATAAGAGGCACCGACGAGATCCGAACTCTACATCTCCTGTTTACTAGACAGGCGCTTTAACCAACTAAGCCACGGCGCCTCGATGCCATAGGGTTCGAATTACGATTCCAAATGTCATGCTTTAAATTTTACTAATGAGCTCTTTTAATTGATGTATGTTTTCATAAAAATTCTGACCACACTTCTACATAAGAGGCACCGACGAGATTCGAACTCGTGAATCATGTTTACTAGACAGGCGCTTTAACCAACTAAGCCACGGCGTCCCGATTCCACTGTGTTCGAATTTACGTCCCAAATGAAAAGCTATAAATTTTACCAAAAGAGCTCTTTTAATTGATGTCTGTTTTCATAAAAAATGTGACTACACTTCTGCATGAGAGGCACCGACGAGATTCGAACTCTTCGTCTCCTGTTTACCAGAAAGGCGCTTTAACCAACTAAGCCACGGCGCCTCAATTCCATTCGATTCGAATTACGATTCCAAATGAAAATCTTTAAATTTTACTAAAATAGCTCTTTTAATTGATGTTAATTTTCTAAAAAAGTGACCACACTTCTATAAGAAAGGCACCGACGAGATTCTAAATCATTACCTCCTGGTCACTAGACAGGCGCTATAACCAACTTAGCCACGGCGCCTCGATGCCCTAGGGTTCGAATTACGATTCCAAATGTCATGCTTTAATTTTTACTAATGAGCTCTTTTAATTGATGTGTGTTTTCATAAAAAATGTGACCACACTTCTACATAACAGGCACCGACGAGATTCGAACTCGTAATCTCCTGTTTACTAGACAGACGCTTTAACCAACTAAGCCACGGCGCCTTGATTCCAACGGGTTCGAATTTCTATCCCAAATGAAAAGCTCTAACTTTTACTAAAAGAGCTCTTTTAATTGATGTCTGTTTTCATAAAAAATTTGACCACACTTCTACATGAGAGGCACCGACGAGAATCGAACTCATGATCTCCTGTTTACTAGACAGGCGCTTTAACAAACTAAGCCAGGGCGCCTCGATATCACTGCGTTCGAATTTCCGTCCGAAATGAAGAGCTATAAATTTTACTAAAAGAGCTCTTTTAATTGATGTCTGTTTTCATAAAAAATGTGACCACACTTCTAAATGAGAGGCACCGACGAGATTCGAACTCGTGATCTCCTGTTTACTGGAGAGGCGCTTTAACCAACTAAGCCACGGCGCCTCGATTCAAATCGATTCGAATTACGATTCCAAATGAAAATCTTTAAATTTTACTAAAACAGCACTTTTAATTGATGTTAATTTTCTTAAAAAAGTGACCATACTTCTATAAGAAAGGCACCGACGAGATTCTAAATCATTACCTCCTGGTCACTAGACAGGCGCTATAACCAACTTAGCACGGCGCCTCGATGCCATAGGGTTCGAATTACGATTCGAAATGTCATGCTTTAAATTTTACTAATGAGCTCTTTTAATTCATGTATGTTTTCATAAAAAGTGTGACCACACTTCTACATAAGAGTCACCGACGAGATTCGAACTCGTAATCTCCTGTTTACTAGACAGGCGCTTTAACCAACTAAGCCACGGCGCCTTGATTCCAACGGGTTCGAATTTCTATCCCAAATGAAAAGCTCTAACTTTTACTAAAAGAGCTCTTTTAATTTATGTCTGTTTTCATAAAAAATTTGACCACACTTCTACATGAGAGGCACCGACGAGAATCGAACTCATGATCTCCTGTTTACTAGACAGGCGCTTTAACCAACTAAGCCAGGGCGCCTCGATATCACTGCGTTCGAATTTCCGTCCGAAATGAAGAGCTATAAATTTTACTAAAAGAGCTCTTTTAATTGATGTCTGTTTTCATAAAAAATGTGACCACACTTCTAAATGAGAGGCACCGACGAGATTCGAACTCGTGATCTCCTGTTTACTAGAGAGGCGCTTTAACCAACTAAGCCACGACGCCTCGATTCCATTCGATTCGAATTACGATTCCAAATGAAAATATTTAAATTTTTTTTAAATAGCTCTTTTAATTGGTGTTAATTTTCTTAAAAAAGTGACCATACTTCTATAAGAAAGGCACCGACGAGATTCTAAATCATTACCTCCTGGTCACTAGACAGGCGCTATAACCAACTTAGCCACGGCGCCTCGATGCCCTAGGGTTCGAATTACGATTCCAAATGTCATGCTTTAATTTTTACTAATGAGCTCTTTTAATTGATGTCTGTTTTCATAAAAAATGTGACCACACTTCTACATGAGAGGCACCGACGAGATTCGAACTCGTGATCTCCTGTTTACTAGACAGGCGCTTTAACCAACTAAGCCACGGTGCCTCAATTCCATTCGATTCGAATTACGATTCCAAATGAAAATCTTTAAATTTTTTTTAAAATAACTCTTTTAATTGATGTTAATTTTCTTAAAAAAGTGACCATACTTCTATAAGAAAGGCACCGACGAGATTCTAAATCATTACCTCCTGGTCACTAGACAGGCGCTATAACCAACTTAGCACGGCGCCTCGATGCCATAGGGTTCGAATTACGATTCTAAATGTCATGCTTTAAATTTTACTAATGAGCTCTTTTAATTCATGTATGTTTTCATAAAAAGTGTGACCACACTTCTACATAAGAGTCACCGACGAGATTCGAACTCGTAATCTCCTGTTTACTAGACAGGCGCTTTAACCAACTAAGCCACGGCGCCTTGATTCCAACGGGTTCGAATTTCTATCCCAAATGAAAAGCTCCAACTTTTACTAAAAGAGCTCTTTTAATTTATGTCTGTTTTCATAAAAAATTTGACCACACTTCTACATGAGAGGCACCGACGAGAATCGAACTCATGATCTCCTGTTTACTAGACAGGCGCTTTAACCAACTAAGCCAGGGCGCCTCGATATCACTGCGTTCGAATTTCCGTCCGAAATGAAGAGCTATAAATTTTACTAAAAGAGCTCTTTTAATTGATGTCTGTTTTCATAAAAAATGTGACCACACTTCTAAATGAGAGGCACCGACGAGATTCGAACTCGTGATCTCCTGTTTACTGGAGAGGCGCTTTAACCAACTAAGCCTCGACGCCTCAATTCCATTTGATTCGAATTACGATTCCAAATGAAAATCTTTAAATTTTACTAAAATAGCTCTTTTAATTGATGTTAATTTTCTAAAAAAGTGACCATACTTCTATAAGAAAGGCACCGACGAGATTCTAAATCATTACCTCCTGGTCACTAGACAGGCGCTATAACCAACTTAGCCACGGCGCCTCGATGCCCTAGGGTTCGAATTACGATTCCAAATGTCATGCTTTAATTTTTACTAATGAGTTCTTTTAATTGATGTGTGTTTTCATAAAAAATGTGACCACACTTCTACATAACAGGCACCGACGAGATTCGAACTCGTAATCTCCTGTTTACTAGACAGGCGCTTTAACCAACTAAGCCACGGCGCCTTGATTCCAACGGGTTCGAATTTCTATCCCAAATGAAAAGCTCTAACTTTTACTAAAAGAGCTCTTTTAATTGATGTCTGTTTTCATAAAAAATTTGACCACACTTCTACATGAGAGGCACCGACGAGAATCGAACTCATGATCTCCTGTTTACTAGAGCGGCGCTTTAACCAACTAAGCCACGACGCCTCGATTCTATTCGATTCGAATTACGATTCCAAATGAAAATCTTTAAATTTTTTTAAAATAGCTCTTTTAATTGGTGTTAATTTTCTTAAAAAAGTGACCATACTTCTATAAGAAAGGCACCGACGAGATTCTAAATCATTACCTCCTGGTCACTAGACAGGCGCTATAACCAAATTAACCACGGCGCCTCGATGCCATAGGGTTCGAATTACGATTCCAAATGTCATGCTTTAAATTTTACTAATGAGCTCTTTTAATTCATGTATGTTTTCATAAAAAATCTGACCACACTTCTACATAAGAGGCACCAACGAGATTCGAACTCGTGATCTCCTGTTTACTAGACAGGCGCTTTAACCAACTAAGCCACGGCGCCTCGATGCCAATCGATTCGAATTACGATTCCAAATGAAAATCTTTAAATTTTACTAAAACAGCACTTTTAATTGATGTTAATTTTCTTAAAAAAGTGACCATACTTCTATAAGAAAGGCACCGACGAGATTCTAAATCATTACCTCCTGGTCACTAGACAGGCGCTATAACCAACTTAGCACGGCGCCTCGATGCCATAGGGTTCGAATTACGATTCTAAATGTCATGCTTTAAATTTTACTAATGAGCTCTTTTAATTCATGTATGTTTTCATAAAAAGTGTGACCACACTTCTACATAAGAGTCACCGACGAGATTCGAACTCGTGATCTCCTGTTTACTAGCCAGGCGCTTTAACCAACTAAGCCACGGCGACCCGATTCAACTGGGTTGGAATTTACGTCCCAAATGAAAAGCTATAAATTTTACTAAAAGAGCTCTTTTAATTGATGTCTGTTTTCATAAAAAATGTGACTACACTTCTGCATGAGAGGCACCGACGAGATTCGAACTCGTGATCTCCTGTTTACTAGACAGGCGCTTTAACCAACTAGGCCACGGCGCCTCGATTCCATTCGATTCGAATTACTATTCCAAATGAAAATCTTTAAATTTTACTAAAATAGCTCTTTTAATTGATGTTAATTTTCTTAAAAAAGTGACCATACTTCTATAAGAAAGGCACCGACGAGATTCTAAATCATTACCTCCTGGTCACTAGACAGGCGCTATAACCAACTTAGCAACGGCGCCTCGATGCCATAGGGTTCGAGTTACGATTCCAAATGTCATGCTTTAAACTTTACTAATGAGCTCTTTTAATTGATGTATGTTTTCATAAAAAATGTGACCACACTTCTACATAAGAGGCACCGACGAGATCCGAATTCTACATCTCCTGTTTACTAGACAGGCGCTTTAACCAACTAAGCCACGGCGCCTCGATGCCATAGGGTTCGAATTACGATTCCAAATGTCATGCTTTAAATTTTACCAATGAGCTCTTTTAATTGATGTATGTTTTCATAAAAATTCTGACCACACTTCTACATAAGAGGCACCAACGAGATTCGAACTCGTGATCTCCTGTTTACTAGACAGGCGCTTTAACCAACTAAGCCACGGCGCCTCGATGCCAATCGATTCGAATTACGATTCCAAATGAAAATCTTTAAATTTTTTTAAAATAGCTCTTTTAATTGGTGTTAATTTTCTTAAAAAAGTGACCATACTTCTATAAGAAAGGCACCGACGAGATTCTAAATCATTACCTCCTGGTCACTAGACAGGCGCTATAACCAACTTAGCCACGGCGCCTCGATGCCCTAGGGTTCGAATTACGATTCCAAATGTCATGCTTTAATTTTTACTAATGAGCTCTTTTAATTGATGTGTGTTTTCATAAAAAATGTGACCACACTTCTACATAACAGGCGCCGACGAGATTCGAACTCGTAATCTCCTGTTTACTAGACAGGCGCTTTAACCAACTAAGCCACGGCGCCTTGATTCCAACGGGTTCGAATTTCTATCCCAAATGAAAAGCTCTAACTTTTACTAAAAGAGCTCTTTTAATTGATGTCTGTTTTCATAAAAAATTTGACCACACTTCTACATGAGAGGCACCGACGAGAATCGAACTCATGATCTCCTGTTTACTAGAGCGGCGCTTTAACCAACTAAGCCACGACGCCTCGATTCCATTCGATTCGAATTACGATTCCAAATGAAAATCTTTAAATTTTTTTAAAATAGCTCTTTTAATTGGTGTTAATTTTCTTAAAAAAGTGACCATACTTCTATAAGAAAGGCACCGACGAGATTCTAAATCATTACCTCCTGGTCACTAGACAGGCGCTATAACCAAATTAACCACGGCGCCTCGATGCCATAGGGTTCGAATTACGATTCCAAATGTCATGCTTTAAATTTTACTAATGAGCTCTTTTAATTCATGTATGTTTTCATAAAAAATCTGACCACACTTCTACATAAGAGGCACCAACGAGATTCGAACTCGTGATCTCCTGTTTACTAGACAGGCGCTTTAACCAACTAAGCCACGGCGCCTCGATGCCAATCGATTCGAATTACGATTCCAAATGAAAATCTTTAAATTTTACTAAAACAGCACTTTTAATTGATGTTAATTTTCTTAAAAAAGTGACCATACTTCTATAAGAAAGGCACCGACGAGATTCTAAATCATTACCTCCTGGTCACTAGACAGGCGCTATAACCAACTTAGCACGGCGCCTCGATGCCATAGGGTTCGAATTACGATTCTAAATGTCATGCTTTAAATTTTACTAATGAGCTCTTTTAATTTATGTATGTTTTCATAAAAAGTGTGACCACACTTCTACATAAGAGTCACCGACGAGATTCGAACTCGTGATCTCCTGTTTCTAGCCAGGCGCTTTAACCAACTAAGCCACGGCGCCCCGATTCAACTGGGTTGGAATTTACGTCCCAAATGAAAAGCTATAAATTTTACTAAAAGAGCTCTTTTAATTGATGTCTGTTTTCATAAAAAATGTGACTACACTTCTGCATGAGAGGCACCGACGAGATTCGAACTCGTGATCTCCTGTTTACTAGACAGGCGCTTTAACCAACTAGGCCACGGCGCCTCGATTCCATTCGATTCGAATTACTATTCCAAATGAAAATCTTTAAATTTTACTAAAATAGCTCTTTTAATTGATGTTAATTTTCTTAAAAAAGTGACCATACTTCTATAAGAAAGGCACCGACGAGATTCTAAATCATTACCTCCTGGTCACTAGACAGGCGCTATAACCAACTTAGCAACGGCGCCTCGATGCCATAGGGTTCGAGTTACGATTCCAAATGTCATGCTTTAAACTTTACTAATGAGCTCTTTTAATTGATGTATGTTTTCATAAAAAATGTGACCACACTTCTACATAAGAGGCACCGACGAGATCCGAACTCTACATCTCCTGTTTACTAGACAGGCGCTTTAACCAACTAAGCCACGGCGCCTCGATGCCATAGGGTTCGAATTACGATTCCAAATGTCATGCTTTAAATTTTACTAATGAGCTCTTTTAATTGATGTATGTTTTCATAAAAATTCTGACCACACTTCTACATAAGAGGCATCGACGAGATTCGAACTCGTGAATCATGTTTACTAGACAGGCGCTTTAACCAACTAAGCCACGGCGTCCCGATTCCACTGTGTTCGAATTTACGTCCCAAATGAAAAGCTATAAATTTTACCAAAAGAGCTCTTTTAATTGATGTCTGTTTTCATAAAAAATGTGACTACACTTCTGCATGAGAGGCACCGACGAGATTCGAACTCGTGATCTCCTGTTTACTAGACAGGCGCTTTAACCAACTAGGCCACGGCGCCTCGATTCCATTCGATTCGAATTACTATTCCAAATGAAAATCTTTAAATTTTACTAAAATAGCTCTTTTAATTGATGTTAATTTTCTTAAAAAAGTGACCATACTTCTATAAGAAAGGCACCGACGAGATTCTAAATCATTACCTCCTGGTCACTAGACAGGCGCTATAACCAACTTAGCCACGGCGCCTCGATGCCCTAGGGTTCGAATTACGATTCCAAATGTCATGCTTTAATTTTTACTAATGAGCTCTTTTAATTGATGTGTGTTTTCATAAAAAATGTGACCACACTTCTACATAACAGGCGCCGACGAGATTCGAACTCGTAATCTCCTGTTTACTAGACAGGCGCTTTAACCAACTAAGCCACGGCGCCTTGATTCCAACGGGTTCGAATTTCTATCCCAAATGAAAAGCTCTAACTTTTACTAAAAGAGCTCTTTTAATTGATGTCTGTTTTCATAAAAAATTTGACCACACTTCTACATGAGAGGCACCGACGAGAATCGAACTCATGATCTCCTGTTTACTAGAGCGGCGCTTTAACCAACTAAGCCACGACGCCTCGATTCCATTCGATTCGAATTACGATTCCAAATGAAAATCTTTAAATTTTTTTAAAATAGCTCTTTTAATTGGTGTTAATTTTCTTAAAAAAGTGACCATACTTCTATAAGAAAGGCACCGACGAGATTCTAAATCATTACCTCCTGGTCACTAGACAGGCGCTATAACCAAATTAACCACGGCGCCTCGATGCCATAGGGTTCGAATTACGATTCCAAATGTCATGCTTTAAATTTTACTAATGAGCTCTTTTAATTCATGTATGTTTTCATAAAAAATCTGACCACACTTCTACATAAGAGGCACCAACGAGATTCGAACTCGTGATCTCCTGTTTACTAGACAGGCGCTTTAACCAACTAAGCCACGGCGCCTCGATGCCAAACGATTCGAATTACGATTCCAAATGAAAATCTTTAAATTTTACTAAAACAGCACTTTTAATTGATGTTAATTTTCTTAAAAAAGTGACCATACTTCTATAAGAAAGGCACCGACGAGATTCTAAATCATTACCTCCTGGTCACTAGACAGGCGCTATAACCAACTTAGCACGGCGCCTCGATGCCATAGGGTTCGAATTACGATTCTAAATGTCATGCTTTAAATTTTACTAATGAGCTCTTTTAATTTATGTATGTTTTCATAAAAAGTGTGACCACACTTCTACATAAGAGTCACCGACGAGATTCGAACTCGTGATCTCCTGTTTCTAGCCAGGCGCTTTAACCAACTAAGCCACGGCGCCCCGATTCAACTGGGTTGGAATTTACGTCCCAAATGAAAAGCTATAAATTTTACTAAAAGAGCTCTTTTAATTGATGTCTGTTTTCATAAAAAATGTGACTACACTTCTGCATGAGAGGCACCGACGAGATTCGAACTCGTGATCTCCTGTTTACTAGACAGGCGCTTTAACCAACTAGGCCACGGCGCCTCGATTCCATTCGATTCGAATTACTATTCCAAATGAAAATCTTTAAATTTTACTAAAATAGCTCTTTTAATTGATGTTAATTTTCTTAAAAAAGTGACCATACTTCTATAAGAAAGGCACCGACGAGATTCTAAATCATTACCTCCTGGTCACTAGACAGGCGCTATAACCAACTTAGCAACGGCGCCTCGATGCCATAGGGTTCGAGTTACGATTCCAAATGTCATGCTTTAAACTTTACTAATGAGCTCTTTTAATTGATGTATGTTTTCATAAAAAATGTGACCACACTTCTACATAAGAGGCACCGACGAGATCCGAACTCTACATCTCCTGTTTACTAGACAGGCGCTTTAACCAACTAAGCCACGGCGCCTCGATGCCATAGGGTTCGAATTACGATTCCAAATGTCATGCTTTAAATTTTACTAATGAGCTCTTTTAATTGATGTATGTTTTCATAAAAATTCTGACCACACTTCTACATAAGAGGCATCGACGAGATTCGAACTCGTGAATCATGTTTACTAGACAGGCGCTTTAACCAACTAAGCCACGGCGTCCCGATTCCACTGTGTTCAAATTTACGTCCCAAATGAAAAGCTATAAATTTTACCAAAAGAGCTCTTTTAATTGATGTCTTTTTTCATAAAAAATGTGACTACACTTCTGCATGAGAGGCACCGACGAGATTCGAACTCGTGATCTCCTGTTTACTAGACAGGCGCTTTAACCAACTAGGCCACGGCGCCTCGATTCCATTCGATTCGAATTACTATTCCAAATGAAAATCTTTAAATTTTACTAAAATAGCTCTTTTAATTGATGTTAATTTTCTTAAAAAAGTGACCATACTTCTATAAGAAAGGCACCGACGAGATTCTAAATCATTACCTCCTGGTCACTAGACAGGCGCTATAACCAAATTAGCAACGGCGCCTCGATGCCATAGGGTTCGAGTTACGATTCCAAATGTCATGCTTTAAACTTTACTAATGAGCTCTTTTAATTGATGTATGTTTTCATAGAAAATGTGACCACACTTCTACATAAGAGGCACCGACGAGATCCGAACTCTACATCTCCTGTTTACTAGACAGGCGCTTTAACCAACTAAGCCACGGCGCCTCGATGCCATAGGGTTCGAATTACGATTCCAAATGTCATGCTTTAAATTTTACCAATGAGCTCTTTTAATTGATGTATGTTTTCATAAAAATTCTGACCACACTTCTACATAAGAGGCACCAACGAGATTCGAACTCGTGATCTCCTGTTTACTAGACAGGCGCTTTAACCAACTAAGCCACGGCGCCTCGATGCCAATCGATTCGAATTACGATTCCAAATGAAAATCTTTAAATTTTTTTAAAATAGCTCTTTTAATTGGTGTTAATTTTCTTAAAAAAGTGACCATACTTCTATAAGAAATGCACCGACGAGATTCTAAATCATTACCTCCTGGTCACTAGACAGGCGCTATAACCAACTTAGCCACGGCGCCTCGATGCCCTAGGGTTCGAATTACGATTCCAAATGTCATGCTTTAATTTTTACTAATGAGCTCTTTTAATTGATGTGTGTTTTCATAAAAAATGTGACCACACTTCTACATAACAGGCGCCGACGAGATTCGAACTCGTAATTTCCTGTTTACTAGACAGGCGCTTTAACCAACTAAGCCACGGCGCCTTGATTCCAACGGGTTCGAATTTCTATCCCAAATGAAAAGCTCTAACTTTTACTAAAAGAGCTCTTTTAATTGATGTCTGTTTTCATAAAAAATTTGACCACACTTCTACATGAGAGGCACCGACGAGAATCGAACTCATGATCTCCTGTTTACTAGAGCGGCGCTTTAACCAACTAAGCCACGACGCCTCGATTCCATTCGATTCGAATTACGATTCCAAATGAAAATCTTTAAATTTTTTTAAAATAGCTCTTTTAATTGGTGTTAATTTTCTTAAAAAAGTGACCATACTTCTATAAGAAAGGCACCGACGAGATTCTAAATCATTACCTCCTGGTCACTAGACAGGCGCTATAACCAAATTAACCACGGCGCCTCGATGCCATAGGGTTCGAATTACGATTCCAAATGTCATGCTTTAAATTTTACTAATGAGCTCTTTTAATTCATGTATGTTTTCATAAAAAATCTGACCACACTTCTACATAAGAGGCACCAACGAGATTCGAACTCGTGATCTCCTGTTTACTAGACAGGCGCTTTAACCAACTAAGCCACGGCGCCTCGATGCCAATCGATTCGAATTACGATTCCAAATGAAAATCTTTAAATTTTACTAAAACAGCACTTTTAATTGTTCTTAATTTTCTTAAAAAAGTGACCATACTTCTATAAGAAAGGCACCGACGAGATTCTAAATCATTACCTCCTGGTCACTAGACAGGCGCTATAACCAACTTAGCACGGCGCCTCGATGCCATAGGGTTCGAATTACGATTCTAAATGTCATGCTTTAAATTTTACTAATGAGCTCTTTTAATTTATGTATGTTTTCATAAAAAGTGTGACCACACTCCTACATAAGAGTCACCGACGAGATTCGAACTCGTGATCTCCTGTTTCTAGCCAGGCGCTTTAACCAACTAAGCCACGGCGCCCCGATTCAACTGGGTTGGAATTTACGTCCCAAATGAAAAGCTATAAATTTTACTAAAAGAGCTCTTTTAATTGATGTCTGTTTTCATAAAAAATGTGACTACACTTCTGCATGAGAGGCACCGACGAGATTCGAACTCGTGATCTCCTGTTTACTAGACAGGCGCTTTAACCAACTAGGCCACGGCGCCTCGATTCCATTCGATTCGAATTACTATTCCAAATGAAAATCTTTAAATTTTACTAAAATAGCTCTTTTAATTGATGTTAATTTTCTTAAAAAAGTGACCATACTTCTATAAGAAAGGCACCGACGAGATTCTAAATCATTACCTCCTGGTCACTAGACAGGCGCTATAACCAACTTAGCAACGGCGCCTCGATGCCATAGGGTTCGAGTTACGATTCCAAATGTCATGCTTTAAACTTTACTAATGAGCTCTTTTAATTGATGTATGTTTTCATAAAAAATGTGACCACACTTCTACATAAGAGGCACCGACGAGATCCGAACTCTACATCTCCTGTTTACTAGACAGGCGCTTTAACCAACTAAGCCACGGCGCCTCGATGCCATAGGGTTCGAATTACGATTCCAAATGTCATGCTTTAAATTTTACTAATGAGCTCTTTTAATTGATGTATGTTTTCATAAAAATTCTGACCACACTTCTACATAAGAGGCATCGACGAGATTCGAACTCGTGAATCATGTTTACTAGACAGGCGCTTTAACCAACTAAGCCACGGCGTCCCGATTCCACTGTGTTCGAATTTACGTCCCAAATGAAAAGCTATAAATTTTACCAAAAGAGCTCTTTTAATTGATGTCTGTTTTCATAAAAAATGTGACTACACTTCTGCATGAGAGGCACCGACGAGATTCGAACTCGTGATCTCCTGTTTACAAGACAGGCGCTTTAACCAACTAGGCCACGGCGCCTCGATTCCATTCGATTCGAATTACTATTCCAAATGAAAATCTTTAAATTTTACTAAAATAGCTCTTTTAATTGATGTTAATTTTCTTAAAAAAGTGACCATACTTCTATAAGAAAGGCACCGACGAGATTCTAAATCATTACCTCCTGGTCACTAGACAGGCGCTATAACCAACTTAGCAACGGCGCCTCGATGCCATAGGGTTCGAGTTACGATTCCAAATGTCATGCTTTAAACTTTACTAATGAGCTCTTTTAATTGATGTATGTTTTCATAAAAAATGTGACCACACTTCTACATAAGAGGCACCGACGAGATCCGAACTCTACATCTCCTGTTTACTAGACAGGCGCTTTAACCAACTAAGCCACGGCGCCTCGATGCCATAGGGTTCGAATTACGATTCCAAATGTCATGCTTTAAATTTTACTAATGAGCTCTTTTAATTGATGTATGTTTTCATAAAAATTCTGACCACACATCTACATAAGAGGCACCAACGAGATTCGAACTCGTGATCTCCTGTTTACTAGACAGGCGCTTTAACCAACTAAGCCACGGCGCCTCGATGCCAATCGATTCGAATTACGATTCCAAATGAAAATCTTTAAATTTTTTTAAAATAGCTCTTTTAATTGGTGTTAATTTTCTTAAAAAAGTGACCATACTTCTATAAGAAAGGCACCGACGAGATTCTAAATCATTACCTCCTGGTCACTAGACAGGCGCTATAACCAACTTAGCCACGGCGCCTCGATGCCCCAGGGTTCGAATTACGATTCCAAATGTCATGCTTTAATTTTTACTAATGAGCTCTTTTAATTGATGTGTGTTTTCATAAAAAATGTGACCACACTTCTACATAACAGGCACCGACGAGATTCGAACTCGTAATCTCCTGTTTACTAGACAGGCGCTTTAACCAACTAAGCCACGGCGCCTTGATTCCAACGGGTTCGAATTTCTATCCCAAATGAAAAGCTCTAACTTTTACTAAAAGAGCTCTTTTAATTGATGTCTGTTTTCATAAAAAATTTGACCACACTTCTGCATGAGAGGCACCGACGAGATTCGAACTCTTCGTCTCCTGTTTACCAGAAAGGCGCTTTAACCAACTAAGCCACGGCGCCTCGATTCCATTCGATTCGAATTACGATTCCAAATGAAAATCTTTAAATTTTTTTAAAATAGCTCTTTTAATTGGTGTTAATTTTCTTAAAAAAGTGACCATACTTCTATAAGAAAGGCACCGACGAGATTCTAAATCATTACCTCCTGGTCACTAGACAGGCGCTATAACCAAATTAACCACGGCGCCTCGATGCCATAGGGTTCGAATTACGATTCCAAATGTCATGCTTTAAATTTTACTAATGAGCTCTTTTAATTCATGTATGTTTTCATAAAAAATCTGACCACACTTCTACATAAGAGGCACCAACGAGATTCGAACTCGTGATCTCCTGTTTACTAGACAGGCGCTTTAACCAACTAAGCCACGGCGCCTCGATGCCAATCGATTCGAATTACGATTCCAAATGAAAATCTTTAAATTTTACTAAAACAGCACTTTTATTTGATGTTAATTTTCTTAAAAAAGTGACCATACTTCTATAAGAAAGGCACCGACGAGATTCTAAATCATTACCTCCTGGTCGCTAGACAGGCGCTATAACCAACTTGGCACGGCGCCTCGATGCCATAGGGTTCGAATTACGATTCTAAATGTCATCTTTAAATTTTACTAATGAGCTCTTTTAATTCATGTATGTTTTCATAAAAAGTGTGACCACATTTCTACATAAGAGTCACCGATGAGATTCGAACTCGTGATCTCCTGTTTACTAGCCAGGCGCTTTAACCAACTAAGCCACGGCGCCCCGATTCAACTGGGTTGGAATTTACGTCCCAAATGAAAAGCTATAAATTTTACTAAAAGAGCTCTTTTAATTGATGTCTGTTTTCATAAAAAATGTGACTACACTTCTGCATGAGAGGCACCGACGAGATTCGAACTCGTGATCTCCTGTTTACTAGACAGGCGCTTTAACCAACTAGGCCACGGCGCCTCGATTCCATTCGATTCGAATTACTATTCCAAATGAAAATCTTTAAATTTTACTAAAATAGCTCTTTTAATTGATGTTAATTTTCTTAAAAAAGTGACCATACTTCTATAAGAAAGGCACCGACGAGATTCTAAATCATTACCTCCTGGTCACTAGACAGGCGCTATAACCAACTTAGCAACGGCGCCTCGATGCCATAGGGTTCGAGTTACGATTCCAAATGTCATGCTTTAAACTTTACTAATGAGCTCTTTTAATTGATGTATGTTTTCATCAAAAATATGACCACACTTCTACTTAAGAGGCACCGACGAGATCCGAACTCTACATCTCCTGTTTACTAGACAGGCGCTTTAACCAACTAAGCCACGGCGCCTCGATGCCATAGGGTTCGAATTACGATTCCAAATGTCATGCTTTAAATTTTACTAATGAGCTCTTTTAATTGATGTATGTTTTCATAAAAATTCTGACCACACTTCTACATAAGAGGCATCGACGAGATTCGAACTCGTGAATCATGTTTACTAGACAGGCGCTTTAACCAACTAAGCCACGGCGTCCCGATTCCACTGTGTTCGAATTTACGTCCCAAATGAAAAGCTATAAATTTTACCAAAAGAGCTCTTTTAATTGATGTCTGTTTTCATAAAAAATGTGACTACACTTCTGCATGAGAGGCACCGACGAGATTCGAACTCTTCGTCTCCTGTTTACCAGAAAGGCGCTTTAACCAACTAAGCCACGGCGCCTCGATTCCATTCGATTCGAATTACGATTCCAAATGAAAATCTTTAAATTTTACTAAAATAGCTCTTTTAATTGATGTTAATTTTCTAAAAAAGTGACCATACTTCTATAAGAAAGGCACCGACGAGATTCTAAATCATTACCTCCTGGTCACTAGACAGGCGCTATAACCAACTTAGCCACGGCGCATCGATGCCCTAGGGTTCGAATTACGATTCCAAATGTCATGCTTTAATTTTTACTAATGAGCTCTTTTAATTGATGTGTGTTTTCATAAAAAATGTGACCACACTTCTACATAACAGGCACCGACGAGATTCGAACTGGTAATCTCCTGTTTACTAGACAGGCGCTTTAACCAACTAAGCCACGGCGCCTTGATTCCAACGTGTTCGAATTTCTATCCCAAATGAAAAGCTCTAACTTTTACTAAAAGAGCTCTTTTAATTGATGTCTGTTTTCATAAAAAAGTTGACCACACTTCTACATGAGAGGCACCGACGAGATTCGAACTCGTGATCTCCTGTTTACTAGAGAGGCGCTTTAACCAACCAAGCCACGACGCCTCGATTCCATTCGATTCTAATTACGATTCCAAATGAAAATATTTAAATTTTTTTTAAAATAGCTCTTTTAATTGGTGTTAATTTTCTTAAAAAAGTGACCATACTTCTATAAGAAAGGCACCGACGAGATTCTAAATCATTACCTCCTGGTCACTAGAAAGGCGCTATAACCAAATTAACCACGGCGCCTCGATGCCATAGGGTTCGAATTACGATTCCAAATGTCATGCTTTAAATTTTACTAATGAGCTCTTTTAATTCATGTATGTTTTCATAAAAAGTGTGACCACACTTCTACATAAGAGTCACCGACGAGATTCGAACTCGTGATCTCATGTTTACTAGACAGGCGCTTTAACCAACTAAGCCGCGGCGCCGCGATTCCAATGAGTTCGAATTTCTATCCCAAATGAAAAGCTCTAACTTTTACTAAAATAGCTCTTTTAGTTGCTATCTGTTTTCATAAAAAATGTGACCACACTTCTACATGAGAGGCACCGACGAGATTCGATCTCGTGATCTCCTGTTTACTAGAAAGGCGCTTTAACCAACTAAGCCACGGCGCCTCGATTCCATTCGGTTCGAATTACGAATCCAAATGTCATGCTTCATATTTTACTAAAAGAGCTCTTTCAGTTCAAGTATTGTTAAATAAAAAAATTTAACCATAATTCGACATGAGAGGCACCAACGAAATTCGAACTCGTGATCTTCTGTTTACTAGACAGGCGCTTTAACCATCTAAGCCACGGGGCCTCGACTAAAATGGGTTCGAATTTCTATCCCAAATGAAAAGCTCTAACTTTTACTAAAAGAGCTCTTTTAATTGAAGTCTGTTTTCATAAAATATTTGACCACACTTCCTAATGAGAGGCACCGACGAGAATCGAACTCATGATGTCCTGTTTACTAGACAGGCGCTATAACCAACTTAGCCACGGCGCCTCGATTCCATTCGATTCGAATTACGATTCAAAATGAAAATCTTTAAATTTTACTAAAATAGCTCTTTTAATTGATGTTAGTTTTCTTTAAAAAGTGACCCTACTTCTATAAGAAAGGCACCGACGAGATTGTAAATCATTACCTCCTTGTCACTAGACAGGCGCTATAACCAACTTAGCCACGGCGCCTCGATGCCATAGGGTTCGAATTACGATTCCAAATGTCATGCTTTAAATTTTACTAATGAGCTCTTTTAATTGATGTATGTTTTCATAAAAAATCTGACCACACTTCTCCATAAGAGGCACCAACGAGATTCGAAAGCGTGATCTCCTGTTTACTATACAGGCGCTTGAACCAACTAAGCCACGGCGCCTCGATTCCACTGTGTTCGAATTTCCGTCCCAAATGAAGAGCTATAAATTTTACTAAAAGAGCTCTTTTAATTGATGTCTGTTTTCATAAAAAATGTGACCACACTTCTACATGAGAGGCACCGACGAGATTCGAACTCGTGATCTCCTGTTTACTAGACAGGCGCTTTAACCAAATAAGCCACGGCGCCTCGATTCCATTCGATTCGAATTACGATTCCAAATGAAAATCTTTAAATTTTTTTTAAATAGCTCTTTTAATTGATGTTAATTTTCTTTAAAAAGTGACCATACTTCTATAAGAAAGGCACCGACGAGATTCTAAATCATTACCTCCTGGTCACTAGACAGGCGCTATAACCAACTTAGCCACGGCGCCTCGATGAGATAGGATTCGAATTACGATTCCAAATGTCATGCTTTAAATTTTACTAATGAGCTCTTTAAATTCATGTATGTTTTCATAAAAAATCTCACCACACTTCTACATAAGAGGCACCGACGAGACTCGAACTCGTGATCACCTGTTTACTAGACAGGCGCTTGAACCAACTAAGCCACGGCGCCTCGATTCCAATGGGTTCGAATATCTATCCCAAATGAAAAGCTCTAACTTTTACTAAAAGAGCTCTTTTAATTCATGTCTGTTTTCATAAAAAATTTGACCACACTTCTACATGAGAGGCACCGACGAGAAACGAATTCATAATTTCCTGTTTACTAGACAGGCGCTTTAACCACCTAAGCCACGGCGCCTCGATTCAAATGGGTTCGAATTTCTATCCCAAATGAAAAGCTCTAACTTTTACTAAAAGAGCTATTTTAATTGATGTTTGTTTTCATAAAAAGTTTGACCACACTTCTACATTAGAGGCACCGACGAGATTCGAATTCGTGATCTCCTGTTTACTAGACAGGCGCTTTAACCAATTAAGCCAAGGCGCCTCGATTCCACTGCGTTCGAATTTCCGTCAAAAATGAAGAGCTATAAATTTTACTAAAAGAGCTCTTTTAATTGATGTCTGTTTTCATAAAAAATGTGACCACACTTCTACATGAGAGGCACCGACGAGATTCGAACTCGTGATCTCCTGTTTACTAGAAAGGCGCTTTAACCAACTAAGCCACGGCGCCTCGATTCCATTCGATTCGAATTACGATTCCGAATGAATATCTTTAAATTTTACTTAAATAGCTCTTTTAATTGATGTTAATTTTCTATAAAAAGTGACCATACTTCTATAAGAAATCCACCGACGAGATTCTAAATCATTACCTCCTGGTCACTAGACAGGCTCTATAACCAACTTAGCCACGGCGCCTCGATGCCATAGAGTTCGAATTACGATTCCAAATGTCATGCTTTAAATTTTACTAATGAGCTCTTTTAATTCATGTATGTTTTCATAAAAAATCTGACCACACATCTACATAAGAGGCACCGACGAGATTCGAACTCGTGATCTCCTGTTTTCTAGACAGGCGCTTTAACCAACTTAGCCACGGCGCCTCGATTCCATTCGATTCGAATTACGATTTCAAATGAAAATCTTTAAATTTTACTAAAATAGCTCTTTTAATTCATGCTAATTTTCTTAAAAAAGTGACCATACTTCTATAAGAAAGGCACCGACGAGATTCTAAATCATTACCTCCTGGTCACTAGACAGGCGCTATAACCAACTTAGCCACGGCGCCTCGATGCCATAGGGTTCGAATTACGATTCCAAATGTCATGCTTTAAATTTTACTAATGAGCTCTTTTAATTGATGTATGTTTTCATAAAAAATTTGACCACACTTCTACATAAGAGGCACCGACGAGATTCGAACTCGTGATCTCCTGTTTACTAGCCAGGCGCTTTAACCAACTAAGCCACGGCGCCCCGATTCAACTGGGTTGGAATTTACGTCCCAAATGAAAAGCTATAAATTTTACTAAAAGAGCTCTTTTAATTGATGTCTGTTTTCATAAAAAATGTGACTACACTTCTGCATGAGAGGCACCGACGAGATTCGAACTCGTGATCTCCTGTTTACTAGACAGGCGCTTTAACCAACTAGGCCACGGCGCCTCGATTCCATTCGATTCGAATTACGATTCCAAATGAAAATCTTTAAATTTTACTAAAATAGCTCTTTTAATTGATGTTAATTTTCTAAAAAAGTGACCATACTTCTATAAGAAAGGCACCGACGAGATTCTAAATCATTACCTCCTGGTCACTAGACAGGCGCTATAACCAACTTAGCCACGGCGCCTCGATGCCCTAGGGTTCGAATTACGATTCCAAATGTCATGCTTTAATTTTTACTAATGAGCTCTTTTAATTGATGTGTGTTTTCATAAAAAATGTGACCACACTTCTACATAACAGGCACCGACGAGATTCGAACTGGTAATCTCCTGTTTACTAGACAGGCGCTTTAACCAACTAAGCCACGGCGCCTTGATTCCAACATGTTCGAATTTCTATCCCAAATGAAAAGCTCTAACTTTTACTAAAAGAGCTCTTTTAATTGATGTCTGTTTTCATAAAAAAGTTGACCACACTTCTACATGAGAGGCACCGACGAGATTCGAACTCGTGATCTCCTGTTTACTAGAGAGGCGCTTTAACCAACCAAGCCACGACGCCTCGATTCCATTCGATTCTAATTACGATTCCAAATGAAAATATTTAAATTTTTTTTAAAATAGCTCTTTTAATTGGTGTTAATTTTCTTAAAAAAGTGACCATACTTCTATAAGAAAGGCACCGACGAGATTCTAAATCATTACCTCCTGGTCACTAGAAAGGCGCTATAACCAAATTAACCACGGCGCCTCGATGCCATAGGGTTCGAATTACGATTCCAAATGTCATGCTTTAAATTTTACTAATGAGCTCTTTTAATTCATGTATGTTTTCATAAAAAGTGTGACCACACTTCTACATAAGAGTCACCGACGAGATTCGAACTCGTGATCTCATGTTTACTAGACAGGCGCTTTAACCAACTAAGCCGCGGCGCCGCGATTCCAATGAGTTCGAATTTCTATCCCAAATGAAAAGCTCTAACTTTTACTAAAATAGCTCTTTTAGTTGCTATCTGTTTTCATAAAAAATGTGACCACACTTCTACATGAGAGGCACCGACGAGATTCGATCTCGTGATCTCCTGTTTACTAGAAAGGCGCTTTAACCAACTAAGCCACGGCGCCTCGATTCCATTCGGTTCGAATTACGAATCCAAATGTCATGCTTCATATTTTACTAAAAGAGCTCTTTCAGTTCAAGTATTGTTAAATAAAAAAATTTAACCATAATTCGACATGAGAGGCACCAACGAAATTCGAACTCGTGATCTCCTGTTTACTAGACAGGCGCTTTAACCATCTAAGCCACGGGGCCTCGACTAAAATGGGTTCGAATTTCTATCCCAAATGAAAAGCTCTAACTTTTACTAAAAGAGCTCTTTTAATTGAAGTCTGTTTTCATAAAATATTTGACCACACTTCCTAATGAGAGGCACCGACGAGAATCGAACTCATGATGTCCTGTTTACTAGACAGGCGCTATAACCAACTTAGCCACGGCGCCTCGATTCCATTCGATTCGAATTACGATTCAAAATGAAAATCTTTAAATTTTACTAAAATAGCTCTTTTAATTGATGTTAGTTTTCTTTAAAAAGTGACCCTACTTCTATAAGAAAGGCACCGACGAGATTGTAAATCATTACCTCCTTGTCACTAGACAGGCGCTATAACCAACTTAGCCACGGCGCCTCGATGCCATAGGGTTCGAATTACGATTCCAAATGTCATGCTTTAAATTTTACTAATGAGCTCTTTTAATTGATGTATGTTTTCATAAAAAATCTGACCACACTTCTACATAAGAGGCACCAACGAGATTCGAAAGCGTGATCTCCTGTTTACTATACAGGCGCTTGAACCAACTAAGCCACGGCGCCTCGATTCCACTGTGTTCGAATTTCCGTCCCAAATGAAGAGCTATAAATTTTACTAAAAGAGCTCTTTTAATTGATGTCTGTTTTCATAAAAAATGTGACCACACTTCTACATGAGAGGCACCGACGAGATTCGAACTCGTGATCTCCTGTTTACTAGACAGGCGCTTTAACCAACTAAGCCACGGCGCCTCGATTCCATTCGATTCGAATTACGATTCCAAATGAAAGTCTTCAAGTTTTTTTTTAAAATAGCTCTTTTAATTGATGTTAATTTTCTTTAAAAAGTGACCATACTTCTATAAGAAAGGCACCGACGAGATTCTAAATCATTACCTCCTGGTCACTAGACAGGCGCTATAACCAACTTAGCCACGGCGCCTCGATGCCATAGGGTTCGAATTACGATTCCAAATGTCATGCTTTAAATTCTACTAATGAGCTCTTTTAATTGATGTATGTTTTCATAAAAAATCTCACCACACTTCTACATAAGAGGCACCGACGAGACTCGAACTCGTGATCTCCTGTTTACTAGACAGGCGCTCTAACCAACTAAGACACGGCGCCTAGATTCAAGTGGGTTCAAATTTCTATCCCAAATGAAAAGCTCTAACTTTTACTAAAAGGGCTCTTTTAATTGATGTTTGTTTTCATAAAAAGTGTGACCACACTTCTACATGAGAGGCACCGACGAGATTCGAACTCGTGATCTCCTGTTTACTAGACAGGCGCTTTAACCAACTAAGCCACGGCGCCTCGATTCCATTCGATTCGAATTACGATTCCAAATGAAAATCTTTAATTTTTTTTAAATAGCTCTTTTAATTGATGTTAATTTTCTTTAAAAAGTGACCATACTTCTATAAGAAAGGCACCGACGAGATTCTAAATCATTACCTCCTGGTCACTAGACAGGCGCTATAACCAACTTAGCCACGGCGCCTCGATGAGATAGGATTCGAATTACGATTCCAAATGTCATGCTTTAAATTTTACTAATGAGCTCTTTAAATTCATGTATGTTTTCATAAAAAATCTCACCACACTTCTACATAAGAGGCACCGACGAGACTCGAACTCGTGATCACCTGTTTACTAGACAGGCGCTTGAACCAACTAAGCCACGGCGCCTCGATTCCAATGGGTTCGAATATCTATCCCAAATGAAAAGCTCTAACTTTTACTAAAAGAGCTCTTTTAATTCATGTCTGTTTTCATAAAAAATTTGACCACACTTCTACATGAGAGGCACCGACGAGAATCGAATTCATAATTTCCTGTTTACTAGACAGGCGCTTTAACCACCTAAGCCACGGCGCCTCGATTCAAATGGGTTCGAATTTCTATCCCAAATGAAAAGCTCTAACTTTTACTAAAAGAGCTATTTTAATTGATGTTTGTTTTCATAAAAAGTTTGACCACACTTCTACATTAGAGGCACCGACGAGATTCGAATTCGTGATCTCCTGTTTACTAGACAGGCGCTTTAACCAATTAAGCCAAGGCGCCTCGATTCCACTGCGTTCGAATTTCCGTCAAAAATGAAGAGCTATAAATTTTACTAAAAGAGCTCTTTTAATTGATGTCTGTTTTCATAAAAAATGTGACCACACTTCTACATGAGAGGCACCGACGAGATTCGAACTCGTGATCTCCTGTTTACTAGAAAGGCGCTTTAACCAACTAAGCCACGGCGCCTCGATTCCATTCGATTCGAATTACGATTCCGAATGAATATCTTTAAATTTTACTTAAATAGCTCTTTTAATTGATGTTAATTTTCTATAAAAAGTGACCATACTTCTATAAGAAATCCACCGACGAGATTCTAAATCATTACCTCCTGGTCACTAGACAGGCTCTATAACCAACTTAGCCACGGCGCCTCGATGCCATAGAGTTCGAATTACGATTCCAAATGTCATGCTTTAAATTTTACTAATGAGCTCTTTTAATTCATGTATGTTTTCATAAAAAATCTGACCACACATCTACATAAGAGGCACCGACGAGATTCGAACTCGTGATCTCCTGTTTTCTAGACAGGCGCTTTAACCAACTTAGCCACGGCGCCTCGATTCCATTCGATTCGAATTACGATTTCAAATGAAAATCTTTAAATTTTACTAAAATAGCTCTTTTAATTCATGTTAATTTTCTTAAAAAAGTGACCATACTTCTATAAGAAAGGCACCGACGAGATTCTAAATCATTACCTCCTGGTCACTAGACAGGCGCTATAACCAACTTAGCCACGGCGCCTCGATGCCATAGGGTTCGAATTACGATTCCAAATGTCATGCTTTAAATTCTACTAATGAGCTCTTTTAATTGATGTCTGTTTTCATAAAAAATTTGACCACACTTCTACATGAGAGGCACCGACGAGAATCGAATTCATAATTTCCTGTTTACTAGACAGGCGCTTTAACCACCTAAGCCACGGCGCCTCGATTCAAATGGGTTCGAATTTCTATCCCAAATGAAAAGCTCTAACTTTTACTAAAAGAGCTATTTTAATTGATGTTTGTTTTCATAAAAAGTTTGACCACACTTCTACATTAGAGGCACCGACGAGATTCGAATTCGTGATCTCCTGTTTACTAGACAGGCGCTTTAACCAATTAAGCCAAGGCGCCTCGATTCCACTGCGTTCGAATTTCCGTCAAAAATGAAGAGCTATAAATTTTACTAAAAGAGCTCTTTTAATTGATGTCTGTTTTCATAAAAAATGTGACCACACTTCTACATGAGAGGCACCGACGAGATTCGAACTCGTGATCTCCTGTTTACTAGAAAGGCGCTTTAACCAACTAAGCCACGGCGCCTCGATTCCATTCGATTCGAATTACGATTCCGAATGAATATCTTTAAATTTTACTTAAATAGCTCTTTTAATTGATGTTAATTTTCTATAAAAAGTGACCATACTTCTATAAGAAATCCACCGACGAGATTCTAAATCATTACCTCCTGGTCACTAGACAGGCTCTATAACCAACTTAGCCACGGCGCCTCGATGCCATAGAGTTCGAATTACGATTCCAAATGTCATGCTTTAAATTTTACTAATGAGCTCTTTTAATTCATGTATGTTTTCATAAAAAATCTGACCACACATCTACATAAGAGGCACCGACGAGATTCGAACTCGTGATCTCCAGTTTTCTAGACAGGCGCTTTAACCAACTTAGCCACGGCGCCTCGATTCCATTCGATTCGAATTACGATTTCAAATGAAAATCTTTAAATTTTACTAAAATAGCTCTTTTAATTCATGTTAATTTTCTTAAAAAAGTGACCATACTTCTATAAGAAAGGCACCGACGAGATTCTAAATCATTACCTCCTGGTCACTAGACAGGCGCTATAACCAACTTAGCCACGGCGCCTCGATGCCATAGGGTTCGAATTACGATTCCAAATGTCATGCTTTAAATTTTACTAATGAGCTCTTTTAATTGATGTATGTTTTCATAAAAAATTTGACCACACTTCTACATAAGAGGCACCGACGAGATTCGAACTCGTGATCTCCTGTTTACTAGCCAGGCGCTTTAACCAACTAAGCCACGGCGCCCCGATTCAACTGGGTTGGAATTTACGTCCCAAATGAAAAGCTATAAATTTTACTAAAAGAGCTCTTTTAATTGATGTCTGTTTTCATAAAAAATGTGACTACACTTCTGCATGAGAGGCACCGACGAGATTCGAACTCGTGATCTCCTGTTTACTAGACAGGCGCTTTAACCAACTAGGCCACGGCGCCTCGATTCCATTCGATTCGAATTACTATTCCAAATGAAAATCTTTAAATTTTACTAAAATAGCTCTTTTAATTGATGTTAATTTTCTTAAAAAAGTGACCATACTTCTATAAGAAAGGCACCGACGAGATTCTAAATCATTACCTCCTGGTCACTAGACAGGCGCTATAACCAACTTAGCAACGGCGCCTCGATGCCATAGGGTTCGAGTTACGATTCCAAATGTCATGCTTTAAACTTTACTAATGAGCTCTTTTAATTGATGTATGTTTTCATAAAAAATATGACCACACTTCTACTTAAGAGGCACCGACGAGATCCGAACTCTACATCTCCTGTTTACTAGACAGGCGCTTTAACCAACTAAGCCACGGCGCCTCGATGCCATAGGGTTCGAATTACGATTCCAAATGTCATGCTTTAAATTTTACTAATGAGCTCTTTTAATTGATGTATGTTTTCATAAAAATTCTGACCACACTTCTACATAAGAGGCATCGACGAGATTCGAACTCGTGAATCATGTTTACTAGACAGGCGCTTTAACCAACTAAGCCACGGCGTCCCGATTCCACTGTGTTCGAATTTACGTCCCAAATGAAAAGCTATAAATTTTACCAAAAGAGCTCTTTTAATTGATGTCTGTTTTCATAAAAAATGTGACTACACTTCTGCATGAGAGGCACCGACGAGATTCGAACTCTTCGTCTCCTGTTTACCAGAAAGGCGCTTTAACCAACTAAGCCACGGCGCCTCGATTCCATTCGATTCGAATTACGATTCCAAATGAAAATCTTTAAATTTTACTAAAATAGCTCTTTTAATTGATGTTAATTTTCTAAAAAAGTGACCATACTTCTATAAGAAAGGCACCGACGAGATTCTAAATCATTACCTCCTGGTCACTAGACAGGCGCTATAACCAACTTAGCCACGGCGCCTCGATGCCCTAGGGTTCGAATTACGATTCCAAATGTCATGCTTTAATTTTTACTAATGAGCTCTTTTAATTGATGTGTGTTTTCATAAAAAATGTGACCACACTTCTACATAACAGGCACCGACGAGATTCGAACTGGTAATCTCCTGTTTACTAGACAGGCGCTTTAACCAACTAAGCCACGGCGCCTTGATTCCAACGTGTTCGAATTTCTATCCCAAATGAAAAGCTCTAACTTTTACTAAAAGAGCTCTTTTAATTGATGTCTGTTTTCATAAAAAATTTGACCACACTTCTACATGAGAGGCACCGACGAGATTCGAACTCGTGATCTCCTGTTTACTAGAGAGGCGCTTTAACAACTAAGCCACGACGCCTCGATTCCATTCGATTCTAATTACGATTCCAAATGAAAATATTTAAATTTTTTTTAAAATAGCTCTTTTAATTGGTGTTAATTTTCTTAAAAAAGTGACCATACTTCTATAAGAAAGGCACCGACGAGATTCTAAATCATTACCTCCTGGTCACTAGAAAGGCGCTATAACCAAATTACCACGGCGCCTCGATGCCATAGGGTTCGAATTACGATTCCAAATGTCATGCTTTAAATTTTACTAATGAGCTCTTTTAATTCATGTATGTTTTCATAAAAAGTGTGACCACACTTCTACATAAGAGTCACCGACGAGATTCGAACTCGTGATCTCCTGTTTACTAGACAGGCGCTTTAACCAACTAAGCCGCGGCGCCTCGATTCCAATGAGTTCGAATTTCTATCCCAAATGAAAAGCTCTAAGTTTTACTAAAAGAGCTCTTTTAATTGATGTTTGTTTTCATAAAAAGTGTGACCACACTTCTACATGAGAGGCACCGACGAGATTCGAACTCGTGATCTCCTGTTTACTAGACAGGCGCTTTAACCAACTAAGCCAAGGCGTCCCGATTCCACTGTGTTCGAATTTACGTCCCAAATGAAAAGCTATAAATTTTACTAAAAGAGCTCTTTTAATTGATGTCTGTTTTCATAAAAAATGTGACTACACTTTCTGCACGAGGGCACCGACGAGATTCGAACTCGTGGTCTCCAGTTTACTAGAAAGGCGCTTTACCCAACTAAGCCACGGCGCCTCGATTCCACTGCGTTCGAATTTCCGTCCCAAATGAAGAGCGATAAATTTTACTAAAATAGCTCTTTTAATTGATCTCTGTTTTCATAAAAAGTGTGACCACACGCCTACATGAGAGGCACCGACGAGATTCGACCTCGTGATCTCCTGTTTACTAGACAGGTGCTTTAACCAACTATGCCACGGCGCCTCGATTCCACTGCGTTCGAATTTCCGTCCCAAATGAAGAGCTATAAATTTTACTAAAAGAGCTCTTTTAATTGATGTCTGTTTTCATAAAAAATGTGACCACACTTCTACTTGAGAGGCACCGACGAGATTCGAACTCGTGATCTCCTGTTTACTAGACAGGCGCTTTAACCAACTAAGCCATTGCGCCGCGATTCCATTCGATTCGAATTACGATTCCAAATGAAAATCTTTAAATTTTACTAAAATAGCTCTTTTAATTGATGTTAATTTTCTTAAAAAAGTGACCATACTTCTATAAGAAAGGCACCGACGAGATTCTAAATCATTACCTCCTGGTCACTAGACAGGCGCTATAACCAAATTAGCCACGGCGCCTCGATGCCATAGGGTTCGAATTACGATTCCAATTGTCATGCTTTAAATTTTACTAATGAGCTCTTTTAATTCATGTATGTTTTCATAAAAAATATCACCACACTTCTACATAAGAGGCACCGACGAGACACGAACTAGTGATCTCCTGTTTACTAGACAGGCGCTTTAACCAACTACGCCACGGCGCCTCGATTCAAGTGGGTTCGAATTTCTATCCCAAATGAAAAGATCTAACTTTTACTAAAAGGGCTCTTTTAATTGATGTTTGTTTTCATAAAAAGTGTGACCACACTTCTACATGAGAGGCACCGACGAGATTCGAACTCGTGATCTCCTGTTTACTAGACAGGCGCTTTAACCAACTAAGCCACGGCGCCTCGATTCCATTCGATTCGAATTACGATTCCAAATGAAAATCTTTAAATTTTTTTTAAATAGCTCTTTTAATTGATGTTAATTTTCTTTAAAAAGTGACCATACTTCTATAAGAAAGGCACCGACGAGATTCTAAATCATTACCTCCTGGTCACTAGACAGGCGCTATAACCAACTTAGCCACGGCGCCTCGATGAGATAGGATTCGAATTACGATTCCAAATGTCATGCTTTAAATTTTACTAATGAGCTCTTTAAATTCATGTATGTTTTCATAAAAAATCTCACCACACTTCTACATAAGAGGCACCGACGAGACTCGAACTCGTGATCACCTGTTTACTAGACAGGCGCTTGAACCAACTAATCCACGGCGCCTCGATTCCAATGGGTTCGAATATCTATCCCAAATGAAAAGCTCTAACTTTTACTAAAAGAGCTCTTTTAATTCATGTCTGTTTTCATAAAAAATTTGACCACACTTCTACATGAGAGGCACCGACGAGAATCGAATTCATAATTTCCTGTTTACTAGACAGGCGCTTTAACCACCTAAGCCACGGCGCCTCGATTCCACTGCGTTCGAATTTCCGTCAAAAATGAAGAGCTATAAATTTTACTAAAAGAGCTCTTTTAATTGATGTCTGTTTTCATAAAAAATGTGACCACACTTCTACATGAGAGGCACCGACGAGATTCGAACTCGTGATCTCCTGTTTACTAGACAGGCGCTTTAACCAACTAAGCCACGGCGCCTCGATTCCATTCGATTCGAATTACGATTCCGAATGAATATCTTTAAATTTTACTTAAATAGCTCTTTTAATTGATGTTAATTTTCTATAAAAAGTGACCATACTTCTATAACAAATCCACCGACGAGATTCTAAATCATTACCTCCTGGTCACTAGACAGGCTCTATAACCAACTTAGCCACGGCGCCTCGATGCCATAGGGTTCGAATTACGATTCCAAATGTCATGCTTTAAATTTTACTAATGAGCTCTTTTAATTCATGTATGTTTTCATAAAAAATCTGACCACACATCTACATAAGAAGCACCGACGAGATTCGAACTCGTGATCTCCTGTTTACTTGACAGGCGCTTTAACCAACTAAGCCAAGGCGTCCCGATTCCACTGTGTTCGAATTTACGTCCCAAATGAAAAGCTATAAATTTTACTAAAAGAGCTCTTTTAATTGATGTCTGTTTTCATAAAAAATGTGACTACACTTCTGCATCAGGGCACCGACGAGATTCGAACTCGTGGTCTCCTGTTTACTAGAAAATCGCTTTAACCAACTAAGCCAAGGCGCCTCGATTCCATTCGATTCGAATTACGATTCCAAATGAAAATCTTTAAATTTTACTAAAATAGCTCTTTTAATTGATGTTAATTTTCTTAAAAATGTGACCATACTTCTATAAGAAAGGCACCGACGACATTCTAAATCATTACCTCCTGGTCACTAGACAGGCGCTATAACCAACTTAGCCACGGCGCCTCGATGCCATAGGGTTCGAATTTCTATCCCAAATGAAAAGCTCTAACTTTTACTAAAAGAGCTCTTTTAATTGATGTCTGTTTTCATAAAAAATTTGACCACTTTTCTACATGAGAGGCACCGACGAAAATCGAACTCATGATCTCCTGTTTATAAGCCAGGCGCTTTAACCAACTTAGCCACAGCGCCTCGATTCAACCGTGTTCGAATTTACGTCCCAAACGAAAAGCTATAAATTTTACTAAAAGAGCTCTTTTAATTGATGTTTGTTTTCATAAAAGGTGTGACCACACTTCTACATGAGAGGCACCGACGAAATTCGAACTCGTGATCTCCTGTTTACTAAACAGGCGCTTTAACCAACTAAGCCACGGCGCCTCGATATCACTGCGTTCGAATTTCCGTCCCAAATGAAGAGCTATAAATTTTACTAAAAAAGCTCTTTTAATTGATGTCTGTTTTCATAAAAAATGTGACCACACTTCTAAATGAGAGGCACCGACGAGATTCGAGCTCGTGATCTCCTGTTTACTAGACAGGCTCTTTAACCAACTAAGCCATGGCGCCTCGATTCCGCTGCCTTCGATTTTCCGTCCCAAATGAAGAGCTATAAATTTTACTAAAATAGCTCTTTTAATTGATCTCTGTTTTCATAAAAAATGTGACCACACTTCTACATAAGAGGCACCGACGAGATTCGAACTCGCGATCTCCTGTTTACTAGACAGGCGCTTTAACCAACTACGAAAAGGCGTCCCGATTCCACTGTGTTCGAATTTACGTCCCAAATGAAAAGCTATAAATTTTACTAAAAGAGATCTTTTAATTGATGTCTGTTTTCATAAAAAATTTGACCACACTTCTACATGAGAGGCACCGACGAGAATCGAACTCATGATCTCCTGTTTACTAGACAGGCGCTTTAACCAACTAAGCGACGGCGCCTCGATTCCATTCGATTCGAATTACGATTCCAAATGAAAATCTTTAAATTTTACCAAAATAGCTCTTTTAATTGATGTTAATTTTCTTTAAAAAGTGACCATACTTCTATAAGAAAGGCACCGACGAGATTGTAAATCATTACCTCCTGGTCACTAGACAGGCGCTGTAAACAACTGAGCCACGGCGCCTCGATGAAATAGGGTTCGAATTACGATTCCAAATGTCATGCTTTAAATTTTACTAATGAGCTCTTTTAATTGAGGTATGTTTTCATAAAAAATCTGACCACACTTCTACATAAGAGGCACCAACGAGATTCGCACTCGTTATCTCCTGTTTACTAGACATGCGGTTTAACCAACTAAGCCACGGCACCCCGATTCCATTGTCTTCGAATTTACGTCCCAAATGAAAAGCTATAAATTTTACTAAAAGAGCTCTTTTAATTGATGTTTGTTTTCATAAAAAGTGTGACCACACTTCTACATGAGAGGCACCGACGATATTCGAACTCGTGATCTCCTGTTTACTAGACAGGCGCTTTAACCGTCTAAGCCACGGCGCCTCGATATCACTGCGTTCGAATTTCCGTCCCAAATGAAGAGCTATAAATTTTACTAAAAGAGCTCTTTTAATTGATGTCTGTTTTCATAAAAAATGTGACCACACTTCTAAATGAGAGGCACCAACGAGATTCGAACTCGTGATCTCTTGTTTACTAGACAGGCGCTTTAACCAACTAAGCCAAGGCGTCCCGATTCCACTGTGTTCGAATTTACGTTCCAAATGAAAAGCTATAAATTTTACTAAAAGAGCTCTTATAATTGATGTCTGTTTTCATAAAAAATGTGACTAAACTTCTGCATGAGGGCACGACGAGATTCGAACTCGTGATCTCCTGTTTACTAGACAGGCGCTTTAACCAACAAAGCCACGGCGCCTCGATTCCATTCGATTCGAATTACGATTCCAAATGAAAATCTTTAACTTTTACTAAAATAGCTCTTTTAATTGATGTTAATTTTCTTAAAAAAGTGACCATACTTCTATAAGAAAGGCACCGACGAGATTCTAAATCATTACCTCCTGGTCACTAGACAGGCGCTATAACCTACTTAGCCACGGCGCCTCGATGCCATAGGGTTCGAATTACGATTCCAAATGCCATGCTTTAAATTTTACTAATGAGCTCTTTTAATTGATGTATGTTTTCATAAAAAATCTGACCAGACTTCTACATAAGAGGCACCAACGAGATTCGAACTCTTTATCTCCTGTTTCCTAGACATGCGGTTTAACCAACTAAGCCACGGCGCCTCGATTCCCCTGTGTTCGAATTTCCATCCCAAATGAAGAGCTATAAATTTTACTAAAAGATCTCTTTTAATTGATGTCTGTTTTCATAAAAAAGGTGAGCACACTTCTACATGAGAGGCACCGACGAGATTCGAACTCGTGATCTCCTGTTTACTAGACAGTCGCTTTAACCAACTAAGCGACGGCGCCTCGATTCCATTCGATTCGAATTACGATTCCAAATGAAAATCTTTAAATTTTACTAAAATAGCTCTTTTAATTGATGTTAATTTTCTTTAAAAAGTGACCATACTTCTATAAGAAAGGCACCGACGAGATTCTAAATCATTACCACCTGGTCACTAGACAGGCGCTATAACCAACTTAGCCACGGCGCCTCGATGCCATAGGGTTCGAATTACGATTCCAAATGTCATGCAATAAATTTTACTAATGAGGTCTTTTAATTCATGTATGTCTTCATAAAAAATCTGACCACACTTCTACATAAGTGGCACCGACGAGATTCGAACTCGTGATCTCCTGTTTACTAGACAGGCGCTTTAACCAACTAAGCCACGGCGCCTCGATTCCATTGCATTCGAAATTCTATCCCAAATGAAAAGCTCTAAATTTTACTAAAAGAGCTCTTTTAATTGATGTATCTTTCCTTAAAAAATGTGACCACACTTCTACATAAGAGGCACTGACGAGATTCGAACTCGCGATCTCCTGTTTACTAGACAAGCGCTTTAACCAACTAAGAAAAGGCGTCCCGATTCCACTGTGTTCGAATTTACGTCCCAAATGAAAAGCTATAAATTTTACTAAAAGAGATCTTTTAATTGATGTCTGTTTTCATAAAAAAGTTGACCACACTTCTACATGAGAGGCACCGACGAGAATCGAACTCATGATCTCTTGTTTACTAGACAGGCGCTTTAACCAACTAAGCAACGGCGCCTCGATTCCATTCGATTCGAATTACGATTCCAAATGAAAATCTTTAAATTTTACCAAAATAGCTCTTTTAATTGATGTTAATTTTCTTTAAAAAGTGACCATACTTCTATAAGAAAGGCACCGACGAGATTCTAAATCATTACCTCCTGGTCACTAGACAGGCGCTGTAAACAACTGAGCCACGGCGCCTCGATGAAATAGGGTTCGAATTACGATTCCAAATGTCATGCTTTAAATTTTACTAATGAGCTCTTTTAATTGATGTATGTTTTCATAAAAAATCTGACCACACTTCTACATAAGAGGCACCAACGAGATTCGCACTCGTTATCTCCTGTTTACTAGACATGCGGTTTAACCAACTAAGCCACGGCACCCCGATTCCATTGTGTTCGAATTTACGTCCCAAATGAAAAGCTATAAATTTTACTAAAAGAGCTCTTTTAATTGATGTTTGTTTTCATAAAAAGTGTGACCACACTTCTACATGAGAGGCACCGACGATATTCGAACTCGTGATCTCCTGTTTACTAGACAGGCGCTTTAACCGTCTAAGCCACGGCGCCTCGATATCACTGCGTTCGAATTTCCGTCCCAAATGAAGAGCTATAAATTTTACTAAAAGAGCTCTTTTAATTGATGTCTGTTTTCATAAAAAATGTGACCACACTTCTAAATGAGAGGCACCAACGAGATTCGAACTCGTGATCTCCTGTTTACTAGACAGGCGCTTTAACCAACTAAGCCAAGGCGTCCCGATTCCACTGTGTTCGAATTTACGTTCCAAATGAAAAGCTATAAATTTTACTAAAAGAGCTCTTATAATTGATGTCTGTTTTCATAAAAAATGTGACTAAACTTCTGCATGAGGGCACCGACGAGATTCGAACTCGTGATCTCCTGTTTACTAGACAGGCGCTTTAACCAACAAAGCCACGGCGCCTCGATTCCATTCGATTCGAATTACGATTCCAAATGAAAATCTTTAACTTTTACTAAAATAGCTCTTTTAATTGATGTTAATTTTCTTAAAAAAGTGACCATACTTCTATAAGAAAGGCACCGACGAGATTCTAAATCATTACCTCCTGGTCACTAGACAGGCGCTATAACCTACTTAGCCACGGCGCCTCGATGCCATAGGGTTCGAATTACGATTCCAAATGTCATGCTTTAAATTTTACTAATGAGCTCTTTTAATTGATGTATGTTTTCATAAAAAATCTGACCAGACTTCTACATAAGAGGCACCAACGAGATTCGAACTCTTTATCTCCTGTTTACTAGACATGCGGTTTAACCAACTAAGCCACGGCGCCTCGATTCCACTGTGTTCGAATTTCCGTCCCAAATGAAGAGCTATAAATTTTACTAAAAGATCTCTTTTAATTGATGTCTGTTTTCATAAAAAATGTGACCACACTTCTACATGAGAGGCACCGACGAGATTCGAACTCGTGATCTCCTGTTTACTAGACAGGCGCTTTAACCAACTAAGCGACGGCGCCTCGATTCCATTCGATTCGAATTACGATTCCAAATGAAAATCTTTAAATTTTACTAAAATAGCTCTTTTAATTGATGTTAATTTTCTTTAAAAAGTGACCATACTTCTATAAGAAAGGCACCGACGAGATTCTAAATCATTACCTCCTGGTCACTAGACAGGCGCTATAACCAACTTAGCCACGGCGCCTTGATGCCATAGGGTTCGAATTACGATTCCAAATGTCATGCAATAAATTTTACTAATGAGCTCTTTTAATTCATGTATGTCTTCATAAAAAATCTGACCACACTTCTACATAAGAGGCACCGACGAGATTCGAACTCGTGATCTCCTGTTTACTAGACAGGCGCTTTAACCAACTAAGCCACGGCGCCTCGATTCCATTGCATTCGAAATTCTATCCCAAATGAAAAGCTCTAAATTTTACTAAAAGAGCTCTTTTAATTGATGTATCTTTCCTTAAAAAATGTGACCACACTTCTACATAAGAGGCACTGACGAGATTCGAACTCGCGATCTCCTGTTTACTAGACAAGCGCTTTAACCAACTAAGAAAAGGCGTCCCGATTCCACTGTGTTCGAATTTACGTCCCAAATGAAAAGCTATAAATTTTACTAAAAGAGATCTTTTAATTGATGTATGTTTTCATAAAAAATCTCACCACACTTCTACATAAGAGGCACCGACGAGACTCGAACTCGTTATCTCCTGTTTACTAGACAGTCGCTTTAACCAACTAAGCGACGGCGCCTCGATTCCATTCGATTCGAATTACGATTCCAAATGAAAATCTTTAAATTTTACTAAAATAGCTCTTTTAATTGATGTTAATTTTCTTTAAAAAGTGACCATACTTCTATAAGAAAGGCACCGACGAGATTCTAAATCATTACCACCTGGTCACTAGACAGGCGCTATAACCAACTTAGCCACGGCGCCTCGATGCCATAGGGTTCGAATTACGATTCCAAATGTCATGCAATAAATTTTACTAATGAGGTCTTTTAATTCATGTATGTCTTCATAAAAAATCTGACCACACTTCTACATAAGTGGCACCGACGAGATTCGAACTCGTGATCTCCTGTTTACTAGACAGGCGCTTTAACCAACTAAGCCACGGCGCCTCGATTCCATTGCATTCGAAATTCTATCCCAAATGAAAAGCTCTAAATTTTACTAAAAGAGCTCTTTTAATTGATGTATCTTTCCTTAAAAAATGTGACCACACTTCTACATAAGAGGCACTGACGAGATTCGAACTCGCGATCTCCTGTTTACTAGACAAGCGCTTTAACCAACTAAGAAAAGGCGTCCCGATTCCACTGTGTTCGAATTTACGTCCCAAATGAAAAGCTATAAATTTTACTAAAAGAGATCTTTTAATTGATGTCTGTTTTCATAAAAAAGTTGACCACACTTCTACATGAGAGGCACCGACGAGAATCGAACTCATGATCTCCTGTTTACTAGACAGGCGCTTTAACCAACTAAGCAACGGCGCCTCGATTCCATTCGATTCGAATTACGATTCCAAATGAAAATCTTTAAATTTTACCAAAATAGCTCTTTTAATTGATGTTAATTTTCTTTAAAAAGTGACCATACTTCTATAAGAAAGGCACCGACGAGATTCTAAATCATTACCTCCTGGTCACTAGACAGGCGCTGTAAACAACTGAGCCACGGCGCCTCGATGAAATAGGGTTCGAATTACGATTCCAAATGTCATGCTTTAAATTTTACTAATGAGCTCTTTTAATTGATGTATGTTTTCATAAAAAATCTGACCACACTTCTACATAAGAGGCACCAACGAGATTCGCACTCGTTATCTCCTGTTTACTAGACATGCGGTTTAACCAACTAAGCCACGGCACCCCGATTCCATTGTGTTCGAATTTACGTCCCAAATGAAAAGCTATAAATTTTACTAAAAGAGCTCTTTTAATTGATGTTTGTTTTCATAAAAAGTGTGACCACACTTCTACATGAGAGGCACCGACGATATTCGAACTCGTGATCTCCTGTTTACTAGACAGGCGCTTTAACCGTCTAAGCCACGGCGGCTCGATATCACTGCGTTCGAATTTCCGTCCCAAATGAAGAGCTATAAATTTTACTAAAAGAGCTCTTTTAATTGATGTCTGTTTTCATAAAAAATGTGACCACACTTCTAAATGAGAGGCACCAACGAGATTCGAACTCGTGATCTCCTGTTTACTAGACAGGCGCTTTAACCAACTAAGCCAAGGCGTCCCGATTCCACTGTGTTCGAATTTACGTTCCAAATGAAAAGCTATAAATTTTACTAAAAGAGCTCTTATAATTGATGTCTGTTTTCATAAAAAATGTGACTAAACTTCTGCATGAGGGCACCGACGAGATTCGAACTCGTGATCTCCTGTTTACTAGACAGGCGCTTTAACCAACAAAGCCACGGCGCCTCGATTCCATTCGATTCGAATTACGATTCCAAATGAAAATCTTTAACTTTTACTAAAATAGCTCTTTTAATTGATGTTAATTTTCTTAAAAAAGTGACCATACTTCTATAAGAAAGGCACCGACGAGATTCTAAATCATTACCTCCTGGTCACTAGACAGGCGCTATAACCTACTTAGCCACGGCGCCTCGATGCCATAGAGTTCGAATTACGATTCCAAATGTCATGCTTTAAATTTTACTAATGAGCTCTTTTAATTGATGTATGTTTTCATAAAAAATCTGACCAGACTTCTACATAAGAGGCACCAACGAGATTCGAACTCTTTATCTCCTGTTTACTAGACATGCGGTTTAACCAACTAAGCCACGGCGCCTCGATTCCACTGTGTTCGAATTTCCGTCCCAAATGAAGAGCTATAAATTTTACTAAAAGATCTCTTTTAATTGATGTCTGTTTTCATAAAAAATGTAACCACACTTCTACATGAGAGGCACCGACGAGATTCGAACTCGTGATCTCCTGTTTACTAGACAGGCGCTTTAACCAACTAAGCGACGGCGCCTCGATTCCATTCGATTCGAATTACGATTCCAAATGAAAATCTTTAAATTTTACTAAAATAGCTCTTTTAATTGATGTTAATTTTCTTTAAAAAGTGACCATACTTCTATAAGAAAGGCACCGACGAGATTCTAAATCATTACCTCCTGGTCACTAGACAGGCGCTATAACCAACTTAGCCACGGCGCCTTGATGCCATAGGGTTCGAATTACGATTCCAAATGTCATGCAATAAATTTTACTAATGAGCTCTTTTAATTCATGTATGTCTTCATAAAAAATCTGACCACACTTCTACATAAGAGGCACCGACGAGATTCGAACTCGTGATCTCCTGTTTACTAGACAGGCGCTTTAACCAACTAAGCCACGGCGCCTCGATTCCATTGCATTCGAAATTCTATCCCAAATGAAAAGCTCTAAATTTTACTAAAAGAGCTCTTTTAATTGATGTATCTTTCCTTAAAAAATGTGACCACACTTCTACATAAGAGGCACTGACGAGATTCGAACTCGCGATCTCCTGTTTACTAGACAAGCGCTTTAACCAACTAAGAAAAGGCGTCCCGATTCCACTGTGTTCGAATTTACGTCCCAAATGAAAAGCTATAAATTTTACTAAAAGAGATCTTTTAATTGATGTATGTTTTCATAAAAAATCTCACCACACTTCTACATAAGAGGCACCGACGAGACTCGAACTCGTGATCTCCTGTTTACTAGACAGGCGCTTTAACCAACTAAGCCACGGCGCCTCGATTCAAGTGGGTTCGAATTTCTATCCCAAATGAAAAGCTCTAACTTTTACTAAAAGAGCTCTTTTAATTGATGTTTGTTTTCATAAAAAGTGTGGCCACACTTCTACATGAGAGGCACCGACGAGATTCGAACGCGTGATCTCCTGTTTACTAGACAGGCGCTTTAACCAACTAAGCCAAGGCGTCCCGATTCCACTGTGTTCGAATTTACGTCCCAAATGAAAAGCTATAAATTTTACTAAAAGAGCTCTTTTAATTGATGTCTGTTTTCATAAAAAATGTGACTACACTTTCTGCACGAGGGCACCGACGAGATTCGAACTCGTGGTCTCCAATTTACTAGAAAGGCGCTTTAACCAACTAAGCCACGGCGCCTCGATTCCACTGAGTTCGAATTTCCGTCCCAAATGAAGAGCTATAAATTTTACTAAAAGAGCTCTTTTAATTGATGTCTGTTTTCATAAAAAATGTGACCACACTTCTACTTGAGAGGCACCGACGAGATTCGAACTCGTGATCTCCTGTTTACTAGACAGGCGCTTTAACCAACTAAGCCATTGTGCCGCGATTCCATTCGATTCGAATTACGATTCCAAATGAAAATCTTTAAATTTTACTAAAATAGCTCTTTTAATTGATGTTAATTTTCTTAAAAATGTGACCATACTTCTATAAGAACGGCACCGACGTGATTCTAAATCATTACCTCCTGGTCACTAGACAGGTGCTATAACCAACTTAGCCACGGCGCCTCGATGCCATAGGGTTCGAATTACGATTCCAAATGTCATGCTTTAAATTTTACTAATGAGCTCTTTTAATTGATGTATGTTTTCATAAAAAATCTGACCACAATTCTACACAAGAGGCACCGACGAGATTCGAACTCGTTATCTCCTGTTTACTAGACATGCGGTTTAACCAACTAAGCCACTGCACCCCGATTCCATTGTGTTCGAATTTACGTCCCAAATGAAAAGCTATAAATTTTACTAAAAGAGCTCTTTTAATTGATGTTTGTTTTCATGAAAAGTGTGACCACACTTCAAAATGAGAGGCACCGACGAAATTCGAACTCGTGATCTCCTGTTTACTAGACAGGCGCTTTAACCAACTAAGCCACGGCGCCTCGATTCCACTGCGTTCGAATTTCCGTCCCAAATGAAGAGCTATAAATTTTACTAAAATAGCTCTTTTAATTGATCTCTGTTTTCAGAAAAAATGTGACCACACTTCTACATGAGATTCACCGACGAGATTCGAACTCGTGATTTCCTGTTTACTAGACAGGCGCTTTAACCAACTAAGCCACGGCGCCTCGATTCCATTCGATTCGAATTACGATTCCAAATGAAAATCTTTAAATTTTTTTTAAAATAGCTCTTTTAATTGATGTTAATTTTCTTAAAAAAGTGACCATACTTCTATAAGAACGGCACCGACGAGATTCTAATTCATTACCTCCTGGTCACTAGACAGGCGCTATAACCAAATTAGCCACGGCGCCTCGATGTCATAGGGTTCGAATTACGATTCCAATTGTCAGGCTTTAAATTTTACTAATGAGCTCTTTTAATTCATATATGTTTTCATAAAAAATCTCACCACACTTCTACATAAGAGGCACCGACGAGACTCGAACTCGTGATCTCCTGTTTACTAGACAGGCGCTTTAACCAACTAAGCCACGGCGCCTCGATTCAAGTGGGTTCGAATTTCTATCCCAAATGAAAAGCTCTAACTTTTACTAAAAGAGCTCTTTTAATTGATGTTTGTTTTCATAAAAAGTGTGACCACACTTCTACATGAGAGGCACCGACGAGATTCGAACTCGTGATCTCCTGTTTACTAGACAGGCGCTTTAACAAACTATGCCAAGGCGTCCCGATTCCACTGTGTTCGAAATTACGTCCCAAATGAAAAGCTATAAATTTTACTAAAAGAGCTGTTTTAATTCATGTCTGTTTTCATAAAAAATGTGACCACACTTCTACATGAGAGGCACCGACGAGATTCGAACTCGTGATCTCCTGTTTACTAGACAGGCGCTTTAACCAACTAAGCCACGGCGCCTCGATTCCATTCGATTCGAATTACGATTCCAAATGAAAATCTTTAAATTTTACTAAAATAGCTCTTTTAATTGATGTTAATTTTCTTTAAAAAGTGACCATACTTATATAAGAAAGGCACCGACGAGATTCTAAATCATTACCTCCTGGTCACTAGACAGGCGCTATAACCAAATTAGCCACGGCGCCTCGATGCCATAGGGTTCGAATTACGATTCCAAATGTCATGCTTTAAATTTTACTAATGAGCTCTTTTAATTCATGTATGTTTTCATAAAAAATCTGACCACACTTCTACATAAGAGGCACCGACGAGATTCGAACTCGTGATCTCCTGTTTACTAGACAGGCGCTTTGACCAACTAAGCCACGGCGCCTCGATTCCAATCGATTCGAATTACGATTCCAAATGAAAATCTTTAAATTTTACTAAAATAGCTCTTTTAATTGATGTTAATTTTCTTAAAAAAGTGACCATACTTCTATAAGAAAGACACCGACGAGATTCTAAATCATTACCTCCTGGTCACTAGACAGGCGCTATAACCAAATTAGCCACGGCGCCTCGATGCCATAGGGTTCGAATTACGATTCCAATTGTCATGCTTTAAATTTTACTAATGAGCTCTTTTAATTCATGTATGTTTTCATAAAAAATCTCACCACACTTCTACATAAGAGGCACCGACGAGACTCGAACTCGTGATCTCCTGTTTACTAGACAGGCGCTTTAACCAACTAAGCCACGGCGCCTCGATTCAAGTAGGTTCGAATTTCTATCCCAAATGAAAAGCTCTAACTTTTACTAAAAGAGCTCTTTTAATTGATGTTTGTTTTCATAAAAAGTGTGACCACACTTCTACATGAGAGGCACCGACGAGATTCGAACTCGTGATCTCCTGTTTACTAGACAGGTTCTTAACCCAACTAAGCCACGGCGCCTCGATTCCAATGGGTTCGAATATCTATCCCAAATGAAAAGCTCTAACTTTTACTAAAAGAGATCGTTTAATTCATGTCTGTTTTCATAAAAAGTGTGACCACCCTTCTACATGAGAGGCACCGACGAGATTCGAACTCGTGATCTCCTGTTTACTAGACAGGCGCTTTAACCAACTAAGCCACGGCGCCTCGATTCAAGTGGGTTCGAATTTCTATCCCGAATGAAAAGCTCTAACTTTTACTAAAAGAGCTCTTTTTATTGATGTTTGTTTTCAAAAAAAGTGTGACCACACTTCTACATGAGAGGCACCGACGAGATTCGAACTCGTGATCTCCTGTTTACTAGACAGGCGCTTTAACCAACTAAGCCATTGCGCCGCCATTCCATTCGATTCGAATTACGATTCCAAATGAAAATCTGTAAATGTTTTTTAAAATAGCTCTTTTAATTGATGTTAATTTTCTTAAAAAAGTGACCATACTTCTATAAGAAAGGCACCGACGAGATTCTAAATCATTACCTACTAGTCACTAGACAGGCGCTATAACCAACTTAGCCATGGCGCCTCGATGCCATAGGGTTCGAATTACGATTCCAAATGTCATGCTTTAAATTTTACTAATGAGCTCTTTTAATACATGTATGTTTTCATAAAAAATCTGACCACACTTCTACATAAGAGGCACCGACGAGATTCGAACTCGTGATCTCCTGTTTACTAGACAGGCGCTTTAACCAACTAAGCCACGGCGCCTCGATTCAAGTGGGTTCGAATTTCTATCCCAAATGAAAAGCTCTAACTTTTACTAAAAGAGCTCTTTTAATTGATGTTTGTTTTTATAAAAAGTGTGACCACACTTCTACATGAGAGGCACCGACGAGATTCGAACTCGTGATCTCCTGTTTACTAGACAGGCGCTTTAACCAACTAAGCCACGGCGCCTCGATTCCGATGGGTTCGAATATCTATCCCAAATGAAAAGCTCTAACTTTTACTAAAAGAGATCTTTTAATTCATGTCTGTTTTCATAAAAAATTTGACCACACTTCTACATGAGAGGCACCGACGAGAATCGAACTCATAATTTCCTGTTTACTAGACAGGCGCTTTAACCACCTAAGCCACGGCGCCTCGATTCAAATGGGTTCGAATTTCTATCCCAAATGAAAAGCTCTAACCTTTACTAAAAGAGCTATTTTAATTGATGTTTGTTTTCATAAAAAGTTTGACCACCCTTCTACATGAGAGGCACCGACGAGATTCGAACTCGTGATCTTCTGTTTACTAGACAGGCGCTTTAACCAACTAAGCCAGGGCGCCTCGATATCACTGCGTTCAAATTTCCGTCCAGAATGAAGAGCTATAAATTGTACTAAAAGAGCTCTTTTAATTCATGTCTGTTTTCATAAAAAATATGACCACTTTTCTAAATGAGAGGCACCGACGAAATTCGAATTCGTGATCTCCTGTTTACTAGACAGGCGCTTTAACCAACTAAGCCACGGCGCCTCGATTCCATTCGTTTCGAATTACGATTCCAAATGAATATCTTTACATTTTACTAAAATAGCTCTTTTAATTGATGTTAATTTTCTTTAAAAAGTGACCATACTTCTATAAGAAATCCACCGACAAGATTCTAATTCATTACCTCCTGGTCACTAGACAGGCGCTATAACCAACTTAGCCACGGCGCCTCGATGACATAGGGTTCGAATTACGATTCCAAATGTCATGCTTTAAATTTTACTAATGAGCTCTTTTAATTCATGTGTGTTTTCATAAACACTCTGACCACACTTCTACATAAGAGGCACCGACAAGATTCGAACTCGTGATCTCCTGTTTACTAGACAGGCGCTTTAACCAACTAAGCAAAGCGCCTCGATTCCAATGGGTTCGAATTTTTATCCCAAATGAAAAGCTCTAACTTTTACTAAAAGAGCTCTTTTAATTGATGTCTGTTTTCATAAAAAATTTGAACACACTTATACATGAGAGGCACCGACGAGAATCGAACTTATAATCTCCTGTGTACTGGACAGGCGCTTTAACCAACTAAGCCACGGCGCCTCGATTCCATTCGATTCGAATTACGATTCCAAATGAAAATCTTTAAATTGTACTAAAATAGCTCTTTTAATTGATGTTAATTTTCTTTCAAAAGTGACCATACTTCTATAAGAAAGGCACCGACGAGATTCTAAATCATTACCTCCTGGTCACTAGACAGGCGCTATAACCAACTTAGCCACGGTGTCTCGATTCAAGTGGGTTCGAATTTCTATCCTAAATGAAAAGCTCTAACTTTTACTAAAAGAGCTCTTTTAATTGATGTTTGTTTTCATAAAAAGTGTGACCACACTTCTACATGAGAGGCACCGACGAGATTCGAACTCGTGATCTCCTGTTTACTAGACAGGCGCTTTAACCAACTAAGCCATTGCGCCGCGATTCCATTCGATTCGAATTACGATTCCAAATGAAAATCTTTAAATTTTACTAAAATAGCTCTTTTAATTGATGTTAATTTTCTTAAAAAAGTGACCATACTTCTATAAGAAAGGCACCGACGAGATTCTAAATCATTACCTCCTGGTCACTAGACAGGCGCTATAACCAAATTAGCCACGGCGCCTCGATGCCATAGGGTTCGAATTACGATTCCAATTGTCATGCTTTAAATTTTACTAATGAGCTCTTTTAATTCATGTATGTTTTCATAAAAAATATCACCACACTTCTACATAAGAGGCACCGACGAGACACGAACTAGTGATCTCCTGTTTACTAGACAGGCGCTTTAACCATCTAAGCCACGGCGCCTCGATTCAAGTGGGTTCGAATTTCTATCCCAAATGAAAAGATCTAACTTTTACTAAAAGAGCTCTTTTAATTGATGTTTGTTTTCATAAAAAGTGTGACCACACTTCTACATGAGAGGCACCGACGAGATTCGAACTCGTGATCTCCTGTTTACTAGACAGGCGCTTTAACAAACTAAGCCAAGGCGTCCCGATTCAACTGTGTTCGAATTTACGTCCCAAATGAAAAGCTATAAATTTTACTAAAAGAGCTGTTTTAATTCATGTCTGTTTTCATAAAAAATGTGACCACACTTCTACATGAGAGGCACCGACGAGATTCGAACTCGTGATCTCCTGTTTACTAGACAGGCGCTTTAACCAACTAAGCCACGGCGCCTCGATTCCATTCGATTCGAATTACGATTCCAAATGAAAATCTTTAAATTTTACTAAAATAGCTCTTTTAATTGATGTTAATTTTCTTTAAAAAGTGACCATACTTATATAAGAAAGGCACCGACGAGATTCTAAATCATTACCTCCTGGTCACTAGACAGGCGCTATAACCAAATTAGCCACGGCGCCTCGATGCCATAGGGTTCGAATTACGATTCCAAATGTCATGCTTTAAATTTTACTAATGAGCTCTTTTAATTCATGTATGTTTTCATAAAAAATCTGACCACACTTCTACATAAGAGGCACCGACGAGATTCGAACTCGTGATCTCCTGTTTACTAGACAGGCGCTTTGACCAACTAAGCCACGGCGCCTCGATTCCAATCGATTCGAATTACGATTCCAAATGAAAATCTTTAAATTTTACTAAAATAGCTCTTTTAATTGATGTTAATTTTCTTAAAAAAGTGACCATACTTCTATAAGAAAGACACCGACGAGATTCTAAATCATTACCTCCTGGTCACTAGACAGGCGCTATAACCAAATTAGCCACGGCGCCTCGATGCCATAGGGTTCGAATTACGATTCCAATTGTCATGCTTTAAATTTTACTAATGAGCTCTTTTAATTCATGTATGTTTTCATAAAAAATCTCACCACACTTCTACATAAGAGGCACCGACGAGACTCGAACTCGTGATCTCCTGTTTACTAGACAGGCGCTTTAACCAACTAAGCCACGGCGCCTCGATTCAAGTAGGTTCGAATTTCTATCCCAAATGAAAAGCTCTAACTTTTACTAAAAGAGCTCTTTTAATTGATGTTTGTTTTCATAAAAAGTGTGACCACACTTCTACATGAGAGGCACCGACGAGATTCGAACTCGTGATCTCCTGTTTACTAGACAGGTTCTTAACCCAACTAAGCCACGGCGCCTCGATTCCAATGGGTTCGAATGTCTATCCCAAATGAAAAGCTCTAACTTTTACTAAAAGAGATCGTTTAATTCATGTCTGTTTTCATAAAAAGTGTGACCACCCTTCTACATGAGAGGCACCGACGAGATTCGAACTCGTGATCTCCTGTTTACTAGACAAGCGCTTTAACCAACTAAGCCACGGCGCCTCGATTCAAGTGGGTTCGAATTTCTATCCCAAATGAAAAGCTCTAACTTTTACTAAAAGAGCTCTTTTGATTGATGTTTGTTTTCAAAAAAAGTGTGACCACACTTCTACATGAGAGGCACCGACGAGATTCGAACTCGTGATCTCCTGTTTACTAGACAGGCGCTTTAACCAACTAAGCCACGGCGCCTCGATTCCGATGGGTTCGAATATCTATCCCAAATGAAAAGCTCTAACTTTTACTAAAAGAGATCTTTTAATTCATGTCTGTTTTCATAAAAAATTTGACCACACTTCTACATGAGAGGCACCGACGAGAATCGAACTCATAATTTCCTGTTTACTAGACAGGCGCTTTAACCACCTAAGCCACGGCGCCTCGATTCAAATGGGTTCGAATTTCTATCCCAAATGAAAAGCTCTAACCTTTACTAAAAGAGCTATTTTAATTGATGTTTGTTTTCATAAAAAGTTTGACCACCCTTCTACATGAGAGGCACCGACGAGATTCGAACTCGTGATCTTCTGTTTACTAGACAGGCGCTTTAACCAACTAAGCCAGGGCGCCTCGATATCACTGCGTTCAAATTTCCGTCCAGAATGAAGAGCTATAAATTGTACTAAAAGAGCTCTTTTAATTCATGTCTGTTTTCATAAAAAATATGACCACTTTTCTAAATGAGAGGCACCGACGAAATTCGAATTCGTGATCTCCTGTTTACTAGACAGGCGCTTTAACCAACTAAGCCACGGCGCCTCGATTCCATTCGTTTCGAATTACGATTCCAAATGAATATCTTTAAATTTTACTAAAATAGCTCTTTTAATTGATGTTAATTTTCTTTAAAAAGTCACCATACTTCTATAAGAAATCCACCGACGAGAGTCTAATTCATTACCTCCTGGTCACTAGACAGGCGCTATAACCAACTTAGCCACGGCGCCTCGATGACATAGGGTTCGAATTACGATTCCAAATGTCATGCTTTAAATTTTACTAATGAGCTCTTTCAATTCATGTGTGTTTTCATAAACACTCTGACCACACTTCTACATAAGAGGCACCGACAAGATTCGAACTCGTGATCTCCTGTTTACGAGACAGGCGCTTTAACCAACTAAGCAAAGCGCCTCGATTCCAATGGGTTCGAATTTTTATCCCAAATGAAAAGCTCTAACTTTTACTAAAAGAGCTCTTTTAATTGATGTCTGTTTTCATAAAAAATTTGAACACACTTATACATGAGAGGCACCGACGAGAATCGAACTTATAATCTCCTGTGTACTGGACAGGCGCTTTAACCAACTAAGCCACGGCGCCTCGATTCCATTCGATTCGAATTACGATTCCAAATGAAAATCTTTAAATTGTACTAAAACAGCTCTTTTAATTGATGTTAATTTTCTTTCAAAAGTGACCATACTTCTATAAGAAAGGCACCGACGAGATTCTAAATCATTACCTCCTGGTCACTAGACAGGCGCTATAACCAACTTAGCCACGGTGTCTCGATTCAAGTGGGTTCGAATTTCTATCCCAAATGAAAAGCTCTAACTTTTACTAAAAGAGCTCTTTTAATTGATGTTTGTTTTCATAAAAAGTGTGACCACACTTCTACATGAGAGGCACCGACGAGATTCGAACTCGTGATCTTCTGTTTACTAGACAGGCGCTTTAACCAACTAAGCCAAGGCGTCCAGATTCCACTGTTTTCGAATTTACGTCCCAAATGATAAGCTATACATTTTACTAAAAGAGCTCTTTTAATTGATGTCTGTTTTCATAAGAAATGTGACTACACTTCTGCATGAGGGCACCGACGAGATTCGAACTCGTGGTCTCCTGTTTACTAGACAGGTGCTTTAACCAACTAAGCCACGGCGCCTCGATTCCATTCGATTCGAATTACGATTCCAAATGAATATCTTTAAATTTTACTAAAATAACTCTTTTAATTGATGTTAATTTTCTTTAAAAAGTGACCATACTTCTATAAGAAATCCACCGACGATATTCTAAATCTTTACCTCCTGGTCACTAGACAGGCGCTATAACCAACTTAGCCACGGCGCCTCGATGCCATAGGGTTCGAATTACGATTCCAAATGTCATGCTTTAAATTTTACTAATGAGCTCTTTTAATTCATGTATGTTTTCATAAAAAATCTCACCACTCTTCTACATAAGAGGCACCGACGAGACTCGAACTCGTGATCTCCTGTTTACTAGACAGGCGCTTTGACCAACTAAGCCACGGCGCCTCGATTCCAATCAATTCGAATTACGATTCCAAATGAAAATCTTTAAATTTTACTAAAATAGCTCTTTTAATTGATGTTAATTTTCTTAAAAAAGTGACCATACTTCTATAAGAAAGGCACCGACGAGATTCTAAATCATTACCTCCTGGTCACTAGACAGGCGCTATAACCAAATTAGCCACGGCGCCTCGATGCCATAGGGTTCGAATTACGATTCCAATTGTCATGCTTTAAATTTTACTAATGAGCTCTTTTAATTCATGTATGTTTTCATAAAAAATCTCACCACACTTCTACATAAGAGGCACCGACGAGACTCGAACTCGTGATCTCCTGTTTACTAGACAGGCGCTTTAACCAACTAAGCCACGGCGCCTCGATTCAAGTAGGTTCGAATTTCTATCCCAAATGAAAAGCTCTAACTTTTACTAAAAGAGCTCTTTTAATTGATGTTTGTTTTCATAAAAAGTGTGACCACACTTCTACATGAGAGGCACCGGCGAGATTCGAACTCGTGATCTCCTGTTCACTAGACAGGTTCTTAACCCAACTAAGCCACGGCGCCTCGATTCCAATGGGTTCGAATATCTATCCCAAATGAAAAGCTCTAACTTTTACTAAAAGAGATCGTTTAATTCATGTCTGTTTTCATAAAAAGTGTGACCACCCTTCTACATGAGAGGCACCGACGAGATTCGAACTCGTGATCTCCTGTTTACTAGACAGGCGCTTTAACCAACTAAGCCATTGCGCCGCCATTCCATTCGATTCGAATTACGATTCCAAATGAAAATCTGTAAATGTTTTTTAAAATAGCTCTTTTAATTGATGTTAATTTTCTTAAAAAAGTGACCATACTTCTATAAGAAAGGCACCGACGAGATTCTAAATCATTACCTACTGGTCACTAGACAGGCGCTATAACCAACTTAGCCATGGCGCCTCGATGCCATAGGGTTCGAATTACGATTCCAAATGTCATGCTTTAAATTTTACTAATGAGCTCTTTTAATACATGTATGTTTTCATAAAAAATCTGACCACACTTCTACATAAGAGGCACCGACGAGATTCGAACTCGTGATCTCCTGTTTACTAGACAGGCGCTTTAACCAACTAAGCCACGGCGCCTCGATTCCAATCGATTCGAATTACGATTCCAATTGAAAAGCTTTAAATTTTACTAAAATAGCTCTTTTAATTGATGTTAATTTTCTTAAAAAAGTGACCATACTTCCATAAGAAAGGCACCGACGAGATTCGAACTCGTGATCTCCTGTTTACTAGACAGGCGCTTTAACCAACTAAGCCACGGCGCTTCGATTCCGATGGGTTCGAATATCTATCCCAAATGAAAAGCTCTAACTTTTACTAAAAGAGATCTTTTAATTCATGTCTGTTTTCATAAAAAATTTGACCACACTTCTACATGAGAGGCACCGACGAGAATCGAACTCATAATTTCCTGTTTACTAGACAGGCGCTTTAACCACCTAAGCCACGGCGCCTCGATTCAAATGGGTTCGAATTTCTATCCCAAATGAAAAGCTCTAACTTTTACTAAAAGAGCTATTTTAATTGATGTTTGTTTTCATAAAAAGTTTGACCACCCTTCTACATGAGAGGCACCGACGAGATTGGAACTCGTGATCTTCTGTTTACTATACAGGCGCTTTAACCAACTAAGCCAGGGCGCCTCGATATCACTGCGTTCAAATTTCCGTCCAGAATGAAGAGCTATACATTTTACTAAAAGAGCTCTTTTAATTCATGTCTGTTTTCATAAAAAATATGACCACTTTTCTAAATGAGAGGCACCGACGAAATTCGAATTCGTGATCTCCTGTTTACTAGACAGGCGCTTTAACCAACTAAGCCACGGCGCCTCGATTCCATTCGTTTCGAATTACGATTCCAAATGAATATCTTTAAATTTTACTAAAATAGCTCTTTTAATTGATGTTAATTTTCTTTAAAAAGTGACCATACTTCTATAAGAAATCCACCGACGAGATTCTAAATCATTACCTCCTGGTCACTAGACAGGCGCTATAACCAACTTAGCCACGGTGTCTCGATTCAAGTGGGTTCGAATTTCTATCCCAAATGAAAAGCTCTAACTTTTTCTAAAAGAGCTCTTTTACTTGATGTTTGTTTTCATAAAAAGTGTGACCACACTTCTACATGTGAGGCACCGACGAGATTCGAACTCGTGATCTCCTGTTTACTAGACAGGCGCTTTAACCAACTAAGCCAAGGCGTCCCGATTCCACTGTTTTCGAATTTACGTCCCAAATGAAAAGCTATACATTTTACTAAAAGAGCTCTTTTAATTGATGTCTGTTTTCATAAAAAATGTGACTACACTTCTGCATGAGGGCACCGACGAGATTCGAACTCGTGGTCTCCTGTTTACTAGACAGGTGCTTTAACCAACTAAGCCACGGCGCCTCGATTCCATACGATTCGAATTACGATTCCAAATGAAAATCTTTAATTTTTTTTTTAAATAGCTCTTTTAATTGATGTTAATTTTCTTAAAAAAGTGACCATACTTCTATAAGAAAGGCACCGACGAGATTCTAAATCATTACCTCCTGGTCACTAGACAGGCGCTATAACCAACTTAGCCACGGCGCCTCGATGCCATAGGGTTCGAATTACGATTCCAAATGTCATGCTTTAAATTTTACTAATGAGCTCTTTTAATTCATGTATGTTTTCATAAAAAATCTCACCACACATTTACATAAGAGGCACCGACGAGACTCGAACTCGTGATCTCCTGTTTACTAGACAGGCGCTTTAACCAACTAAGCCAAGGCGCCTCGATTCAAGTCGGTTCGAATTTCTATCCCTAATGAAAAGCTCTAACTTTTACTAAAATAGCTCTTTTGATTGATGTTTGTTTTCATAAAAAGTGTGACCACACTTCTACATGAGAGGCACCGACGAGATTCGAACTCGTGATCTCCTGTTTACTAGACAGGTGCTTTAACCAACTAAGCCACGGCGCCTCGATATCACTGCGTTCGAATTTCCGTCCCAAATGAAGAGCTATAAATTTTACTAAAAAAGCTCTTTTAATTGATGTCTGTTTTCATAAAAAATGTGACCACACTTCTAAATGAGAGGCACCGACGAGATTCGAACTGGTGATCTCCTGTTTACTATACAGGCGCTTTAACCAACTAAGCCACGGCGCCTCGATTCCATACGATTCGAATTACGATTCCAAATGAAAATCTTTAATTTTTTTTTTAAATAGCTCTTTTAATTGATGTTAATTTTCTTAAAAAAGTGACCATACTTCTATAAGAAAGGCACCGACGAGATTCTAAATCATTACCTCCTGGTCACTAGACAGGAGCTATAACCAACTTAGCCACGGCGCCTCGATGCCATAGGGTTCGAATTACGATTCCAAATGTCATGCTTTTAATTTTACTAATGAGCTCTTTTAATTCATGTATGTTTTCATAAAAAATCTGACCACACTTCAACATAAGAGGCACTGACGAGATTCGAACTCGTGATCTCCTGTTTACTAGACAGGCGCTTTAACCAACTAAGCCACGCGCCTCGATTCAAGTGCGTTCGAATTTCTATCCCAAATGAAAAGCTCTAACCTTTACTAAAAGAGCTCTTTTAATTGATGTTTGTTTTCATAAAAAGTGTGACCACACTTCTACATGAGAGGCACCGACGAGATTCGAACCCGTGATCTCCTGTGTACTAGACAGGCGCTTTAACCAACTAAGCCACGGCGCCTCGATTCCATTCGATTCGAATTGCGATTCCAAATGAAAATCTTTAAATTTTTTTTTAATAGCTCTTTTAATTGATGTTAATTTTCTTAAAAAAGTGACCATACTTCTATAAGAAAGGCACCGACGAGATTCTATATAATTTCCTCCTGGTCACTAGACAGGCTCTATAAACAACTTAGCCACGGCGCCTCGATGCCATAGGGTTCGAATTACGATTCCAAATGTCATGCTTTAAATTTTACTAATGAGCTCTTTTAATTCATGTATGTTTTCATAAAAAATCTGACCACATTTCTACATAAGAGGCACCGACGAGATTCGAACTCGTGATCTCCTGTTTACTAGACAGGCGCTTTAACCAACTAAGCCACGGCGCCTCGATTCCAATGGATTCGAATTACGATTCCAAATGAAAATCTTTAAATTTTACTAAAATGGCTCTTTTAATTGATGTTAATTTTCTTAAAAAAGTGACCATACTTCTATAAGAAAGGCACCGACGAGATTCTAAATCATTACCTCCTGGTCACTAGACAGGCGCTTGAACCAACTAAGCCACGGCGCCTCGATTCCAATGGGTTCGAATTTCTATCCCAAATGAAAAGTTTTAACTTTTACTAAAAGAGCTTTTTTAATTGATGTCGGTTTTCATAACAAATTTGAGCACACTTCTACATGAGAGGCACCGACGAGAATCGAACTCATAATTTCCTGTTTACTAGACAGGCGCTTTAACCACCTAAGCCACGGCGCCTCGATTGAAATGGGTTCGAATTTCTATCCCAAATGAAAAGCTCTAACTTTTACTAAAAGAGCTCTTTTAATTGATGTTTGTTTTCATAAAAAGTGTGACCACACTTCTACATGAGAGGCTCCGACGAGATTCGAACTCGTGATCTCCTGTTTACTAGACAGGCGCTTTAACCAACTAAGCCACGGCGCCTCGATTCCATTCGATTCGAATTACGATTCCAAATGAAAATCTTTAAATTTTTTTTAAAATAGCTCTTTTAATTGATGTTAAGTTTCTTAAAAAAGTGACCATACTTTTATAAGAAAGACACCAACGAGATTCTAAATCATTAACTCCTGGTCACTAGACATGCGCTATAACCAACTTAGCCACGGCGCCTCGATGACATAGGGTTCGAATTACGATTCCAAATGACATGCTTTAAATTTTACTAATGAGCTCTTTTAATTCATGTATGTTTTCATAAAAAATCTCACCACACTTCTACATAAGAGGCACCGACGAGACACGAACTCGTGATCTCCTGTTTACTAGACAGGCGCTTGAACCAACTAAGCCACGGCGCCTCGATTCCAATGGGTTCGAATTTCTATCCCAAATGAAAAGTTTTAACTTTTACTAAAAGAGCTTTTTTAATTGATGTCTGTTTTCATAAACACTCTGACCACACTTCTACATAAGAGGCACCGACAAGATTCGAACTCGTGATCTCCTGTTTACTAGACAGGCGCTTTAACCAACTAAGCAAAGCGCCTCGATTCCAATGGGTTCGAATTTTTATCCCAAATGAAAAGCTCTAACTTTTACTAAAAGAGCTCTTTTAATTGATGTCTGTTTTCATAAAAAATTTGAACACACTTATACATGAGAGGCACCGACGAGAATCGAACTTATAATCTCCTGTGTACTGGACAGGCGCTTTAACCAACTAAGCCACGGCGCCTCGATTCCATTCGATTCGAATTACGATTCCAAATGAAAATCTTTAAATTGTACTAAAATAGCTCTTTTAATTGATGTTAATTTTCTTTCAAAAGTGACCATACTTCTATAAGAAAGGCACCGACGAGATTCTAAATCATTACCTCCTGGTCACTAGACAGGCGCTATAACCAACTTAGCCACGGTGTCTCGATTCAAGTGGGTTCGAATTTCTATCCCAAATGAAAAGCTCTAACTTTTTCTAAAAGAGCTCTTTTACTTGATGTTTGTTTTCATAAAAAGTGTGACCACACTTCTACATGTGAGGCACCGACGAGATTCGAACTCGTGATCTCCTGTTTACTAGACAGGCGCTTTAACCAACTAAGCCAAGGCGTCCCGATTCCACTGTTTTCGAATTTACGTCCCAAATGAAAAGCTATACATTTTACTAAAAGAGCTCTTTTAATTGATGTCTGTTTTCATAAAAAATGTGACTACACTTCTGCATGAGGGCACCGACGAGATTCGAACTCGTGGTCTCCTGTTTACTAGACAGGTGCTTTAACCAACTAAGCCACGGCGCCTCGATTCCATACGATTCGAATTACGATTCCAAATGAAAATCTTTAATTTTTTTTTTAAATAGCTCTTTTAATTGATGTTAATTTTCTTAAAAAAGTGACCATACTTCTATAAGAAAGGCACCGACGAGATTCTAAATCATTACCTCCTGGTCACTAGACAGGCGCTATAACCAACTTAGCCACGGCGCCTCGATGCCATAGGGTTCGAATTACGATTCCAAATGTCATGCTTTAAATTTTACTAATGAGCTCTTTTAATTCATGTATGTTTTCATAAAAAATCTCACCACACATTTACATAAGAGGCACCGACGAGACTCGAACTCGTGATCTCCTGTTTACTAGACAGGCGCTTTAACCAACTAAGCCAAGGCGCCTCGATTCAAGTGGGTTCGAATTTCTATCCCAAATGAAAAGCTCTAACTTTTACTAAAATAGCTCTTTTGATTGATGTTTGTTTTCATAAAAAGTGTGACCACACTTCTACATGAGAGGCACCGACGAGATTCGAACTCGTGATCTCCTGTTTACTAGACAGGTGCTTTAACCAACTAAGCCACGGCGCCTCGATATCACTGCGTTCGAATTTCCGTCCCAAATGAAGAGCTATAAATTTTACTAAAAAAGCTCTTTTAATTGATGTCTGTTTTCATAAAAAATGTGACCACACTTCTAAATGAGAGGCACCGACGAGATTCGAACTGGTGATCTCCTGTTTACTATACAGGCGCTTTAACCAACTAAGCCACGGCGCCTCGATTCCATACGATTCGAATTACGATTCCAAATGAAAATCTTTAATTTTTTTTTTAAATAGCTCTTTTAATTGATGTTAATTTTCTTAAAAAAGTGACCATACTTCTATAAGAAAGGCACCGACGAGATTCTAAATCATTACCTCCTGGTCACTAGACAGGAGCTATAACCAACTTAGCCACGGCGCCTCGATGCCATAGGGTTCGAATTACGATTCCAAATGTCATGCTTTTAATTTTACTAATGAGCTCTTTTAATTCATGTATGTTTTCATAAAAAATCTGACCACACTTCAACATAAGAGGCACTGACGAGATTCGAACTCGTGATCTCCTGTTTACTAGACAGGCGCTTTAACCAACTAAGCCACGGCGCCTCGATTCAAGTGCGTTCGAATTTCTATCCCAAATGAAAAGCTCTAACCTTTACTAAAAGAGCTCTTTTAATTGATGTTTGTTTTCATAAAAAGTGTGACCACACTTCTACATGAGAGGCACCGACGAGATTCGAACCCGTGATCTCCTGTGTACTAGACAGGCGCTTTAACCAACTAAGCCACGGCGCCTCGATTCCATTCGATTCGAATTGCGATTCCAAATGAAAATCTTTAAATTTTTTTTAATAGCTCTTTTAATTGATGTTAATTTTCTTAAAAAAGTGACCATACTTCTATAAGAAAGGCACCGACGAGATTCTATATAATTTCCTCCTGGTCACTAGACAGGCTCTATAAACAACTTAGCCTCGGCGCCTCGATGCCATAGGGTTCGAATTACGATTCCAAATGTCATGCTTTAAATTTTACTAATGAGCTCTTTTAATTCATGTATGTTTTCATAAAAAATCTGACCACATTTCTACATAAGAGGCACCGACGAGATTCGAACTCGTGATCTCCTGTTTACTAGACAGGCGCTTTAACCAACTAAGCCACGGCGCCTCGATTCCAATGGATTCGAATTACGATTCCAAATGAAAATCTTTAAATTTTACTAAAATGGCTCTTTTAATTGATGTTAATTTTCTTAAAAAAGTGACCATACTTCTATAAGAAAGGCACCGACGAGATTCTATATAATTTCCTCCTGGTCACTAGACATGCGCTATAACCAACTTAGCCACGGCGCCTCGATGACATAGGGTTCGAATTACGATTCCAAATGACATGCTTTAAATTTTACTAATGAGCTCTTTTAATTCATGTATGTTTTCATAAAAAATCTCACCACACTTCTACATAAGAGGCACCGACGAGACACGAACTCGTGATCTCCTGTTTACTAGACAGGCGCTTGAACCAACTAAGCCACGGCGCCTCGATTCCAATGGGTTCGAATTTCTATCCCAAATGAAAAGTTTTAACTTTTACTAAAAGAGCTTTTTTAATTGATGTCTGTTTTCATAACAAATTTGAGCACACTTCTACATGAGAGGCAAAGACGAGATTCGAACTCGTGATCTCCTGTTTACTAGACAGGCGCTTTAACCAACTAAGCCACGGCGCCTCGATTCCAATGGGTTCGAATATCTATCCCAAATGAAAAGCTCTAACTTTTACTAAAAGAGCTCTTTTAATTGATGTTTGTTTTCATAAAAAGTGTGACCACACTTCTACATGAGAGGAACCGACGAGATTCGAACTCGTGATCTCCTGTTTGCTAGACAGGCGCTTTAACCACCTAAGCCACGGCGCCTCGATTCAAATGGGTTCGAATTTCTATCCCAAATGAAAAGCTCTAACTTTTACTAAAAGAGCTCTTTTAATTGATGTTTGTTTTCATAAAAAGTGTGACCACACTTCTACATGAGAGGCACCGACGAGATTCGAACTCGTGATCTCCTGTTTACTAGACAGGAGCTTTAACCAACTAAGCCACGGCGCCTCGATTCAAGTGGGTTCGAATTTCTATCCCAAATGAAAAGCTCTAACTTTTACTAAAAGAGCTCTTTTAATTGATGTTTGTTTTCATAAAAAGTGTGCCCACACTTCTACATGAGAGGCACCGACGAGACTCGAACTCGTGATCTCCTGTTTACTAAACAGGCGCTTTAACCACCTAAGCCACGGCGCCTCGATTCAAATGGGTTCGAATTTCTATCCCAAATGAAAAGCTCTAACTTTTACTAAAAGAGCTCTTTTAATTGATGTTTGTTTTCATAAAAAGTGTGCCCACACTTCTACATGAGAGGCACCGACGAGACTCGAACTCGTGATCTCCTGTTTACTAAACAGGCGCTTTAACCACCTAAGCCACGGCGCCTCGATTCAAATGGGTTCGAATTTCTATCCCAAATGAAAAGCTCTAACTTTTACTAAAAGAGCTCTTTAAATTGATGTTTGTTTTCATAAAAAGTGTGACCACACTTCTACATGAGAGGCACCGACGAGATTCGAACTCGTGATCTCCTGTTTTCTAGACAGGCGCTTTAACCAACTAAGCCACGGCGCCTCGATTCAAGTGGGTTCGAATTTCTATCTCAAATGAAAAGCTCTAACTTTTACTAAAAGAGGTCTTTTAATTGATGTTTGTTTTCATAAAAAGTGTGCCCACACTTCTACATGAGAGGCACCGACGAGATTCGAACTCGTGATCTCCTGTTTACTAGACAGGCGCTTGAACCAACTAAGCCACGGCGCCTCGATTCCAATGGGTTCAAATTTCCGTCCTAAATGAAGAGCTATAAATTTTACTAAAAGAGCTATTTTAATTCATGTCTGTTTTCATAAAAAGTTTGACCACACTTCTACATGAGAATCACCGACGAGATTCGAACTCGTGATCTTCTGTTTACTAGACAGGCGCTTTAACCAACTAAGCCAGGGCGCCTCGATATCACTGCGTTCAAATTTCCGTCCAGAATGAAGAGCTATAAATTTTACTAAAAGAGCTCTTTTAATTCATGTCTGTTTTCATAAAAAATGTGACCACTTTTCTAAATGAGAGGCACCGACGATATTCGAATTCGTGATCTCCTGTTTACTAGACAGGCGCTTTAACCAACTAAGCCACGGCGCCTCGATTCCATTCGTTTCGAATTACGATTCCAAATGAATATCTTTAAATTTTACTAAAATAGCTCTTTTAATTGATGTTAATTTTCTTTAAAAAGTGACCATACTTCTATAAGAAATCCACCGACGAGATTCTAAATCATTACCTCCTGGTCAATAGACAGGCGCTATAACCAACTTAGCCACGGCGCCTCGATGCCATAGGGTTCGAATTACGATTCCAAATGTCATGCTTTAAATTTTACTAATGAGCTCTTTTAATTCATGTATGTTTTCATAAAAACTCTGACCACACTTCTACATAAGAGGCACCGACAAGATTCGAACTCGTGATCTCCTGTTTACTAGACAGGCGCTTTAACCAACTAAGCAAAGCGCCTCGATTCCAATGGGTTCGAATTTCTATCCCAAATGAAAAGCTCTAACTTTTACTAAAAGACCTCTTTTAATTGATGTCTGTTTTCATAAAAAATTTGAACACACTTATACATGAGAGGCACCGACGAGAATCGAACTTATAATCTCCTGTGTACTGGACAGGCGCTTTAACCAACTAAGCCACGGCGCCTCGATTCCATTCGATTCGAATTACGATTCCAAATGAAAATCTTTAAATTGTAGTTAAATAGCTCTTTTAATTGATGTTAATTTTCTTTCAAAAGTGACCATACTTCTATAAGAAAAGCACCGACGAGATTCTAAATCATTACCTCCTGGTCACTAGACAGGCGCTATAACCAACTTAGCCACGGCGCCTCGATTCAAGTGGGTTCGAATTTCTATCCCAAATGAAAAGCTCTAACTTTTACTAAAAGAGCTCTTTTAATTGATGTTTGTTTTCATAAAAAGTGTGACCACACTTCTACATGAGAGGCACCGACGAGATTCGAACTCGTGATCTCCTGTTTACTAGACAGGCGCTTTAACCAACTAAGCCAAGGCGTCCCGATTCCACTGTTTTCGAATTTACGTCCCAAATGAAATGCTATACATTTTACTAAAAGAGCTCTTTTAATTGATGTCTGTTTTCATAAAAAATGTGACTGCACTTCGGCATGAGGGCACCGACGAGATTCGAACTCGTTGTCTCCAGTTTACTAGAAAGGCGCTTTAACCAACTAAGCCACGGCGCCTCGATTCCATTCGATTCGAATTACGATTACAAATGAAAATCTTTAAATTTTACTAAAATAGCTCTTTTAATTGATGTTAATTTTCTTAAAAAAGTGACCAAACTTCTATAAGAAAGGCACCGACGAGATTCTAAATCATTACCTCCTGGTCACTAGACAGGCGCTATAACCAAGTTAGCCACGGCGCCTCGATGCCATAGGGTTCGAATTACGATTCCAAATGTCATGCGTTAAATTTTACTAATGAGCTCTTTTAATTCATGTATGTTTTCATAAAAAATCTGACCACACTTCTACATAAGAGGCACCGACGAGATTCGAACTCGTGATCTCCTGTTTAATAGACAGGCGCTTTAACCAACTAAGCCACGGCGCCTCGATTCCAAACGATTCGAATTACGATTCCAAATGAAAATCTTTAAATTTTACTAAAATAGCTCTTTTAATTGATGTTAATTTTCTTAAAAAAGTGACCATACTTCTATAAGAAATCCACCGACGAGATTCTAAATCATTACCTCCTGGTTACTAGACAGGCGCTATAACCAACTTAGCCACGGCGCCTCGATGCCATAGGGTTTGAATTACGATTCCAAATGTCATGCTTTAAATTTTACTAATGAGCTCTTTTAATTCATGTATGTTTTCATAAAAAATGTGACCACACTTCTACATAAGAGGCACCGACGAGACTCAAACTCGTGATCTCCTGTTTACTAGACAGGCGCTTTAAACAACTAAGCCACGGCGCCTCGATTCAAATGGGTTCGAATTTCTATCCCAAATGAAAAGCTCTAACTTTTACTAAAAGAGCTCTCTTAATTGATGTTTGTTTTCATAAAAAGTGTGACCACACTCTTACATGAGAGGCATCGACGAGATTCGAACTCGTGATCTCCTGTTTACTAGACAGGCGCTTTAACCAACTAAGCCACGGCGCCTCGATTTCATTCGATTCGAATTACGATTCCAAATGAAAATCTTTAAATTTTTTTTAAAAATAGCTCTTTTAATTGATGTTAATTTTCTTAAAAAAGTGACCATACTTCTATAAGAAAGGCACCGACGAGATTCTAAATCATTACCTCCTGGTCACTAGACAGGCGCTATAACCAACTTAGCCACGGCGCCTCGATGCCATAGGGTTCGAATTACGATTCCAAATGTCATGCTTTAAATTTTAATAATGAGCTCTTTTAATTCATGTATGTTTTCATAAAAAATCTGACCACACTTCTACATAAGAGGCACCGACGAGATTCGAACTCGTGATCTCCTGTTTACTAGACAGGCGCTTTAACCAACTAAGCCACGGCGCCTCGATTCCAATCGATTCGAATTACGATTCCAAATGAAAATCTTTAAATTTTACTAAAATAGCTCTTTTAATTGATGTTAATTTTCTTAAAAAAGTGACCATATTTTCTATAAGAAAGGCACCGACGAGATTCTAAATCATTACCTCCTGGTCACTAGACAGGCGCTATAACCAAATTAGCCACGGCGCCTCGATGCCATAGGGTTCGAATTACGATTCCAATTGTCATGCTTTAAATTTTACTAAAAGAGATCTTTTAATTCATGTCTGTTTTCATAAAAAATTTGACCACACTTCTACATGAGAGGAACCGACGAGAATCGAACTCATAATTTCCTGTTTACTAGACAGGCGCTTTAACCACCTACGCCACGGCGCCTCGATTCAAATGGGTTCGAATTTCTATCCCAAATGAAAAGCTCTAACTTTTACTAAAAGAGCTCTCTTAATTGATTTTTGTTTTCATAAAAAGTGTGACCACACTTCTACATGAGAGGCACCGACGAGATTCGAACTCGTGATCTCCTGTTTACTAGACAGGCGCTTTAACCAACTAAGCCACGGCGCCTCAATTCCATTCGATTCGAATTACGATTCCAAATGAAAATGTTTAAATTTTACTAAAATAGCTCTTTTAATTGATGTTAATTTTCTTTAAAAAGTGACCATACTTCTATAAGAAATCCACCGACGAGATTCTAAATCATTACCTCCTGGTTACTAGACAGGCGCTATAACCAACTTAGCCACGGCGCCTCGATGCCATAGGGTTTGAATTACGATTCCAAATGTCATGCTTTAAATTTTACTAATGAGCTCTTTTAATTCATGTATGTTTTCATAAAAAATGTGACCACACTTCTACATAAGAGACACCGACGAGACTCAAACTCGGGATCTCCTGTTTACTAGACAGGCGCTTTAAACAACTAAGCCACGGCGCCTCGATTCAAATGGGTTCGAATTTCTATCCCAAATGAAAAGCTCTAACTTTTACTAAAAGAGCTCTCTTAATTGATGTTTGTTTTCATAAAAAGTGTGACCACACTTCTACATGAGAGGCACCGACGAGATTCGAACTCGTGATCTCCTGTTTACTAGACAGGCGCTTTAACCAACTAAGCCACGGCGCCTCGATTTCATTCGATTCGAATTACGATTCCAAATGAAAATCTTTAAATTTTTTTTAAAAATAGCTCTTTTAATTGATGTTAATTTTCTTAAAAAAGTGACCATACTTCTATAAGAAAGGCACCGACGAGATTCTAAATCATTACCTCCTGGTCACAAGACAGGCGCTATAACCAACTTAGCCACGGCGCCTCGATGCCATAGGGTTCGAATTACGATTCCAAATGTCATGCTTTAAATTTTACTAATGAGCTCTTTTAATTCATGTATGTTTTCATAAAAAATCTGACCACACTTCTACATAAGAGGCACCGACGAGATTCGAACTCGTGATCTCCTGTTTACTAGACAGGCGCTTTAACCAACTAAGCCACGGCGCCTCGATTCCAATCGATTCGAATTACGATTCCAAATGAAAATCTTTAAATTTTACTAAAATAGCTCTTTTAATTGATGTTAATTTTCTTAAAAAAGTGACCATACTTCTATAAGAAAGGCACCGACGAGATTCTAAATCATTACCTCCTGGTCACTAGACAGGCGCTATAACCAAATTAGCCACGGCGCCTCGATGCCATAGGGTTCGAATTACGATTCCAATTGTCATGCTTTAAATTTTACTAAAAGAGATCTTTTAATTCATGTCTGTTTTCATAAAAAATTTGACCACACTTCTACATGAGAGGAACCGACGAGAATCGAACTCATAATTTCCTGTTTACTAGACAGGCGCTTTAACCACCTACGCCACGGCGCCTCGATTCAAATGGGTTCGAATTTCTATCCCAAATGAAAAGCTCTAACTTTTACTAAAAGAGCTATTTTAATTGATGTTTGTTTTCATAAAAAGTTTGACCACACTTCTACATGAAAGGCACCGACGAGATTCGAACTCGTGATCTCCTGTTTACTAGACAGGTGCTTTAACCAACTAAGCCACGGCGCCTCGATTCCATTCGATTCGAATTACGATTCCAAATGAATATCTTTAAATTTTACTAAAATAGCTCTTTTAATTGATGTTAATTTTCTTTAAAAAGTGACCATACTTCTATAAGAAAGGCACCGACGAGATTCTAAATCATTACCTCCTGGTTACTAGACAGGCGCTATAACCAACTTAGCCACGGCGCCTCGATGCCATAGGGTTTGAATTACGATTCCAAATGTCATGCTTTAAATTTTACTAATGAGCTCTTTTAATTCATGTATGTTTTCATAAAAAATGTGACCACACTTCTACATAAGAGGCACCGACGAGACTCAAACTCGTGATCTCCTGTTTACTAGACAGGCGCTTTAAACAACTAAGCCACGGCGCCTCGATTCAAATGGGTTCGAATTTCTATCCCAAATGAAAAGCTCTAACTTTTACTAAAAGAGCTCTCTTAATTGATGTTTGTTTTCATAAAAAGTGTGACCACACTTCTACATGAGAGGCACCGACGAGATTCGAACTCGTGATCTCCTGTTTACTAAACAGGCGCTTTAACCAACTAAGCCAAGGCGTCCCGATTCCACTGTGTTCGAATTTACGTCCCAAATGAAAAGCTATAAATTTTACTAAAAGAGCTCTTTTAATTGATGACTGTTTTCATAAAAAATGTGACTACACTTCTGCATGAGGGCACCGACAAGATTCGAACTCGTGGTCTCCAGTTTACTAGAAAAGCGCTTTAACCAACTAAGCCACGGCGCCTCGATTCCATTCGATTCGAATTACGATTCCAAATGAAAATCTTTAAATTTTACTAAAATAGCTCTTTTAATTGATGTTAATTTTCTTAAAAAAGTGACCATACTTCTATAAGAAAGGCACCGACGAGATTCTAAATCATTACCTCCTGGTCACTAGACAGGCGTTATAACCAAATTAGCCACGGCGCCTCAATGCCATAGGGTTCGAATTACGATTCCAAATGTCATGCTTTAAATTTTACTAATGAGCTCTTTTAATTGATGTATGTTTTCATAAAAAATCTGACCACACTTCTACATAAGAGGCACCGACGAAAATCGAACTCATGATCTCCTGTTTATAAGCCAGGCGCTTTAACCAACTTAGCCACGGCGCCCCGAATCAACTGCGTTCGAATTTACGTCCCAAATGAAAAGCTATAAATTTTACTAAAAGATCTCTTTTAATTGATGTCTGTTTTCATAAAAAATGTGACCACACTTCTACATGAGAGGCACCGACGAGATTCGAACTCGTGATCTCCTGTTTATTAGACAGGCGCTTTAACCAACTAAGCCACGGCGCCTCGATTCCACTGCGTTCGAATTTCCGTCCCAAATATAGAGCTATAAATTTTACTAAAAGAGCTCTTTTAATTGATGTCTGGTTTCATAAAAAATGCGACCACACTTCTACATGAGAGGCACCGACAAGATTCGAACTCGCGATCTCCTGTTTACTAGACAGGCGCTTTAACCAACTAAGCCACGGCGCCTCGATTCCATTCGATTCGAATTACGATTCCAAATGAATATCTTTAAATTTTACTAAAATAGCTCTATTAATTGATGTTAATTTTCTTTAAAAAGTGACCATACTTCTATAAGAAATCCACCGACGAGATTCTAAATCATTACCTCCTGGTCACTAGACAGACGCTATAACCAACTTAGCCACGGCGCCTCGATGCCATAGGGTTCGAATTACGATTCCAAATGTCATGCTTTTAATTTTACTAATGAGCTCTTTTAATTCATGTATGTTTTCATAAAAAATCTGACCATACTTCAACATAAGAGGCACCGACGAGATTCGAACTCGTGATCTCATGTTTACTAGACAGGCGCTTCAACCAACAAAGCCATGGCGCCTCGATTCAAGTGGGTTCGAATTTCTATCCCAAATGAAAAGCTCTAACTTTTACTAAAAGAGCTATTTTAATTGATGTTTGTTTTCATAAAAAGTTTGACCACACTTCTACATGAGAGGCACCGACGAGATTCGAACTCGTGATCTTCTGTTTACTAGACAGGCGCTTTAACCAACTAAGCCAGGGCGCCTCGATATCACTGCGTTCAAATTTCCGTCCAGAATGAAGAGCTATAAATTTTACTAAAAGAGCTCTTTTAATTCATGTCTGTTTTCATAAAAAATACGACCACTTTTCTAAATGAGAGGCACCGACGAGATTCGAATTCGTGATCTCCTGTTTACTAGGCAGGCGCTTTAACCAACTAAGCCACGGCGCCTCGATTCCATTCGTTTCGAATTACGATTCCAAATGAATATCTTTAAATTTTACTAAAATAGCTCTTTTAATTGATGTTAATTTTCTTTAAAAAGTGACCATACTTCTATAAGAAATCCACCGACGAGATTCTAAATCATTACCTCCTGGTCACTAGACAGGCGCTATAACCAACTTAGCCACGGCGCCTCGATGCCATAGGGTTCGAATTACGATTCCAAATGTCATGCTTTAAATTTTACTAATGAGCTCTTTTAATTCATGTATGTTTTCATAAAAACTCTGACCACACTTCTACATAAGAGGCACCGACAAGATTCGAACTCGTGATCTCCTGTTTACTAGACAGGCGCTTTAACCAACTAAGCAAAGCACCTCGATTCCAATGGGTTCGAATTTCTATCCCAAATGAAAATCTTTAAATTTTACTAAAATAGCTCTTTTAATTGATGTTAATTTTCTTAAAAAAGTGACCATACTTCTATAAGAAAGGCACCGACGAGATTCTAAATCATTAACTCCTGGTCACTAGACAGGCGCTATAACCAAATTAGCCACGGCGCCTCGATGCCATAGGGTTCGAATTACGATTCCAATTGTCATGCTTTAAATTTTACTAAAAGAGATCTTTTAATTCATGTCTGTTTTCATAAAAAATTTGACCACACTTCTACATGAGAGGAACCGACGAGAATCGAACTCATAATTTCCTATTTACTAGACAGGCGCTTTAACCACCTAAAACGGCGCCTCGATTCAAATGGGTTCGAATTTCTATCCCAAATGAAAAGCTCTAACTTTTACTAAAAGAGCTATTTTAATTGATGTTTGTTTTCATAAAAAGTTTGACCACCCTTCTACATGAGAGGCACCGACGAGATTCGAACTCGTGATCTCCTGTTTACTAGACAGGTGCTTTAACCAACTAAGCCACGGCGCCTCGATTCCATTCGATTCGAATTACGATTCCAAATGAATATCTTTAAATTTTACTAAAATAGCTCTTTTAATTGATGTTAATTTTCTTTAAAAAGTGACCATACTTCTATAAGAAATCCACCGACGAGATTCTAAATCATTACCTCCTGGTCACTAGACAGGCGCTATAACCAACTTAGCCACGGCGCCTCGATGCCATAGGGTTCGAATTACGATTCCAAATGTCATGCTTTAAATTTTACTAACGAGCTCTTTTAATTCATGTATGTTTTCATAAAAAATGTGACCACACTTCTACATAAGAGGCACCGACGAGACTCGAACTCGTGATCTCCTGTTTACTAGACAGGCGCTTTAACCAACTAAGCCATGGCGCCTCGATTCAAGTGGGTTCGAATTTCTATCCCAAATGAAAAGCTCTAACTTTTACTAAAAGAGCTCTTTTGATTGAATGTTTGTTTTCATAAAAAGTGTGACCACACTTCTACATGAGAGGCACCGACGAGATTCGAACTCGAGATCTCCTGTTTACTAGACAGGCGCTTTAACCAACTAAGCCATTGCGCCGCGATTCCATTCGATTCGAATTACGATTCCAAATGAAAATCTGTAAATGTTTTTTAAAATAGCTCTTTTAATTGATGTTAATTTTCTTAAAAAAGTGACCATACTTCTATAAGAAATTCACCGACGAGATTCTATATAATTACCTCCTGGTCACTAGACAGGCTCTATAAACAACTTAGCCACGGCGCCTCGATGCCATAGGGTTCGAATTACGATTCCAAATGTCATGCTTTAAATTTTACTAATGAGCTCTTTTAATTCATGTATGTTTTCATAAAAAATCTGACCACATTTCTACATAAGAGGCACCGACGAGATTCGAACTCGTGATCTCCTGTTTCCTAGACAGGCGCTTTAACCAACTAAGCCACGGCGCCTCGATTCCAATGGGTTCGAATATCTATCCCAAATGAAAAGCTCTAACTTTTACTAAAAGAGCTCTTTTAATTCATGTCTGTTTTCATAAAAAATTTGACCACACTTCTACATGAGAGGCACCAACGAGAATCGAACTCATAATTTCCTGTTTACTAGACAGGCGCTTTAACCACCTAAGCCACGGCGCCTCGATTCAAATGGGTTCGAATTTCTATCCCAAATGAAAAGCTTTAACTTTTACTAAAAGAGCTCTTTTAATTGATGTTTGTTTTCATAAAAAGTGTGACCACACTTCTACATGAGAGGCACCGACGAGATTCGAACTCGTGATCTCCTGTTTACTAGACAGAAGCTTTAACCAACTAAGCCACGGCGCCTCGATTTAAGTGGGTTCGAATTTCTATCCCAAATGAAAAGCTCTAACTTTTACTAAAAGAGCTCTTTTAATTGATGTTTGTTTTCATAAAAAGTGTGCCCACACTTCTACATGAGAGGCACCGACGAGACTCGAACTCTTGATCTCCTGTTTACTAAACAGGCGCTTTAACCACCTAAGCCACGGCGCCTCGATTCAAATGGGTTCGAATTTCTATCCCAAATGAAAAGCTCTAACTTTTACTAAAAGAACTCTTTAAATTAATGTTTGTTTTCATAAAAAGTGTGACCACACTTCTACATGACAGGCACCGACGAGATTCGAACTCGTGATCTCCTGTTCTCTTGACAGGCGCTTTAACCAACTAAGCCACGGCGCCTCGATTCAAGTGGGTTCGAATTTCTATCCCAAATGAAAAGCTCTAACTTTTACTAAAAGAGGTCTTTTAATTGATGTTTGTTTTCATAAAAAGTGTGCCCACACTTCTACATGAGAGGCACCGACGAGATTCGAACTCGTGATCTCCTGTTTACTAGACAGGCGCTTTAACCAACTAAGCCACGGCGCCTCGATTCCATTCGATTCGAATTACGATTCCAAATGAATATCTTTAAATTTTACTAAAATAGCTCTTTTAATTGATGTTAATTTTCTTTAAAAAGTGACCATACTTCTATAAGAAATCCACCGACGAGATTCTAAATCATTACCTCCTGGTCACTAGACAGGCGCTATAACCAACTTAGCCACGGCGCCTCGATGCCATAGGGTTCGAATTACGATTCCAAATGTCATGCTTTTAATTTTACTAATGAGCTCTTTTAATTCATGTATGTTTTCATAAAAATTCTGACCATACTTCAACATAAGAGGCACCGACGAGATTTGAACTCGTGATCTCCTGTTTACTAAACAGGCGCTTTAACTAACTAAGCCACGGCGCCTCGATTCAAGTGGGTTCGAATTTCTATCCCAAATCAAAAGCTCTAAGTTTTACTAAAAGAGCTCTTTTAATTGATGTTTGTTTTCATAAAAAGTGTGACCACACCTCTACATGAGAGGCACCGACGAGATTCGAACTCGTGATCTCCTGTTTACTAGACAGGCGCTTTAACCGACTAAGCCACGGCGCCTCGATTCCAGTGGATTCGAATTACGATTCCAAATGAAAATCTTTAAATTTTACTAAAATAGCTCTTTTAATTGATGGTAATTTTCTTTAAAAAGTGACAATACTTCTATAAGAAAGGCACCGACGAGATTCTAAATCATTACCTTCTGGTCACTAGACAGGCGCTATAACCAAATTAGCCACGGCGCCTCGATTCAAATGGGTTCGAATTTCTATCCCAAATGAAAAGCTCTAACTTTTACTAATAGAGCTCTTTTAATTGATGTTTGTTTTCATAAAAAGTGTGACCACACTTCTACATGAGAGGCACCGACGAGATTCGAACTCGTGATCTCCTGTTTACTAGACAGGCGCTTTAACCACCTAAGCCACGGCGCCTCGATTCAAATGGGTTCGAATTTCTATCCCAAATGAAAAGCTCTAACTTTTACTAATAGAGCTCTTTTAATTGATGTTTGTTTTCATAAAAAGTGTGACCACACTTCTACATGATAGGCACCGACGAGATTCGAACTCGTGATCTCATGTTTACTAGACAGGCGCTTTAACCAACTAAGCCACGGCGCCTCGATTCAAGTGGATTAAAATTTCTATCCCAAATGAAAAGCTCTAACTTTTACTAAAAGAGCTCTTTTAATTGATGTTTGTTTTCATAAAAAGTGTGCCCACACTTCTACATGAGAGGCACCGACGAGATTCGAACTCGTGATCTCTTGTTTACTAGACAGGCGCTTTAACCAACTAAGCCACGGCGCCTCGATTCCAATCGATTCAAATTACGATTCCAAATGAAAATCTTTAAATTTTACTAAAATAGCTCTTTTAATTGATGTTAATTTTCTTAAAAAAGTGACCATACTTCTATAAGAAAGGCACCGACGAGATTCTAAATCATTACCTCCTGGTCACTAGACAGGCGCTATAACCAAATTAGCCACGGCGCCTCGATGCCATAGGGTTCGAATTACGATTCCAATTGTCATGCTTTAAATTTTACTAATGAGCTCTTTTAATTCATGTATGTTTTCATAAAAAATCTCACCACACTTCTACATAAGAGGCACCGACGAGACTCGAACTCGTGATCTCCTGTTTACTAGACAGGCGCTTTAACCACCTAAGCCACGGCGCCTCGATTCAAATGGGTTCGAATTTCTATCCCAAATGAAAAGCTCTAACTTTTACTAAAAGAGTTCTCTTAATTGATGTTTGTTTTCATAAAAAGTGTGACCACACTTCTACATGAGAGGCAACGACGAGATTTGAACTCGTGATCTCCTGTTTACTAGACAGGCGCTTTAACCTACTAAGCCACGGCGCCACGATTTCATTCGATTCGAATTACGATTCCAAATAAAAATCTTTAAATTTTTTTTAAAATAGCTCTTTTAATTGATGTTAATTTTCTTAAAAAAGTGACCATACTTCTATAAGAAAGGCACCGACGAGATTCTAAATAATTACCTCCTGGTCACTAGACAGGCGCTATAACCAACTTAGCCACGGCGCCTCGATGCCATAGGGTTCGAATTACGATTCCAAATGTCATGCTTTAAATTTTACTAATGAGCTCTTTTAATTCATGTATGTTTTCATAAAAAATCTGACCACACTTCTACATAAGAGGCACCGACGAGATTCGAACTCGTGATCTCCTGTTTACTAGACAGGCGCTTTAACCGACTAAGCCACGGCGCCTCGATTCCAGTGGATTCAAATTACGATTCCAAATGAAAATCTTTAAATTTTACTAAAATAGCTCTTTTAATTGATGGTAATTTTCTTTAAAAAGTGACAATACTTCTATAAGAAAGGCACCGACGAGATTCTAAATCATTACCTTCTGGTCACTAGACAGGCGCTATAACCAAATTAGCCACGGCGCCTCGATTCAAATGGGTTCGAATTTCTATCCCAAATGAAAAGCTCTAACTTTTACTAATAGAGCTCTTTTAATTGATGTTTGTTTTCATAAAAAGTGTGACCACACTTCTACATGAGAGGCACCGACGAGATTCGAACTCGTGATCTCCTGTTTACTAGACAGGCGCTTTAACCACCTAAGCCACGGCGCCTCGATTCAAATGGGTTCGAATTTCTATCCCAAATGAAAAGCTCTAACTTTTACTAATAGAGCTCTTTTAATTGATGTTTGTTTTCATAAAAAGTGTGACCACACTTCTACATGATAGGCACCGACGAGATTCGAACTCGTGATCTCATGTTTACTAGACAGGCGCTTTAACCAACTAAGCCACGGCGCCTCGATTCAAGTGGATTAAAATTTCTATCCCAAATGAAAAGCTCTAACTTTTACTAAAAGAGCTCTTTTAATTGATGTTTGTTTTCATAAAAAGTGTGCCCACACTTCTACATGAGAGGCACCGACGAGATTCGAACTCGTGATCTCTTGTTTACCAGACAGGCGCTTTAACCAACTAAGCCACGGCGCCTCGATTCCAATCGATTCAAATTACGATTCCAAATGAAAATCTTTAAATTTTACTAAAATAGCTCTTTTAATTGATGTTAATTTTCTTAAAAAAGTGACCATACTTCTATAAGAAAGGCACCGACGAGATTCTAAATCATTACCTCCTGGTCACTAGACAGGCGCTATAACCAAATTAGCCACGGCGCCTCGATGCCATAGGGTTCGAATTACGATTCCAATTGTCATGCTTTAAATTTTACTAATGAGCTCTTTTAATTCATGTATGTTTTCATAAAAAAATCTCACCACACTTCTACATAAGAGGCACCGACGAGACTCGAACTCGTGATCTCCTGTTTACTAGACAGGCGCTTTAACCACCTAAGCCACGGCGCCTCGATTCAAATGGGTTCGAATTTCTATCCCAAATGAAAAGCTCTAACTTTTACTAAAAGAGCTCTCTTAATTGATGTTTGTTTTCATAAAAAGTGTGACCACACTTCTACATGAGAGGCAACGACGAGATTTGAACTCGTGATCTCCTGTTTACTAGACAGGCGCTTTAACCTACTAAGCCACGGCGCCTCGATTTCATTCGATTCGAATTACGATTCCAAATAAAAATCTTTAAATTTTTTTTAAAATAGCTCTTTTAATTGATGTTAATTTTCTTAAAAAAGTGACCATACTTCTATAAGAAAGGCACCGACGAGATTCTAAATAATTACCTCCTGGTCACTAGACAGGCGCTATAACCAACTTAGCCACGGCGCCTCGATGCCATAGGGTTCGAATTACGATTCCAAATGTCATGCTTTAAATTTTACTAATGAGCTCTTTTAATTCATGTATGTTTTCATAAAAAATCTGACCACACTTCTACATAAGAGGCACCGACGAGATTCGAACTCGTGATCTCCTGTTTACTAGACAGGCGCTTTAACCGACTAAGCCACGGCGCCTCGATTCCAGTGGATTCGAATTACGATTCCAAATGAAAATCTTTAAATTTTACTAAAATAGCTCTTTTAATTGATGGTAATTTTCTTTAAAAAGTGACAATACTTCTATAAGAAAGGCACCGACGAGATTCTAAAACATTACCTTCTGGTCACTAGACAGGCGCTATAACCAAATTAGCCACGGCGCCTCGATGCCATAGAGTTCGAATTAAGATTCCAATTGTTATGCTTTAAATTTTACTAATGAGCTCTTTTAATTCATGTATGTTTTCATAAAAAACCTCACCACACTTCTACATAAGAGGCACCGACGAGACTCGAACTCGTGATCTCCTGTTTACTAGACAGGCGCTTTAACCAACTAAGCCACGGTGCCTCGATTCAAGTGGGTTCGAATTTCTATCCCAAATGAAAAGCTCTAACTTTTACTAAAAGAGCTCTTTTAATTGATGTTTGTTTTCATAAAAAGTGTTACCACACTTCTACATGAAAGGCACCGACGAGATTCGGACTCGTGATCTCCTGTTTACTAGACAGGCGCTTTAACCAACTAAGCCACGGCGCCTCGATTCCATTTGATTCGAATTACGATTCCAAATGAAAATCTTTAAATTTTTTTTAAAATAGCTCTTTTAATTAATGTTAATTTTCTTAAAAAAGTGACCATACTTCTATAAGAAAGGCACCGACGAGATTCTAAATAATTACCTCCTGGTCACTAGACAGGCGCTATAAACAACTTAGCCACGGCGCCTCGATGCTATAGGGTTCGAATTACGATTCCAAATGTCATGCTTTAAATTTTACTAATGAGCTCTTTTAATTCATGTATGTTTTCATAAAAAAACTGACCACACTTCTACATGAGAGGCACCGACGAGAATCGAACTCATAACTTCCTGTTTACTAGACAGGCGCTTTAACCACCTAAGCCACGGCGCCTCGATTCAAATGGGTTCGAATTTCTATCCCAAATGAAAAGCTCTAACTTTTACTAAAAGAGCTCTCTTAATTGATGTTTGTTTTCATAAAAAGTGTGACCACTCTTCTACATGAGAGGCACCGACGAGATTCGAACTCGTGATCTCCTGTTTACTAGACAGGCGCTTTAACCAACTAAGCCACGGCGCCTCGATTGCATTCGATTCGAATTACGATTCCAAATGAAAATCTTTAAATTTTTTTTAAAATAGCTCTTTTAATTGATGTTAATTTTCTTAAAAAAGTGACCATACTTCTATAAGAAAGGCACCGACGAGATTCTAAATAATTACCTCCTGGTCACTAGACAGGCGCTATAACCAACTTAGCCACGGCGCCTCGATGCCATAGGGTTCGAATTACGATTCCAAATGTCATGCTTTAAATTTTACTAATGAGCTCTTTTAATTCATGTATGTTTTCATAAAAAATCTGACCACACTTCTACATAAGAGGCACCGACGAGACTCGAACTCGTGATCTCCTGTTTACTAGACAGGCGCTTTAACCAACTAAGCAACGGCGCCTCGATTCAAGTGGGTTCGAATTTCTATCCCAAATTAAAAGCTCTAACTTTTACTAAAAGAGCTCTTTTAATTGATGTTTGTTTTCATAAAAAGTGTGACCACACTTCTACATGAGAGGCACCGACGAGATTCGAACTCGTGATCTCATGTTTACTAGACAGGCGCTTTAACCAACTAAGCCACGGCGCCTCGATTCAAGTGGGTTAAAATTTCTATCCCAAATGAAAAGCTCTAACTTTTACTAAAAGAGCTCTTTTAATTGATGTTTGTTTTCATAAAAAGTGTGCCCACACTTCTACATGAGAGGCACCGACGAGACTCGAACTCGTGATCTCCTGTCTACTAGACAGGCGCTTTAACCACCTAAGCCACGGCGCCTCGATTCAAATGGGTTCGAATTTCTATCCCAAATGAAAAGCTCTAACTTTTACTAAAAGAGCTCTTTTAATTGATGTTTGTTTTCATAAAAAGTGCGCCCACACTTCTACATGAGAGGCACCGATGAGATTCGAACTCGTGATCTCCTGTTTACTAGACAGGCGCTTTAACCAACTAAGCCACGGCGCCTCGATTCCAATGGGTTCGAATTTCTATCCCAAATGAAAAGTTTTAACTTTTACTAAAAGAGCTCTTTTAATTGATGTCTGTTTTCATAACAAATTTGAACACACTTCTACATGAGAGGCAAAAACGAGATTCGAACTCGTGATCTCCTGTTTACTAGACAGGCGCTTTAACCAACTAAGCCACGGCGCCTCGATTCCGATGGGTTCGAATATCTATCCCAAATGAAAAGCTCTAACTTTTACTAAAAGAGCTCTTTTAATTGATGTCTTTTTTCATAAAAAATTTGACCACACTTCTACATGAGAAGCACCGACGAGAATCGAACTCATAATTTCCTGTTTACTAGACAGGCGCTTTAACCACCTAAGCCACGGGGCCTCGATTCAAATGGGTTCGAATTTCTATCCCAAATGAAAAGCTCTAACTTTTACTAAAAGAGCTCTCTTAATTGATGTTTGTTTTCATAAAAAGTGTGACCACACTTCTACATGAGAGGCACCGACGAGATTCGAACTCGTGATCTCCTGTTTACTAGACAGGCGCTTTAACCAACTAAGCCACGGCGCCTCGATTCCATTCGATTCGAATTACGATTCCAAATGAAAATCTTTAAATTTTTTTTAAAATAGCTCTTTTAATTGATGTTAATTTTCTTAAAAAAGTGACCATACTTCTATAAGAAAGGCACCGACGAGATTCTAAATAATTACCTCCTGGTCACTAGACAGGCGCTATAACCAACTTAGCCACGGCGCCTCGATGCCATAGGGTTCGAATTACGATTCCAAATGTCATGCTTTAAATTTTACTAATGAGCTCTTTTAATTCATGTATGTTTTCATAAAAAATCTAACCACACTTCTACATAAGAGGCACCGACGAGATTCGAACTCGTGATCTCCTGTTTACTAGACAGGCGCTTTAACCGACTAAGCCACGGCGCCTCGATTCCAGTGGATTCGAATTACGATTCCAAATGAAAATCTTTAAATTTTACTAAAACAGCTCTTTTAATTGATGGTAATTTTCTTTAAAAAGTGACAATACTTCTATAAGAAAGGCACCGACAAGATTCTAAATCATTACCTTCTGGTCACTAGACAGGCGCTATAACCAAATTAGCCACGGCGCCTCGATGCCATAGAGTTCGAATTGCGATTCCAATTGTTATGCTTAAAATTTTACTAATGAGCTCTTTTAATTCATGTATGTTTTCATAAAAAACCTCACCACACTTCTACATAAGAGGCACCGACGAGACTCGAACTCGTGATCTCCTGTTTACTAGACAGGCGCTTTAACCAACTAAGCCACGGCGCCTCGATTCAAGTGGGTTCGAATTTCTATCCCAAATGAAAAGCTCTAACTTTTACTAAAAGAGCTCTTTTAATTGATGTTTGTTTTCATAAAAAGTGTGACCACACTTCTACATGAAAGGCACCGACGAGATTCGAACTCGTGATCTCCTGTTTACTAGACAGGCGCTTTAACCAACTAAGCCACGGCGCCTCGATTCCATTCGATTCGAATTACGATTCCAAATGAAAATCTTTAAATTTTTTTTTAAAATAGCTCTTTTAATTGATGTTAATTTTCTTAAAAAAGTGACCATACTTCTATAAGAAAGGCACCGACGAGATTCTAAATAATTACCTCCTGGTCACTAGACAGGCGCTATAAACAACTTAGCCACGGCGCCTCGACGCTATAGGGTTCGAATTACGATTCCAAATGTCATGCTTTAAATTTTACTAATGAGCTCTTTTAATTCATGTATGTTTTCATAAAAAATCTGACCACACTTCTACATGAGAGGCACCGACGAGAATCGAACTCATAACTTCCTGTTTACTAGACAGGCGCTTTAACCACCTAAGCCACGGCGCCTCGATTCAAATGGGTTCGAATTTCTATCCCAAATGAAAAGCTCTAACTTTTACTAAAAGAGCTCTCTTAATTGATGTTTGTTTTCATAAAAAGTGTGACCACACTTCTACATGAGAGGCACCGACGAGATTCGAACTCGTGATCTCCTGTTTACTAGACAGGCGCTTTAACCAACTAAGCCACGGCGCCTCGATTCCATTCGATTCGAATTACGATTCCAAATGAAAATCTTTAAATTTTTTTTAAAATAGCTCTTTTAATTGATGTTAATTTTCTTAAAAAAGTGACCATACTTCTATAAGAAAGGCACCGACGAGATTCTAAATAATTACCTCCTGGTCACTAGACAGGCGCTATAACCAACTTAGCCACAGCGCCTCGATGCCATAGGGTTCGAATTAAGATTCCAAATGTCATGCTTTAAATTTTACTAATGAGCTCTTTTAATTCATGTATGTTTTCATAAAAAATCTGACCACACTTCTACATAAGAGGCACCGACGAGACTCGAACTCGTGATCTCCTGTTTACTAGACAGGCGCTTTAACCAACTAAGCCACGGCGCCTCGATTCAAGAGGGTTCGAATTTCTATCCCAAATTGAAAGCTCTAACTTTTACTAAAAGAGCTCTTTTAATTGATGTTTGTTTTCATAAAAAGTGTGACCACACTTCTACATGAGAGGCACCGACGAGATTCGAACTCGTGATCTCATGTTTACTAGACAGGCGCTTTAACCAACTAAGCCACGGTGCCTCGATTCAAGTGGGTTAAAATTTCTATCCCAAATGAAAAGCTCTAACTTTTACTAAAAGAGCTCTTTTAATTGATGTTTGTTTTCATAAAAAGTGTGCCCACACTTCTACATGAGAGGCACCGACGAGACTCGAACTCGTGATCTCCTGTCTACTAGACAGGCGCTTTAACCACCTAAGCCACGGCGCCTCGATTCCAATGGGTTCGAATTTCTATCCCAAATGAAAAGTTTTAACTTTTACTAAAAGAATTCTTTTAATTGATGTCTGTTTTCATAACAAAATTGAACACACTGCTACATGAGAGGCAAAGACCAGATTCGAACTCGTGATCTCCTGTTTACTAGACAGGCGCTTTAACCAACGAAGCCACGGCGCCTAGATTCCGATGGGTTCGAATATCTATCCCAAATGAAAAGCTCTAACTTTTACTAAAAGAGCTCTTTTAATTCATGTCTTTTTTCATAAAAAATTTGACTACACTTCTACATGAGAGGCACCGACGAGAATCGAACTCATAATTTCCTGTTTACTAAACAGGCGCTTTAACCACCTAAGCCACGGCGCCTCGATTCAAATGGGTTCGAATTTCTATCCCAAATGAAAAGCTCTAACTTTTACTAAAATAGCTCTTTTAATTGATGTTTGTTTTCATAAAAAGTGTGACCACACTTTTACATGAAAGGCACCGACGAGACTCGAACTCGTGATCTCCTGTTTACTAGACAGGCGCTTTAACCAACTATGCCACGGCGCCTCGATTCAAGTGGGTTCGAATTTCTATCCAAAATGAAAAGCTCAAACTTTTACTAAATGAGCTCTTTTAATTGATGTTTGTTTTCATAAAAAGTGTGACCACACTTCTACATGAAAGGCACCGACGAGATTCGAACTCGTGATCTCCTGTTTACTAGACAGGCGCTTTAACCAACTAAGCCACGGCGCCTCGATTCCATTCGGTTCGAATTACGAATCCAAATGTCATGCTTCATATTTTACTAAAAGAGCTCTATCAGTTCCAGTATTGTTACATAAAAAAAGTTAACCATAATTCGACATGAGAGGCGCTGACGAGATTGGAACTCGTTATCTCCTGTTTAATAGACAGGCGCTTTAACCAACTAAGCCACGGCGCCTCGATTCAAGTGGGTTCGAATTTCTATCCCAAATGAAAATCTCTAACTTTTACTAAAAGAGCTCTTTTAATTGATGTTTGTTTTCATAAAAAGTGTGACCACACTTCTACATGAGAGGCACCGACGAGATTCGAACTCGTGATCTCATGTTTACTAGACAGGCGCTTTAACCAACTAAGCCACGGCGCCTCGATTCAAGTGGGTTAAAATTTCTATCCCAAATGAAAAGCTCTAACTTTTACTAAAAGAGCTCTTTTAATTGATGTTTGTTTTCATAAAAAGTGTGCCCACACTTCTACATGAGAGGCACCGACGAGACTCGAACTCGTGATCTCCTGTCTACTAGACAGGCGCTTTAACCACCTAAGCCACGGCGCCTCGATTCAAATGGGTTCGAATTTCTATCCCAAATGAAAAGCTCTAACTTTTACTAAAAGAGCTCTTTTAATTGATGTTTGTTTTCATAAAAAGTGTGCCCACACTTCTACATGAGAGGCACCGACGAGATTCGAACTCGTGAGCTCCTGTTTACTAGACAGGCGCTTTAACCAACTAAGCCACGGCGCCTCGATTCCAATCGATTCAAATTACGATTCCAAATGAAAATCTTTAAATTTTACTAAAATAGCTCTTTTAATTGATGTTAATTTTCTTAAAAAAGAGACCATACTTCTATAAGAAAGGCACCGACGAGATTCTAAATCATTACCTCCTGGTCACTAGACAGGCGCTATAACCAAATTAGCCACGGCGCCTCGATGCCATAGGGTTCGAATTACGATTCCAATTGTCATGCTTTAAATTTAACTAATGAGCGCTTTTAATTCATGTATGTTTTCATAAAAAATCTCACCACACTTCTACATAAGAGGCACCGACGAGTCTCGAACTCGTGATCTCCTGTTTACTAGACAGGCGTTTTAACCACCTAAGCCACGGCGCCTCGATTCAAATGGGTTCGAATTTCTATCCCAAATGAAAAGCTCTAACTTTTACTAAAAGAGCTCTCTTAATTGATGTTTGTTTTCATAAAAAGTGTGACCACACTTCTACATGAGAGGCACCGACGAGATCCGAACTCGTGATCTCCTGTTTACTAGACAGGCGCTTTAACCACCTAAGCCACGGCGCCTCGATTCCAATGGGTTCGAATTTCTATCCCAAATGAAAAGTTTTAACTTTTACTAAAAGAATTCTTTTAATTGATGTCTGTTTTCATAACAAAATTGAACACACTGCTACATGAGAGGCAAAGACCAGATTCGAACTCGTGATCTCCTGTTTACTAGACAGGCGCTTTAACCAACGAAGCCACGGCGCCTAGATTCCGATGGGTTCGAATATCTATCCCAAATGAAAAGCTCTAACTTTTACTAAAAGAGCTCTTTTAATTCATGTCTTTTTTCATAAAAAATTTGACTACACTTCTACATGAGAGGCACCGACGAGAATCGAACTCATAATTTCCTGTTTACTAAACAGGCGCTTTAACCACCTAAGCCACGGCGCCTCGATTCAAATGGGTTCGAATTTCTATCCCAAATGAAAAGCTCTAACTTTTACTAAAATAGCTCTTTTAATTGATGTTTGTTTTCATAAAAAGTGTGACCACACTTTTACATGAAAGGCACCGACGAGACTCGAACTCGTGATCTCCTGTTTACTAGACAGGCGCTTTAACCAACTATGCCACGGCGCCTCGATTCAAGTGGGTTCGAATTTCTATCCAAAATGAAAAGCTCAAACTTTTACTAAATGAGCTCTTTTAATTGATGTTTGTTTTCATAAAAAGTGTGACCACACTTCTACATGAAAGGCACCGACGAGATTCGAACTCGTGATCTCCTGTTTACTAGACAGGCGCTTTAACCAACTAAGCCACGGCGCCTCGATTCCATTCGGTTCGAATTACGAATCCAAATGTCATGCTTCATATTTTACTAAAAGAGCTCTATCAGTTCCAGTATTGTTACATAAAAAAAGTTAACCATAATTCGACATGAGAGGCGCTGACGAGATTGGAACTCGTTATCTCCTGTTTAATAGACAGGCGCTTTAACCAACTAAGCCACGGCGCCTCGATTCAAGTGGGTTCGAATTTCTATCCCAAATGAAAATCTCTAACTTTTACTAAAAGAGCTCTTTTAATTGATGTTTGTTTTCATAAAAAGTGTGACCACACTTCTACATGAGAGGCACCGACGAGATTCGAACTCGTGATCTCATGTTTACTAGACAGGCGCTTTAACCAACTAAGCCACGGCGCCTCGATTCAAGTGGGTTAAAATTTCTATCCCAAATGAAAAGCTCTAACTTTTACTAAAAGAGCTCTTTTAATTGATGTTTGTTTTCATAAAAAGTGTGCCCACACTTCTACATGAGAGGCACCGACGAGACTCGAACTCGTGATCTCCTGTCTACTAGACAGGCGCTTTAACCACCTAAGCCACGGCGCCTCGATTCAAATGGGTTCGAATTTCTATCCCAAATGAAAAGCTCTAACTTTTACTAAAAGAGCTCTTTTAATTGATGTTTGTTTTCATAAAAAGTGTGCCCACACTTCTACATGAGAGGCACCGACGAGATTCGAACTCGTGAGCTCCTGTTTACTAGACAGGCGCTTTAACCAACTAAGCCACGGCGCCTCGATTCCAATCGATTCAAATTACGATTCCAAATGAAAATCTTTAAATTTTACTAAAATAGCTCTTTTAATTGATGTTAATTTTCTTAAAAAAGAGACCATACTTCTATAAGAAAGGCACCGACGAGATTCTAAATCATTACCTCCTGGTCACTAGACAGGCGCTATAACCAAATTAGCCACGGCGCCTCGATGCCATAGGGTTCGAATTACGATTCCAATTGTCATGCTTTAAATTTAACTAATGAGCGCTTTTAATTCATGTATGTTTTCATAAAAAATCTCACCACACTTCTACATAAGAGGCACCGACGAGTCTCGAACTCGTGATCTCCTGTTTACTAGACAGGCGTTTTAACCACCTAAGCCACGGCGCCTCGATTCAAATGGGTTCGAATTTCTATCCCAAATGAAAAGCTCTAACTTTTACTAAAAGAGCTCTCTTAATTGATGTTTGTTTTCATAAAAAGTGTGACCACACTTCTACATGAGAGGCACCGACGAGATCCGAACTCGTGATCTCCTGTTTACTAGACAGGCGCTTTAACCAACTAAGCCACGGCGCCTCGATTTCATTCGATTCGAATTACGATTCCAAATGAAAATCTTTAAATTTTTTTTTTAAAATAGCTCTTTTAATTGATGTTAATTTTCTTAAAAAAGTGACCATACTTCTATAAGAAAGGCACCGACGAGATTCTAAATAATTACCTCCTGGTCACTAGACAGGCGCTATAACCAACTTAGCCACGGCGCCTCGATGCCATAGGGTTCGAATTACGATTCCAAATGTCATGCTTTAAATTTTACTAATGAGCTCTTTTAATTCATGTATGTTTTCATAAAAAATCTGACCACACTTCTACATAAGAGGCACCGACGAGATTCGAACTCGTGATCTCCTGTTTACTAGACAGGCGCTTTAACCGACTAAGCCACGGCGCCTCGATTCCAGTGGATTCGAATTACGATTCCAAATGAAAATCTTTAAATTTTACTAAAATAGCTCTTTTAATTGATGGTAATTTTCTTTAAAAAGTGACAATACTTCTATAAGAAAGGCACCGACGAGATTCTAAATCATTACCTTCTGGTCACTAGACAGGCGCTATAACCAAATTAGCCACGGCGCCTCGATGCCATAGAGTTCCAATTACGATTCCAATTGTCATGCTTTAAATTTTACTAATGAGCTCTTTTAATTCATGTATGTTTTCATAAAAAACCTCACCACACTTCTACATAAGAGGCACCTACGAGACTCGAACTCGTGATCTCCTGCTTACTAGACAGGCGCTTTAACCAACTAAGCCAGGGCGCCTCGATTCAAGTGGGTTCGAATTTCTATCCCAAATGAAAAGCTCTAACTTTTACTAAATGAGCTCTTTTAATTGATGTTTGTTTTCATAAAAAGTGTGACCACACTTCTACATGAAAGGCACCGACGAGATTCGAACTCGTGATCTCCTGTTTACTAGACAGGCGCTTTAACCAACTAAGCCACGGCGCCTCGATTCCATTCGATTCGAATTACCATTCCAAATGAAAATCTTTAAATTTTTTTAAAATAGCTCTTTTAATTGATGTTAATTTTCTTAAAAAAGTGACCATACTTCTATAAGAAAGGCACCGACGAGATTCTAAATAATTACCTCCTGATCACTAGACAGGCGCTATAAACAACTTAGCCACGGCGCCTCGATGCCATAGGGTTCGAATTACGATTCCAAATGTCATGCTTTAAATTTTACTAATGAGCTCTTTTAATTCATGTATGTTTTCATAAAAAATCTGACCACACTTCTACATGAGAGGCACCGACGAGACTCGAACTCATAATTTCCTGTTTACTAGACAGGCGCTTTAACCACCTAAGCCACGGCGCCTCGATTCAAATGGGTTCGAATTTCTATCCCAAATGAAAAGCTCTAACTTTTACTAAAAGAGCTCTCTTAATTGATGTTTGTTTTCATAAAAAGTGTGACCACACTTCTACATGAGAGGCACCGACGAGATTCGAACTCGTGATCTCCTGTTTACTAGACAGGCGCTTTAACCAACTAAGCCACGGCGCCTCAATTCCATTCGATTCGAATTACGATTCCAAATGAAAATCTTTAAATTTTTTTTAAAATAGCTCTTTTAATTGATGTTAATTTTCATAAAAAAGTGACCATACTTCTATAAGAAAGGCACCGACGAGATTCTAAATAATTACCTCCTGGTCACTAGACAGGCGCTATAACCAACTTAGCCACGGCGCCTCGATGCCATAGGGTTCGAATTTCTATCCCAAATGAAAAGCTCTAACTTTTACTAAAAGAGCTCTCTTAATTGATGTTTGTTTTCATAAAAAGTGTGACCACACTTCTACATGAGAGGCACCGACGAGATTCGAACTCGTGATCTCCTGTTTACTAGACAGGCGCTTTAACCAACTAAGCCACGGCGCCTCGATTCCAATGGATTCGAATTACGATTCCAAATGAAAATCTTTAAATTTTACTAAAATAGCTCTTTTAATTGATGTTAATTTTCTTTAAAAAGTGAACATACTTCTATAAGAAAGGCACCGACGAGATTCTAAATCATTACCTCCTGGTCACTAGACAGGCGCTATAACTAAATTAGCCACGGCGCCTCGATGCCATAGAGTTCGAATTACGATTCCAATTGTCATGCTTAAAATTTTACTAATGAGCTCTTTTAATTCATGTATGTTTTCATAAAAAACCTCACCACACTTCTACATAAGAGGCACCGACGAGACTCGAACTCGTGATCTCCTGTTTACTAGACAGGCGCTTTAACCAACTAAGCCACGGCGCCTCGATTCCAATGTATTCGAATTACGATTCCAATGTATTCGAATTACGATTCCAAATGAAAATCTTTAAATTTTACTAAAATAGCTCTTTTAATTGATGTTAATTTTCTTTAAAAAGTGACCATACTTCTATAAGAAAGGCACCGACGAGATTCTAAATCATTACCTCCTGGTCACTAGACAGGCGCTATACCCAAATTAGCCACGGCGCCTCGATGCCATAGAGTTCGAATTACGATTCCAATTGTCATGCTTAAAATTTTACTAATGAGCTCTTTTAATTCATGCATGTTTTCATAAAAAACCTCACCACACTTCTACATAAGAGGCACCGACGAGACTCGAACTCGTGATCTCCTGTTTACTAGACAGGCGCTTTAACCAACTAAGCCACGGCGCCTCGATTCAGGTGGGTTCGAATTTCTATCCCAAATGAAAAGCTCTAACTTTTACTAAAAGAGCTCTTTTAATTGATGTTTGTTTTCATAAAAAGTGTGACCACACTTCTACATGAGAGGCACCGACGAGATTCGAACTCGTGATCTCATGTTTACTAGACAGGCGCTTTAACCAACTAAGAAACGGCGCCTCGATTCAAGTGGGTTAAAATTTCTATCCCAAATGAAAAGCTCTAACTTTTACTAAAAGAGCTCTTTTAATTTATGTTTGTTTTCATAAAAAGTGTGCCCACACTTCTACATGAGAAGCACCGACGAGACTCGAACTCGTGATCTCCTGTCTACTAGACAGGCGCTTTAACCACCTAAGCCACGGCGCCTCGATTCAAATGGGTTCGAATTTCTATCCCAAATGAAAAGCTCTAACTTTTACTAAAAGAGCTCTTTTAATTGATGTTTGTTTTCATAAAAAGTGTGCCCACACTTCTACATGAGAGGCACCGATGAGATTCGAACTCGTGATCTCCTGTTTACTAGACAGGCACTTTAACCACCTAAGCCACGGCGCCTCGTTTCAAATGGGTTCGAATTTCTATCCCAAATGAAAAGCTCTAACTCTTACTAAAAGAGCTCTTTTAATTGATGTTTGTTTTCATAAAAAGTGTGCCCACACTTCTACATGAGAGGCACCGACGAGATTCGAACTCGTGATCTCCTGTTTACTAGACAGGCGCTTTAACCAACTAAGCCACGGCGCCTCAATTCCAATCGATTCAAATTACGATTCCAAATGAAAATCTTTAAATTTTACTAAAATAGCTCTTTTAATTGATGTTAATTTTCTTAAAAAAGTGACCATACTTCTATAAGAAAGGCACCGACGAGATTCTAAATCATTACCTCCTGGTCACTAGACAGGCGCTATAACCAAATTAGCCACGGCGCCTCGATGCCATAGGGTTCGAATTACGATTCCAATTGTCATGCTTTAAATTTTACTAATGAGCTCTTTTAATTCATGTATGTTTTCATAAAAAATCTCACCACACTTCTACATAAGAGGCACCGACGAGACTCGAACTCGTGATCTCCTGTTTACTAGACAGGCGCTTTAACCACCTAAGCCACGGCGCCTCGATTCAAATGGGTTCGAATTTCTATCCCAAATGAAAAGCACTAACTTTTACTAAAAGAGCTCTCTTAATTGATGTTTGTTTTCATAAAAAGTGTGACCACACTTCTACATGAGAGGCACCGACGAGATTCGAACTCGTGATCTCCTGTTTACTAGACAGGCGCTTTAACCAACTTAGCCACGGCGCCTCGATTTCATTCGATTCGAATTACGATTCCAAATGAAAATCTTTAAATTTTTTTTAAAAATAGCTCTTTTAATTGATGTTAATTTTCTTAAAAAAGTGACCATACTGCTATAAGAAAGGCACCGACGAGATTCTAAATAATTACCTCCTGGTCACTAGACAGGCGCTATAACCAACTTAGCCACGGCGCCTCGATGCCATAGGGTTCGAATTACGATTCCAAATGTCATGCATTAAATTTTACTAATGAGCTCTTTTAATTCATGTATGTTTTCATAAAAAATCTGACCACACTTCTACATAAGAGGCACCGACGAGATTCGAACTCGTGATCTCCTGTTTACTAGACAGGCGCTTTAACCGACTAAGCCACGGCGCCTCGATTCCAGTGGATTCGAATTACGATTCCAAATGAAAATCTTTAAATTTTACTAAAATAGCTCTTTTAATTGATGGTAATTTTCTTTAAAAAGTGACAATACTTCTATAAGAAAGGCACCGACGAGATTCTAAATCATTACCTTCTGGTCACTAGACAGGCGCTATAACCAAATTAGCCACGGCGCCTCGATGCCATAGAGTTCGAATTACGATTCCAATTGTCATGCTTTAAATTTTACTTATGAGCTCTTTTAATTCATGTATGTTTTCATAAAAAACCTCACCACACTTCTACATAAGATGCACCGACGAGACTCGAACTCGTTATATCCTGTTTACTAGACAGGCGCTTTAACCAACTAAGCCACGGCGCCTCGATTCAAGTGGGTTCGAATTTCTATCCCAAATTAAAAGCTCTAACTTTTACTAAATGAGCTCTTTTAATTGATGTTTGTTTTCATAAAAAGGGTGACCACACTTCTACATGAAAGGCACCGACGAGATTCGAACTCGTGATCTCCTGTTTACTAGACAGGCGCTTTAACCAACTAAGCCACGGCGCCTCGATTCCAATGGATTCGAATTACGATTCCAAATGAAAAACTTTAAATTTTACTAAAATAGCTCTTTTAATTGATGTTAATTTTCTTTAAAAAGTGACCATACTTCTATAAGAAAGGCACCGACGAGATTCTAAATCATTACCTCCTGGTCACTAGAAAGGCGCTATAACCAAATTAGCCACGGCGCCTCGATGCCTTAGATTTCGAATTACGATTCCAATTGTCATGCTTAAAATTTTACTAATGAGCTCTTTTAATTCATGCATGTTTTCATAAAAAACCTCACCACACTTCTACATAAGAGGCACCGACGAGACTCGAACTCGTGATCTCCTGTTTACTAGACAGGCGCTTTAACCAACTAAGCCACGGCGCCTCGATTCAAGTGGGTTCGAATTTCTATCCCAAATGAAAAGCTCTAACTTTTACTAAAAGAGCTCTTTTAATTGATGTTTGTTTTCATAAAAAGTGTGACCACACTTCTACATGAGAGGCACCGACGAGATTCGAACTCGTGATCTCATGTTTACTAGACAGGCGCTTTAACCAACTAAGCCACGGCGCCTCGATTCAAGTGGGTTAAAATTTCTATCCCAAATGAAAAGCTCTAACTTTTACTAAAAGAGCTCTTTTAATTGATGTTTGTTTTCATAAAAAGTGTGCCCACACTTCTACATGAGAAGCACCGACGAGACTCGAACTCGTGATCTCCTGTCTACTAGACAGGCGCATTAACCACCTAAGCCACGGCGCCTCGATTCAAATGGGTTCGAATTTCTATCCCAAATGAAAAGCTCTAACTTTTACTAAAAGAGCTCTTTTAATTGATGTTTGTTTTCATAAAAAGTGTGCCCACACTTCTACATGAGAGGCACCGATGAGATTCGAACTCGTGATCTCCTGTTTACTAGACAGGCGCTTTAACCACCTAAGCCACGGCGCCTCGATTCAAATGGGTTCGAATTTCTATCCCAAATGAAAAGCTCTAACTTTTACTAAAAGAGCTCTTTTAATTGATGTTTGTTTTCATAAAAAGTGTGCCCACACTTCTACATGAGAGGCACCGACGAGATTCGAACTCGTGATCTCCTGTTTACTAGACAGGCGCTTTAACCAACTAAGCCACGGCGCCTCGATTCCAATCGATTCAAATTACGATTCCAAATGAAAATCTTTAAATTTTACTAAAATAGCTCTTTTAATTGATGTTAATTTTCTTTAAAAAGTGACCATACTTCTATAAGAAAGGCACCGACGAGATTCTAAATCATTACCTCCTGGTCACTAGACAGGCGCTATAACCAAATTAGCCACGGCGCCTCGATGCCATAGGGTTCGAATTACGATTCCAATTGTCATGCTTTAAATTTTACTAATGAGCGCTTTTAATTCATGTATGTTTTCATAAAAAATCTCACCACACTTCTACATAAGAGGCACCGACGAGACTCGAACTCGTGATCTCCTGTTTACTAGACAGGCGCTTTAACCACCTAAGCCACGGCGCCTCGATTCAAATGGGTTCGAATTTCTATCCCAAATGAAAAGCTCTACCTTTTACTAAAAGAGCTCTCTTAATTGATGTTTGTTTTCATAAAAAGTGTGACCACACTTCTACATGAGAGGCACCGACGAGATTCGAACTCGTGATCTCCTGTTTACTAGACAGGCGCTTTAACCAACTTAGCCACGGCGCCTCGATTTCATTCGATTCGAATTACGATTCCAAATGAAAATCTTTAAATTTTTTTTAAAAATAGCTCTTTTAATTGATGTTAATTTTCTTAAAAAAGTGACCATACTTCTATAAGAAAGGCACCGACGAGATTCTAAATAATTACCTCCTGGTCACTAGACAGGCGCTATAACCAACTTAGCCACGGCGCCTCGATGCCATAGGGTTCGAATTACGATTCCAAATGTCATGCATTAAATTTTACTAATGAGCTCTTTTAATTCATGTATGTTTTCATAAAAAATCTGACCACACTTCTACATAAGAGGCACCGACGAGATTCGAACTCGTGATCTCCTGTTTACTAGACAGGCGCTTTAACCGACTAAGCCACGGCGCCTCGATTCCAGTGGATTCGAATTACGATTCCAAATGAAAATCTTTAAATTTTACTAAAATAGCTCTTTTAATTGATGGTAATTTTCTTTAAAAAGTGACAATACTTCTATAAGAAAGGCACCGACGAGATTCTAAATCATTACCTTCTGGTCACTAGACAGGCGCTATAACCAAATTAGCCACGGCGCCTCGATGCCATAGAGTTCGAATTACGATTCCAATTGTCATGCTTTAAATTTTACTAATGAGCTCTTTTAATTCATGTATGTTTTCATAAAAAACCTCACCACACTTCTACATAAGATGCACCGACGAGACTCGAACTCGTTATATCCTGTTTACTAGACAGGCGCTTTAACCAACTAAGCCACGGCGCCTCGATTCAAGTGGGTTCGAATTTCTATCCCAAATTAAAAGCTCTAACTTTTACTAAATGAGCTCTTTTAATTGATGTTTGTTTTCATAAAAAGGGTGACCACACTTCTACATGAAAGGCACCGACGAGATTCGAACTCGTGATCTCCTGTTTACTAGACAGGCGCTTTAACCAACTAAGCCACGGCGCCTCGATTCCAATGGATTCGAATTACGATTCCAAATGAAAAACTTTAAATTTTACTAAAATAGCTCTTTTAATTGATGTTAATTTTCTTTAAAAAGTGACCATACTTCTATAAGAAAGGCACCGACGAGATTCTAAATCATTACCTCCTGGTCACTAGAAAGGCGCTATAACCAAATTAGCCACGGCGCCTCGATGCCTTAGATTTCGAATTACGATTCCAATTGTCATGCTTAAAATTTTACTAATGAGCTCTTTTAATTCATGCATGTTTTCATAAAAAACCTCACCACACTTCTACATAAGAGGCACCGACGAGACTCGAACTCGTGATCTCCTGTTTACTAGACAGGCGCTTTAACCAACTAAGCCACGGCGCCTCGATTCAAGTGAGTTCGAATTTCTATCCAAAATGAAAAGCTCTAACTTTTACTAAAAGAGCTCTTTTAATTGATGTTTGTTTTCATAAAAAGTGTGACCACACTTCTACATGAGAGGCACCGACGAGATTCGAACTCGTGATCTCATGTTTACTAGACAGGCGCTTTAACCAACTAAGCCACGGCGCCTCGATTCAAGTGGGTTAAAATTTCTATCCCAAATGAAAAGCTCTAACTTTTACTAAAAGAGCTCTTTTAATTGATGTTTGTTTTCATAAAAAGTGTGCCCACACTTCTACATGAGAAGCACCGACGAGACTCGAACTCGTGATCTCCTGTCTACTAGACAGGCGCATTAACCACCTAAGCCACGGCGCCTCGATTCAAATGGGTTCGAATTTCTATCCCAAATGAAAAGCACTAACTTTTACTAAAAGAGCTCTTTTAATTGATGTTTGTTTTCATAAAAAGTGTGCCCACACTTCTACATGAGAGGCACCGATGAGATTCGAACTCGTGATCTCCTGTTTACTAGACAGGCGCATTAACCACCTAAGCCACGGCGCCTCGATTCAAATGGGTTCGAATTTCTATCCCAAATGAAAAGCTCTAACTTTTACTAAAAGAGCTCTTTTAATTGATGTTTGTTTTCATAAAAAGTGTGCCCACACTTCTACATGAGAGGCACCGACGAGATTCGAACTCGTGATCTCCTGTTTACTAGACAGGCGCTTTAACCAACTAAGCCACGGCGCCTCGATTCCAATCGATTCAAATTACGATTCCAAATGAAAATCTTTAAATTTTACTAAAATAGCTCTTTTAATTGATGTTAATTTTCTTTAAAAAGTGACCATACTTCTATAAGAAAGGCACCGACGAGATTCTAAATCATTACCTCCTGGTCACTAGACAGGCGCTATAACCAAATTAGCCACGGCGCCTCGATGCCATAGGGTTCGAATTACGATTCCAATTGTCATGCTTTAAATTTTACTAATGAGCGCTTTTAATTCATGTATGTTTTCATAAAAAATCTCACCACACTTCTACATAAGAGGCACCGACGAGACTCGAACTCGTGATCTCCTGTTTACTAGACAGGCGCTTTAACCACCTAAGCCACGGCGCCTCGATTCAAATGGGTTCGAATTTCTATCCCAAATGAAAAGCTCTTCCTTTTACTAAAAGAGCTCTCTTAATTTATGTTTGTTTTCATAAAAAGTGTGACCACACTTCTACATGAGAGGCACCGACGAGATTCGAACTCGTGATCTCCTGTTTACTAGACAGGCGCTTTAACCAACTAAGCCACGGCGCCTCGATTTCATTCGATTCGAATTACGATTCCAAATGAAAATCTTTAAATTTCTTTTAAAAATAGCTCTTTTAATTGATGTTAATTTTCTTAAAAAAGTGACCATCCTTCTATAAGAAAGGCACCGACGAGATTCTAAATAATTACCTCCTGGTCACTAGACAGGCGCTATAACCAAATTAGCCACGGCGCCTCGATGCCATAGGGTTCGAATTACGATTCCAAATGTCATGCTTTAAATTTTACTAATGAGCTCTTTTAATTCATGTATGTTTTCATAAAAAATCTGACCACACTTCTACATAAGAGGCACCGACGAGATTCGAACTCGTGATCTCCTGTTTACTAGACAGGCGCTTTAACCGACTAAGCCACGGCGCCTCGATTCCAGTGGATTCGAATTACGATTCCAAATGAAAATCTTTAAATTTTACTAAAATAGCTCTTTTAATTGATGTTAATTTTCTTTAAAAAGTGACCATACTTCTATAAGAAAGGCACCGACGAGATTCTAAATCATTACCTCCTGGTCACTAGACAGGCGCTATAACCAAATTAGCCACGGCGCCTCGATGCCATAGGGTTCGAATTACGATTCCAATTGTCATGCTTTAAATTTTACTAATGAGCGCTTTTAATTCATGTATGTTTTCATAAAAAATCTCACCACACTTCTACATAAGAGGCACCGACGAGACTCGAACTCGTGATCTCCTGTTTACTAGACAGGCGCTTTAACCAACGAAGCCACGGCGCCTCGATTAAAGTGGGTTCGAATTTCTATCCCAAATGAAAAGCTCTAACTTTTACTAAATGAGCTCTTTTAATTGATGTTTGTTTTCATAAAAAGTGTGACCACACTTCTACATGAAAGGCACCGACGAGATTCGAACTCGTGATCTCCTGTTTACTAGACGGGCGCTTTAACCAACTAAGCCACGGCGCCTCGATTCCATTCGATTCGAATTACCATTCCAAATGAAAATCTTTAAATTTTTTTAAAATAGCTCTTTTAATTGATGTTAATTTTCTTAAAAAAGTGACCATACTTCTATAAGAAAGGCACCGACGAGATTCTAAATAATTACCTCCTGGTCACTAGACAGGCGCTATAAACAACTTAGCCACGGCGCCTCGATGCCATAGGGTTCGAATTACGATTTCAAATGTCATGCTTTAAATTTTACTAATGAGCTCTTTTAATTCATGTATGTTTTCATAAAAAATCTGACCACACTTCTACATGAGAGGCACCGACGAGAATCGAACTCATAATTTCCTGTTTACTAGACAGGCGCTTTAACCACCTAAGCCACGGCGCCTCGATTCAAATGGGTTCGAATTTCTATCCCAAATGAAAAGCTCTAACTTTTACTAAAAGAGCTCTCTTAATTGATCTTTGTTTTCATAAAAAGTGTGACCACACTTTTACATGAGAGGCACCGACGAGATTCGAACTCGTGATCTCCTGTTTACTAGACAGGCGCTTTAACCAACTAAGCCACGGCGCCTCAATTCCATTCGATTCGAATTACGATTCCAAATGAAAATCTTTAAATTTTTTTTAAAATAGCTCTTTTAATTGATGTTAATTTTCTTAAAAAAGTGACCATACTTCTATAAGAAAGGCACCGACGAGATTCTAAATAATTACCTCCTGGTCACTAGACAGGCGCTATAACCAACTTAGCCACGGCGCCTCGATGCCATAGGGTTCGAATTACGATTCCAAATGTCATGCTTTAAATTTTACTAATGAGCTCTTTTAATTCATGTATGTTTTCATAAAAAATCTGACCACACTTCTACATAAGAGGCACCGACGAGATTCGAACTCGTGATCTCCTGTTTACTAGACAGGCGCTTTAACCAACTAAGCCACGGCGCCTCGATTCCTTTCGATTCGAATTACGATTCCAAATGAAAATCTTTAAATTTTTTTTTAAATAGCTCTTTTCATTGATGTTAATTTTCTTAAAAAAGTGACCATCCTTCTATAAGAAAGGCACCAACGAGATTCTAAATCATTACCTCCTGGTCACTAGACAGGCGCTATAACCAACTTAGCCACGGCGCCTCGATGCCATAGGGTTCGAATTACGATTTCAAATGACATGCTTTAAATTTTACTAATGAGCTCTTTTAATTCATGTATGTTTTCATAAAAAACCTCACCACACTTCTACATAAGAGGCACCGACGAGACTCGAACTCGTGATCTCCTGTTTACTAGACAGGCGCTTTAACCAACTAAGCCACGGCGCCTCGATTCCAATGCATTCGAATTACGATTCCAATGTATTTGAATTACGATTCCAAATGAAAATCTTTAAATTTTACTAAAATAGCTCTTTTAATTGATGTTAATTTTCTTTAAAAAGTGACCATACTTCTATAAGAAAGGCACCGACGAGATTCTAAATCATTACCTCCTGGTCACTAGACAGGCGCTATAACCAAATTAGCCACGGCGCCTCGATGCCATAGAGTTCGAATTACGATTCCAATTGTCATGCTTAAAATTTTACTAATGAGCTCTTTTAATTCATGCATGTTTTCATAAAAAACCTCACCACACTTCTACATAAGAAGCACCGACGAGACTCGAACTCGTGATCTCCTGTTTACTAGACAGGCGCTTTAACCAACTAAGCCACGGCGCCTCGATTCAGGTGGGTTCGAATTTCTATCCCAAATGAAAAGCTCTAACTTTTACTAAAAGAGCTCTTTTAATTGATGTTTGTTTTCATAAAAAGTGTGACCACACTTCTACATGAGAGGCACCGACGAGATTCGAACTCGTGATCTCATGTTTACTAGACAGGCGCTTTAACCAACTAAGCCACGGCGCCTCGATTCAAGTGGGTTAAAATTTCTATCCCAAATGAAAAGCTCTAACTTTTACTAAAAGAGCTCTTTTAATTGATGTTTGTTTTCATAAAAAGTGTGCCCACACTTCTACATGAGAAGCACCGACGAGACTCGAACTCGTGATCTCCTGTCTACTAGACAGGTGCTTTAACCACCTAAGCCACGGCGCCTCGATTCAAATGGGTTCGAATTTCTATCCCAAATGAAAAGCTCTAACTTTTACTAAAAGAGCTCTTTTAATTGATGTTTGTTTTCATAAAAAGTGTGCCCACACTTCTACATGAGAGGCACCGATGAGATTCGAACTCGTGATCTCCTGTTTACTAGACAGGCACTTTAACCACCTAAGCCACGGCGCCTCCTTTCAAATGGGTTCGAATTTCTATCCCAAATGAAAAGCTCTAACTCTTACTAAAAGAGCTCTTTTAATTGATGTTTGTTTTCATAAAAAGTGTGCCCACACTTCTACATGAGAGGCACCGACGAGATTCGAACTCGTGATCTCCTGTTTACTAGACAGGCGCTTTAACCAACTAAGCCACGGCGCCTCAATTCCAATCGATTCAAATTACGATTCCAAATGAAAATCTTTAAATTTTACTAAAATAGCTCTTTTAATTGATGTTAATTTTCTTAAAAAAGTGACCATACTTCTATAAGAAAGGCGCCGACGAGATTCTAAATCATTACCTCCTGGTCACTAGACAGGCGCTATAACCAAATTAGCCACGGCGCCTCGATGCCATAGGGTTCGAATTACGATTCCAATTGTCATGCTTTAAATTTTACTAATGAGCTCTTTTAATTCATGTATGATTCATAAAAAATCTCACCACACTTCTACATAAGAGGCACCGACGAGACTCGAACTCGTGATCTCCTGTTTACTAGACAGGCGCTTTAACCACCTAAGCCACGGCGCCTCGATTCAAATGGGTTCGAATTTCTATCCCAAATGAAAAGCTCTAACTTTTACTAAAAGAGCTCTCTTAATTGATGATTGTTTTCATAAAAAGTGTGACCACACTTCTACATGAGAGGCACCGACGAGATTCGAACTCGTGATCTCCTGTTTACTAGACAGGCGCTTTAACCAACTTAGCCACGGCGCCTCGATTTCATTCGATTCGAATTACGATTCCAAATGAAAATCTTTAAATTTTTTTTAAAAATAGCTCTTTTAATTGATGTTAATTTTCTTAAAAAAGTGACCATACTTCTATAAGAAAGGCACCGACGAGATTCTAAATCATTACCTCCTGGTCACTAGACAGGCGCTATAACCAAATTAGCCACGGCGCCTCGATGCCTTAGATTTCGAATTACGATTCCAATTGTCATGCTTAAAATTTTACTAATGAGCTCTTTTAATTCATGCATGTTTTCATAAAAAACCTCACCACACTTCTACATAAGAGGCACCGACGAGACTCGAACTCGTGATCTCCTGTTTACTAGACAGGCGCTTTAACCAACTAAGCCACGGCGCCTCGATTCAAGTGGGTTCGAATTTCTATCCCAAATGAAAAGCTCTAACTTTTACTAAAAGAGCTCTTTTAATTGATGTTTGTTTTCATAAAAAGTGTGACCACACTTCTACATGAGAGGCACCGACGAGATTCGAACTCGTGATCTCATGTTTACTAGACAGGCGCTTTAACCAACTAAGCCACGGCGCCTCGATTCAAGTGGGTTAAAATTTCTATCCCAAATGAAAAGCTCTAACTTTTACTAAAAGAGCTCTTTTAATTGATGTTTGTTTTCATAAAAAGTGTGCCCACACTTCTACATGAGAAGCACCGACGAGACTCGACCTCGTGATCTCCTGTCTACTAGACAGGCGCTTTAACCACCTAAGCCACGGCGCCTCGATTCAAATGGGTTCGAATTTCTATCCCAAATGAAAAGCTCTAACTTTTACTAAAAGAGCTCTTTTAATTGATGTTTGTTTTCATAAAAAGTGTGCCCACACTTCTACATGAGAGGCACCGATGAGATTCGAACTCGTGATCTCCTGTTTACTAGACAGGCGCTTTAACCACCTAAGCCACGGCGCCTAGATTCAAATGGGTTCGAATTTCTATCCCAAATGAAAAGCTCTAACGTTTACTAAAAGAGCTCTTTTAATTGATGTTTGTTTTCATAAAAAGTGTGCCCACACTTCTACATGAGAGGCACCGACGAGATTCGAACTCGTGATCTCCTTTTTACTAGACAGGCGCTTTAACCAACTAAGCCACGGCGCCTCGATTCCAATCGATTCAAATTACGATTCCAAATGAAAATCTTTAAATTTTACTAAAATAGCTCTTTTAATTGATGTTAATTTTCTTAAAAAAGTGACCATACTTCTATAAGAAAGGCACCGACGAGATTCTAAATCATTACCTCCTGGTCACTAGACAGGCGCTATAACCAAATTAGCCACGGCGCCTCGATGCCATAGGGTTCGAATTACGATTCCAATTGTCATGCTTTAAATTTTTACTAATGAGCGCTTTTAATTCATGTATGTTTTCATAAAAAATCTCACCACACTTCTACATAAGAGGCACCGACGAGACTCGAACTCGTGATCTCCTGTTTACTAGACAGGCGCTTTAACCAACTAAGCCACGGCGCCTCGATTCAAGTGGGTTCGAATTTCTATCCCAAATGAAAAGCTCTAACTTTTACTAAATGAGCTCTTTTAATTGATGTTTGTTTTCATAAAAAGTGTGACCACACTTCTACATGAAAGGCACCGACGAGATTCGAACTCGTGATCTCCTGTTTACTAGACGGGCGCTTTAACCAACTAAGCCACGGCGCCTCGATTCCATTCGATTCGAATTACCATTCCAAATGAAAATCTTTAAATTTTTTTAAAATAGCTCTTTTAATTGATGTTAATTTTCTTAAAAAAGTGACCATACTTCTATAAGAAAGGCACCGACGAGATTCTAAATAATTACCTCCTGGTCACTAGACAGGCGCTATAAACAACTTAGCCACGGCGCCTCGATGCCATAGGGTTCGAATTACGATTCCAAATGTCATGCTTTAAATTTTACTAATGAGCTCTTTTAATTCATGTATGTTTTCATAAAAAATCTGACCACACTTCTACATGAGAGGCACCGACGAGAATCGAACTCATAATTTCCTGTTTACTAGACAGGCGCTTTAACCACCTAAGCCACGGCGCCTCGATTCAAATGGGTTCGAATTTCTATCCCAAATGAAAAGCTCTAACTTTTACTAAAAGAGCTCTCTTAATTGATCTTTGTTTTCATAAAAAGTGTGACCACACTTTTACATGAGAGGCACCGACGAGATTCGAACTCGTGATCTCCTGTTTACTAGACAGGCGCTTTAACCAACTAAGCCACGGCGCCTCAATTCCATTCGATTCGAATTACGATTCCAAATGAAAATCTTTAAATTTTTTTTAAAATAGCTCTTTTAATTGATGTTAATTTTCTTAAAAAAGTGACCATACTTCTATAAGAAAGGCACCGACGAGATTCTAAATAATTACCTCCTGGTCACTAGACAGGCGTTATAACCAACTTAGCCACGGCGCCTCGATGCCATAGGGTTCGAATTACGATTCCAAATGTCATGCTTTAAATTTTACTAATGAGCTCTTTTAATTCATGTATGTTTTCATAAAAAATCTGACCACACTTCTACATAAGAGGCACCGACGAGATTCGAACTCGTGATCTCCTGTTTACTAGACAGGCGCTTTAACCAACTAAGCCACGGCGCCTCGATTCCTTTCGATTCGAATTACGATTCCAAATGAAAATCTTTAAATTTTTTTTTAAATAGCTCTTTTCATTGATGTTAATTTTCTTAAAAAAGTGACCATACTTCTATAAGAAAGGCACCAACGAGATTCTAAATCATTACCTCCTGGTCACTAGACAGGCGCTATAACCAAATTAGCCACGGCGCCTCGATGCCATAGGGTTCGAATTACGATTCCAAATGTCATGCTTTAAATTTTACTAATGAGCTCTTTTAATTCATGTATGTTTTCATAAAAAATCTGACCACACTTCTACATGAGAGGCACCGACGAGAATCGAACTCATAATTTCCTGTTTACTAGACAGGCGCTTTAACCACCTAAGCCACGGCGCCTCGATTCAAATGGGTTCGAATTTCTATCCCAAATGAAAAGCTCTAACTTTTACTAAAAGAGCTCTCTTAATTGATCTTTGTTTTCATAAAAAGTGTGACCACACTTTTACATGAGAGGCACCGACGAGATTCGAACTCGTGATCTCCTGTTTACTAGACAGGCGCTTTAACCAACTAAGCCACGGCGCCTCAATTCCATTCGATTCGAATTACGATTCCAAATGAAAATCTTTAAATTTTTTTTAAAATAGCTCTTTTAATTGATGTTAATTTTCTTAAAAAAGTGACCATACTTCTATAAGAAAGGCACCGACGAGATTCTAAATAATTACCTCCTGGTCACTAGACAGGCGTTATAACCAACTTAGCCACGGCGCCTCGATGCCATAGGGTTCGAATTACGATTCCAAATGTCATGCTTTAAATTTTACTAATGAGCTCTTTTAATTCATGTATGTTTTCATAAAAAATCTGACCACACTTCTACATAAGAGGCACCGACGAGATTCGAACTCGTGATCTCCTGTTTACTAGACAGGCGCTTTAACCAACTAAGCCACGGCGCCTCGATTCCTTTCGATTCGAATTACGATTCCAAATGAAAATCTTTAAATTTTTTTTTAAATAGCTCTTTTCATTGATGTTAATTTTCTTAAAAAAGTGACCATACTTCTATATAAAAGGCACCAACGAGATTCTAAATCATTACCTCCTGGTCACTAGACAGGCGCTATAACCAAATTAGCCACGGCGCCTCGATGCCATAGGGTTCGAATTACGATTTCAAATGACATGCTTTAAATTTTACTAATGAGCTCTTTTAATTCATGTATGTTTTCATAAAAAACCTCACCACACTTCTACATAAGAGGCACCGACGAGACTCGAACTCGTGATCTCCTGTTTACTAGACAGGCGCTTTAACCAACTAAGCCACGGCGTCTCGATTCAAGTGCGTTCGAATTTCTATCCCAAATGAAAAGCTCTAACTTTTACTAAAAGAGCTCTTTTAATTGATGTTTGTTTTCATAAAAAATCTGACCACACTTCTACATAAGAGGCACCGACGAGATTCGAACTCGTGATCTCCTGTTTACTAGACAGGCGCTTTAACCAACTAAGCCACGGCGCCTCGATTCAATTCGATTCGAATTACGATTCCAAATGAAAATCTTTAAATTTTTTTTTTAAATAGCTCTTTTCATTGATGTTAATTTTCTTAAAAAAGTGACCATACTTCTATAAGAAAGGCACCAACGAGATTCTAAATCATTACCTCCTGGTCACTAGACAGGCGCTATAACCAACTTAGCCACGGCGCCTCGATGCCATAGGGTTCGAATTACGATTTCAAATGACATGCTTTAAATTTTACTAATGAGCTCTTTTAATTCATGTATGTTTTCATAAAATATCTCACCACACTTCTACATAAGAGGCACCGACGAGACTCGAACTCGTGATCTCCTGTTTACTAGACAGGCGCTTTAACCAACTAAGCCACGGCGCCTCGATTCCAATGGGTTCGAATTTCTATCCCAAATGAAAAGCTCTAACTTTTACTAAAAGAGCTCTTTTAATTGGTGTCTGTTTTCATAAAAAATATGACCACACTTCTAAATGAGAGGCACCGACGAGATTCGAATTCGTGATCTCCTGTTTACTAGACAGGCGCTTTAACCAACTAAGCCACGGCACCTCGATTCCACTGCGTTTGAATTTCCGTCCCAAATGAAGAGCTATAAATTTTACTAAAAGAGCTCTTTTAATTGATGTCTGTTTTCATAAAAAATGTGACCACACTTCTACATGAGAGGCACCGACGAGATTCGAACTCGTGATCTCCTGTTTACTAGACAGGCGCTTGAACCAACTAAGCCACGGCGCCTCGATTCCAATGGGTTTAAATTTCCGTCCCAAATGAAGAGCTATAAATTTTACTAAAAGAGCTCTTTTAATTGATGTCTGTTTTCATAAAAAATGTGACCACACTTCTACATGAGAGGCACCGACGAGATTCGAACTCGTGATCTCCTGTTTACTAGACAGGCGCTTTAACCAACTAAGCCACGGCACCTCGATTCCACTGCGTTCGAATTTCCGTCCCAAATGAAGAGCTATAAATTTTACTAAAAGAGCTCTTTTAATTGATGTCTGTTTTCATAAAAAATTTGAACACACTTATACATGAGAGCACCGACGAGAATCGAACTTATAATCTCCTGTGTACTGAACAGGCGCTCTAACCAACTAAGCCACGGCGCCTCGATTCCATTCGATTCGAATTATGATTCCAAATGAAAATCTTTAAATTTTTTTTAAAATAGCTCTTTTAATTGATGTTAATTTTCTTTAAAAAGTGACCATACTTCTATAAGAAAGGCACCGACGAGATTCTAAATCATTACCTCCTGGTCACTAGACAGGCGCTATAACCAACTTAGCCACGGCGCCTCGATGCCATAGGGTTCGAATTACGATTCCAAATGTCATGCTTTAAATTTTACTAATGAGCTCTTTTAGTTCATGTATGTTTTCATAAAACTCTCACCACACTTCTACATAAGAGGCACCGACGAGACTCGAACTCGTGATCTCCTGTTTACTAGACAGGCGCTTGAACCAACTAAGCCACGGCGCCTCGATTCCAATGGGTTTAAATTTCCGTCCCAAATGAAGAGCTATAAATTTTACTAAAAGAGCTCTTTTAATTCATGTCTGTTTTCATAAAAAATATGACCACACTTCTACATAAGAGGCACCGACGAGATTCGAACTCGTGATCTCCTGTTTACTAGACAGGCGCTTTAACCAACTAAGCCACGGCGCCTCGATTCCATTCGATTCGAATTACGATTCCAAATGAAAATCTTTAAATTGTACTAAAATAGCTCTTTTAATTGATGTTCATTTTCTTAAAAAAGTGACCATACTTCTATAAGAAAGGCACCGACGAGATTCTAAATCATTACATCCTGGTCACTAGACAGGCGCTATAACCAAATTAGCCACGGCGCCTCGATGCCGTAGGGTTCGAATTACGATTCCAAATGTCATGGTTAAATTTTACTAATGAGCTCTTTTAATTGATGTATGTTTTCATAAAAAATATGACCACACTTCTACATAAGAGGCACCGACGAGATTCGAACTCGTGATCTCCTGTTTACTAGACAGGCGCTTTAACCAACTAAGCCAAGGCGTCCCAATTCCACTGTGTTCGAATTTACGTCCCAAATGAAAAGCTATAAATTTTACTAAAAGAGCTCTTTTAATTGATGTCTGTTTTCATAAAAAATGTGACTACACTTCTGCATGAGGGCACCGACGAGATTCGAACTCGTGGTCTCCAGTTTACTAGAAAGGCGCTTTAACCAACTAAGCCACGGCGCCTCGATTCCATTCGATTCGAATTACGATTCCAAATGAAAATCTTTAAATTTTACTAAAATAGCTCTTTTAATTGATGTTAATTTTCTTTAAAAAGTGACCATACTTCTATAGGAAAGGCACCGACGAGATTCTAAATCATTACCTCCTGGTCACTAGACAGGCGCTATAACCAACTTAGCCACGGCGCCTCGATGCCATAGGGTTCGAATTACGATACTAAATGTCATGCTTTAAATTTTACTAATGAGCTCTTTTAATTCATGTATGTTTCCATAAAAAACCTGACCACACTTCTACATAAGAGGCACCGACGAGATTAGAAATCGTGATCTCCTGGTTACTAGACAGGCGCTTTAACCAACTAAGCCACGGCGCCTCGATTCCAATGGGTTCGAATTTCTATCCCAAATGAAAAGCTCTAACTTTTATTAAAAGAGCTCTTTTAATTGATGTTTGTTTTCATAAAAAGTGTGACCACACTTCTACATGAAAGGCACCGACGAGATTCGAACTCGTGATCTCCTGTTTACTAGACGGGCGCTTTAACCAACTAAGCCACGGCGCCTCGATTCCATTCGATTCGAATTACCATTCCAAATGAAAATCTTTAAATTTTTTTAAAATAGCTCTTTTAATTGATGTTAATTTTCTTAAAAAAGTGACCATACTTCCATAAGAAAGGCACCGACGAGATTCTAAATAATTACCTCCTGGTCACAAGACAGGCGCTATAAACAACTTAGCCACGGCGCCTCGATGCCATAGGGTTCGAATTACGATTCCAAATGTCATGCTTTAAATTTTACTAATGAGCTCTTTTAATTCATGTATGTTTTCATAAAAAATCTGACCACACTTCTACATGAGAGGCACCGACGAGAATCGAACTCATAATTTCCTGTTTACTAGACAGACGCTTTAACCACCTAAGCCACGGCGCCTCGATTCAAATGGGTTCGAATTTCTATCCCAAATGAAAAGCTCTAACTTTTACTAAAAGAGCTCTCTTAATTGATCTTTGTTTTCATAAAAAGTGTGACCACACTTTTACATGAGAGGCACCGACGAGATTCGAACTCGTGATCTCCTGTTTACTAGACAGGCGCTTTAACCAACTAAGCCACGGCGCCTCGATTCCAATGGGTTCGAATTTCTATCCCAAATGAAAAGCTCTAACTTTTACTAAAAGAGCTCTTTAATTGATGTCTGTTTTCATAAAAAATATAACCACACTTCTAAATGAGAGGCACCGACGAGATTCGAATTCGTGATCTCCTGTTTACTAGACAGGCGCTTTAACCAACTAAGCCACGGCGCCTCGATTCCATTCGATTCGAATTACGATTCCAAATGAAAATCTTTAAATTTTTTTTTAAAATAGCTCTTTTAATTGATGTTAATTTTCTTAAAAAAGTGACCATACTTCTATAAGAAAGGAGCCGACGAGATTCTAAATAATTACCTCCTGGTCACTAGACAGGCGCTATAACCAACTTAGCCACGGCGCCTCGATGCCATAGGGTTCGAATTACGATTCCAAATGTCATGCTTTAAATTTTACTAATGAGCTCTTTTAATTCATGTATGTTTTCATAAAAAATCTGACCACACTTCTACATAAGAGGCACCGACGAGATTCGAACTCGTGATCTCCTGTTTACTAGACAGGCGCTTTAACCGACTAAGCCACGGCGCCTCGATTCCAGTGGATTCGAATTACGATTCCAAATGAAAATCTTTAAATTTTACTAAAATAGCTCTTTTAATTGATGGTAATTTTCTTTAAAAAGTGACAATACTTCTATAAGAAAGGCACCGACGAGATTCTAAATCATTACCTTCTGGTCACTAGACAGGCGCTATAACCAAATTAGCCACGGCGCCTCGATGCCATAGAGTTCGAATTACGATTCCAATTGTCATGCTTTAAATTTTACTAATGAGCTCTTTTAATTCATGTATGTTTTCATAAAAAACCTCACCACACTTCTACATAAGAGGCACCGACGAGACTCGAACTCGTGATCTCCTGTTTACTAGACAGGCGCTTTAACCAACTAAGCCACGGCGCCTCGATTCAAGTGGGTTCGAATTTCTATCCCAAATGAAAAGCTCTAACTTTTACTAAATGAGCTCTTTTAATTGATGTTTGTTTTCATAAAAAGTGTGACCACACTTCTACATGAAAGGCACCGACGAGATTCGAACTCGTGATCTCCTGTTTACTAGACGGGCGCTTTAACCAACTAAGCCACGGCGCCTCGATTCCATTCGATTCGAATTACCATTCCAAATGAAAATCTTTAAATTTTTTTAAAATAGCTCTTTTAATTGATGTTAATTTTCTTAAAAAAGTGACCATACTTCTATAAGAAAGGCACCGACGAGATTCTAAATAATTACCTCCTGGTCACTAGACAGGCGCTATAAACAACTTAGCCACGGCGCCTCGATGCCATAGGGTTCGAATTACGATTCCAAATGTCATGCTTTAAATTTTACTAATGAGCTCTTTTAATTCATGTATGTTTTCATAAAAAATCTGACCACACTTCTACATGAGAGGCACCGACGAGAATCGAACTCATAATTTCCTGTTTACTAGACAGGCGCTTTAACCACCTAAGCCACGGCGCCTCGATGCCATAGGGTTCGAATTACGATTCCAAATGTCATGCTTTAAATTTTACTAATGAGCTCTTTTAATTCATGTATGTTTTCATAAAAAATCTGACCACACTTCTACATGAGAGGCACCGACGAGAATCGAACTCATAATTTCCTGTTTACTAGACAGACGCTTTAACCACCTAAGCCACGGCGCCTCGATTCAAATGGGTTCGAATTTCTATCCCAAATGAAAAGCTCTAACTTTTACTAAAAGAGCTCTCTTAATTGATCTTTGTTTTCATAAAAAGTGTGACCACACTTTTACATGAGAGGCACCGACGAGATTCGAACTCGTGATCTCCTGTTTACTAGACAGGCGCTTTAACCAACTAAGCCACGGCGCCTCAATTCCATTCGATTCGAATTACGATTCCAAATGAAAATCTTTAAATTTTTTTTAAAATAACTCTTTTAATTGATGTTAATTTTCTTAAAAAAGTGACCATACTTCTATAAGAAAGGCACCGACGAGATTCTAAATAATTACCTCCTGGTCACTAGACAGGCGCTATAACCAAATTAGCCACGGCGCCTCGATGCCATAGAGTTCGAATTACGATTCCAATTGTCATGCTTTAAATTTTACTAATGAGCTCTTTTAATTCATGTATGTTTTCATAAAAATCCTCACCACACTTCTACATAAGAGGCACCGACGAGACTCGAACTCGTGATCTCCTGTTTACTAGACAGGCGCTTTAACCAACTAAGCCACGGCGCCTCGATTCAAGTGGGTTCGAATTTCTATCCCAAATGAAAAGCTCTAACTTTTACTAAATGAGCTCTTTTAATTGATGTTTGTTTTCATAAAAAGTGTGACCACACTTCTACATGAAAGGCACCGACGAGATTCGAACTCGTGATCTCCTGTTTACTAGACGGGCGCTTTAACCAACTAAGCCACGGCGCCTCGATTCCATTCGATTCGAATTACCATTCCAAATGAAAATCTTTAAATTTTTTTAAAATAGCTCTTTTAATTGATGTTAATTTTCTTAAAAAAGTGACCATACTTCTATAAGAAAGGCACCGACGAGATTCTAAATAATTACCTCCTGGTCACTAGACAGGCGCTATAAACAACTTAGCCACGGCGCCTCGATGCCATAGGGTTCGAATTACGATTCCAAATGTCATGCTTTAAATTTTACTAATGAGCTCTTTTAATTCATGTATGTTTTCATAAAAAATCTGACCACACTTCTACATGAGAGGCACCGACGAGAATCGAACTCATAATTTCCTGTTTACTAGACAGGCGCTTTAACCACCTAAGCCACGGCGCCTCGATGCCATAGGGTTCGAATTACGATTCCAAATGTCATGCTTTAAATTTTACTAATGAGCTCTTTTAATTCATGTATGTTTTCATAAAAAATCTGACCACACTTCTACATGAGAGGCACCGACGAGAATCGAACTCATAATTTCCTGTTTACTAGACAGACGCTTTAACCACCTAAGCCACGGCGCCTCGATTCAAATGGGTTCGAATTTCTATCCCAAATGAAAAGCTCTAACTTTTACTAAAAGAGCTCTCTTAATTGATCTTTGTTTTCATAAAAAGTGTGACCACACTTTTACATGAGAGGCACCGACGAGATTCGAACTCGTGATCTCCTGTTTACTAGACAGGCGCTTTAACCAACTAAGGCACGGCGCCTCAATTCCATTCGATTCGAATTACGATTCCAAATGAAAATCTTTAAATTTTTTTTAAAATAACTCTTTTAATTGATGTTAATTTTCTTAAAAAAGTGACCATACTTCTATAAGAAAGGCACCGACGAGATTCTAAATAATTACCTCCTGGTCACTAGACAGGCGCTAGAACCAACTTAGCCACGGCGCCTCGATGCCATAGGGTTCGAATTACGATTCCAAATGTCATGGTTTAAATTTTACTAATGAGCTCTTTTAATTCATGTATGTTTTCATAAAAAATCTGACCACACTTCTACATAAGAGGCACCGACGAGATTAGAAATCGTGATCTCCTGGTTACTAGACAGGCGCTTTAACCAACTAAGCCACGGCGCCTCGATTCCAATGGGTTCGAATTTCTATCCCAAATGAAAAGCTCTAACTTTTACTAAAAGAGCTCTTTAATTGATGTCTGTTTTCATAAAAAAAATAACCACACTTCTAAATGAGAGGCACCGACGAGATTCGAATTCGTGATCTCCTGTTTACTAGACAGGCGCTTTAACCAACTAAGCCACGGCGCCTCGATTCCATTCGATTCGAATTACCATTCCAAATGAAAATCTTTAAATTTTTTTAAAATAGCTCTTTTAATTGATGTTAATTTTCTTAAAAAAGTGACCATACTTCTATAAGAAAGGCACCGACGAGATTCTAAATAATTACCTCCTGGTCACTAGACAGGCGCTATAAACAACTTAGCCACGGCGCCTCGATGCCATAGGGTTCGAATTACGATTCCAAATGTCATGCTTTAAATTTTACTAATGAGCTCTTTTAATTCATGTATGTTTTCATAAAAAATCTGACCACACTTCTACATGAGAGGCACCGACGAGAATCGAACTCATAATTTCCTGTTTACTAGACAGGCGCTTTAACCACCTAAGCCACGGCGCCTCGATGCCATAGGGTTCGAATTACGATTCCAAATGTCATGCTTTAAATTTTACTAATGAGCTCTTTTAATTCATGTATGTTTTCATAAAAAATCTGACCACACTTCTACATAAGAGGCACCGACGAGATTAGAAATCGTGATCTCCTGGTTACTAGACAGGCGCTTTAACCAACTAAGCCACGGCGCCTCGATTCCAATGGGTTCGAATTTCTATCCCAAATGAAAAGCTCTAACTTTTACTAAAAGAGCTCTTTAATTGATGTCTGTTTTCATAAAAAAAATAACCACACTTCTAAATGAGAGGCACCGACGAGATTCGAATTCGTGATCTCCTGTTTACTAGACAGGCGCTTTAACCAACTAAGCCACGGCGCCTCGATTCCATTCGATTCGAATTACCATTCCAAATGAAAATCTTTAAATTTTTTTAAAATAGCTCTTTTAATTGATGTTAATTTTCTTAAAAAAGTGACCATACTTCTATAAGAAAGGCACCGACGAGATTCTAAATAATTACCTCCTGGTCACTAGACAGGCGCTATAAACAACTTAGCCACGGCGCCTCGATGCCATAGGGTTCGAATTACGATTCCAAATGTCATGCTTTAAATTTTACTAATGAGCTCTTTTAATTCATGTATGTTTTCATAAAAAATCTGACCACACTTCTACATGAGAGGCACCGACGAGAATCGAACTCATAATTTCCTGTTTACTAGACAGGCGCTTTAACCACCTAAGCCACGGCGCCTCGATGCCATAGGGTTCGAATTACGATTCCAAATGTCATGCTTTAAATTTTACTAATGAGCTCTTTTAATTCATGTATGTTTTCATAAAAAATCTGACCACACTTCTACATAAGAGGCACCGACGAGATTCGAACTCGTGATCTCCTGTTTACTAGACAGGCGCTTTAACCAACTAAGCCACGGCGCCTCGATTCCATTCGATTCGAATTACGATTCCCAATGAAAATCTTTAAATTTTTTTTTAAATAGCTCTTTTCATTGATGTTAATTTTCTTAAAAAAGTGACCATACTTCTATAAGAAAGGCACCGACGAGATTCTAAATAATTACCTCCTGGTCACTAGACAGGCGCTATAAACAACTTAGCCACGGCGCCTCGATGCCATAGGGTTCGAATTACGATTCCAAATGTCATGCTTTAAATTTTACTAATGAGCTCTTTTAATTCATGTATGTTTTCATAAAAAATCTGACCACACTTCTACATGAGAGGCACCGACGAGAATCGAACTCATAATTTCCTGTTTACTAGACAGGCGCTTTAACCACCTAAGCCACGGCGCCTCGATGCCATAGGGTTCGAATTACGATTCCAAATGTCATGCTTTAAATTTTACTAATGAGCTCTTTTAATTCATGTATGTTTTCATAAAAAATCTGACCACACTTCTACATGAGAGGCACCGACGAGAATCGAACTCATAATTTCCTGTTTACTAGACAGACGCTTTAACCACCTAAGCCACGGCGCCTCGATTCAAATGGGTTCGAATTTCTATCCCAAATGAAAAGCTCTAACTTTTACTAAAAGAGCTCTCTTAATTGATCTTTGTTTTCATAAAAAGTGTGACCACACTTTTACATGAGAGGCACCGACGAGATTCGAACTCGTGATCTCCTGTTTACTAGACAGGCGCTTTAACCAACTAAGCCACGGCGCCTCAATTCCATTCGATTCGAATTACGATTCCAAATGAAAATCTTTAAATTTTTTTTAAAATAACTCTTTTAATTGATGTTAATTTTCTTAAAAAAGTGACCATACTTCTATAAGAAAGGCACCGACGAGATTCTAAATAATTACCTCCTGGTCACTAGACAGGCGCTATAACCAAATTAGCCACGGCGCCTCGATGCCATAGAGTTCGAATTACGATTCCAATTGTCATGCTTTAAATTTTACTAATGAGCTCTTTTAATTCATGTATGTTTTCATAAAAAACCTCACCACACTTCTACATAAGAGGCACCGACGAGACTCGAACTCGTGATCTCCTGTTTACTAGACAGGCGCTTTAACCAACTAAGCCACGGCGCCTCGATTCAAGTGGGTTCGAATTTCTATCCCAAATGAAAAGCTCTAACTTTTACTAAATGAGCTCTTTTAATTGATGTTTGTTTTCATAAAAAGTGTGACCACACTTCTACATGAAAGGCACCGACGAGATTCGAACTCGTGATCTCCTGTTTACTAGACGGGCGCTTTAACCAACTAAGCCACGGCGCCTCGATTCCATTCGATTCGAATTACCATTCCAAATGAAAATCTTTAAATTTTTTTAAAATAGCTCTTTTAATTGATGTTAATTTTCTTAAAAAAGTGACCATACTTCTATAAGAAAGGCACCGACGAGATTCTAAATAATTACCTCCTGGTCACTAGACAGGCGCTATAAACAACTTAGCCACGGCGCCTCGATGCCATAGGGTTCGAATTACGATTCCAAATGTCATGCTTTAAATTTTACTAATGAGCTCTTTTAATTCATGTATGTTTTCATAAAAAATCTGACCACACTTCTACATGAGAGGCACCGACGAGAATCGAACTCATAATTTCCTGTTTACTAGACAGGCGCTTTAACCACCTAAGCCACGGCGCCTCGATGCCATAGGGTTCGAATTACGATTCCAAATGTCATGCTTTAAATTTTACTAATGAGCTCTTTTAATTCATGTATGTTTTCATAAAAAATCTGACCACACTTCTACATAAGAGGCACCGACGAGATTCGAACTCGTGATCTGCTGTTTACTAGACAGGCGCTTTAACCAACTAAGCCACGGCGCCTCGATTCCATTCGATTCGAATTACGATTCCCAATGAAAATCTTTAAATTTTTTTTTAAATAGCTCTTTTCATTGATGTTAATTTTCTTAAAAAAGTGACCATACTTCTATAAGAAAGGCACCAACGAGATTCTAAATCATTACCTCCTGGTCACTAGACAGGCGCTATAACCAACTTAGCCACGGCGCCTCGATGCCATAGGGTTCGAATTACGATTTCAAATGACATGCTTTAAATTTTACTAATGAGCTCTTTTAATTCATGTATGTTTTCATAAAAAACCTCACCACACTTCTACATAAGAGGCACCGACGAGACTCGAACTCGTGATCTCCTGTTTACTAGACAGGCGCTTTAACCAACTAAGCCACGGCGTCTCGATTCAAGTGCGTTCGAATTTCTATCCCAAATGAAAAGCTCTAACTTTTACTAAAAGAGCTCTTTTAATTGATGTTTGTTTTCATAAAAAATCTGACCACACTTCTACATAAGAGGCACCGACGAGATTCGAACTCGTGATCTCCTGTTTACTAGACAGGCGCTTTAACCAACTAAGCCACGGCGCCTCGATTCCTTTCGATTCGAATTACGATTCCAAATGAAAATCTTTAAAAATTTTTTTAAATAGCTCTTTTCATTGATGTTAATTTTCTTAAAAAAGTGACCATACTTCTATAAGAAAGGCACCAACGAGATTCTAAATCATTACCTCCTGGTCACTAGACAGGCGCTATAACCAACTTAGCCACGGCGCCTCGATGCCATAGGGTTCGAATTACGATTTCAAATGACATGCTTTAAATTTTACTAATGAGCTCTTTTAATTCATGTATGTTTTCATAAAAAATCTCACCACACTTCTACATAAGAGGCACCGACGAGACTCGAACTCGTGATCTCCTGTCTACAAGACAGGCGCTTGAACCAACTAAGCCACGGCGCCTCGATTCCAATGGGTTCGAATTTCTATCCCAAATGAAAAGTTTTAACTTTTACTAAAAGAGCTCTTTTAATTGATGTCTGTTTTCATAACAAATTTGAACACACTTCTACATGAGAGGCAAAGACGAGATTCGAACTCGTGATCACCTGTTTACTAGACAGGCGCTTTAACCACCTAAGCCACGGCGCCTCGATTCAAATGGGTTCGAATTTCTATCCCAAATGAAAAGCTCTAACTTTTACTAAAAGAGCTCTTTTAATTGATGTTTGTTTTCATAAAAAGTGTGACCACACTTCTACATTAGAGGTACCGACGATATTCGAACTCGTGATCTCATGTTTACTAGACAGGCGCTTTAACCAACTAAGCCACGGCGCCTCGAATCAAGTGGGTTCGAATTTCTATCCCAAATGAAAAGCTCTAACTTTTACTAAAAGAGCTCTTTTAATTGATGTTTGTTTTCATAAAAAATCTCACCACACTTCTACATAAGAGGCACCGACGAGACTCGAACTCGTGATCTCCTGTTTACTAGACAGGCGCTTGAACCAACTAAGCCACGGCGCCTCGATTCCAATGGGTTCAAATTTCCGTCCCAAATGAAGAGCTCTTTTAATTCATGTCTGTTTTCATAAAAAATATGACCACACTTCTAAATGAGAGGCACCGACGAGATTCGAATTCGTGATCTCCTGTTTACTAGACAGGCGCTTTAACCAACTAAGCCACGGCGCCTCGATTCCACTGCGTTCGAATTTCCGTCCCAAATGAAGAGCTATAAATTTTACTAAAAGAGCTCTTTTAATTGATGTCTGTTTTCATAAAAAATGTGACCACACTTCTACATGAGAGGCACCGACGAGATTCGAACTCGTGATCTCCTGTTTACTAGACAGGCGCTTTAACCAACTAAGCCACGCCGCCTCGATTCCATTCGATTCGAATTACGATTCCAAATGAATATCTTTAAATTTTACTAAAATAGCTCTTTTAATTTATGTTAATTTTCTCTAAAAAGTGACCATACTTCTATAAGAAAGGCACCGACGAGATTCTAAATCATTACATCCTGGTCACTAGACAGGCGCTATAACCAAATTAGCCACGGCGCCTCGATGCCGTAGGGTTCGAATTACGATTCCAAATGTCATGGTTAAATTTTACTAATGAGCTCTTTTAATTGATGTATGTTTTCATAAAAAATATGACCACACTTCTACATAAGAGGCACCGACGAGATTCGAACTCGTGATCTCCTGTTTACTAGACAGGCGCTTTAACCAACTAAGCCAAGGCGTCCCAATTCCACTGTGTTCGAATTTACGTCCCAAATGAAAAGCTATAAATTTTACTAAAAGAGCTCTTTTAATTGATGTCTGTTTTCATAAAAAATGTGACTACACTTCTGCATGAGGGCACCGACGAGATTCGAACTCGTGGTCTCCAGTTTACTAGAAAGGCGCTTTAACCAACTAAGCCACGGCGCCTCGATTCCATTCGATTCGAATTACGATTCCAAATGAAAATCTTTAAATTTTACTAAAATAGCTCTTTTAATTGATGTTAATTTTCTTTAAAAAGTGACCATACTTCTATAGGAAAGGCACCGACGCGATTCTAAATCATTACCTCCTGGTCACTAGACAGGCGCTATAACCAACTTAGCCACGGCGCCTCGATGCCATAGGGTTCGAATTACGATTCTAAATGTCATGCTTTAAATTTTACTAATGAGCTCTTTTAATTCATGTATGTTTTCATAAAAAATCTGACCACACTTCTACATAAGAGGCACCGACGAGATTCGAACTCGTGATCTCCTGTTTACTAGACAGGCGCATTAACCGACTAAGCCACGGCGCCTCGATTCCAGTGGATTCGAATTACGATTCCAAATGAAAATCTTTAAATTTTACTAAAATAGCTCTTTTAATTGATGGTAATTTTCTTTAAAAAGTGACAATACTTCTACATAAGAGGCACCGACGAGATTCGAACTCGTGATCTCCTGTTTACTAGACAGGCGCTTTAACCAACTAAGCCACGGCGCCTCGATTCCACTGCGTTCGAATTTCCGTCCCAAATGAAGAGCTATAAATTTTACTAAAAAAGCTCTTTTAATTGATGTCTGTTTTCATAAAAAATGTGACCACACTTCTACATGAGAGGCACCGACGAGATTCGAACTCGTGATCTCCGGTTTACTAGACAGGCGCTTTAACCAACTAAGCCACGGCGCCTCGATTCCATACGATTCGAATTACGATTCCAAATGAATATCTTTAAATTTTACTAAAATAGCTCTTTTAATTTATGTTAATTTTCTTTAAAAAGTGACCATACTTCTATAAGAAATCCACCGACGAGATTCTAAATCATTACCTCCTGGTCACTAGACAGGCGCTATAACCAACTTAGCCACGGCGCCTCGATGCCATAGGGTTCGAATTATGATTCCAAATGTCATGCTTTAAATTTTACTAATGAGCCCTTTTAATTCATGTATATTTTCATAAAAAATTTGACCACACTTCTACATGAGAGGCACCGACTAAAATCAAACTCATGATCTCCTGTTTATAAATCAGACGCTTTAACCAACTTAGCCACGGCGCCTCGATGCCATAGGGTTCGAATTACGATTCCAAATGTCATGCTTTAAATTTTACTAATGAGCTCTTTTAATTGATGTATGTTTCATAAAAAATGTGACCACACTTCTACATAAGAGGCACCGACGAGATTCGAACTCGTGATCTCCTGTTTACTAGACAGGCGCTTTAACCAACTAAGCCACGGCGCCTCGATATCACTGCGTTCGAATTTCCGTCCCAAATGAAGAGCTATAAACTTTACTAAAAGAGCTCTTTTAATTTATCTCTGTTTTCATAAAAAATGTGACCAAACTTCTACATGAGAGGCACCGACGAGATTCGAACTCGTGATCTCCTGTTTACTAGACAGGCGCTTTGACCAACTAAGCCACGGCGCCTCGATTCCATTCGATTCAAATTACGATTCCAAATGAAAATCTTTAAATTTTACTAAAATAGCTCTTTTAATTGATGTTAACTTTCTTTAAAAAGTGACCATACTTCTATAAGAAAGGCACCGACGAGATTCTAAATCATAACCTCCTGGTCACTAGACAGGCGCTATAAACAACTTAGAGACGGCGCCTCGATGCCATAGGGTTCGAATTACGATTATAAATGTCTTGCTTTAAATTTTACTAATGAGCTCTTTTAATTGATTAATGTTTTCATAAAAAATGTGACCACACTTCTACATAACAGGCACCGACGAGATTCGAACTCGTTATCTCCTGTTTACTAGCCAGGCGCTTTAACCAACTAAGCCACGGCGCCCCGATTAAACTGTGTTCGAATTTACGTCCCAAATGAAAAGCTATAAATTTTACTAAAAGAGCTCTTTTAATTGATGTCTCTTTTCATAAAAAATGTGACCACACTTCTAAATGAGAGGCACCGACGAGAATCGAATTCGTGATCTCCTGTTTACTACACAGGCGCTTTTACCAACTTAGCCACGGCGCCTCGATGCCATAGGGTTCGAATTACGATTCCAAATGTCATGCTTTAAATTTTACTAATGAGCTCTTTTAATTGATGTATGTTTTCATAAAAAATGTGACCACACTTCTACATAAGAGGCACCGACGAGAATCGAACTCGTGATCTCCTGTTTACTAGACAGGCGCTTTAACCAACTAAGCCACGGCGCCTCGATATCACTGCGTTCGAATTTCCGTCCCAAATGAAGAGCTATAAATTTTACTAAAAGAGCTCTTTTAATTTATCTCTGTTTTCATAAAAAATGTGACCAAACTTCTACATGAGAGGCACCGACGAGATTCGAACTCGTGATCTCCTGTTTACTAGACAGGCGCTTTGACTAACTAAGCCACGGCGCCTCGATTCCATTCGATTCAAATTACGATTCCAAATGAAAATCTTTAAATTTTACTAAAATAGCTCTTTTAATTGATGTTAACTTTCTTTAAAAAGTGACCATACTTCTATAAGAAAGGCACCGACGAGATTCTAAATCATAACCTCCTGGTCACTAGACAGGCGCTATAAACAACTTAGCCACGGCGCTTCGATGCCATAGGGTTCGAATTACGATTATAAATGTCATGCTTTAAATTTTACTAATGAGCTCTTTTAATTGATGTATGTTTTCATAAAAAATGTGACCACACTTCTACATAAGAGGCACCGACGAGATTCGAACTCGTGATCTCCTGTTTACTAGACAGGCGCTTTAACCAACTAAGCCACGGCGCCTCGATATCACTGCGTTCGAATTTCCGTCCCAAATGAAGAGCTATAAACTTTACTAAAAGAGCTCTTTTAATTTATCTCTGTTTTCATAAAAAATGTGACCAAACTTCTACATGAGAGGCACCGACGAGATTCGAACTCGTGATCTCCTGTTTACTAGACAGGCGCTTTGACCACCTAAGCCACGGCGCCTCGATTCCATTCGATTCAAATTACGATTCCAAATGAAAATCTTTAAATTTTACTAAAATAGCTCTTTTAATTGATGTTAACTTTCTTTAAAAAGTGACCATACTTCTATAAGAAAGGCACCGACGAGATTCTAAATCATAACCTCCTGGTCACCTAGACAGGCGCTATAAACAACTTAGCCACGGCGCCTCGATGCCATAGGGTTCGAATTACGATTATAAATGTCATGCTTTAAATTTTACTAATGAGCTCTTTTAATTGATGTATGTTTTCATAAAAAATGTGACCACACTTCTACATAAGAGGCACCGACGAGATTCGAACTCGTTATCTCCTGTTTACTAGCCAGGCGATTTAACCAACTAAGCCACGGCACCCCGATTAAACTGTGTTCGAATTTACGTCCCAAATGAAAAGCTATAAATTTTACTAAAAGAACTCTTTTAATTGATGTCTCTTTTCATAAAAAATGTGACCACACTTCTAAATGAGAAGCACCGACGAGAATCGAATTCGTGATCTCCTGTTTACTACACAGGCGCTTTTACCAACTAAGCCACGGCGCCTCGATTCCATTCGATTCAAATTACGATTCCAAATGAAAATCTTTAAATTTTACTAAAATAGCTCTTTTAATTGATGTTAACTTTCTTTAAAAAGTGACCATACTTCTATAAGAAAGGCACCGACGAAATTCTAAATCATAACCTCCTGGTCACTAGACAGGCGCTATAAACAACTTAGCCACGGCGCTTCGATGCCATAGGGTTCGAATTACGATTATAAATGTCATGCTTTAAATTTTACTAATGAGCTCTTTTAATTGATGTATGTTTTCATAAAAAATGTGACCACACTTCTACATAAGAGGCACCGACGAGATTCGAACTCGTGATCTCCTGTTTACTAGACAGGCGCTTTAACCAACTAAGCCACGGCGCCTCGATATCACTGTGTTCGAATTTACGTCCCAAATGAAAAGCTATAAATTTTACTAAAAGAACTCTTTTAATTGATGTCTCTTTTCATAAAAAATGTGACCACACTTCTAAATGAGAAGCACCGACGAGAATCGAATTCGTGATCTCCTGTTTACTACACAGGCGCTTTTACCAACTAAGCCACGGCGCCTCGATTCCATTCGATTCAAATTACGATTCCAAATGAAAATCTTTAAATTTTACTAAAATAGCTCTTTTAATTGATGTTAACTTTCTTTAAAAAGTGACCATACTTCTATAAGAAAGGCACCGACGAGATTCTAAATCATAACCTCCTGGTCACTAGACAGGCGCTATAAACAACTTAGCCACGGCGCTTCGATGCCATAGGGTTCGAATTACGATTATAAATGTCATGCTTTAAATTTTACTAATGAGCTCTTTTAATTGATGTATGTTTTCATAAAAAATGTGACCACACTTCTACATAAGAGGCACCGACGAGATTCGAACTCGTGATCTCCTGTTTACTAGACAGGCGCTTTAACCAACTAAGCCACGGCGCCTCGATATCACTGCGTTCGAATTTCCGTCCCAAATGAAGAGCTATAAACTTTACTAAAAGAGCTCTTTTAATTTATCTCTGTTTTCATAAAAAATGTGACCAAACTTCTACATGAGAGGCACCGACGAGATTCGAACTCGTGATCTCCTGTTTACTAGACAGGCGCTTTGACCAACTTAGCCACGGCGCCTCGATTCCATTCGATTCAAATTACGATTCCAAATGAAAATCTTTAAATTTTACTAAAATAGCTCTTTTAATTGATGTTAACTTTCTTTAAAAAGTGACCATACTTCTATAAGAAAGGCACCGACGAGATTCTAAATCATAACCTCCTGGTCACCTAGACAGGCGCTATAAACAACTTAGCCACGGCGCCTCGATGCCATAGGGTTCGAATTACGATTATAAATGTCATGCTTTAAATTTTACTAATGAGCTCTTTTAATTGATGTATGTTTTCATAAAAAATGTGACCACACTTCTACATAAGAGGCACCGACGAGATTCGAACTCGTTATCTCCTGTTTACTAGCCAGGCGATTTAACCAACTAAGCCACGGCACCCCGATTAAACTGTGTTCGAATTTACGTCCCAAATGAAAAGCTATAAATTTTACTAAAAGAACTCTTTTAATTGATGTCTCTTTTCATAAAAAATGTGACCACACTTCTAAATGAGAAGCACCGACGAGAATCGAATTCGTGATCTCCTGTTTACTACACAGGCGCTTTTACCAACTAAGCCACGGCGCCTCGATTCCATTCGATTCGAATTACGATTCCAAATGAAAATCTGTAAATTTTACTAAACTAGCTCTTTTAATTGATGTTAATTTTCTTTAAAAAGTGAACATACTTCTATAAGAAAGGCACCGACGAGATTCTAAATCATTACCTCCTAGTCACTAGACGCGCTATAAACAACTTAGCCACGGCGCCTCGATGCCATAGGGTTCGAATTACGATTATAAATGTCATGCTTTAAATTTTACTAATGAGCTCTTTTAATTGATGTATGTTTTCATAAAAAATGTGACCACACTTCTAAATGAGAGGAACCGACGAGATTCGAACTCGTGATCTCCATTTTACTAGACAGGCGCTTTAACCAACTTAGCCACGGCGCCTCGATGCCATAGGGTTCGAATTACGATTCCAAATGTCATGCTTTAAATTTTACTAATGAGCTCTTTTAATTGATGTATGTTTTCATAAAAAATGTGACCACACTTCTACATAAGAGGCACCGACGAGATTCGAACTCGTGATCTCCTGTTTACTAGACAGGCGCTTTAACCAACTAAGCCACGGCGCCTCGATATCACTGCGTTCGAATTTCCGTCCCAAATGAAGAGCTATATATTTTACTAAAACAGCTCTTTCAATTTATCTCTGTTTTCATAAAAAATGTGACCAAACTTCTACATGAAAGGCACTGACGAGATTCGAACTCGTTATCTCCTGTTTACTAGCCAGGCGCTTTAACCAACTAAGCCACGGCACCCCGATTAAACTGTGTTCGAATTTACGTCCCAAATGAAAAGCTATAAATTTTACTAAAAGAGCTCTTTTAATTGATGTCTGTTTTCATAAAAAATGTGACCACACTTCTAAATGAGAGGAACCGACGAGATTCGAACTCGTGATCTCCATTTTACTAGACAGGCGCTTTAACCAACTTAGCCACGGCGCCTCGATGCCATAGGGTTCGAATTACGATTCCAAATGTCATGCTTTAAATTTTACTAATGAGCTCTTTTAATTGATGTATGTTTTCATAAAAAATGTGACCACACTTCGACATAAGAGGCACCGACGAGATTCGAACTCGTGATCTCCTGTTTACTAGACAGGCGCTTTAACCAACTAAGCCACGGCGCCTCGATATCACTGCGTTCGAATTTCCGTCCCAAATGAAGAGCTATAAATTTTACTAAAAGAGCTCTTTTAATTTATCTCTGTTTTCATAAAAAATGTGACCAAACTTCTACATGAGAGGCACCGACGAGATTCGAACTCGTGATCTCCTGTTTACTAGACAGGCGCTTTGACCAACTAAGCCACGGCGCCTCGATTCCATTCGATTCAAATTACGATTCCAAATGAAAATCTTTAAATTTTACTAAACTAGCTCTTTTAATTGATGTTAATTTTCTTTAAAAAGTAAACATACTTCTATAAGAAAGGCACCGACGAGATTCTAAATCATTACCTCCTGGTCACTAGACGCGCTATAAACAACTTAGCCACGGCGCCTCGATGCCATAGGGTTCGAATTACGATTATAAATGTCATGCTTTAAATTTTACTAATGAGCTCTTTTAATTGATGTATGTTTTCATAAAAAATGTGACCACACTTCTACATAAGAGGCACCGACGAGATTCGAACTCGTTATCTTCTGTTTACTAGCCAGGCGCTTTAACCAACTAAGCCACGGCACCCCGATTAAACTGTGTTCGAATTTACGTCCCAAATGAAAAGCTATAATTTTTACTAAAAGAGCTCTTTTAATTGATGTCTGTTTTCATAAAAAATGTGACCACACTTCTAAATGAGAGGAACCGACGAGATTCGAACTCGTGATCTCCATTTTACTAGACAGGCGCTTTAACCAACTTAGCCACGGCGCCTCGATGCCATAGGGTTCGAATTACGATTCCAAATGTCATGCTTTAAATTTTACTAATGAGCTCTTTTAATTGATGTATGTTTTCATAAAAAATGTGACCACACTTCTACATAAGAGGCACCGACGAGATTCGAACTCGTGATCTCCTGTTTACTATACAGGCGCTTTAACCAACTAAGCCACGGCGCCTCGATATCGCTGCGTTCGAATTTCCGTCCCAAATGAAGAGCTATATATTTTACTAAAAGAGCTCTTTCAATTTATCTCTGTTTTCATAAAAAATGTGACCAAACTTCTACATGAGAGGCACTGACGAGATTCGAACTCGTTATCTCCTGTTTACTAGCCAGGCGCTTTAACCAACTAAGCCACGGCACCCCGATTAAACTGTGTTCGAATTTACGTCCCAAATGAAAAGCTATAAATTTTACTAAAAGAGCTCTTTTAATTGATGTCTGTTTTCATAAAAAATGTGACCACACTTCTAAATGAGAGGAACCGACGAGATTCGAACTCGTGATCTCCATTTTACTAGACAGGCGCTTTAACCAACTTAGCCACGGCGCCTCGATGCCATAGGGTTCGAATTACGATTCCAAATGTCATGCTTTAAATTTTACTAATGAGCTCTTTTAATTGATGTATGTTTTCATAAAAAATGTGACCACACTTCTACATAAGAGGCACCGACGAGATTCGAACTCGTGATCTCCTGTTTACTAGACAGGCGCTTTAACCAACTAAGCCACGGCGCCTCGATATCACTGCTTTCGAATTTCCGTCCCAAATGAAGAGCTATAAACTTTACTAAAAGAGCTCTTTTAATTTATCTCTGTTTTCATAAAAAATGTGACCAAACTTCTACATGAGAGGCACCGACGAGATTCGAACTCGTGATCTCCTGTTTACTAGACAGGCGCTTTGACCAACTAAGCCACGGCGCCTCGATTCCATTCGATTCAAATTACGATTCCAAATGAAAATCTTTAAATTTTACTAAAATAGCTCTTTTAATTGATGTTAATTTTCTTTAAAAAGTGAACATACTTCTATAAGAAAGGCACCGACGAGATTCTAAATCATTACCTCCTAGTCACTAGACGCGCTATAAACAACTTAGCCACGGCGCCTCGATGCCATAGGGTTCGAATTACGATTCCAAATGTCATGCTTTAAATTTTACTAATGAGCTCTTTTAATTGATGTATGTTTTCATAAAAAATGTGACCACACTTCTACATAAGAGGCACCGACGAGATTCGAACTCGTGATCTCCTGTTTACTAGACAGGCGCTTTAACCAACTAAGCCACGGCGCCTCGATATCACTGCGTTCGAATTTCCGTCCCAAATGAAGAGCTATAAATTTTACTAAAAGAGCTCCTTTAATTTATCTCTGTTTTCATAAAAAATGTGACCAAACTTCTACATGAGAGGCACCGACGAGATTCGAACTCGTTATCTCCTGTTTACTAGACAGGCGCTTTGACCAACTAAGCCACGGCGCCTCGATTCCATTCGATTCAAATTACGATTCCAAATGAAAATCTTTAAATTTTACTAAAATAGCTCTTTTAATTGATGTTAACTTTCTTTAAAAAGTGACCATACTTCTATAAGAAAGGCACCGACGAGATTCTAAATCATAACCTCCTGGTCACTAGACAGGCGCTAAAACAACTTAGCCACGGCGCCTCGATGCCATAGGGTTCGAATTACGATTATAAATGTCATGCTTTAAATTTTACTAATGAGCTCTTTTAATTGATGTATGTTTTCATGAAAAATGTGACCACACTTCTACATAAGAGGCACCGACGAGATTCGAACACGTTATCTTCTGTTTACTAGCCAGGCGCTTTAACCAACTAAGCCACGGCACCCCGATTAAACTGTGTTCGAATTTACGTCCCAAATGAAAAGCTATAATTTTTACTAAAAGAGCTCTTTTAATTGATGTCTGTTTTCATAAAAAATGTGACCACACTTCTAAATGAGAGGAACCGACGAGATTCGAACTCGTGATCTCCATTTTACTAGACAGGCGCTTTAACCAACTTAGCCACGGCGCCTCGATGCCATAGGGTTCGAATTACGATTCCAAATGTCATGCTTTAAATTTTACTAATGAGCTCTTTTAATTGATGTATGTTTTCATAAAAAATGTGACCACACTTCTACATAAGAGGCACCGACGAGATTCGAACTCGTGATCTCCTGTTTACTAGACAGGCGCTTTAACCAACTACGCCACGGCGCCTCGATATCACTGCGTTCGAATTTCCGTCCCAAATGAAGAGCTATATATTTTACTAAAAGAGCTCTTTCAATTTATCTCTGTTTTCATAAAAAATTTGACCAAACTTCTACATGAGACGCACTGACGAGATTCGAACTCGTGATATCCTGTTTACTAGACAGGCGCTTTGACCAACTAAGCCACGGCGCCTCGATTCCATTCGATTCGAATTACGATTCCAAATGAAAATCTTTAAATTTTACTAAAATAGCTCTTTTAATTGATGTTAATTTTCTTTAAAAAGTGACCATACTTCTATAAGAAAGGCACCGACGAGATTCTAAATCATTACCTCCTGGTCACTAGACAGGCGCTATAAACAACTTAGCCACGGCGCCTCGATGCCATAGGGTTCGAATTACGATTATAAATGTCATGCTTTAAATTTTACTAATGAGCTCTTTTAATTGATGTATGTTTTCATAAAAAATGTGACCACACTTCTACATAAGAGGCACCGACGAGATTCGAACTCGTTATCTCCTGTTTACTAGCCAGGCGCTTTAACCAACTAAGCCACGGCACCCCGATTAAACTGTGTTCGAATTTACGTCCCAAATGAAAAGCTATAAATTTTACTAAAATAGCTCTTTTAATTGATGTCTGTTTTCATAAAAAATGTGACCACACTTCTAAATGAGAGGAACCGACGAGATTCGAACTCGTGATCTCCATTTTACTAGACAGGCGCTTTAACCAACTTAGCCACGGCGCCTCGATGCCATAGGGTTCGAATTACGATTCCAAATGTCATGCTTTAAATTTTACTAATGAGCTCTTTTAATTGATGTATGTTTTCATAAAAAATGTGACCACACTTCTACATAAGAGGCACCGACGAGATTCGAACTCGTTATCTTCTGTTTACTAGCCAGGCGCTTTAACCAACTAAGCCACGGCACCCCGATTAAACTGTGTTCGAATTTACGTCCCAAATGAGAAGCTATAATTTTTACTAAAAGAGCTCTGTTAATTGATGTCTGTTTTCATAAAAAATGTGACCACACTTCTAAATGAGAGGAACCGACGAGATTCGAACTCGTGATCTCCATTTTACTAGACAGGCGCTTTAACCAACTTAGCCACGGCGCCTCGATGCCATAGGGTTCGAATTACGATTCCAAATGTCATGCTTTAAATTTTACTAATGAGCTCTTTTAATTGATGTATGTTTTCATAAAAAATGTGACCACACTTCTACATAAGAGGCACCGACGAGATTCGAACTCGTGATCTCCTGTTTACTAGACAGGCGCTTTAACCAACTAAGCCACGGCGCCTCGATATCACTGCGTTCGAATTTCCGTCCCAAATGAAGAGCTATATATTTTACTAAAAGAGCTCTTTCAATTTATCTCTGTTTTCATAAAAAATGTGACCAAACTTCTACATGAGAGGCACTGACGAGATTCGAACTCGTTATCTCCTGTTTACTAGCCAGGCGCTTTAACCAACTAAGCCACGGCACCCCGATTAAACTGTGTTCGAATTTACGTCCCAAATGAAAAGCTATAAATTTTACTAAAAGAGCTCTTTTAATTGATGTCTGTTTTCATAAAAAATGTGACCACACTTCTAAATGAGAGGAACCGACGAGATTCGAACTCGTGATCTCCATTTTACTAGACAGGCGCTTTAACCAACTTAGCCACGGCGCCTCGATGCCATAGGGTTCGAATTACGATTCCAAATGTCATGCTTTAAATTTTACTAATGAGCTCTTTTAATTGATGTATGTTTTCATAAAAAATGTGACCACACTTCTACATAAGAGGCACCGACGAGATTCGAACTCGTGATCTCCTGTTTACTAGACAGGCGCTTTAACCAACTAAGCCACGGCGCCTCGATATCACTGCGTTCGAATTTCCGTCCCAAATGAAGAGCTATAAATTTTACTAAAAGAGCTCCTTTAATTTATCTCTGTTTTCATAAAAAATGTGACCAAACTTCTACATGAGAGGCACCGACGAGATTCGAACTCGTTATCTCCTGTTTACTAGACAGGCGCTTTGACCAACTAAGCCACGGCGCCTCGATTCCATTCGATTCAAATTACGATTCCAAATGAAAATCTTTAAATTTTACTAAAATAGCTCTTTTAATTGATGTTAACTTTCTTTAAAAAGTGACCATACTTCTATAAGAAAGGCACCGACGAGATTCTAAATCATAACCTCCTGGTCACTAGACAGGCGCTAAAACAACTTAGCCACGGCGCCTCGATGCCATAGGGTTCGAATTACGATTATAAATGTCATGCTTTAAATTTTACTAATGAGCTCTTTTAATTGATGTATGTTTTCATAAAAAATGTGACCACACTTCTACATAAGAGGCACCGACGAGATTCGAACTCGTTATCTCCTGTTTACTAGCCAGGCGCTTTAACCAACTAAGCCACGGCACCCCGATTAAACTGTGTTCGAATTTACGTCCCAAATGAAAAGCTATAAATTTTACTAAAAGAGCTCTTTTAATTGATGTCTCTTTTCATAAAAAATGTGACCACACTTCTAAATGAGAGGCACCGACGAGAATCGAATTCGTGATCTCCTGTTTACTACACAGGCGCTTTTACCAACTAAGCCACGGCGCTTTGATTCCATTCGATTCGAATTACGATTCCAAATGAAAATCTTTAAATTTTACTAAACAAGCTCTTTTAATTGATGTTAATTTTCTTTAAAAAGTGAACATACTTCTATAAGAAAGGCACCGACGAGATTCTAAATCATTACCTCCTGGTCACTAGACGCGCTATAAACAACTTAGCCACGGCGCCTCGATGCCATAGGGTTCGAATTACGATTATAAATGTCATGCTTTAAATTTTACTAATGAGCTCTTTTAATTGATGTATGTTTTCATAAAAAATGTGACCACACTTCTACATAAGAGGCACCGACGAGATTCGAACTCGTTATCTTCTGTTTACTAGCCAGGCGCTTTAACCAACTAAGCCACGGCACCCCGATTAAACTGTGTTCGAATTTACGTCCCAAATGAAAAGCTATAAATTTTACTAAAAGAGCTCTTTTAATTGATGTCTGTTTTCATAAAAAATGTGACCACACTTCTAAATGAGAGGAACCGACGAGATTCGAACTCGTGATCTCCATTTTACTAGACAGGCGCTTTAACCAACTTAGCCACGGCGCCTCGATGCCATAGGGTTCGAATTACGATTCCAAATGTCATGCTTTAAATTTTACTAATGAGCTCTTTTAATTGATGTATGTTTTCATAAAAAATGTGACCACACTTCGACATAAGAGGCACCGACGAGATTCGAACTCGTGATCTCCTGTTTACTAGACAGGCGCTTTAACCAACTAAGCCACGGCGCCTCGATATCACTGCGTTCGAATTTCCGTCCCAAATGAAGAGCTATAAATTTTACTAAAAGAGCTCTTTTAATTTATCTCTGTTTTCATAAAAAATGTGACCAAACTTCTACATGAGAGGCACCGACGAGATTCGAACTCGTGATCTCCTGTTTACTAGACAGGCGCTTTGACCAACTAAGCCACGGCGCCTCGATTCCATTCGATTCAAATTACGATTCCAAATGAAAATCTTTAAATTTTACTAAACTAGCTCTTTTAATTGATGTTAATTTTCTTTAAAAAGTGAACATACTTCTATAAGAAAGGCACCGACGAGATTCTAAATCATTACCTCCTGGTCACTAGACGCGCTATAAACAACTTAACCACGGCGCCTCGATGCCATAGGGTTCGAATTACGATTATAAATGTCATGCTTTAAATTTTACTAATGAGCTCTTTTAATTGATGTATGTTTTCATAAAAAATGTGACCACACTTCTACATAAGAGGCACCGACGAGATTCGAACTCGTTATCTTCTGTTTACTAGCCAGGCGCTTTAACCAACTAAGCCACGGCACCCCGATTAAACTGTGTTCGAATTTACGTCCCAAATGAGAAGCTATAATTTTTACTAAAAGAGCTCTGTTAATTGATGTCTGTTTTCATAAAAAATGTGACCACACTTCTAAATGAGAGGAACCGACGAGATTCGAACTCGTGATCTCCATTTTACTAGACAGGCGCTTTAACCAACTTAGCCACGGCGCCTCGATGCCATAGGGTTCGAATTACGATTCCAAATGTCATGCTTTAAATTTTACTAATGAGCTCTTTTAATTGATGTATGTTTTCATAAAAAATGTGACCACACTTCTACATAAGAGGCACCGACGAGATTCGAACTCGTGATCTCCTGTTTACTAGACAGGCGCTTTAACCAACTAAGCCACGGCGCCTCGATATCACTGTGTTCGAATTTCCGTCCCAAATGAAGAGCTATATATTTTACTAAAAGAGCTCTTTCAATTTATCTCTGTTTTCATAAAAAATGTGACCAAACTTCTACATGAGAGGCACTGACGAGATTCGAACTCGTTATCTCCTGTTTACTAGCCAGGCGCTTTAACCAACTAAGCCACGGCACCCCGATTAAACTGTGTTCGAATTTACGTCCCAAATGAAAAGCTATAAATTTTACTAAAAGAGCTCTTTTAATTGATGTCTGTTTTCATAAAAAATGTGACCACACTTCTAAATGAGAGGAACCGACGAGATTCGAACTCGTGATCTCCATTTTACTAGACAGGCGCTTTAACCAACTTAGCCACGGCACCTCGATGCCATAGGGTTCGAATTACGATTCCAAATGCCATGCTTTAAATTTTACTAATGAGCTCTTTTAATTGATGTATGTTTTCATAAAAAATGTGACCACACTTCTACATAAGAGGCACCGACGAGATTCGAACTCGTGATCTCCTGTTTACTAGACAGGCGCTTTAACCAACTAAGCCACGGCGCCTCGATATCACTGCGTTCGAATTTCCGTCCCAAATGAAGAGCTATAAATTTTACTAAAAGAGCTCCTTTAATTTATCTCTGTTTTCATAAAAAATGTGACCAAACTTCTACATGAGAGGCACCGACGAGATTCGAACTCGTTATCTCCTGTTTACTAGACAGGCGCTTTGACCAACTAAGCCACGGCGCCTCGATTCCATTCGATTCAAATTACGATTCCAAATGAAAATCTTTAAATTTTACTAAAATAGCTCTTTTAATTGATGTTAACTTTCTTTAAAAAGTGACCATACTTCTATAAGAAAGGCACCGACGAGATTCTAAATCATAACCTCCTGGTCACTAGACAGGCGCTAAAACAACTTAGCCACGGCGCCTCGATGCCATAGGGTTCGAATTACGATTATAAATGTCATGCTTTAAATTTTACTAATGAGCTCTTTTAATTGATGTATGTTTTCATAAAAAATGTGACCACACTTCTACATAAGAGGCACCGACGAGATTCGAACTCGTTATCTCCTGTTTACTAGCCAGGCGCTTTAACCAACTAAGCCACGGCACCCCGATTAAACTGTGTTCGAATTTATGTCCCAAATGAAAAGCTATAAATTTTACTAAAAGAGCTCTTTTAATTGATGTCTCTTTTCATAAAAAATGTGACCACACTTCTAAATGAGAGGCACCGACGAGAATCGAATTCGTGATCTCCTGTTTACTACACAGGCGCTTTTACCAGCTAAGCCACGGCGCTTTGATTCCATTCGATTCGAATTACGATTCCAAATGAAAATCTTTAAATTTTACTAAACTAGCTCTTTTAATTGATGTTAATTTTCTTTAAAAAGTGAACATACTTCTATAAGAAAGGCACCGACGAGATTCTAAATCATTACCTCCTGGTCACTAGACGCGCTATAAACAACTTAGCCACGGCGCCTCGATGCCATAGGGTTCGAATTACGATTATAAATGTCATGCTTTAAATTTTACTAATGAGCTCTTTTAATTGATGTATGTTTTCATAAAAAATGTGACCACACTTCTACATAAGAGGCACCGACGAGATTCGAACTCGTTATCTTCTGTTTACTAGCCAGGCGCTTTAACCAACTAAGCCACGGCACCCCGATTAAACTGTGTTCGAATTTACGTCCCAAATGAAAAGCTATAATTTTTACTAAAAGAGCTCTTTTAATTGATGTCTGTTTTCATAAAAAATGTGACCACACTTCTAAATGAGAGGAACCGACGAGATTCGAACTCGTGATCTCCATTTTACTAGACAGGCGCTTTAACCAACTTAGCCACGGCGCCTCGATGCCATAGGGTTCGAATTACGATTCCAAATGTCATGCTTTAAATTTTACTAATGAGCTCTTTTAATTGATGTATGTTTTCATAAAAAATGTGACCACACTTCTACATAAGAGGCACCGACGAGATTCGAACTCGTGATCTCCTGTTTACTAGACAGGCGCTTTAACCAACTAAGCCACGGCGCCTCGATATCACTGCGTTCGAATTTCCGTCCCAAATGAAGAGCTATATATTTTACTAAAAGAGCTCTTTCAATTTATCTCTGTTTTCATAAAAAATGTGACCAAACTTCTACATGAGACGCACTGACGAGATTCGAACTCGTGATCTCCTGTTTACTAGACAGGCGCTTTGACCAACTAAGCCACGGCGCCTCGATTCCATTCGATTCGAATTACGATTCCAAATGAAAATCTTTAAATTTTACTAAAATAGCTCTTTTAATTGATGTTAATTTTCTTTAAAAAGTGACCATACTTCTATAAGAAAGGCACCGACGAGATTCTAAATCATTAACTTCTGGTCACTAGACAGGCGCTATAAACAACTTAGCCACGGCGCCTCGATGCCATAGGGTTCGAATTACGATTATAAATGTCATGCTTTAAATTTTACTAATGAGCTCTTTTAATTGATGTATGTTTTCATAAAAAATGTGACCACACTTCTACATAAGAGGCACCGACGAGATTCGAACTCGTTATCTCCTGTTTACTAGCCAGGCGCTTTAACCAACTAAGCCACGGCACCCCGATTAAACTGTGTTCGAATTTACGTCCCAAATGAAAAGCTATAAATTTTACTAAAATAGCTCTTTTAATTGATGTCTGTTTTCATAAAAAATGTGACCACACTTCTAAATGAGAGGAACCGACGAGATTCGAACTCGTGATCTCCATTTTACTAGACAGGCGCTTTAACCAACTTAGCCACGGCGCCTCGATGCCATAGGGTTCGAATTACGATTCCAAATGTCATGCTTTAAATTTTACTAATGAGCTCTTTTAATTGATGTATGTTTTCATAAAAAATGTGACCACACTTCTACATAAGAGGCACCGACGAGATTCGAACTCGTGATCTCCTGTTTACTAGACAGGCGCTTTAACCAACTAAGCCACGGCGCCTCGATATCACTGCATTCGAATTTCCGTCCCAAATGAAGAGCTATAAATTTTACTAAAAGAGCTCTTTTAATTTATCTCTGTTTTCATAAAAAATGTGACCAAACTTCTACATGAGAGGCACCGACGAGATTCGAACTCGTGATCTCCTGTTTACTAGACAGGCGCTTTGACCAACTAAGCCACGGCGCCTCGATTCCATTCGATTCAAATTACGATTCCAAATGAAAATCTTTAAATTTTACTAAAATAGCTCTTTTAATTGATGTTAACTTTCATAAAAAAGTGACCATACTTCTATAAGAAAGGCACCGACGAGATTCTAAATCATAACCTCCTGGTCACTAGACAGGCGCTATAAACAACTTAGCCACGGCGCCTCGATGCCATAGGGTTCGAATTACGATTATAAATGTCATGCTTTAAATTTTACTAATGTGCTCTTTTAATTGATGTATGTTTTCATAAAAAATGTGACCACACTTCTACATAAGAGGCACCGACGAGATTCGAACTCGTTATCTCCTGTTTACTAGCCAGGCGCTTTAACCAACTAAGCCACGGCACCCCGATTAAACTGTGTTCGAATTTACGTCCCAAATGAAAAGCTATAAATTTTACTAAAAGAGCTCTTTTAATTGATGTCTCTTTTCATAAAAAATGTGACCACACTTCTAAATGAGAGGCACCGACGAGAATCGAATTCGTGATCTCCTGTTTACTACACAGGCGCTTTTACCAACTAAGCCACGGCGCCTCGATTCCATTCGATTCGAATTACGATTCCAAATGAAAATCTTTAAATTTTACTAAACTAGCTGTTTTAATTGATGTTAATTTTCTTTAAAAAGTGAACATACTTCTATAAGAAAGGCACCGACGAGATTCTAAATCATTACCTCCTGGTCACTAGACGCGCTATAAACAACTTAGCCACGGCGCCTCGATGCCATAGGGTTCGAATTACGATACCAAATGTCATGCTTTAAATTTTACTAATGAGCTCTTTTAATTGATGTATGTTTTCATAAAAAATGTGACCACACTTCTACATAAGAGGCACCGACGAGATTCGAACGCGTGATCTCCTGTTTACTAGACAGGCGCTTTAACCAACTAAGCCACGGCGCCTCGATGTCACTGCGTTCGAATTTCCGTCCCAAATGAAGAGCTATATATTTTACTAAAAGAGCTCTTTTAATTTATCTCTGTTTTCATAAAAAATGTGACCAAACTTCTACATGAGAGGCACTGACGAGATTCGAACTCGTGATCTCCTGTTTACTAGAGAGGCGCTTTGACCAACTAAGCCACGGCGCCTCGATTCCATTCGATTCGAATTACGATTCCAAATGAAAATCTTTAAATTTTACTAAAATAGCTCTTTTAATTGATGTTAATTTTCTTTAAAAAGTGACCATACTTCTATAAGAAAGGCACCGACGAGATTCTAAATCATTACCTCCTGGTCACTAGACAGGCGCTATAAACAACTTAGCCACGGCGCCTCGATGCCATAGGGTTCGAATTACGATTATAAATGTCATGCTTTAAATTTTACTAATGAGTTCTTTTAATTGATGTATGTTTTCATAAAAAATGTGACCACACTTCTACATAAGAGGCACCGACGAGATTCGAACTCGTTATCTTCTGTTTACTAGCCAGGCGCTTTAACCAACTAAGCCACGGAACCCCGTTTAAACTGTGTTCGAATTTACGTCCCAAATGAAAAGCTATAATTTTTACTAAAAGAGCTCTTTTAATTGATGTCTGTTTTCATAAAAAATGTGACCACACTTCTAAATGAGAGGAACCGACGAGATTCGAACTCGTGATCTCCATTTTACTAGACAGGCGCTTTAACCAACTTAGCCACGGCGCCTCGATGCCATAGGGTTCGAATTACGATTCCAAATGTCATGCTTTAAATTTTACTAATGAGCTCTTTTAATTGATGTATGTTTTCATAAAAAATGTGACCACACTTCTACATAAGAGGCACCGACGAGATTCGAACTCGTGATCTCCTGTTTACTAGACAGGCGCTTTAACCAACTAAGCCACGGCGCCTCGATATCACTGCGTTCGAATTTCCGTCCCAAATGAAGAGCTATATATTTTACTAAAAGAGCTCTTTCAATTTATCTCTGTTTTCATAAAAAATGTGACCAAACTTCTACATGAGACGCACTGACGAGATTCGAACTCGTGATCTCCTGTTTACTAGACAGGCGCTTTGACCAACTAAGCCACGGCGCCTCGATTCCATTCGATTCGAATTACGATTCCAAATGAAAATCTTTAAATTTTACTAAAATAGCTCTTTTAATTGATGTTAATTTTCTTTAAAAAGTGACCATACTTCTATAAGAAAGGCACCGACGAGATTCTAAATCATTACCTCCTGGTCACTAGACAGGCGCTATAAACAACTTAGCCACGGCGCCTCGATGCCATAGGGTTCGAATTACGATTATAAATGTCATGCTTTAAATTTTACTAATGAGCTCTTTTAATTGATGTATGTTTTCATAAAAAATGTGACCACACTTCTACATAAGAGGCACCGACGAGATTCGAACTCGTTATCTCCTGTTTACTAGCCAGGCGCTTTAACCAACTAAGCCACGGCACCCCGATTAAACTGTGTTCGAATTTACGTCCCAAATGAAAAGCTATAAATTTTACTAAAATAGCTCTTTTAATTGATGTCTGTTTTCATAAAAAATGTGACCACACTTCTAAATGAGAGGAACCGACGAGATTCGAACTCGTGATCTCCATTTTACTAGACAGGCGCTTTAACCAACTTAGCCACGGCGCCTCGATGCCATAGGGTTCGAATTACGATTCCAAATGTCATGCTTTAAATTTTACTAATGAGCTCTTTTAATTGATGTATGTTTTCATAAAAAATGTGACCACACTTCTACATAAGAGGCACCGACGAGATTCGAACTCGTGATCTCCTGTTTACTAGACAGGCGCTTTAACCAACTAAGCCACGGCGCCTCGATATCACTGCATTCGAATTTCCGTCCCAAATGAAGAGCTATAAATTTTACTAAAAGAGCTCTTTTAATTTATCTCTGTTTTCATAAAAAATGTGACCAAACTTCTACATGAGAGGCACCGACGAGATTCGAACTCGTGATCTCCTGTTTACTAGACAGGCGCTTTGACCAACTAAGCCACGGCGCCTCGATTCCATTCGATTCAAATTACGATTCCAAATGAAAATCTTTAAATTTTACTAAAATAGCTCTTTTAATTGATGTTAACTTTCATAAAAAAGTGACCATACTTCTATAAGAAAGGCACCGACGAGATTCTAAATCATAACCTCCTGGTCACTAGACAGGCGCTATAAACAACTTAGCCACGGCGCCTCGATGCCATAGGGTTCGAATTACGATTATAAATGTCATGCTTTAAATTTTACTAATGAGCTCTTTTAATTGATGTATGTTTTCATAAAAAATGTGACCACACTTCTACATAAGAGGCACCGACGAGATTCGAACTCGTTATCTCCTGTTTACTAGCCAGGCGCTTTAACCAACTAAGCCACGGCACCCCGATTAAACTGTGTTCGAATTTACGTCCCAAATGAAAAGCTATAAATTTTACTAAAAGAGCTCTTTTAATTGATGTCTCTTTTCATAAAAAATGTGACCACACTTCTAAATGAGAGGCACCGACGAGAATCGAATTCGTGATCTCCTGTTTACTACACAGGCGCTTTTACCAACTAAGCCACGGCGCCTCGATTCCATTCGATTCGAATTACGATTCCAAATGAAAATCTTTAAATTTTACTAAACTAGCTGTTTTAATTGATGTTAATTTTCTTTAAAAAGTGAACATACTTCTATAAGAAAGGCACCGACGAGATTCTAAATCATTACCTCCTGGTTACTAGACGCGCTATAAACAACTTAGCCACGGCGCCTCGATGCCATAGGGTTCGAATTCCGATACCAAATGTCATGCTTTAAATTTTACTAATGAGCTCTTTTAATTGATGTATGTTTTCATAAAAAATGTGACCACACTTCTACATAAGAGGCACCGACGAGATTCGAACGCGTGATCTCCTGTTTACTAGACAGGCGCTTTAACCAACTAAGCCACGGCGCCTCGATGTCACTGCGTTCGAATTTCCGTCCAAAATGAAGAGCTATATATTTTACTAAAAGAGCTCTTTTAATTTATCTCTGTTTTCATAAAAAATGTGACCAAACTTCTACATGAGAGGCACTGACGAGATTCGAACTCGTGATCTCCTGTTTACTAGAGAGGCGCTTTGACCAACTAAGCCACGGCGCCTCGATTCCATTCGATTCGAATTACGATTCCAAATGAAAATCTTTAAATTTTACTAAAATAGCTCTTTTAATTGATGTTAATTTTCTTTAAAAAGTGACCATACTTCTATAAGAAAGGCACCGACGAGATTCTAAATCATTACCTCCTGGTCACTAGACAGGCGCTATAAACAACTTAGCCACGGCGCCTCGATGCCATAGGGTTCGAATTACGATTATAAATGTCATGCTTTAAATTTTACTAATGAGTTCTTTTAATTGATGTATGTTTTCATAAAAAATGTGACCACACTTCTACATAAGAGGCACCGACGAGATTCGAACTCGTTATCTTCTGTTTACTAGCCAGGCGCTTTAACCAACTAAGCCACGGCACCCCGATTAAACTGTGTTAGAATTTACGTCCCAAATGAAAAGCTATAATTTTTACTAAAAGAGCTCTTTTAATTGATGTCTGTTTTCATAAAAAATGTGACCACACTTCTAAATGAGAGGAACCGACGAGATTCGAACTCGTGATCTCCATTTTACTAGACAGGCGCTTTAACCAACTTAGCCACGGCGCCTCGATGCCATAGGGTTCGAATTACGATTCCAAATGTCATGCTTTAAATTTTACTAATGAGCTCTTTTAATTGATGTATGTTTTCATAAAAAATGTGACCACACTTCTACATAAGAGGCACCGACGAGATTCGAACTCGTGATCTCCTGTTTACTAGACAGGCGCTTTAACCAACTAAGCCACGGCGCCTCGATATCACTGCGTTCGAATTTCCGTCCCAAATGAAGAGCTATATATTTTACTAAAAGAGCTCTTTCAATTTATCTCTGTTTTCATAAAAAATGTGACCAAACTTCTACATGAGAGGCACTGACGAGATTCGAACTCGTGATCTCCTGTTTACTAGACAGTCGCTTTGACCAACTAAGCCACGCCGCCTCGATTCTATTCGATTCGAATTACGATTCCAAATGAAAATCTTTAAATTTTACTAAAATAGCTCTTTTCATTGATGTTAATTTTCTTTAAAAAGTGACCATACTTCTATAAGAAAGGCACCGACGAGATTCTAAATCATTACCTCCTGGTCACTAGACAGGCGCTATAAACAACTTAGCCACGGCGCCTCGATGCCATAGGGTTCGAATTACGATTATAAATGTCATGCTTTAAATTTTACTAATGAGCTCTTTTAATTGATGTATGTTTTCATAAAAAATGTGACCACACTTCTACATAAGAGGCACCGACGAGATTCGAACTCGTTATCTCCTGTTTACTAGCCAGGCGCTTTAACCAACTAAGCCACGGCACCCCGATTAAACTGTGTTCGAATTTACGTCCCAAATGAAAAGCTATACATTTTACTAAAAGAGCTCTTTTAATTGATGTCTGTTTTCATAAAAAATGTGACCACACTTCTAAATGAGAGGAACCGACGAGATTCGAACTCGTGATCTCCATTTTACTAGACAGGCGCTTTAACCAACTTAGCCACGGCGCCTCGATGCCATAGGGTTCGAATTACGATTCCAAATGTCATGCTTTAAAATTTACTAATGAGCTCTTTTAATTGATGTATGTTTTCATAAAAAATGTGACCACACTTCTACATAAGAGGCACCGACGAGATTCGAACGCGTGATCTCCTGTTTACTAGAAAGGCGCTTTAACCAACTAAGCCACGGCGCCTCGATATCACTGCGTTCGAATTTCCGTCCCAAATGAAGAGCTATAAATTTTACTAAAAGAGCTCTTTTAATTTATCTCTGTTTTCATAAAAAATGTGACCAAACTTCTACATGAGAGGCACCGACGAGATTCGAACTCGTGATCTCCTGTTTACTAGACAGGCGCTTTGACCAACTAAGCCACGGCGCCTCGATTCCATTCGATTCAAATTACGATTCCAAATGAAAATCTTTAAATTTTACTAAAATAGCTCTTTTAATTGATGTTAACTTTCATAAAAAAGTGACCATACTTCTATAAGAAAGGCGCCGACGAGATTCTAAATCATAACCTCCTGGTCACTAGACAGGCGCTATAAACAACTTAGCCACGGCGCCTCGATGCCATAGGGTTCGAATTACGATTATAAATGTCATGCTTTAAATTTTACTAATGAGCTCTTTTAATTGATGTATGTTTTCATAAAAAATGTGACCACACTTCTACTTAAGAGGCACCGACGAGATTCGAACTCGTTATCTCCTGTTTACTAGCCAGGCGCTTTAACCAACTAAGCCACGGCACCCCGATTAAACTGTGTTCGAATTTACGTCCCAAATGAAAAGCTATAAATTTTACTAAAAGAGCTCTTTTAATTGATGTCTCTTTTCATAAAAAATGTGACCACACTTCTAAATGAGAGGCACCGACGAGAATCGAATTCGTGATCTCCTGTTTACTGCACAGGCGCTTTTACCAACTAAGCCACGGCGCCTCGATTCCATTCGATTCGAATTACGATTCCAAATGAAAATCTTTAAATTTTACTAAACTAGCTCTTTTAATTGATGTTAATTTTCTTTAAAAATTGAACATACTTCTATAAGAAAGGCACCGACGAAATTCTAAATCATTACCTCCTGGTCACTAGACGCGCTATAAACAACTTAGCCACGGCGCCTCGATGCCATAGGGTTCGAATTACGATTCCAAATGTCATGCTTTAAATTTTACTAATGAGCTCTTTTAATTGATTAATGTTTTCATAAAAAATGTGACCACACTTCTACATAAGAGGCACCGACGAGATTCGAACTCGTTATCTTCTGTTTACTAGCCAGGCGCTTTAACCAACTAAGCCACGGCACCCCGATTAAACTGTGTTAGAATTTACGTCCCAAATGAAAAGCTATAATTTTTACTAAAAGAGCTCTTTTAATTGATGTCTGTTTTCATAAAAAATGTGACCACACTTCTAAATGAGAGGAACCGACGAGATTCGAACTCGTGATCTCCATTTTACTAGACAGGCGCTTTAACCAACTTAGCCACGGCGCCTCGATGCCATAGGGTTCGAATTACGATTCCAAATGTCATGCTTTAAATTTTACTAATGAGCTCTTTTAATTGATGTATGTTTTCATAAAAAATGTGACCACACTTCTACATAAGAGGCACCGACGAGATTCGAACTCGTGATCTCCTGTTTACTAGACAGGCGCTTTAACCAACTAAGCCACGGCGCCTCGATATCACTGCGTTCGAATTTCCGTCCCAAATGAAGAGCTATATATTTTACTAAAAGAGCTCTTTCAATTTATCTCTGTTTTCATAAAAAATGTGACCACACTTCTAAATGAGAGGCACCGACGAGAATCGAATTCGTGATCTCCTGTTTACTAGACAGTCGCTTTGACCAACTAAGCCACGCCGCCTCGATTCCATTCGATTCGAATTACGATTCCAAATGAAAATCTTTAAATTTTACTAAAATAGCTCTTTTCATTGATGTTAATTTTCTTTAAAAAGTGACCATACTTCTATAAGAAAGGCACCGACGAGATTCTAAATCATTACCTCCTGGTCACTAGACAGGCGCTATAAACAACTTAGCCACGGCGCCTCGATGCCATAGGGTTCGAATTACGATTATAAATGTCATGCTTTAAATTTTACTAATGAGCTCTTTTAATTGATGTATGTTTTCATAAAAAATGTGACCACACTTCTACATAAGAGGCACCGACGAGATTCGAACTCGTTATCTCCTGTTTACTAGCCAGGCGCTTTAACCAACTAAGCCACGGCACCCCGATTAAACTGTGTTCGAATTTACGTCCCAAATGAAAAGCTATACATTTTACTAAAAGAGCTCTTTTAATTGATGTCTGTTTTCATAAAAAATGTGACCACACTTCTAAATGAGAGGAACCGACGAGATTCGAACTCGTGATCTCCATTTTACTAGACAGGCGCTTTAACCAACTTAGCCACGGCGCCTCGATGCCATAGGGTTCGAATTACGATTCCAAATGTCATGCTTTAAATTTTACTAATGAGCTCTTTTAATTGATGTATGTTTTCATAAAAAATGTGACCACACTTCTACATAAGAGGCACCGACGAGATTCGAACGCGTGATCTCCTGTTTACTAGACAGGCGCTTTAACCAACTAAGCCACGGCGCCTCGATATCACTGCGTTCGAATTTCCGTCCCAAATGAAGAGCTATAAATTTTACTAAAAGAGCTCTTTTAATTTATCTCTGTTTTCATAAAAAATGTGACCAAACTTCTACATGAGAGGCACCGACGAGATTCGAACTCGTGATCTCCTGTTTACTAGACAGGCGCTTTGACCAACTAAGCCACGGCGCCTCGATTCCATTCGATTCAAATTACGATTCCAAATGAAAATCTTTAAATTTTACTAAAATAGCTCTTTTAATTGATGTTAACTTTCATTAAAAAGTGACCATACTTCTATAAGAAAGGCACCGACGAGATTCTAAATCATAACCTCCTGGTCACTAGACAGGCGCTATAAACAACTTAGCCACGGCGCCTCGATGCCATAGGGTTCGAATTACGATTATAAATGTCATGCTTTAAATTTTACTAATGAGCTCTTTTAATTGATGTATGTTTTCATAAAAAATGTGACCACACTTCTACTTAAGAGGCACCGACGAGATTCGAACTCGTTATCTCCTGTTTACTAGCCAGGCGCTTTAACCAACTAAGCCACGGCACCCCGATTAAACTGTGTTCGAATTTACGTCCCAAATGAAAAGCTATAAATTTTACTAAAAGAGCTCTTTTAATTGATGTCTCTTTTCATAAAAAATGTGACCACACTTCTAAATGAGAGGCACCGACGAGAATCGAATTCGTGATCTCCTGTTTACTGCACAGGCGCTTTTACCAACTAAGCCACGGCGCCTCGATTCCATTCGATTCGAATTACGATTCCAAATGAAAATCTTTAAATTTTACTAAACTAGCTCTTTTAATTGATGTTAATTTTCTTTAAAAATTGAACATACTTCTATAAGAAAGGCACCGACGAAATTCTAAATCATTACCTCCTGGTCACTAGACGCGCTATAAACAACTTAGCCACGGCGCCTCGATGCCATAGGGTTCGAATTACGATTCCAAATGTCATGCTTTAAATTTTACTAATGAGCTCTTTTAATTGATTAATGTTTTCATAAAAAATGTGACCACACTTCTACATAAGAGGCACCGACGAGATTCGAACTCGTGATCTCCTGTTTACTAGACAGGCGCTTTAACCAACTAAGCCACGGCGCCTCGATATCACTGCGTTCGAATTTCCGTCCCAAATGAAGAGCTATAAATTTTACTAAAAGAGCTCTTTTAATTTATCTCTGTTTTCATAAAAAATGTGACTACACTTCTAAATGAGAGGAACCGACGACATTCGAACTCGTGATCTCCATTTTACTAGACAGGCGCTTTAACCAACTTAGCCACGGCGCCTCGATGCCATAGGGTTCGAATTACGATTCCAAATGTCATGCTTTAAATTTTACTAATGAGCTCTTTTAATTGATGTATGTTTTCATAAAAAATGTGACCACACTTCTAAATGAGAGGCACCGACGAGAATCGAATTCGTGATCTCCTGTTTACTACACAGGCGCTTTTACCAACTAAGCCACGGCGCCTCGATTCCACTGCGTCCGAATTTCCGTCCCAAATGAAGAGCTATAAATTTTACTAAAAGAGCACTTTTAATTGATCTCTGTTTTCATAAAAAATGTGACCAAACTTCTACATGAGAGGCAACGACGAGATTCGAACTCGTGATCTCATGCTTACTTGACAGGCGCTTTAACCAACTTAGCCATGGCGCCTCGATGCCATAGGGTTCGAATTACGATTCCAAATGTCATGCTTTAAATTTTACTAATGAGCTCTTTTAATTCATGTATGTTTTCATAAAAAATCTGACCACACTTCTACATAAGAGGCACCGACGAGATTCGAACTCGTGATCTCCTATTTGCTAGACAGGCGCTTTAACCAACTACGCCACGGCGCCTCGATTCCAAAGGGTTCGAATTTCTATCCCAAATGAAAAGCTCTAACTTTTACTAAAACAGCTCTTTTAATTGATGTCTGTTTTCATAAAAAATTTGAACACACTTCTACATGAGAGGCACTGACGAGTTACGAACTCGTGATCTCCTGTTTACTAGACAGGCGCTTTAACCAACTAAGCCACGGCGCCTCGATTCCAATGGGCTCGAATTTCTATCCCAAATGAAAAGCTCTAACTTTTACTAAAAGAGCTCTTTTAATTCATGTCTGTTTTCATAAAAAATTTGACCACACTTCTACATGAGAGGCACCGACGAGAATCGAACTCATAATCTCCTGTTTACTAGACAGGCGCTTTAACCAACTAAGCCACGGCGCCTCGATTCAAGTGGGTTCGAATTTCTATCCCAAATGAAAAGCTCTAACTTTTACTAAAAGAGCTCTTTTAATTGATGTTTGTTTTCATAAAAAGTGTGACCACACTTTTACATGAGAGGCACCGACGAGATTCGAACTCGTGATCTCCTGTTTACTAGACAGGCGCTTTAACCATTTAAGCCACGGCGCCTCGATTCCATTCGATTTGAATTACGATTCCAAATGAAAATCTTTAAATTTTACTAAAATAGCTCTTTTAATTGATCTTAATTTTCTTAAAAAAGTGACCATACTTCTATAAGAAAGGCACCGACGAGATTCTAAATCATTACCTCCTGGTCACTAGACAGGCGCTATAACCATCTTAGCCACGGCGCCTCGATGCCATAGGGTTCGAATTACGATTCCAAATGTCATGCTTTAAATTTTACTAATGAGCTCTTTTAATTGATGTATGTTTTCATAAAAAATGTGACCACACTTCTACATAAGAGGCACCGACGAAATTCGAACTCGTGATCTCCTGTTTACTAGACAGGCGCTTTAACCAACTAAGCCACGCCGCCTCGATTCCACTGTGTTCGAATTTCCGTCCCAAATGAAGAGCTATAAATTTTACTAAAAGAGCTCTTTTAATTGATCTCTGTTTTCATAAAAAATGTGACCACACTTCTAAATGAGAGGCACCGACGAGAATCGAACTCATAATCTCCTGTTTACTAGACAGGCGCTTTAACCAACTAAGCCACGGCGCCTCGATTCAAGTGGGTTCGAATTTCTATCCCAAATGAAAAGCTCTAACTTTTACTAAAAGAGCTCTTTTAATTGATGTTTGTTTTCATAAAAAGTGTGACCACACTTTTACATGAGAGGCACCGACGAGATTCGAACTCGTGATCTCCTGTTTACTAGACAGGCGCTTTAACCATTTAAGCCACGGCGCCTCGGTTCCATACGATTCGAATTACGAATCCAAATGAAAATCTTTAAATTTTACTAAAAGAGCTCTTTTAATTGATGTCTGTTTTCATAAAAAATTTGAACACACTTTTGCATGAGAGGCACCGACGAGATTCTAAATTATTTCCTCCTGATCACTAGACAGGCGCTATAACCAACTTAGCCACGGCGCCTCGATGCCATAGGGTTCGAATTACGATTCCAAATGTCATGCTTTAAATTTTACTAATGAGATCTTTTAATTGATGTATGTTTTCATAAAAAATCTGACCACACTTCTACATAAGAGGCACCGACGAGATTCGAACTCGAGATCTCCTGTTTACTAGACATGCCGCTTTAACCAACTAAGCCACGGCGCCTCGAGTCCAATGGGTTCGAATTTCCGTCCCAAATGAAGAGCTATAAATTTTACTAAACAGCTCTTTTAATTGATGTCTGTTTTCATAAAAAATGTGACCACACTTCTACATGAGAGGCACCGACCGGAATCGAACTCATGATCTCCTGTTTACTAGACAGGCGCTTTAACCAACTAAGCCACGGCGTCTCGATTCCATTCGCTTCGAATTACTATTCAAAATGAAAATATTTAAATTTTACTAAAATAGCTCTTTTAATTGATGTTAATTTTCTTAAAAAAGTGACCATACTTCTATAAGAAAGGCAGCGACGAGATTCTAAATCATTACCTCCTGGTCACTAGACAGGCGCTATAACCAACTTAGCCACGGCGCCTCGATGCCATAGGGTTCGAATTACGATTCCAAATGTCATGCTTTAAATTTTACTAATGAGCTCTTTTAATTGATGTATGTTTTCATAAAAAATGTGACCACACTTTTACATAAGAGGCACCGACGAGATTCGAACTCGTTATCACCTGTTTACTAGCCAGGTGCTTTAACCAACTAAGCCACGGCGCCCCGATTCAACTGTGTTCGAATTTACGTCCCAAATGAAAAGCTATAAATTTTACTAAAAGAGCTCTTTTAATTGATGTCTGTTTTCATAAAAAATGTGACTACACTTCTGCATGAGAGGCACCGACGAGATTCGAACTCGTGATCTCCTGTTTACTAAACAGGCGCTTTAACCAACTAAGCCACGGCGCCTCGATTCCATTCGATTCGAATTACGATTCAAAATGAAAATCTTTAAATTTTACTAAAATAGCTCTTTTAATTGATGTTAATGTTCTTAAAAAAGTGACCATACTTCCATAAGAAAGGCGCCGACGAGATTCTAAATCATTACCTCCTGGTCACTAGACAGGCGCTATAACCAACTTAGCCACGGCGCCTCGATGCCAAAGGTTTCGAATTACGATTCCAAATGTCATGCTTTAAATTTTACTAATGAGCTCTTTAATTCATGTATGTTTTCATAAAAAATCTGACCACACTACTACATAAGAGGCACCGACGAGATTCGAACTCGTTATCTCCTGTTTACTAGACAGGCGCTTTAACCAACTAAGCCACGGCGCCTCGATTCCATTCGGTTCGAATTACGAATCCAAATGTCATGCTTCATATTTTACTAAAAGAGCTCTTTCAGTTCAAGTATTGTTACATAAAAAAATTTAACCATAATTCGACCTGAGAGGCGCCGACGAGATTGGAACTCGTTATCTCTTGTTTAATAGACAGGCGCTTTAACCAACTAAGCCACGGCGCCTCGATTCCACTGCGTTCGAATTTCCGCCCCAAATGAAAAGCTATACATTTTACTAAAAGAGGTCTTTTAATTGATGTCTGTTTTCATAAAGAATGTGACTACACTTCTGCATGAGAGCGACCGACGAGATTCGAACTCGTGATCTCCTGTTTACAAGACAGGCGCTTTAACCTACTAAGCCACGGGGTCTCGATTCCATTCGGTTCGAATTACGATTCCAAATGTCATGCTTCAAATTTTACTAAAAGAGCTCTTTCAGTTCAAGTATTGTTACATAAAAAAATTTAACCATAATTCGACATGAGAGGCACCGACGAGATTCGAAATCATGATCTCCTGTTTACTAGACAGGCGCTTTAACCAACTAAGCCACGGCGCCTCGATTCTATTCGATTCGAATTACGATTCCAAATGAAAATCTTTAAATTTTACTAAAAGAGCTCTTTTAATTGATGTTAATTTTCTTAAAAAAGTGACCATACTTCTATAAGAAAGGCACCGACGAGATTCTAAATCATTACCTCCTGGTCACTAGACAGGCGCTATAACCAACTTAGCCTCGGCGCCTCGATGCCATAGGTTTCGAATTACGATTCCAAATGTTATGCTTTAAATTTTACTAAAATAGCTCTTTTAATTTATGTTAATTTTCTCTAAAAAGTGACCATACTTCTATAAGAAAGGCACCGACGAGATTCTAAATCATTACATCCTGGTCACTAGACAGGCGCTATAACCAAATTAGCCACGGCGCCTCGATGCCGTAGGGCTCGAATTACGATTCCAAATGTCATGGTTAAATTTTACTAATGAGCTCTTTTAATTGATGTATGTTTTCATAAAAAATATGACCACACTTCTACATAAGAGGCACCGACGAGATTCGAACTCGTGATCTCCTGTTTACTAGACAGGCGCTTTAACCAACTAAGCCAAGGCGTCCCAATTCCACTGTGTTCGAATTTACGTCCCAAATGAAAAGCTATAAATTTTACTAAAAGAGCTCTTTTAATTGATGTCTGTTTTCATAAAAAATGTGACTACACTTCTGCATGAGGGCACCGACGAGATTCGAACTCGTGGTCTCCAGTTTACTAGAAAGGCGCTTTAACCAACTAAGCCACGGCGCCTCGATTCCGTTCGATTCGAATTACGATTCCAAATGAAAATCTTTAAATTTTACTAAAATAGCTCTTTTAATTGATGTTAATTTTCTTTAAAAAGTGACCATACTTCTATAGGAAAGGCACCGACGCGATTCTAAATCATTACCTCCTGGTCACTAGACAGGCGCTATAACCAACTTAGCCACGGCGCCTCGATGCCATAGGGTTCGAATTACGATTCTAAATGTCATGCTTTAAATTTTACTAATGAGCTCTTTTAATTCATGTATGTTTTCATAAAAAATCTGACCACACTTCTACATAAGAGGCACCGACGAGATTCGAACTCGTGATCTCCTGTTTACTAGACAGGCGCATTAACCGACTAAGCCACGGCGCCTCGATTCCAGTGGATTCGAATTACGATTCCAAATGAAAATCTTTAAATTTTACTAAAATAGCTCTTTTAATTGATGGTAATTTTCTTTAAAAAGTGACAATACTTCTACATAAGAGGCACCGACGAGATTCGAACTCGTGATCTCCTGTTTACTAGACAGGCGCTTTAACCAACTAAGCCACGGCGCCTCGATTCCACTGCGTTCGAATTTCCGTCCCAAATGAAGAGCTATAAATTTTACTAAAAAAGCTCTTTTAATTGATGTCTGTTTTCATAAAAAATGTGACCACACTTCTACATGAGAGGCACCGACGAGATTCGAACTCGTGATCTCCGGTTTACTAGACAGGCGCTTTAACCAACTAAGCCACGGCGCCTCGATTCCATACGATTCGAATTACGATTCCAAATGAATATCTTTAAATTTTACTAAAATAGCTCTTTTAATTTATGTTAATTTTCTTTAAAAAGTGACCATACTTCTATAAGAAATCCACCGACGAGATTCTAAATCATTACCTCCTGGTCACTAGACAGGCGCTATAACCAACTTAGCCACGGCGCCTCGATGCCATAGGGTTCGAATTATGATTCCAAATGTCATGCTTTAAATTTTACTAATGAGCCCTTTTAATTCATGTATGTTTTCATAAAAAATTTGACCACACTTCTACATGAGAGGCACCGACTAAAATCGAACTCATGATCTCCTGTTTATAAATCAGACGCTTTAACCAACTTAGCCACGGCGCCTCGATGCCATAGGGTTCGAATTACGATTCCAAATGTCATGCTTTAAATTTTACTAATGAGCTCTTTTAATTGATGTATGTTTTCATAAAAAATGTGACCACACTTCTACATAAGAGGCACCGACGAGATTCGAACTCGTGATCTCCTGTTTACTAGACAGGCGCTTTAACCAACTAAGCCACGGCGCCTCGATATCACTGCGTTCGAATTTCCGTCCCAAATGAAGAGCTATAAACTTTACTAAAAGAGCTCTTTTAATTTATCTCTGTTTTCATAAAAAATGTGACCACACTTCTACATGAGAGGCACCGACGAGATTCGAACTCGTGATCTCCGGTTTACTAGACAGGCGCTTTAACCAACTAAGCCACGGCGCCTCGATTCCATACGATTCGAATTACGATTCCAAATGAATATCTTTAAATTTTACTAAAATAGCTCTTTTAATTTATGTTAATTTTCTTTAAAAAGTGACCATACTTCTATAAGAAATCCACCGACGAGATTCTAAATCATTACCTCCTGGTCACTAGACAGGCGCTATAACCAACTTAGCCACGGCGCCTCGATGCCATAGGGTTCGAATTATGATTCCAAATGTCATGCTTTAAATTTTACTAATGAGCCCTTTTAATTCATGTATGTTTTCATAAAAAATTTGACCACACTTCTACATGAGAGGCACCGACTAAAATCGAACTCATGATCTCCTGTTTATAAATCAGACGCTTTAACCAACTTAGCCACGGCGCCTCGATGCCATAGGGTTCGAATTACGATTCCAAATGTCATGCTTTAAATTTTACTAATGAGCTCTTTTAATTGATGTCTCTTTTCATAAAAAATGTGACTACACTTCTAAATGAGAGGCACCGACGAGAATCGAATTCGTGATCTCCTGTTTACTACACAGGCGCTTTTACCAACTTAGCCACGGCGCCTCGATGCCATAGGGTTCGAATTACGATTCCAAATGTCATGCTTTAAATTTTACTAATGAGCTCTTTTAATTGATGTATGTTTTCATAAAAAATGTGACCACACTTCTACATAAGAGGCACCGACGAGAATCGAACTCGTGATCTCCTGTTTACTAGACAGGCGCTTTAACCAACTAAGCCACGCCGCCTCGATATCACTGCGTTCGAATTTCCGTCCCAAATGAAGAGCTATAAATTTTACTAATAGAGCTCTTTTAATTTATCTCTGTTTTCATAAAAAATGTGACCAAACTTCTACATGAGAGGCACCGACGAGATTCGAACTCGTGATCTCCTGTTTACTAGACAGGCGTTTTGACTAACTAAGCCACGGCGCCTCGATTCCATTCGATTCAAATTACGATTCCAAATGAAAATCTTTAAATTTTACTAAAATAGCTCTTTTAATTGATGTTAACTTTCTTTAAAAAGTGACCATACTTCTATAAGAAAGGCACCGACGAGATTCTAAATCATAACCTCCTGGTCACTAGACAGGCGCTATAAACAACTTAGCCACGGCGCTTCGATGCCATAGGGTTCGAATTACGATTATAAATGTCATGCTTTAAATTTTACTAATGAGCTCTTTTAATTGATGTATGTTTTCATAAAAAATGTGACCACACTTCTACATAAGAGGCACCGACGAGATTCGAACTCGTGATCTCCTGTTTACTAGACAGGCGCTTTAACCAACTAACCCACGGCGCCTCGATATCACTGCGTTCGAATTTCCGTCCCAAATGAAGAGCTATAAACTTTACTAAAAGAGCTCTTTTAATTTATCTCTGTTTTCATAAAAAATGTGACCAAACTTCTACATGAGAGGCACCGACGAGATTCGAACTCGTGATCTCCTGTTTACTAGACAGGCGCTTTGACCAACTAAGCCACGGCGCCTCGATTCCATTCGATTCAAATTACGATTCCAAATGAAAATCTTTAAATTTTACTAAAATAGCTCTTTTAATTGATGTTAACTTTCTTTAAAAAGTGACCATACTTCTATAAGAAAGGCACCGACGAGATTCTAAATCATAACCTCCTGGTCACCTAGACAGGCGCTATAAACAACTTAGCCACGGCGCCTCGATGCCATAGGGTTCGAATTACGATTATAAATGTCATGCTTTAAATTTTACTAATGAGCTCTTTTAATTGATGTATGTTTTCATAAAAAATGTGACCACACTTCTACATAAGAGGCACCGACGAGATTCGAACTCGTTATCTCCTGTTTACTAGCCAGGCGATTTAACCAACTAAGCCACGGCACCCCGATTAAACTGTGTTCGAATTTACGTCCCAAATGAAAAGCTATAAATTTTACTAAAAGAACTCTTTTAATTGATGTCTCTTTTCATAAAAAATGTGACCACACTTCTAAATGAGAAGCACCGACGAGAATCGAATTCGTGATCTCCTGTTTACTACACAGGCGCTTTTACCAACTAAGCCACGGCGCCTCGATTCCATTCGATTCAAATTACGATTCCAAATGAAAATCTTTAAATTTTACTAAAATAGCTCTTTTAATTGATGTTAACTTTCTTTAAAAAGTGACCATACTTCTATAAGAAAGGCACCGACGAGATTCTAAATCATAACCTCCTGATCACTAGACAGGCGCTATAAACAACTTAGCCACGGCGCTTCGATGCCATAGGGTTCGAATTACGATTATAAATGTCATGCTTTAAATTTTACTAATGAGCTCTTTTAATTGATGTATGTTTTCATAAAAAATGTGACCACACTTCTACATAAGAGGCACCGACGAGATTCGAACTCGTGATCTCCTGTTTACTAGACAGGCGCTTTAACCAACTAAGCCACGGCGCCTCGATATCACTGTGTTCGAATTTACGTCCCAAATGAAAAGCTATAAATTTTACTAAAAGAACTCTTTTAATTGATGTCTCTTTTCATAAAAAATGTGACCACACTTCTAAATGAGAAGCACCGACGAGAATCGAATTCGTGATCTCCTGTTTACTACACAGGCGCTTTTACCAACTAAGCCACGGCGCTTTGATTCCATTCGATTCAAATTACGATTCCAAATGAAAATCTTTAAATTTTACTAAAATAGCTCTTTTAATTGATGTTAACTTTCTTTAAAAAGTGACCATACTTCTATAAGAAAGGCACCGACGAGATTCTAAATCATAACCTCCTGGTCACTAGACAGGCGCTATAAACAACTTAGCCACGGCGCTTCGATGCCATAGGGTTCGAATTACGATTATAAATGTCATGCTTTAAATTTTACTAATGAGCTCTTTTAATTGATGTATGTTTTCATAAAAAATGTGACCACACTTCTACATAAGAGGCACCGACGAGATTCGAACTCGTGATCTCCTGTTTACTAGACAGGCGCTTTAACCAACTAAGCCACGGCGCCTCGATATCACTGTGTTCGAATTTACGTCCCAAATGAAAAGCTATAAATTTTACTAAAAGAACTCTTTTAATTGATGTCTCTTTTCATAAAAAATGTGACCACACTTCTAAATGAGAAGCACCGACGAGAATCGAATTCGTGATCTCCTGTTTACTACACAGGCGCTTTTACCAACTAAGCCACGGCGCTTTGATTCCATTCGATTCAAATTACGATTCCAAATGAAAATCTTTAAATTTTACTAAAATAGCTCTTTTAATTGATGTTAACTTTCTTTAAAAAGTGACCATACTTCTATAAGAAAGGCACCGACGAGATTCTAAATCATAACCTCCTGGTCACTAGACAGGCGCTATAAACAACTTAGCCACGGCGCTTCGATGCCATAGGGTTCGAATTACGATTATAAATGTCATGCTTTAAATTTTACTAATGAGCTCTTTTAATTGATGTATGTTTTCATAAAAAATGTGACCACACTTCTACATAAGAGGCACCGACGAGATTCGAACTCGTGATCTCCTGTTTACTAGACAGGCGCTTTAACCAACTAAGCCACGGCGCCTCGATATCACTGCGTTCGAATTTCCGTCCCAAATGAAGAGCTATAAACTTTACTAAAAGAGCTCTTTTAATTTATCTCTGTTTTCATAAAAAATGTGACCAAACTTCTACATGAGAGGCACCGACGAGATTCGAACTCGTGATCTCCTGTTTACTAGACAGGCGCTTTGACCAACTAAGCCACGGCGCCTCGATTCCATTCGATTCAAATTACGATTCCAAATGAAAATCTTTAAATTTTACTAAAATAGCTCTTTTAATTGATGTTAACTTTCTTTAAAAAGTGACCATACTTCTATAAGAAAGGCACCGACGAGATTCTAAATCATAACCTCCTGGTCACCTAGACAGGCGCTATAAACAACTTAGCCACGGCGCCTCGATGCCATAGGGTTCGAATTACGATTATAAATGTCATGCTTTAAATTTTACTAATGAGCTCTTTTAATTGATGTATGTTTTCATAAAAAATGTGACCACACTTCTACATAAGAGGCACCGACGAGATTCGAACTCGTTATCTCCTGTTTACTAGCCAGGCGATTTAACCAACTAAGCCACGGCACCCCGATTAAACTGTGTTCGAATTTACGTCCCAAATGAAAAGCTATAAATTTTACTAAAAGAACTCTTTTAATTGATGTCTCTTTTCATAAAAAATGTGACCACACTTCTAAATGAGAAGCACCGACGAGAATCGAATTCGTGATCTCCTGTTTACTACACAGGCGCTTTTACCAACTAAGCCACGGCGCCTCGATTCCATTCGATTCGAATTACGATTCCAAATGAAAATCTGTAAATTTTACTAAACTAGCTCTTTTAATTGATGTTAATTTTCTTTAAAAAGTGAACATACTTCTATAAGAAAGGCACCGACGAGATTCTAAATCATTACCTCCTAGTCACTAGACGCGCTATAAACAACTTAGCCACGGCGCCTCGATGCCATAGGGTTCGAATTACGATTATAAATGTCATGCTTTAAATTTTACTAATGAGCTCTTTTAATTGATGTATGTTTTCATAAAAAATGTGACCACACTTCTAAATGAGAGGAACCGACGAGATTCGAACTCGTGATCTCCATTTTACTAGACAGGCGCTTTAACCAACTTAGCCACGGCGCCTCGATGCCATAGGGTTCGAATTACGATTCCAAATGTCATGCTTTAAATTTTACTAATGAGCTCTTTTAATTTATCTCTGTTTTCATAAAAAATGTGACCAAACTTCTACATGAGAGGCACCGACGAGATTCGAACTCGTGATCTCCTGTTTACTAGACAGGCGCTTTGACCAACTAAGCCACGGCGCCTCGATTCCATTCGATTCAAATTACGATTCCAAATGAAAATCTTTAAATTTTACTAAAATAGCTCTTTTAATTGATGTTAACTTTCTTTAAAAAGTGACCATACTTCTATAAGAAAGGCACCGACGAGATTCTAAATCATAACCTCCTGGTCACCTAGACAGGCGCTATAAACAACTTAGCCACGGCGCCTCGATGCCATAGGGTTCGAATTACGATTATAAATGTCATGCTTTAAATTTTACTAATGAGCTCTTTTAATTGATGTATGTTTTCATAAAAAATGTGACCACACTTCTACATAAGAGGCACCGACGAGATTCGAACTCGTTATCTCCTGTTTACTAGCCAGGCGATTTAACCAACTAAGCCACGGCACCCCGATTAAACTGTGTTCGAATTTACGTCCCAAATGAAAAGCTATAAATTTTACTAAAAGAACTCTTTTAATTGATGTCTCTTTTCATAAAAAATGTGACCACACTTCTAAATGAGAAGCACCGACGAGAATCGAATTCGTGATCTCCTGTTTACTACACAGGCGCTTTTACCAACTAAGCCACGGCGCCTCGATTCCATTCGATTCGAATTACGATTCCAAATGAAAATCTGTAAATTTTACTAAACTAGCTCTTTTAATTGATGTTAATTTTCTTTAAAAAGTGAACATACTTCTATAAGAAAGGCACCGACGAGATTCTAAATCATTACCTCCTAGTCACTAGACGTGCTATAAACAACTTAGCCACGGCGCCTCGATGCCATAGGGTTCGAATTACGATTATAAATGTCATGCTTTAAATTTTACTAATGAGCTCTTTTAATTGATGTATGTTTTCATAAAAAATGTGACCACACTTCTAAATGAGAGGAACCGACGAGATTCGAACTCGTGATCTCCATTTTACTAGACAGGCGCTTTAACCAACTTAGCCACGGCGCCTCGATGCCATAGGGTTCGAATTACGATTCCAAATGTCATGCTTTAAATTTTACTAATGAGCTCTTTTAATTGATGTATGTTTTCATAAAAAATGTGACCACACTTCTACATAAGAGGCACCGACGAGATTCGAACTCGTGATCTCCTGTTTACTAGACAGGCGCTTTAACCAACTAAGCCACGGCGCCTCGATATCACTGCGTTCGAATTTCCGTCCCAAATGAAGAGCTATATATTTTACTAAAACAGCTCTTTCAATTTATCTCTGTTTTCATAAAAAATGTGACCAAACTTCTACATGAGAGGCACTGACGAGATTCGAACTCGTTATCTCCTGTTTACTAGCCAGGCGCTTTAACCAACTAAGCCACGGCACCCAGATTAAACTGTGTTCGAATTTACGTCCCAAATGAAAAGCTATAAATTTTACTAAAAGAGCTCTTTTAATTGATGTCTGTTTTCATAAAAAATGTGACCACACTTCTAAATGAGAGGAACCGACGAGATTCGAACTCGTGATCTCCATTTTACTAGACAGGCGCTTTAACCAACTTAGCCACGGCGCCTCGATGCCATAGGGTTCGAATTACGATTCCAAATGTCATGCTTTAAATTTTACTAATGAGCTCTTTTAATTGATGTATGTTTTCATAAAAAATGTGACCACACTTCGACATAAGAGGCACCGACGAGATTCGAACTCGTGATCTCCTGTTTACTAGACAGGCGCTTTAACCAACTAAGCCACGGCGCCTCGATATCACTGCGTTCGAATTTCCGTCCCAAATGAAGAGCTATAAATTTTACTAAAAGAGCTCTTTTAATTTATCTCTGTTTTCATAAAAAATGTGACCAAACTTCTACATGAGAGGCACCGACGAGATTCGAACTCGTGATCTCCTGTTTACTAGACAGCCGCTTTGACCAACTAAGCCACGGCGCCTCGATTCCATTCGATTCAAATTACGATTCCAAATGAAAATCTTAAAATTTTACTAAACTAGCTCTTTTAATTGATGTTAATTTTCTTTAAAAAGTGAACATACTTCTATAAGAAAGGCACCGACGAGATTCAAAATCATTACCTCCTGGTCACTAGACGCGCTATAAACAACTTAGCCACGGCGCCTCGATGCCATAGGGTTCGAATTACGATTATAAATGTCATGCTTTAAATTTTACTAATGAGCTCTTTTAATTGATGTATGTTTTCATAAAAAATGTGACCACACTTCTACATAAGAGGCACCGACGAGATTCGAACTCGTTATCTTCTGTTTACTAGCCAGGCGCTTTAACCAACTAAGCCACGGCACCCCGATTAAACTGTGTTCGAATTTACGTCCCAAATGAAAAGCTATAATTTTTACTAAAAGAGCTCTTTTAATTGATGTCTGTTTTCATAAAAAATGTGACCACACTTCTAAATGAGAGGAACCGACGAGATTCGAACTCGTGATCTCCATTTTACTAGACAGGCGCTTTAACCAACTTAGCCACGGCGCCTTGATGCCATAGGGTTCGAATTACGATTCCAAATGTCATGCTTTAAATTTTACTAATGAGCTCTTTTAATTGATGTATGTTTTCATAAAAAATGTGACCACACTTCTACATAAGAGGCACCGACGAGATTCGAACTCGTGATCTCCTGTTTACTATACAGGCGCTTTAACCAACTAAGCCACGGCGCCTCGATATCACTGCGTTCGAATTTCCGTCCCAAATGAAGAGCTATATATTTTACTAAAAGAGCTCTTTCAATTTATCTCTGTTTTCATAAAAAATGTGACCAAACTTCTACATGAGAGGCACTGACGAGATTCGAACTCGTTATCTCCTGTTTACTAGCCAGGCGCTTTAACCAACTAAGCCACGGCACCCCGATTAAACTGTGTTCGAATTTACGTCCCAAATGAAAAGCTATAAATTTTACTAAAAGAGCTCTTTTAATTGATGTCTGTTTTCATAAAAAATGTGACCACACTTCTAAATGAGAGGAACCGACGAGATTCGAACTCGTGATCTCCATTTTACTAGACAGGCGCTTTAACCAACTTAGCCACGGCGCCTCGATGCCATAGGGTTCGAATTACGATTCCAAATGTCATGCTTTAAATTTTACTAATGAGCTCTTTTAATTGATGTATGTTTTCATAAAAAATGTGACCACACTTCTACATAAGAGGCACCGACGAGATTCGAACTCGTGATCTCCTGTTTACTAGACAGGCGCTTTAACCAACTAAGCCACGGCGCCTCGATATCACTGCGTTCGAATTTCCGTCCCAAATGAAGAGCTATAAACTTTACTAAAAGAGCTCTTTTAATTTATCTCTGTTTTCATAAAAAATGTGACCAAACTTCTACATGAGAGGCACCGACGAGATTCGAACTCGTGATCTCCTGTTTACTAGACAGGCGCTTTGACCAACTAAGCCACGGCGCCTCGATTCCATTCGATTCAAATTACGATTCCAAATGAAAATCTTTAAATTTTACTAAAATAGCTCTTTTAATTGATGTTAACTTTCTTTAAAAAGTGACCATACTTCTATAAGAAAGGCACCGACGAGATTCTAAATCATAACCTCCTGGTCACTAGACAGGCGCTATAAACAACTTAGCCACGGCGCCTCGATGCCATAGGGTTCGAATTACGATTATAAATGTCATGCTTTAAATTTTACTAATGAGCTCTTTTAATTGATGTATGTTTTCATAAAAAATGTGACCACACTTCTACATAAGAGGCACCGACGAGATTCGAACTCGTTATCTCCTGTTTACTAGCCAGGCGATTTAACCAACTAAGCCACGGCACCCCGATTAAACTGTGTTCGAATTTACGTCCCAAATGAAAAGCTATAAATTTTACTAAAAGAACTCTTTTAATTGATGTCTCTTTTCATAAAAAATGTGACCACACTTCTAAATGAGAGGCACCGACGAGAATCGAATTCGTGATCTCCTGTTTACTACACAGGCGCTTTTACCAACTAAGCCACGGCGCCTCGATTCCATTCGATTCGAATTACGATTCCAAATGAAAATCTGTAAATTTTACTAAACTAGCTCTTTTAATTGATGTTAATTTTCTTTAAAAAGTGAACATACTTCTATAAGAAAGGCACCGACGAGATTCTAAATCATTACCTCCTAGTCACTAGACGCGCTATAAACAACTTAGCCACGGCGCCTCGATGCCATAGGGTTCGAATTACGATTCCAAATGTCATGCTTTAAATTTTACTAATGAGCTCTTTTAATTGATGTATGTTTTCATAAAAAATGTGACCACACTTCTACATAAGAGGCACCGACGAGATTCGAACTCGTGATCTCCTGTTTACTAGACAGGCGCTTTAACCAACTAAGCCACGGCGCCTCGATATCACTGCGTTCGAATTTCCGTCCCAAATGAAGAGCTATATATTTTACTAAAAGAGCTCTTTCAATTGATGTCTGTTTTCATAAAAAATGTGACCAAACTTCTACATGAGAGGCACTGACGAGATTCGAACTCGTTATCTCCTGTTTACTAGCCAGGCGCTTTAACCAACTAAGCCACGGCACCCCGATTAAACTGTGTTCGAATTTACGTCCCAAATGAAAAGCTATAAATTTTACTAAAAGAGCTCTTTTAATTGATGTCTGTTTTCATAAAAAATGTGACCACACTTCTAAATGAGAGGAACCGACGAGATTCGAACTCGTGATCTCCATTTTACTAGACAGGCGCTTTAACCAACTTAGCCACGGCGCCTCGATGCCATAGGGTTCGAATTACGATTCCAAATGTCATGCTTTAAATTTTACTAATGAGCTCTTTTAATTGATGTATGTTTTCATAAAAAATGTGACCACACTTCGACATAAGAGGCACCGACGAGATTCGAACTCGTGATCTCCTGTTTACTAGACAGGCGCTTTAACCAACTAAGCCACGGCGCCTCGATATCACTGCGTTCGAATTTCCGTCCCAAATGAAGAGCTATAAATTTTACTAAAAGAGCTCTTTTAATTTATCTCTGTTTTCATAAAAAATGTGACCAAACTTCTACATGAGAGGCACCGACGAGATTCGAACTCGTGATCTCCTGTTTACTAGACAGGCGCTTTGACCAACTAAGCCACGGCGCCTCGATTCCATTCGATTCAAATTACGATTCCAAATGAAAATCTTTAAATTTTACTAAACTAGCTCTTTTAGTTGATGTTAATTTTCTTTAAAAAGTGAACATACTTCTATAAGAAAGGCACCGACGAGATTCTAAATCATTACCTCCTGGTCACTAGACGCGCTAAAAACAACTTAGCCACGGCGCCTCGATGCCATAGGGTTCGAATTACGATTATAAATGTCATGCTTTAAATTTTACTAATGAGCTCTTTTAATTGATGTATGTTTTCATAAAAAATGTGACCACACTTCTACATAAGAGGCACCGACGAGATTCGAACTCGTTATCTTCTGTTTACTAGCCAGGCGCTTTAACCAACTAAGCCACGGCACCCCGATTAAACTGTGTTCGAATTTACGTCCCAAATGAAAAGCTATAATTTTTACTAAAAGAGCTCTTTTAATTGATGTCTGTTTTCATAAAAAATGTGACCACACTTCTAAATGAGAGGAACCGACGAGATTCGAACTAGTGATCTCCATTTTACTAGACAGGCGCTTTAACCAACTTAGCCACGGCGCCTCGATGCCATAGGGTTCGAATTACGATTCCAAATGTCATGCTTTAAATTTTACTAATGAGCTCTTTTAATTGATGTATGTTTTCATAAAAAATGTGACCACACTTCCACATAAGAGGCACCGACGAGATTCGAACTCGTGATCTCCTGTTTACTAGACAGTCGCTTTAACCAACTAAGCCACGGCGCCTCGATATCACTGCGTTCGAATTTCCGTCCCAAATGAAGAGCTATATATTTTACTAAAAGAGCTCTTTCAATTTATCTCTGTTTTCATAAAAAATGTGACCAAACTTCTACATGAGAGGCACTGACGAGATTCGAACTCGTTATCTCCTGTTTACTAGCCAGGCGCTTTAACCAACTAAGCCACGGCACCCCGATTAAACTGTGTTCGAATTTACGTCCCAAATGAAAAGCTATAAATTTTACTAAAAGAGCTCTTTTAATTGATGTCTGTTTTCATAAAAAATGTGACCACACTTCTAAATGAGAGGAACCGACGAGATTCGAACTCGTGATCTCCATTTTACTAGACAGGCGCTTTAACCAACTTAGCCACGGCGCCTCGATGCCATAGGGTTCGAATTACGATTCCAAATGTCATGCTTTAAATTTTACTAATGAGCTCTTTTAATTGATGTATGTTTTCATAAAAAATGTGACCACACTTCTACATAAGAGGCACCGACGAGATTCGAACTCGTGATCTCCTGTTTACTAGACAGGCGCTTTAACCAACTAAGCCACGGCGCCTCGATATCACTGCGTTCGAATTTCCGTCCCAAATGAAGAGCTATAAACTTTACTAAAAGAGCTCTTTTAATTTATCTCTGTTTTCATAAAAAATGTGACCAAACTTCTACATGAGAGGCACCGACGAGATTCGAACTCGTGATCTCCTGTTTACTAGACAGGCGCTTTGACCAACTAAGCCACGGCGCCTCGATTCCATTCGATTCAAATTACGATTCCAAATGAAAATCTTTAAATTTTACTAAAATAGCTCTTTTAATTGATGTTAACTTTCTTTAAAAAGTGACCATACTTCTATAAGAAAGGCACCGACGAGATTCTAAATCATAACCTCCTGGTCACTAGACAGGCGCTATAAACAACTTAGCCACGGCGCCTCGATGCCATAGGGTTCGAATTACGATTATAAATGTCATGCTTTAAATTTTACTAATGAGCTCTTTTAATTGATGTATGTTTTCATAAAAAATGTGACCACACTTCTACATAAGAGGCACCGACGAGATTCGAACTCGTTATCTCCTGTTTACTAGCCAGGCGATTTAACCAACTAAGCCACGGCACCCCGATTAAACTGTGTTCGAATTTACGTCCCAAATGAAAAGCTATAAATTTTACTAAAAGAACTCTTTTAATTGATGTCTCTTTTCATAAAAAATGTGACCACACTTCTAAATGAGAGGCACCGACGAGAATCGAATTCGTGATCTCCTGTTTACTACACAGGCGCTTTTACCAACTAAGCCACGGCGCCTCGATTCCATTCGATTCGAATTACGATTCCAAATGAAAATCTGTAAATTTTACTAAACTAGCTCTTTTAATTGATGTTAATTTTCTTTAAAAAGTGAACATACTTCTATAAGAAAGGCACCGACGAGATTCTAAATCATTACCTCCTAGTCACTAGACGCGCTATAAACAACTTAGCCACGGCGCCTCGATGCCATAGGGTTCGAATTACGATTCCAAATGTCATGCTTTAAATTTTACTAATGAGCTCTTTTAATTGATGTATGTTTTCATAAAAAATGTGACCACACTTCTACATAAGAGGCACCGACGAGATTCGAACTCGTGATCTCCTGTTTACTAGACAGGCGCTTTAACCAACTAAGCCACGGCGCCTCGATATCACTGCGTTCGAATTTCCGTCCCAAATGAAGAGCTATATATTTTACTAAAAGAGCTCTTTCAATTGATGTCTGTTTTCATAAAAAATGTGACCAAACTTCTACATGAGAGGCACTGACGAGATTCGAACTCGTTATCTCCTGTTTACTAGCCAGGCGCTTTAACCAACTAAGCCACGGCACCCCGATTAAACTGTGTTCGAATTTACGTCCCAAATGAAAAGCTATAAATTTTACTAAAAGAGCACTTTTAATTGATGTCTGTTTTCATAAAAAATGTGACCACACTTCTAAATGAGAGGAACCGACGAGATTCGAACTCGTGATCTCCATTTTACTAGACAGGCGCTTTAACCAACTTAGCCACGGCGCCTCGATGCCATAGGGTTCGAATTACGATTCCAAATGTCATGCTTTAAATTTTACTAATGAGCTCTTTTAATTGATGTATGTTTTCATAAAAAATGTGACCACACTTCGACATAAGAGGCACCGACGAGATTCGAACTCGTGATCTCCTGTTTACTAGACAGGCGCTTTAACCAACTAAGCCACGGCGCCTCGATATCACTGCGTTCGAATTTCCGTCCCAAATGAAGAGCTATAAATTTTACTAAAAGAGCTCCTTTAATTTATCTCTGTTTTCATAAAAAATGTGACCAAACTTCTACATGAGAGGCACCGACGAGATTCGAACTCGTTATCTCCTGTTTACTAGACAGGCGCTTTGACCAACTAAGCCACGGCGCCTCGATTCCATTCGATTCAAATTACGATTCCAAATGAAAATCTTTAAATTTTACTAAAATAGCTCTTTTAATTGATGTTAACTTTCTTTAAAAAGTGACCATACTTCTATAAGAAAGGCACCGACGAGATTCTAAATCATAACCTCCTGGTCACTAGACAGGCGCTAAAACAACTTAGCCACGGCGCCTCGATGCCATAGGGTTCGAATTACGATTATAAATGTCATGCTTTAAATTTTACTAATGAGCTCTTTTAATTGATGTATGTTTTCATAAAAAATGTGACCACACTTCTACATAAGAGGCACCGACGAGATTCGAACTCGTTATCTCCTGTTTACTAGCCAGGCGCTTTAACCAACTAAGCCACGGCACCCCGATTAAACGGTGTTCGAATTTACGTCCCAAATGAAAAGCTATAAATTTTACTAAAAGAGCTCTTTTAATTGATGTCTCTTTTCATAAAAAATGTGACCACACTTCTAAATGAGAGGCACCGACGAGAATCGAATTCGTGATCTCCTGTTTACTACACAGGCGCTTTTACCAACTAAGCCACGGCGCTTTGATTCCATTCGATTCAAATTACGATTCCAAATGAAAATCTTTAAATTTTACTAAACTAGCTCTTTTAATTGATGTTAATTTTCTTTAAAAAGTGAACATACTTCTATAAGAAAGGCACCGACGAGATTCTAAATCATTACCTCCTGGTCACTAGACGCGCTAAAAACAACTTAGCCACGGCGCCTCGATGCCATAGGGTTCGAATTACGATTATAAATGTCATGCTTTAAATTTTACTAATGAGCTCTTTTAATTGATGTATGTTTTCATAAAAAATGTGACCACACTTCTACATAAGAGGCACCGACGAGATTCGAACTCGTTATCTTCTGTTTACTAGCCAGGCGCTTTAACCAACTAAGCCACGGCACCCCGATTAAACTGTGTTCGAATTTACGTCCCAAATGAAAAGCTATAATTTTTACTAAAAGAGCTCTTTTAATTGATGTCTGTTTTCATAAAAAATGTGACCACACTTCTAAATGAGAGGAACCGACGAGATTCGAACTCGTGATCTCCATTTTACTAGACAGGCGCTTTAACCAACTTAGCCACGGCGCCTCGATGCCATAGGGTTCGAATTACGATTCCAAATGTCATGCTTTAAATTTTACTAATGAGCTCTTTTAATTGATGTATGTTTTCATAAAAAATGTGACCACACTTCTACATAAGAGGCACCGACGAGATTCGAACTCGTGATCTCCTGTTTACTAGACAGGCGCTTTAACCAACTAAGCCACGGCGCCTCGATATCACTGCGTTCGAATTTCCGTCCCAAATGAAGAGCTATATATTTTACTAAAAGAGCTCTTTCAATTTATCTCTGTTTTCATAAAAAATGTGACCAAACTTCTACATGAGACGCACTGACGAGATTCGAACTCGTGATATCCTGTTTACTAGACAGGCGCTTTGACCAACTAAGCCACGGCGCCTCGATTCCATTCGATTCGAATTACGATTCCAAATGAAAATCTTTAAATTTTACTAAAATAGCTCTTTTAATTGATGTTAATTTTCTTTAAAAAGTGACCATACTTCTATAAGAAAGGCACCGACGAGATTCTAAATCATTACCTCCTGGTCACTAGACAGGCGCTATAAACAACTTAGCCACGGCGCCTCGATGCCATAGGGTTCGAATTACGATTATAAATGTCATGCTTTAAATTTTACTAATGAGCTCTTTTAATTGATGTATGTTTTCATAAAAAATGTGACCACACTTCTACATAAGAGGCACCGACGAGATTCGAACTCGTTATCTCCTGTTTACTAGCCAGGCGCTTTAACCAACTAAGCCACGGCACCCCGATTAAACTGTGTTCGAATTTACGTCCCAAATGAAAAGCTATAAATTTTACTAAAATAGCTCTTTTAATTGATGTCTGTTTTCATAAAAAATGTGACCACACTTCTAAATGAGAGGAACCGACGAGATTCGAACTCGTGATCTCCATTTTACTAGACAGGCGCTTTAACCAACTTAGCCACGGCGCCTCGATGCCATAGGGTTCGAATTACGATTCCAAATGTCATGCTTTAAATTTTACTAATGAGCTCTTTTAATTGATGTATGTTTTCATAAAAAATGTGACCACACTTCTACATAAGAGGCACCGACGAGATTCGAACTCGTGATCTCCTGTTTACTATACAGGCGCTTTAACCAACTAAGCCACGGCGCCTCGATATCACTGCATTCGAATTTCCGTCCCAAATGAAGAGCTATAAATTTTACTAAAAGAGCTCTTTTAATTTATCTCTGTTTTCATAAAAAATGTGACCAAACTTCTACATGAGAGGCACCGACGAGATTCGAACTCGTGATCTCCTGTTTACTAGACAGGCGCTTTGACCAACTAAGCCACGGCGCCTCGATTCCATTCGATTCAAATTACGATTCCAAATGAAAATCTTTAAATTTTACTAAAATAGCTCTTTTAATTGATGTTAACTTTCATAAAAAAGTGACCATACTTCTATAAGAAAGGCACCGACGAGATTCTAAATCATAACCTCCTGGTCACTAGACAGGCGCTATAAACAACTTAGCCACGGCGCCTCGATGCCATAGGGTTCGAATTACGATTATAAATGTCATGCTTTAAATTTTACTAATGAGCTCTTTTAATTGATGTATGTTTTCATAAAAAATGTGACCACACTTCTACATAAGAGGCACCGACGAGATTCGAACTCGTTATCTCCTGTTTACTAGCCAGGCGCTTTAACCAACTAAGCCACGGCACCCCGATTAAACTGTGTTCGAATTTACGTCCCAAATGAAAAGCTATAAATTTTACTAAAAGAGCTCTTTTAATTGATGTCTCTTTTCATAAAAAATGTGACCACACTTCTAAATGAGAGGCACCGACGAGAATCGAATTCGTGATCTCCTGTTTACTACACAGGCGCTTTTACCAACTAAGCCACGGCGCCTCGATTCCATTCGATTCGAATTACGATTCCAAATGAAAATCTTTAAATTTTACTAAACTAGCTGTTTTAATTGATGTTAATTTTCTTTAAAAAGTGAACATACTTCTATAAGAAAGGCACCGACGAGATTCTAAATCATTACCTCCTAGTCACTAGACGCGCTATAAACAACTTAGCCACGGCGCCTCGATGCCATAGGGTTCGAATTACGATTCCAAATGTCATGCTTTAAATTTTACTAATGAGCTCTTTTAATTGATGTATGTTTTCATAAAAAATGTGACCACACTTCTACATAAGAGGCACCGACGAGATTCGAACTCGTGATCTCCTGTTTACTAGACAGGCGCTTTAACCAACTAAGCCACGGCGCCTCGATATCACTGCGTTCGAATTTCCGTCCCAAATGAAGAGCTATATATTTTACTAAAAGAGCTCTTTCAATTGATGTCTGTTTTCATAAAAAATGTGACCAAACTTCTACATGAGAGGCACTGACGAGATTCGAACTCGTTATCTCCTGTTTACTAGCCAGGCGCTTTAACCAACTAAGCCACGGCACCCCGATTAAACTGTGTTCGAATTTACGTCCCAAATGAAAAGCTATAAATTTTACTAAAAGAGCTCTTTTAATTGATGTCTGTTTTCATAAAAAATGTGACCACACTTCTAAATGAGAGGAACCGACGAGATTCGAACTCGTGATCTCCATTTTACTAGACAGGCGCTTTAACCAACTTAGCCACGGCGCCTCGATGCCATAGGGTTCGAATTACGATTCCAAATGTCATGCTTTAAATTTTACTAATGAGCTCTTTTAATTGATGTATGTTTTCATAAAAAATGTGACCACACTTCGACATAAGAGGCACCGACGAGATTCGAACTCGTGATCTCCTGTTTACTAGACAGGCGCTTTAACCAACTAAGCCACGGCGCCTCGATATCACTGCGTTCGAATTTCCGTCCCAAATGAAGAGCTATAAATTTTACTAAAAGAGCTCTTTTAATTTATCTCTGTTTTCATAAAAAATGTGACCAAACTTCTACATGAGAGGCACCGACGAGATTCGAACTCGTGATCTCCTGTTTACTAGACAGGCGCTTTGACCAACTAAGCCACGGCGCCTCGATTCCATTCGATTCAAATTACGATTCCAAATGAAAATCTTTAAATTTTACTAAACTAGCTCTTTTAATTGATGTTAATTTTCTTTAAAAAGTGAACATACTTCTATAAGAAAGGCACCGACGAGATTCTAAATCATTACCTCCTGGTCACTAGACGCGCTATAAACAACTTAGCCACGGCGCCTCGATGCCATAGGGTTCGAATTACGATTATAAATGTCATGCTTTAAATTTTACTAATGAGCTCTTTTAATTGATGTATGTTTTCATAAAAAATGTGACCACACTTCTACATAAGAGGCACCGACGAGATTCGAACTCGTTATCTTCTGTTTACTAGCCAGGCGCTTTAACCAACTAAGCCACGGCACCCCGATTAAACTGTGTTCGAATTTACGTCCCAAATGAGAAGCTATAATTTTTACTAAAAGAGCTCTGTTAATTGATGTCTGTTTTCATAAAAAATGTGACCACACTTCTAAATGAGAGGAACCGACGAGATTCGAACTCGTGATCTCCATTTTACTAGACAGGCGCTTTAACCAACTTAGCCACGGCGCCTCGATGCCATAGGGTTCGAATTACGATTCCAAATGTCATGCTTTAAATTTTACTAATGAGCTCTTTTAATTGATGTATGTTTTCATAAAAAATGTGACCACACTTCTACATAAGAGGCACCGACGAGATTCGAACTCGTGATCTCCTGTTTACTAGACAGGCGCTTTAACCAACTAAGCCACGGCGCCTCGATATCACTGCGTTCGAATTTCCGTCCCAAATGAAGAGCTATATATTTTACTAAAAGAGCTCTTTCAATTTATCTCTGTTTTCATAAAAAATGTGACCAAACTTCTACATGAGAGGCACTGACGAGATTCGAACTCGTTATCTCCTGTTTACTAGCCAGGCGCTTTAACCAACTAAGCCACGGCACCCCGATTAAACTGTGTTCGAATTTACGTCCCAAATGAAAAGCTATAAATTTTACTAAAAGAGCTCTTTTAATTGATGTCTGTTTTCATAAAAAATGTGACCACACTTCTAAATGAGAGGAACCGACGAGATTCGAACTCGTGATCTCCATTTTACTAGACAGGCGCTTTAACCAACTTAGCCACGGCGCCTCGATGCCATAGGGTTCGAATTACGATTCCAAATGTCATGCTTTAAATTTTACTAATGAGCTCTTTTAATTGATGTATGTTTTCATAAAAAATGTGACCACACTTCTACATAAGAGGCACCGACGAGATTCGAACTCGTGATCTCCTGTTTACTAGACAGGCGCTTTAACCAACTAAGCCACGGCGCCTCGATATCACTGCGTTCGAATTTCCGTCCCAAATGAAGAGCTATAAATTTTACTAAAAGAGCTCCTTTAATTTATCTCTGTTTTCATAAAAAATGTGACCAAACTTCTACATGAGAGGCACCGACGAGATTCGAACTCGTTATCTCCTGTTTACTAGACAGGCGCTTTGACCAACTAAGCCACGGCGCCTCGATTCCATTCGATTCAAATTACGATTCCAAATGAAAATCTTTAAATTTTACTAAACTAGCTCTTTTAATTGATGTTAATTTTCTTTAAAAAGTGAACATACTTCTATAAGAAAGGCACCGACGAGATTCTAAATCATTACCTCCTGGTCACTAGACGCGCTAAAAACAACTTAGCCACGGCGCCTCGATGCCATAGGGTTCGAATTACGATTATAAATGTCATGCTTTAAATTTTACTAATGAGCTCTTTTAATTGATGTATGTTTTCATAAAAAATGTGACCACACTTCTACATAAGAGGCACCGACGAGATTCGAACTCGTTATCTTCTGTTTACTAGCCAGGCGCTTTAACCAACTAAGCCACGGCACCCCGATTAAACTGTGTTCGAATTTACGTCCCAAATGAAAAGCTATAATTTTTACTAAAAGAGCTCTTTTAATTGATGTCTGTTTTCATAAAAAATGTGACCGCACTTCTAAATGAGAGGAACCGACGAGATTCGAACTCGTGATCTCCATTTTACTAGACAGGCGCTTTAACCAACTTAGCCACGGCGCCTCGATGCCATAGGGTTCGAATTACGATTCCAAATGTCATGCTTTAAATTTTACTAATGAGCTCTTTTAATTGATGTATGTTTTCATAAAAAATGTGACCACACTTCTACATAAGAGGCACCGACGAGATTCGAACTCGTGATCTCCTGTTTACTAGACAGGCGCTTTAACCAACTAAGCCACGGCGCCTCGATATCACTGCGTTCGAATTTCCGTCCCAAATGAAGAGCTATATATTTTACTAAAAGAGCTCTTTCAATTTATCTCTGTTTTCATAAAAAATGTGACCAAACTTCTACATGAGAGGCACTGACGAGATTCGAACTCGTTATCTCCTGTTTACTAGCCAGGCGCTTTAACCAACTAAGCCACGGCACCCCGATTAAACTGTGTTCGAATTTACGTCCCAAATGAAAAGCTATAAATTTTACTAAAAGAGCTCTTTTAATTGATGTCTGTTTTCATAAAAAATGTGACCACACTTCTAAATGAGAGGAACCGACGAGATTCGAACTCGTGATCTCCATTTTACTAGACAGGCGCTTTAACCAACTTAGCCACGGCGCCTCGATGCCATAGGGTTCGAATTACGATTCCAAATGTCATGCTTTAAATTTTACTAATGAGCTCTTTTAATTGATGTATGTTTTCATAAAAAATGTGACCACACTTCTACATAAGAGGCACCGACGAGATTCGAACTCGTTATCTCCTGTTTACTAGACAGGCGCTTTGACCAACTAAGCCACGGCGCCTCGATTCCATTCGATTCAAATTACGATTCCAAATGAAAATCTTTAAATTTTACTAAAATAGCTCTTTTAATTGATGTTAACTTTCTTTAAAAAGTGACCATACTTCTATAAGAAAGGCACCGACGAGATTCTAAATCATAACCTCCTGGTCACTTGACAGGCGCTAAAACAACTTAGCCACGGCGCCTCGATGCCATAGGGTTCGAATTACGATTATAAATGTCATGCTTTAAATTTTACTAATGAGCTCTTTTAATTGATGTATGTTTTCATAAAAAATGTGACCACACTTCTACATAAGAGGCACCGACGAGATTCGAACTCGTTATCTCCTGTTTACTAGCCAGGCGCTTTAACCAACTAAGCCACGGCACCCCGATTAAACTGTGTTCGAATTTACGTCCCAAATGAAAAGCTATAAATTTTACTAAAAGAGCTCTTTTAATTGATGTCTCTTTTCATAAAAAATGTGACCACACTTCTAAATGAGAGGCACCGACGAGAATCGAATTCGTGATCTCCTGTTTACTACACAGGCGCTTTTACCAACTAAGCCACGGCGCTTTGATTCCATTCGATTCGAATTACGATTCCAAATGAAAATCTTTAAATTTTACTAAACAAGCTCTTTTAATTGATGTTAATTTTCTTTAAAAAGTGAACATACTTCTATAAGAAAGGCACCGACGAGATTCTAAATCATTACCTCCTGGTCACTAGACGCGCTATAAACAACTTAGCCACGGCGCCTCGATGCCATAGGGTTCGAATTACGATTATAAATGTCATGCTTTAAATTTTACTAATGAGCTCTTTTAATTGATGTATGTTTTCATAAAAAATGTGACCACACTTCTACATAAGAGGCACCGACGAGATTCGAACTCGTTATCTTCTGTTTACTAGCCAGGCGCTTTAACCAACTAAGCCACGGCACCCCGATTAAACTGTGTTCGAATTTACGTCCCAAATGAAAAGCTATAATTTTTACTAAAAGAGCTCTTTTAATTGATGTCTGTTTTCATAAAAAATGTGACCACACTTCTAAATGAGAGGAACCGACGAGATTCGAACTCGTGATCTCCATTTTACTAGACAGGCGCTTTAACCAACTTAGCCACGGCGCCTCGATGCCATAGGGTTCGAATTACGATTCCAAATGTCATGCTTTAAATTTTACTAATGAGCTCTTTTAATTGATGTATGTTTTCATAAAAAATGTGACCACACTTCGACATAAGAGGCACCGACGAGATTCGAACTCGTGATCTCCTGTTTACTAGACAGGCGCTTTAACCAACTAAGCCACGGCGCCTCGATATCACTGCGTTCGAATTTCCGTCCCAAATGAAGAGCTATAAATTTTACTAAAAGAGCTCCTTTAATTTATCTCTGTTTTCATAAAAAATGTGACCAAACTTCTACATGAGAGGCACCGACGAGATTCGAACTCGTTATCTCCTGTTTACTAGACAGGCGCTTTGACCAACTAAGCCACGGCGCCTCGATTCCATTCGATTCAAATTACGATTCCAAATGAAAATCTTTAAATTTTACTAAAATAGCTCTTTTAATTGATGTTAACTTTCTTTAAAAAGTGACCATACTTCTATAAGAAAGGCACCGACGAGATTCTAAATCATAACCTCCTGGTCACTAGACAGGCGCTAAAACAACTTAGCCACGGCGCCTCGATGCCATAGGGTTCGAATTACGATTATAAATGTCATGCTTTAAATTTTACTAATGAGCTCTTTTAATTGATGTATGTTTTCATAAAAAATGTGACCACACTTCTACATAAGAGGCACCGACGAGATTCGAACTCGTTATCTCCTGTTTACTAGCCAGGCGCTTTAACCAACTAAGCCACGGCACCCCGATTAAACGGTGTTCGAATTTACGTCCCAAATGAAAAGCTATAAATTTTACTAAAAGAGCTCTTTTAATTGATGTCTCTTTTCATAAAAAATGTGACCACACTTCTAAATGAGAGGCACCGACGAGAATCGAATTCGTGATCTCCTGTTTACTACACAGGCGCTTTTACCAACTAAGCCACGGCGCTTTGATTCCATTCGATTCAAATTACGATTCCAAATGAAAATCTTTAAATTTTACTAAACTAGCTCTTTTAATTGATGTTAATTTTCTTTAAAAAGTGAACATACTTCTATAAGAAAGGCACCGACGAGATTCTAAATCATTACCTCCTGGTCACTAGACGCGCTAAAAACAACTTAGCCACGGCGCCTCGATGCCATAGGGTTCGAATTACGATTATAAATGTCATGCTTTAAATTTTACTAATGAGCTCTTTTAATTGATGTATGTTTTCATAAAAAATGTGACCACACTTCTACATAAGAGGCACCGACGAGATTCGAACTCGTTATCTTCTGTTTACTAGCCAGGCGCTTTAACCAACTAAGCCACGGCACCCCGATTAAACTGTGTTCGAATTTACGTCCCAAATGAAAAGCTATAATTTTTACTAAAAGAGCTCTTTTAATTGATGTCTGTTTTCATAAAAAATGTGACCACACTTCTAAATGAGAGGAACCGACGAGATTCGAACTCGTGATCTCCATTTTACTAGACAGGCGCTTTAACCAACTTAGCCACGGCGCCTCGATGCCATAGGGTTCGAATTACGATTCCAAATGTCATGCTTTAAATTTTACTAATGAGCTCTTTTAATTGATGTATGTTTTCATAAAAAATGTGACCACACTTCTACATAAGAGGCACCGACGAGATTCGAACTCGTGATCTCCTGTTTACTAGACAGGCGCTTTAACCAACTAAGCCACGGCGCCTCGATATCACTGCGTTCGAATTTCCGTCCCAAATGAAGAGCTATATATTTTACTAAAAGAGCTCTTTCAATTTATCTCTGTTTTCATAAAAAATGTGACCAAACTTCTACATGAGACGCACTGACGAGATTCGAACTCGTGATATCCTGTTTACTAGACAGGCGCTTTGACCAACTAAGCCACGGCGCCTCGATTCCATTCGATTCGAATTACGATTCCAAATGAAAATCTTTAAATTTTACTAAAATAGCTCTTTTAATTGATGTTAATTTTCTTTAAAAAGTGACCATACTTCTATAAGAAAGGCACCGACGAGATTCTAAATCATTACCTCCTGGTCACTAGACAGGCGCTATAAACAACTTAGCCACGGCGCCTCGATGCCATAGGGTTCGAATTACGATTATAAATGTCATGCTTTAAATTTTACTAATGAGCTCTTTTAATTGATGTATGTTTTCATAAAAAATGTGACCACACTTCTACATAAGAGGCACCGACGAGATTCGAACTCGTTATCTCCTGTTTACTAGCCAGGCGCTTTAACCAACTAAGCCACGGCACCCCGATTAAACTGTGTTCGAATTTACGTCCCAAATGAAAAGCTATAAATTTTACTAAAATAGCTCTTTTAATTGATGTCTGTTTTCATAAAAAATGTGACCACACTTCTAAATGAGAGGAACCGACGAGATTCGAACTCGTGATCTCCATTTTACTAGACAGGCGCTTTAACCAACTTAGCCACGGCGCCTCGATGCCATAGGGTTCGAATTACGATTCCAAATGTCATGCTTTAAATTTTACTAATGAGCTCTTTTAATTGATGTATGTTTTCATAAAAAATGTGACCACACTTCTACATAAGAGGCACCGACGAGATTCGAACTCGTGATCTCCTGTTTACTATACAGGCGCTTTAACCAACTAAGCCACGGCGCCTCGATATCACTGCATTCGAATTTCCGTCCCAAATGAAGAGCTATAAATTTTACTAAAAGAGCTCTTTTAATTTATCTCTGTTTTCATAAAAAATGTGACCAAACTTCTACATGAGAGGCACCGACGAGATTCGAACTCGTGATCTCCTGTTTACTAGACAGGCGCTTTGACCAACTAAGCCACGGCGCCTCGATTCCATTCGATTCAAATTACGATTCCAAATGAAAATCTTTAAATTTTACTAAAATAGCTCTTTTAATTGATGTTAACTTTCATAAAAAAGTGACCATACTTCTATAAGAAAGGCACCGACGAGATTCTAAATCATAACCTCCTGGTCACTAGACAGGCGCTATAAACAACTTAGCCACGGCGCCTCGATGCCATAGGGTTCGAATTACGATTATAAATGTCATGCTTTAAATTTTACTAATGAGCTCTTTTAATTGATGTATGTTTTCATAAAAAATGTGACCACACTTCTACATAAGAGGCACCGACGAGATTCGAACTCGTTATCTCCTGTTTACTAGCCAGGCGCTTTAACCAACTAAGCCACGGCACCCCGATTAAACTGTGTTCGAATTTACGTCCCAAATGAAAAGCTATAAATTTTACTAAAAGAGCTCTTTTAATTGATGTCTCTTTTCATAAAAAATGTGACCACACTTCTAAATGAGAGGCACCGACGAGAATCGAATTCGTGATCTCCTGTTTACTACACAGGCGCTTTTACCAACTAAGCCACGGCGCCTCGATTCCATTCGATTCGAATTACGATTCCAAATGAAAATCTTTAAATTTTACTAAACTAGCTGTTTTAATTGATGTTAATTTTCTTTAAAAAGTGAACATACTTCTATAAGAAAGGCACCGACGAGATTCTAAATCATTACCTCCTAGTCACTAGACGCGCTATAAACAACTTAGCCACGGCGCCTCGATGCCATAGGGTTCGAATTACGATTCCAAATGTCATGCTTTAAATTTTACTAATGAGCTCTTTTAATTGATGTATGTTTTCATAAAAAATGTGACCACACTTCTACATAAGAGGCACCGACGAGATTCGAACTCGTGATCTCCTGTTTACTAGACAGGCGCTTTAACCAACTAAGCCACGGCGCCTCGATATCACTGCGTTCGAATTTCCGTCCCAAATGAAGAGCTATATATTTTACTAAAAGAGCTCTTTCAATTGATGTCTGTTTTCATAAAAAATGTGACCAAACTTCTACATGAGAGGCACTGACGAGATTCGAACTCGTTATCTCCTGTTTACTAGCCAGGCGCTTTAACCAACTAAGCCACGGCACCCCGATTAAACTGTGTTCGAATTTACGTCCCAAATGAAAAGCTATAAATTTTACTAAAAGAGCTCTTTTAATTGATGTCTGTTTTCATAAAAAATGTGACCACACTTCTAAATGAGAGGAACCGACGAGATTCGAACTCGTGATCTCCATTTTACTAGACAGGCGCTTTAACCAACTTAGCCACGGCGCCTCGATGCCATAGGGTTCGAATTACGATTCCAAATGTCATGCTTTAAATTTTACTAATGAGCTCTTTTAATTGATGTATGTTTTCATAAAAAATGTGACCACACTTCGACATAAGAGGCACCGACGAGATTCGAACTCGTGATCTCCTGTTTACTAGACAGGCGCTTTAACCAACTAAGCCACGGCGCCTCGATATCACTGCGTTCGAATTTCCGTCCCAAATGAAGAGCTATAAATTTTACTAAAAGAGCTCTTTTAATTTATCTCTGTTTTCATAAAAAATGTGACCAAACTTCTACATGAGAGGCACCGACGAGATTCGAACTCGTGATCTCCTGTTTACTAGACAGGCGCTTTGACCAACTAAGCCACGGCGCCTCGATTCCATTCGATTCAAATTACGATTCCAAATGAAAATCTTTAAATTTTACTAAACTAGCTCTTTTAATTGATGTTAATTTTCTTTAAAAAGTGAACATACTTCTATAAGAAAGGCACCGACGAGATTCTAAATCATTACCTCCTGGTCACTAGACGCGCTATAAACAACTTAGCCACGGCGCCTCGATGCCATAGGGTTCGAATTACGATTATAAATGTCATGCTTTAAATTTTACTAATGAGCTCTTTTAATTGATGTATGTTTTCATAAAAAATGTGACCACACTTCTACATAAGAGGCACCGACGAGATTCGAACTCGTTATCTTCTGTTTACTAGCCAGGCGCTTTAACCAACTAAGCCACGGCACCCCGATTAAACTGTGTTCGAATTTACGTCCCAAATGAGAAGCTATAATTTTTACTAAAAGAGCTCTGTTAATTGATGTCTGTTTTCATAAAAAATGTGACCACACTTCTAAATGAGAGGAACCGACGAGATTCGAACTCGTGATCTCCATTTTACTAGACAGGCGCTTTAACCAACTTAGCCACGGCGCCTCGATGCCATAGGGTTCGAATTACGATTCCAAATGTCATGCTTTAAATTTTACTAATGAGCTCTTTTAATTGATGTATGTTTTCATAAAAAATGTGACCACACTTCTACATAAGAGGCACCGACGAGATTCGAACTCGTGATCTCCTGTTTACTAGACAGGCGCTTTAACCAACTAAGCCACGGCGCCTCGATATCACTGCGTTCGAATTTCCGTCCCAAATGAAGAGCTATATATTTTACTAAAAGAGCTCTTTCAATTTATCTCTGTTTTCATAAAAAATGTGACCAAACTTCTACATGAGAGGCACTGACGAGATTCGAACTCGTTATCTCCTGTTTACTAGCCAGGCGCTTTAACCAACTAAGCCACGGCACCCCGATTAAACTGTGTTCGAATTTACGTCCCAAATGAAAAGCTATAAATTTTACTAAAAGAGCTCTTTTAATTGATGTCTGTTTTCATAAAAAATGTGACCACACTTCTAAATGAGAGGAACCGACGAGATTCGAACTCGTGATCTCCATTTTACTAGACAGGCGCTTTAACCAACTTAGCCACGGCGCCTCGATGCCATAGGGTTCGAATTACGATTCCAAATGTCATGCTTTAAATTTTACTAATGAGCTCTTTTAATTGATGTATGTTTTCATAAAAAATGTGACCACACTTCTACATAAGAGGCACCGACGAGATTCGAACTCGTGATCTCCTGTTTACTAGACAGGCGCTTTAACCAACTAAGCCACGGCGCCTCGATATCACTGCGTTCGAATTTCCGTCCCAAATGAAGAGCTATAAATTTTACTAAAAGAGCTCCTTTAATTTATCTCTGTTTTCATAAAAAATGTGACCAAACTTCTACATGAGAGGCACCGACGAGATTCGAACTCGTTATCTCCTGTTTACTAGACAGGCGCTTTGACCAACTAAGCCACGGCGCCTCGATTCCATTCGATTCAAATTACGATTCCAAATGAAAATCTTTAAATTTTACTAAACTAGCTCTTTTAATTGATGTTAATTTTCTTTAAAAAGTGAACATACTTCTATAAGAAAGGCACCGACGAGATTCTAAATCATTACCTCCTGGTCACTAGACGCGCTAAAAACAACTTAGCCACGGCGCCTCGATGCCATAGGGTTCGAATTACGATTATAAATGTCATGCTTTAAATTTTACTAATGAGCTCTTTTAATTGATGTATGTTTTCATAAAAAATGTGACCACACTTCTACATAAGAGGCACCGACGAGATTCGAACTCGTTATCTTCTGTTTACTAGCCAGGCGCTTTAACCAACTAAGCCACGGCACCCCGATTAAACTGTGTTCGAATTTACGTCCCAAATGAAAAGCTATAATTTTTACTAAAAGAGCTCTTTTAATTGATGTCTGTTTTCATAAAAAATGTGACCGCACTTCTAAATGAGAGGAACCGACGAGATTCGAACTCGTGATCTCCATTTTACTAGACAGGCGCTTTAACCAACTTAGCCACGGCGCCTCGATGCCATAGGGTTCGAATTACGATTCCAAATGTCATGCTTTAAATTTTACTAATGAGCTCTTTTAATTGATGTATGTTTTCATAAAAAATGTGACCACACTTCTACATAAGAGGCACCGACGAGATTCGAACTCGTGATCTCCTGTTTACTAGACAGGCGCTTTAACCAACTAAGCCACGGCGCCTCGATATCACTGCGTTCGAATTTCCGTCCCAAATGAAGAGCTATATATTTTACTAAAAGAGCTCTTTCAATTTATCTCTGTTTTCATAAAAAATGTGACCAAACTTCTACATGAGAGGCACTGACGAGATTCGAACTCGTTATCTCCTGTTTACTAGCCAGGCGCTTTAACCAACTAAGCCACGGCACCCCGATTAAACTGTGTTCGAATTTACGTCCCAAATGAAAAGCTATAAATTTTACTAAAAGAGCTCTTTTAATTGATGTCTGTTTTCATAAAAAATGTGACCACACTTCTAAATGAGAGGAACCGACGAGATTCGAACTCGTGATCTCCATTTTACTAGACAGGCGCTTTAACCAACTTAGCCACGGCGCCTCGATGCCATAGGGTTCGAATTACGATTCCAAATGTCATGCTTTAAATTTTACTAATGAGCTCTTTTAATTGATGTATGTTTTCATAAAAAATGTGACCACACTTCTACATAAGAGGCACCGACGAGATTCGAACTCGTTATCTCCTGTTTACTAGACAGGCGCTTTGACCAACTAAGCCACGGCGCCTCGATTCCATTCGATTCAAATTACGATTCCAAATGAAAATCTTTAAATTTTACTAAAATAGCTCTTTTAATTGATGTTAACTTTCTTTAAAAAGTGACCATACTTCTATAAGAAAGGCACCGACGAGATTCTAAATCATAACCTCCTGGTCACTAGACAGGCGCTAAAACAACTTAGCCACGGCGCCTCGATGCCATAGGGTTCGAATTACGATTATAAATGTCATGCTTTAAATTTTACTAATGAGCTCTTTTAATTGATGTATGTTTTCATAAAAAATGTGACCACACTTCTACATAAGAGGCACCGACGAGATTCGAACTCGTTATCTCCTGTTTACTAGCCAGGCGCTTTAACCAACTAAGCCACGGCACCCCGATTAAACTGTGTTCGAATTTACGTCCCAAATGAAAAGCTATAAATTTTACTAAAAGAGCTCTTTTAATTGATGTCTCTTTTCATAAAAAATGTGACCACACTTCTAAATGAGAGGCACCGACGAGAATCGAATTCGTGATCTCCTGTTTACTACACAGGCGCTTTTACCAACTAAGCCACGGCGCTTTGATTCCATTCGATTCGAATTACGATTCCAAATGAAAATCTTTAAATTTTACTAAACAAGCTCTTTTAATTGATGTTAATTTTCTTTAAAAAGTGAACATACTTCTATAAGAAAGGCACCGACGAGATTCTAAATCATTACCTCCTGGTCACTAGACGCGCTATAAACAACTTAGCCACGGCGCCTCGATGCCATAGGGTTCGAATTACGATTATAAATGTCATGCTTTAAATTTTACTAATGAGCTCTTTTAATTGATGTATGTTTTCATAAAAAATGTGACCACACTTCTACATAAGAGGCACCGACGAGATTCGAACTCGTTATCTTCTGTTTACTAGCCAGGCGCTTTAACCAACTAAGCCACGGCACCCCGATTAAACTGTGTTCGAATTTACGTCCCAAATGAAAAGCTATAATTTTTACTAAAAGAGCTCTTTTAATTGATGTCTGTTTTCATAAAAAATGTGACCACACTTCTAAATGAGAGGAACCGACGAGATTCGAACTCGTGATCTCCATTTTACTAGACAGGCGCTTTAACCAACTTAGCCACGGCGCCTCGATGCCATAGGGTTCGAATTACGATTCCAAATGTCATGCTTTAAATTTTACTAATGAGCTCTTTTAATTGATGTATGTTTTCATAAAAAATGTGACCACACTTCTACATAAGAGGCACCGACGAGATTCGAACTCGTGATCTCCTGTTTACTAGACAGGCGCTTTAACCAACTAAGCCACGGCGCCTCGATATCACTGCGTTCGAATTTCCGTCCCAAATGAAGAGCTATAAATTTTACTAAAAGAGCTCCTTTAATTTATCTCTGTTTTCATAAAAAATGTGACCAAACTTCTACATGAGAGGCACCGACGAGATTCGAACTCGTTATCTCCTGTTTACTAGACAGGCGCTTTGACCAACTAAGCCACGGCGCCTCGATTCCATTCGATTCAAATTACGATTCCAAATGAAAATCTTTAAATTTTACTAAAATAGCTCTTTTAATTGATGTTAACTTTCTTTAAAAAGTGACCATACTTCTATAAGAAAGGCACCGACGAGATTCTAAATCATAACCTCCTGGTCACTAGACAGGCGCTAAAACAACTTAGCCACGGCGCCTCGATGCCATAGGGTTCGAATTACGATTATAAATGTCATGCTTTAAATTTTACTAATGAGCTCTTTTAATTGATGTATGTTTTCATAAAAAATGTGACCACACTTCTACATAAGAGGCACCGACGAGATTCGAACTCGTTATCTCCTGTTTACTAGCCAGGCGCTTTAACCAACTAAGCCACGGCACCCCGATTAAACTGTGTTCGAATTTACGTCCCAAATGAAAAGCTATAAATTTTACTAAAAGAGCTCTTTTAATTGATGTCTCTTTTCATAAAAAATGTGACCACACTTCTAAATGAGAGGCACCGACGAGAATCGAATTCGTGATCTCCTGTTTACTACACAGGCGCTTTTACCAACTAAGCCACGGCGCTTTGATTCCATTCGATTCGAATTACGATTCCAAATGAAAATCTTTAAATTTTACTAAACTAGCTCTTTTAATTGATGTTAATTTTCTTTAAAAAGTGAACATACTTCTATAAGAAAGGCACCGACGAGATTCTAAATCATTACCTCCTGGTCACTAGACGCGCTATAAACAACTTAGCCACGGCGCCTCGATGCCATAGGGTTCGAATTACGATTATAAATGTCATGCTTTAAATTTTACTAATGAGCTCTTTTAATTGATGTATGTTTTCATAAAAAATGTGACCACACTTCTACATAAGAGGCACCGACGAGATTCGAACTCGTTATCTTCTGTTTACTAGCCAGGCGCTTTAACCAACTAAGCCACGGCACCCCGATTAAACTGTGTTCGAATTTACGTCCCAAATGAAAAGCTATAATTTTTACTAAAAGAGCTCTTTTAATTGATGTCTGTTTTCATAAAAAATGTGACCACACTTCTAAATGAGAGGAACCGACGAGATTCGAACTCGTGATCTCCATTTTACTAGACAGGCGCTTTAACCAACTTAGCCACGGCGCCTCGATGCCATAGGGTTCGAATTACGATTCCAAATGTCATGCTTTAAATTTTACTAATGAGCTCTTTTAATTGATGTATGTTTTCATAAAAAATGTGACCACACTTCTACATAAGAGGCACCGACGAGATTCGAACTCGTGATCTCCTGTTTACTAGACAGGCGCTTTAACCAACTAAGCCACGGCGCCTCGATATCACTGCGTTCGAATTTCCGTCCCAAATGAAGAGCTATAAATTTTACTAAAAGAGCTCCTTTAATTTATCTCTGTTTTCATAAAAAATGTGACCAAACTTCTACATGAGAGGCACCGACGAGATTCGAACTCGTTATCTCCTGTTTACTAGACAGGCGCTTTGACCAACTAAGCCACGGCGCCTCGATTCCATTCGATTCAAATTACGATTCCAAATGAAAATCTTTAAATTTTACTAAAATAGCTCTTTTAATTGATGTTAACTTTCTTTAAAAAGTGACCATACTTCTATAAGAAAGGCACCGACGAGATTCTAAATCATAACCTCCTGGTCACTAGACAGGCGCTAAAACAACTTAGCCACGGCGCCTCGATGCCATAGGGTTCGAATTACGATTATAAATGTCATGCTTTAAATTTTACTAATGAGCTCTTTTAATTGATGTATGTTTTCATAAAAAATGTGACCACACTTCTACATAAGAGGCACCGACGAGATTCGAACTCGTTATCTCCTGTTTACTAGCCAGGCGCTTTAACCAACTAAGCCACGGCACCCCGATTAAACTGTGTTCGAATTTACGTCCCAAATGAAAAGCTATAAATTTTACTAAAAGAGCTCTTTTAATTGATGTCTCTTTTCATAAAAAATGTGACCACACTTCTAAATGAGAGGCACCGACGAGAATCGAATTCGTGATCTCCTGTTTACTACACAGGCGCTTTTACCAACTAAGCCACGGCGCTTTGATTCCATTCGATTCGAATTACGATTCCAAATGAAAATCTTTAAATTTTACTAAACTAGCTCTTTTAATTGATGTTAATTTTCTTTAAAAAGTGAACATACTTCTATAAGAAAGGCACCGACGAGATTCTAAATCATTACCTCCTGGTCACTAGACGCGCTATAAACAACTTAGCCACGGCGCCTCGATGCCATAGGGTTCGAATTACGATTATAAATGTCATGCTTTAAATTTTACTAATGAGCTCTTTTAATTGATGTATGTTTTCATAAAAAATGTGACCACACTTCTACATAAGAGGCACCGACGAGATTCGAACTCGTTATCTTCTGTTTACTAGCCAGGCGCTTTAACCAACTAAGCCACGGCACCCCGATTAAACTGTGTTCGAATTTACGTCCCAAATGAAAAGCTATAATTTTTACTAAAAGAGCTCTTTTAATTGATGTCTGTTTTCATAAAAAATGTGACCACACTTCTAAATGAGAGGAACCGACGAGATTCGAACTCGTGATCTCCATTTTACTAGACAGGCGCTTTAACCAACTTAGCCACGGCGCCTCGATGCCATAGGGTTCGAATTACGATTCCAAATGTCATGCTTTAAATTTTACTAATGAGCTCTTTTAATTGATGTATGTTTTCATAAAAAATGTGACCACACTTCTACATAAGAGGCACCGACGAGATTCGAACTCGTGATCTCCTGTTTACTAGACAGGCGCTTTAACCAACTAAGCCACGGCGCCTCGATATCACTGCGTTCGAATTTCCGTCCCAAATGAAGAGCTATATATTTTACTAAAAGAGCTCTTTCAATTTATCTCTGTTTTCATAAAAAATGTGACCAAACTTCTACATGAGACGCACTGACGAGATTCGAACTCGTGATCTCCTGTTTACTAGACAGGCGCTTTGACCAACTAAGCCACGGCGCCTCGATTCCATTCGATTCGAATTACGATTCCAAATGAAAATCTTTAAATTTTACTAAAATAGCTCTTTTAATTGATGTTAATTTTCTTTAAAAAGTGACCATACTTCTATAAGAAAGGCACCGACGAGATTCTAAATCATTACCTCCTGGTCACTAGACAGGCGCTATAAACAACTTAGCCACGGCGCCTCGATGCCATAGGGTTCGAATTACGATTATAAATGTCATGCTTTAAATTTTACTAATGAGCTCTTTTAATTGATGTATGTTTTCATAAAAAATGTGACCACACTTCTACATAAGAGGCACCGACGAGATTCGAACTCGTTATCTCCTGTTTACTAGCCAGGCGCTTTAACCAACTAAGCCACGGCACCCCGATTAAACTGTGTTCGAATTTACGTCCCAAATGAAAAGCTATAAATTTTACTAAAATAGCTCTTTTAATTGATGTCTGTTTTCATAAAAAATGTGACCACACTTCTAAATGAGAGGAACCGACGAGATTCGAACTCGTGATCTCCATTTTACTAGACAGGCGCTTTAACCAACTTAGCCACGGCGCCTCGATGCCATAGGGTTCGAATTACGATTCCAAATGTCATGCTTTAAATTTTACTAATGAGCTCTTTTAATTGATGTATGTTTTCATAAAAAATGTGACCACACTTCTACATAAGAGGCACCGACGAGATTCGAACTCGTGATCTCCTGTTTACTAGACAGGCGCTTTGACCAACTAAGCCACGGCGCCTCGATTCCATTCGATTCAAATTACGATTCCAAATGAAAATCTTTAAATTTTACTAAAATAGCTCTTTTAATTGATGTTAACTTTCATAAAAAAGTGACCATACTTCTATAAGAAAGGCACCGACGAGATTCTAAATCATAACCTCCTGGTCACTAGACAGGCGCTATAAACAACTTAGCCACGGCGCCTCGATGCCATAGGGTTCGAATTACGATTATAAATGTCATGCTTTAAATTTTACTAATGAGCTCTTTTAATTGATGTATGTTTTCATAAAAAATGTGACCACACTTCTACATAAGAGGCACCGACGAGATTCGAACTCGTTATCTCCTGTTTACTAGCCAGGCGCTTTAACCAACTAAGCCACGGCACCCCGATTAAACTGTGTTCGAATTTACGTCCCAAATGAAAAGCTATAAATTTTACTAAAAGAGCTCTTTTAATTGATGTCTCTTTTCATAAAAAATGTGACCACACTTCTAAATGAGAGGCACCGACGAGAATCGAATTCGTGATCTCCTGTTTACTACACAGGCGCTTTTACCAACTAAGCCACGGCGCCTCGATTCCATTCGATTCGAATTACGATTCCAAATGAAAATCTTTAAATTTTACTAAACTAGCTGTTTTAATTGATGTTAATTTTCTTTAAAAAGTGAACATACTTCTATAAGAAAGGCACCGACGAGATTCTAAATCATTACCTCCTGGTCACTAGACGCGCTATAAACAACTTAGCCACGGCGCCTCGATGCCATAGGGTTCGAATTACGATACCAAATGTCATGCTTTAAATTTTACTAATGAGCTCTTTTAATTGATGTATGTTTTCATAAAAAATGTGACCACACTTCTACATAAGAGGCACCGACGAGATTCGAACGCGTGATCTCCTGTTTACTAGACAGGCGCTTTAACCAACTAAGCCACGGCGCCTCGATGTCACTGCGTTCGAATTTCCGTCCCAAATGAAGAGCTATATATTTTACTAAAAGAGCTCTTTTAATTTATCTCTGTTTTCATAAAAAATGTGACCAAACTTCTACATGAGAGGCACTGACGAGATTCGAACTCGTGATCTCCTGTTTACTAGAGAGGCGCTTTGACCAACTAAGCCACGGCGCCTCGATTCCATTCGATTCGAATTACGATTCCAAATGAAAATCTTTAAATTTTACTAAAATAGCTCTTTTAATTGATGTTAATTTTCTTTAAAAAGTGACCATACTTCTATAAGAAAGGCACCGACGAGATTCTAAATCATTACCTCCTGGTCACTAGACAGGCGCTATAAACAACTTAGCCACGGCGCCTCGATGCCATAGGGTTCGAATTACGATTATAAATGTCATGCTTTAAATTTTACTAATGAGTTCTTTTAATTGATGTATGTTTTCATAAAAAATGTGACCACACTTCTACATAAGAGGCACCGACGAGATTCGAACTCGTTATCTTCTGTTTACTAGCCAGGCGCTTTAACCAACTAAGCCACGGCACCCCGATTAAACTGTGTTCGAATTTACGTCCCAAATGAAAAGCTATAATTTTTACTAAAAGAGCTCTTTTAATTGATGTCTGTTTTCATAAAAAATGTGACCACACTTCTAAATGAGAGGAACCGACGAGATTCGAACTCGTGATCTCCATTTTACTAGACAGGCGCTTTAACCAACTTAGCCACGGCGCCTCGATGCCATAGGGTTCGAATTACGATTCCAAATGTCATGCTTTAAATTTTACTAATGAGCTCTTTTAATTGATGTATGTTTTCATAAAAAATGTGACCACACTTCTACATAAGAGGCACCGACGAGATTCGAACTCGTGATCTCCTGTTTACTAGACAGGCGCTTTAACCAACTAAGCCACGGCGCCTCGATATCACTGCGTTAGAATTTCCGTCCCAAATGAAGAGCTATATATTTTACTAAAAGAGCTCTTTCAATTTATCTCTGTTTTCATAAAAAATGTGACCAAACTTCTACATGAGACGCACTGACGAGATTCGAACTCGTGATCTCCTGTTTACTAGACAGGCGCTTTGACCAACTAAGCCACGGCGCCTCGATTCCATTCGATTCGAATTACGATTCCAAATGAAAATCTTTAAATTTTACTAAAATAGCTCTTTTAATTGATGTTAATTTTCTTTAAAAAGTGACCATACTTCTATAAGAAAGGCACCGACGAGATTCTAAATCATTACCTCCTGGTCACTAGACAGGCGCTATAAACAACTTAGCCACGGCGCCTCGATGCCATAGGGTTCGAATTACGATTATAAATGTCATGCTTTAAATTTTACTAATGAGCTCTTTTAATTGATGTATGTTTTCATAAAAAATGTGACCACACTTCTACATAAGAGGCACCGACGAGATTCGAACTCGTTATCTCCTGTTTACTAGCCAGGCGCTTTAACCAACTAAGCCACGGCACCCCGGTTAAACTGTGTTCGAATTTACGTCCCAAATGAAAAGCTATAAATTTTACTAAAATAGCTCTTTTAATTGATGTCTGTTTTCATAAAAAATGTGACCACACTTCTAAATGAGAGGAACCGACGAGATTCGAACTCGTGATCTCCATTTTACTAGACAGGCGCTTTAACCAACTTAGCCACGGCGCCTCGATGCCATAGGGTTCGAATTACGATTCCAAATGTCATGCTTTAAATTTTACTAATGAGCTCTTTTAATTGATGTATGTTTTCATAAAAAATGTGACCACACTTCTACATAAGAGGCACCGACGAGATTCGAACTCGTGATCTCCTGTTTACTAGACAGGCGCTTTAACCAACTAAGCCACGGCGCCTCGATATCACTGCATTCGAATTTCCGTCCCAAATGAAGAGCTATAAATTTTACTAAAAGAGCTCTTTCAATTTATCTCTGTTTTCATAAAAAATGTGACCAAACTTTTACATGAGAGGCACTGACGAGATTCGAACTCGTGATCTCCTGTTTACTAGACAGTCGCTTTGACCAACTAAGCCACGCCGCCTCGATTCCATTCGATTCGAATTACGATTCCAAATGAAAATCTTTAAATTTTACTAAAATAGCTCTTTTCATTGATGTTAATTTTCTTTAAAAAGTGACCATACTTCTATAAGAAAGGCACCGACGAGATTCTAAATCATTACCTCCTGGTCACTAGACAGGCGCTATAAACAACTTAGCCACGGCGCCTCGATGCCATAGGGTTCGAATTACGATTATAAATGTCATGCTTTAAATTTTACTAATGAGCTCTTTTAATTGATGTATGTTTTCATAAAAAATGTGACCACACTTCTACATAAGAGGCACCGACGAGATTCGAACTCGTTATCTCCTGTTTACTAGCCAGGCGCTTTAACCAACTAAGCCACGGCACCCCGATTAAACTGTGTTCGAATTTACGTCCCAAATGAAAAGCTATACATTTTACTAAAAGAGCTCTTTTAATTGATGTCTGTTTTCATAAAAAATGTGACCACACTTCTAAATGAGAGGAACCGACGAGATTCGAACTCGTGATCTCCATTTTACTAGACAGGCGCTTTAACCAACTTAGCCACGGCGCCTCGATGCCATAGGGTTCGAATTACGATTCCAAATGTCATGCTTTAAATTTTACTAATGAGCTCTTTTAATTGATGTATGTTTTCATAAAAAATGTGACCACACTTCTACATAAGAGGCACCGACGAGATTCGAACGCGTGATCTCCTGTTTACTAGACAGGCGCTTTAACCAACTAAGCCACGGCGCCTCGATATCACTGCGTTCGAATTTCCGTCCCAAATGAAGAGCTATAAATTTTACTAAAAGAGCTCTTTTAATTTATCTCTGTTTTCATAAAAAATGTGACCAAACTTCTACATGAGAGGCACCGACGAGATTCGAACTCGTGATCTCCTGTTTACTAGACAGGCGCTTTGACCAACTAAGCCACGGCGCCTCGATTCCATTCGATTCAAATTACGATTCCAAATGAAAATCTTTAAATTTTACTAAAATAGCTCTTTTAATTGATGTTAACTTTCATTAAAAAGTGACCATACTTCTATAAGAAAGGCACCGACGAGATTCTAAATCATAACCTCCTGGTCACTAGACAGGCGCTATAAACAACTTAGCCACGGCGCCTCGATGCCATAGGGTTCGAATTACGATTATAAATGTCATGCTTTAAATTTTACTAATGAGCTCTTTTAATTGATGTATGTTTTCATAAAAAATGTGACCACACTTCTACTTAAGAGGCACCGACGAGATTCGAACTCGTTATCTCCTGTTTACTAGCCAGGCGCTTTAACAAACTAAGCCACGGCACCCCGATTAAACTGTGTTCGAATTTACGTCCCAAATGAAAAGCTATAAATTTTACTAAAAGAGCTCTTTTAATTGATGTCTCTTTTCATAAAAAATGTGACCACACTTCTAAGTGAGAGGCACCGACGAGAATCGAATTCGTGATCTCCTGTTTACTGCACAGGCGCTTTTACCAACTAAGCCACGGCGCCTCGATTCCATTCGATTCGAATTACGATTCCAAATGAAAATCTTTAAATTTTACTAAACTAGCTCTTTTAATTGATGTTAATTTTCTTTAAAAATTGAACATACTTCTATAAGAAAGGCACCGACGAAATTCTAAATCATTACCTCCTGGTCACTAGACGCGCTATAAACAACTTAGCCACGGCGCCTCGATGCCATAGGGTTCGAATTACGATTCCAAATGTCATGCTTTAAATTTTACTAATGAGCTCTTTTAATTGATTAATGTTTTCATAAAAAATGTGACCACACTTCTACATAAGAGGCACCGACGAGATTCGAACTCGTGATCTCCTGTTTACTAGACAGGCGCTTTAACCAACTAAGCCACGGCGCCTCGATATCACTGCGTTCGAATTTCCGTCCCAAATGAAGAGCTATAAATTTTACTAAAAGAGCTCTTTTAATTTATCTCTGTTTTCATAAAAAATGTGACCACACTTCTAAATGAGAGGAACCGACGACATTCGAACTCGTGATCTCCATTTTACTAGACAGGCGCTTTAACCAACTTAGCCACGGCGCCTCGATGCCATAGGGTTCGAATTACGATTCCAAATGTCATGCTTTAAATTTTACTAATGAGCTCTTTTAATTGATGTATGTTTTCATAAAAAATGTGACCACACTTCTAAATGAGAGGCACCGACGAGAATCGAATTCGTGATCTCCTGTTTACTACACAGGCGCTTTTACCAACTAAGCCACGGCGCCTCGATTCCACTGCGTCCGAATTTCCGTCCCAAATGAAGAGCTATAAATTTTACTAAAAGAGCACTTTTAATTGATCTCTGTTTTCATAAAAAATGTGACCAAACTTCTACATGAGAGGCAACGACGAGATTCGAACTCGTGATCTCATGCTTACTTGACAGGCGCTTTAACCAACTTAGCCATGGCGCCTCGATGCCATAGGGTTCGAATTACGATTCCAAATGTCATGCTTTAAATTTTACTAATGAGCTCTTTTAATTCATGTATGTTTTCATAAAAAATCTGACCACACTTCTACATAAGAGGCACCGACGAGATTCGAACTCGTGATCTCCTATTTGCTAGACAAGCGCTTTAACCAACTACGCCACGGCGCCTCGATTCCAAAGGGTTCGAATTTCTATCCCAAATGAAAAGCTCTAACTTTTACTAAAACAGCTCTTTTAATTGATGTCTGTTTTCATAAAAAATTTGAACACACTTCTACATGAGAGGCACTGACGAGTTACGAACTCGTGATCTCCTGTTTACTAGACAGGCGCTTTAACCAACTAAGCCACGGCGCCTCGATTCCAATGGGCTCGAATTTCTATCCCAAATGAAAAGCTCTAACTTTTACTAAAAGAGCTCTTTTAATTCATGTCTGTTTTCATAAAAAATTTGACCACACTTCTACATGAGAGGCACCGACGAGAATCGAACTCATAATCTCCTGTTTACTAGACAGGCGCTTTAACCAACTAAGCCACGGCGCCTCGATTCAAGTGGGTTCGAATTTCTATCCCAAATGAAAAGCTCTAACTTTTACTAAAAGAGCTCTTTTAATTGATGTTTGTTTTCATAAAAAGTGTGACCACACTTTTACATGAGAGGCACCGACGAGATTCGAACTCGTGATCTCCTGTTTACTAGACAGGCGCTTTAACCATTTAAGCCACGGCGCCTCGATTCCATTCGATTTGAATTACGATTCCAAATGAAAATCTTTAAATTTTACTAAAATAGCTCTTTTAATTGATCTTAATTTTCTTAAAAAAGTGACCATACTTCTATAAGAAAGGCACCGACGAGATTCTAAATCATTACCTCCTGGTCACTAGACAGGCGCTATAACCATCTTAGCCACGGCGCCTCGATGCCATAGGGTTCGAATTAAGATTCCAAATGTCATGCTTTAAATTTTACTAATGAGCTCTTTTAATTGATGTATGTTTTCATAAAAAATGTGACCACACTTCTACATAAGAGGCACCGACGAAATTCGAACTCGTGATCTCCTGTTTACTAGACAGGCGCTTTAACCAACTAAGCCACGCCGCCTCGATTCCACTGTGTTCGAATTTCCGTCCCAAATGAAGAGCTATAAATTTTACTAAAAGAGCTCTTTTAATTGATCTCTGTTTTCATAAAAAATGTGACCACACTTCTAAATGAGAGGCACCGACGAGAATCGAACTCATAATCTCCTGTTTACTAGACAGGCGCTTTAACCAACTAAGCCACGGCGCCTCGATTCAAGTGGGTTCGAATTTCTATCCCAAATGAAAAGCTCTAACTTTTACTAAAAGAGCTCTTTTAATTGATGTTTGTTTTCATAAAAAGTGTGACCACACTTTTACATGAGAGGCACCGACGAGATTCGAACTCGTGATCTCCTGTTTACTAGACAGGCGCTTTAACCATTTAAGCCACGGCGCCTCGATTCCATACGATTCGAATTACGAATCCAAATGAAAATCTTTAAATTTTACTAAAAGAGCTCTTTTAATTGATGTCTGTTTTCATAAAAAATTTGAACACACTTTTGCATGAGAGGCACCGACGAGATTCTAAATTATTTCCTCCTGGTCACTAGACAGGCGCTATAACCAACTTAGCCACGGCGCCTCGATGCCATAGGGTTCGAATTACGATTCCAAATGTCATGCTTTAAATTTTACTAATGAGCTCTTTTAATTGATGTATGTTTTCATAAAAAATCTGACCACACTTCTACATAAGAGGCACCGACGAGATTCGAACTCGAGATCTCCTGTTTACTAGACATGCCGCTTTAACCAACTAAGCCACGGCGCCTCGAGTCCAATGGGTTCGAATTTCCGTCCCAAATGAAGAGCTATAAATTTTACTAAACAGCTCTTTTAATTGATGTCTGTTTTCATAAAAAATGTGACCACACTTCTACATGAGAGGCACCGACCGGAATCGAACTCATGATCTCCTGTTTACTAGACAGGCGCTTTAACCAACTAAGCCACGGCGTCTCGATTCCATTCGCTTCGAATTACTATTCAAAATGAAAATATTTAAATTTTACTAAAATAGCTCTTTTAATTGATGTTAATTTTCTTAAAAAAGTGACCATACTTCTATAAGAAAGGCAGCGACGAGATTCTAAATCATTACCTCCTGGTCACTAGACAGGCGCTATAACCAACTTAGCCACGGCGCCTCGATGCCATAGGGTTCGAATTACGATTCCAAATGTCATGCTTTAAATTTTACTAATGAGCTCTTTTAATTGATGTATGTTTTCATAAAAAATGTGACCACACTTTTACATAAGAGGCACCGACGAGATTCGAACTCGTTATCACCTGTTTACTAGCCAGGTGCTTTAACCAACTAAGCCACGGCGCCCCGATTCAACTGTGTTCGAATTTACGTCCCAAATGAAAAGCTATAAATTTTACTAAAAGAGCTCTTTTAATTGATGTCTGTTTTCATAAAAAATGTGACTACACTTCTGCATGAGAGGCACCGACGAGATTCGAACTCGTGATCTCCTGTTTACTAAACAGGCGCTTTAACCAACTAAGCCACGGCGCCTCGATTCCATTCGATTCGAATTACGATTCAAAATGAAAATCTTTAAATTTTACTAAAATAGCTCTTTTAATTGATGTTAATGTTCTTAAAAAAGTGACCATACTTCCATAAGAAAGGCGCCGACGAGATTCTAAATCATTACCTCCTGGTCACTAGACAGGCGCTATAACCAACTTAGCCACGGCGCCTCGATGCCAAAGGTTTCGAATTACGATTCCAAATGTCATGCTTTAAATTTTACTAATGAGCTCTTTAATTCATGTATGTTTTCATAAAAAATCTGACCACACTACTACATAAGAGGCACCGACGAGATTCGAACTCGTTATCTCCTGTTTACTAGACAGGCGCTTTAACCAACTAAGCCACGGCGCCTCGATTCCATTCGGTTCGAATTACGAATCCAAATGTCATGCTTCATATTTTACTAAAAGAGCTCTTTCAGTTCAAGTATTGTTACATAAAAAAATTTAACCATAATTCGACCTGAGAGGCGCCGACGAGATTGGAACTCGTTATCTCTTGTTTAATAGACAGGCGCTTTAACCAACTAAGCCACGGCGCCTCGATTCCACTGCGTTCGAATTTCCGCCCCAAATGAAAAGCTATACATTTTACTAAAAGAGGTCTTTTAATTGATGTCTGTTTTCATAAAAAATGTGACTACACTTCTGCATGAGAGCGACCGACGAGATTCGAACTCGTGATCTCCTGTTTACAAGACAGGCGCTTTAACCTACTAAGCCACGGGGTCTCGATTCCATTCGGTTCGAATTACGATTCCAAATGTCATGCTTCAAATTTTACTAAAAGAGCTCTTTCAGTTCAAGTATTGTTACATAAAAAAATTTAACCATAATTCGACATGAGAGGCACCGACGAGATTCGAAATCATGATCTCCTGTTTACTAGCCAAGCGCTTTAACCATCTAAGCCACGGCGCCTCGATTCCATTCGGTTCGAATTACGATTCCAAATGAAAATATTTAAATTTTACTAAAAGAGCTCTTTTAATTGATGTTAATTTTCTTAAAAAAGTGACCATACTTCTATAAGAAAGGCACCAAATAGATTCTAAATTATTACCTCCTGGTCACTAGACAGGCGCTATAACCAACTTAGCCACGGCGCCTCGATGCCATAGGGTTCGAATTACGATTCCAAATGTCATGCTTTAAATTTTACTAATGAGCTCTTTTAGTTGATGTCTGTTTTCATAAAAAATGTGACCACACTTCTAAATAAGAGACACCGACGAGATTCGAACTCGTGATCTCCTGTTTACTAGACAGGCGCTTTAACCAACTAAGCCACGGCGCCTCGATTCCATTCGGTTCGAATTACGATTCCAAATGAAAATCTTTAAATATTTCTAAAAGAGCTCTTTTAACCCTCTAAGGGTTCCACACGTATTTCGACGTAGCCCCATAGATGTCTTTAAAGTGCATCACGGATTTTAACGTAGGGTAACGAATGATGCAAATTGCACTGAAAATCACGTAGGGGTGTTACTGCACCGCAGATGGTGTCGACGTATTTTAACGTATTTCTTTCCCCCTACCAGTTTCGACATCTTGATGAATTGGAGGGGAGACAACACAATGAAGTTTTACGGCCATTTAAGGAAGTCACAGGATCTGAGAGCCCGAAGATTCCTTTAGGCATAGGGCATTGTGATGGTGCCGGCGTTATGGAGGAATGAGGGGTGAAAAAGGAAAGGGCTCTCCCAAGAAAAGAAGAACAGGAATTTTTCCCCAATTGTGTCTCCCATAATGGCTCTATGTGGACTTAAATTTAAATAGCATTTTGTTTCAATAGTTTTTGTTTGATATCGATAGGGATAGGATTTCTTTGGTCTAAGCATTGCCTCAAAGTTCCATTGAGTTATTTTTTTCTTAATGCAGTTTTATGCTTACTTGTGATTAAACATCACATTGAAGTACTAGCAACTCGAAAGGGATATATTTGAAAAATTGCCATCAATATATAGTTAAAATATTAAATATATTTTTCATTCTTAGTTCAACTGGTATTATGATTCAAATTTATATTTTTATGCTAATCTATACCTCCAATTATTTTTCACGAAGTAAACAGATGCAAATGAATTTTGCGTTTTTAAGCAGTCTAAATTCCACAGAATATAATAAAATATATTATTATATTGTTTCTCTTATCTTGTAAAAATTTGGAATAATGTGTCATTTTTTATAATGCGACTTCTTTTCAAAGTTTTTTTTTTAAAGAACTGAATAGAATAATTTCATTCAAATTCATAAAAGAAACAAAAACATTTTTTTAAGAATTATGTCTATTCAGAAAATTATTAATATTTAGTAATTATTAATTTAGTCTTAATGAGTTTTAACTATATCTTGATGTAGATGAAAGCAAATAGTAAAATAAATTTAATTCAGGGTTTGATTTATTTTGTTAGGAATATTAAGAAACGAATCGCATTGTAAAAGTCTTAACATTGTAAACTATCTGAAGATATTTTTTCAACAGTTTATCAAAGAAAATATTTCTTAGATAAAATTATAGATCTCTAAAACACTTCTAAAAAAATAAGTAGGTAGTTCAAAAATTCTGTTCTTATTTTACAAGTCTTTGAAGCAGTATTTTTTTTTTTTTTTTTTTTTTTTTTTTTTTTTTTGTGTAGATAAGTTAATGAGCATTCTTCAATATAGAATAAAATCTGAGTGGATAAATGAGATAACTTATGGTGAATCTTGTGCTAAGTACAGAATGAGTTTTAACTATACGTTTTTAAGGATGTTCTAATACAAAATGGTGCAGATAAATTCCTGAATGGTGCATGGATAATAAATTATTTTTGAATATTCAAAAGCTTAGCATTCATAGTTATGCCTTGAAATCACAACCTGCTATTTTCTCCTATCAAATAAATGACTTTGCATTACTTTATTCAGATTTTGTTACTGATGCTGGTGTTACTTATGGAAGAAAACTTCATAAACTGCACACTAATGCAGGATCGACCTTAAAGGTTGTTGGGCCCAAACAGGAAAACAATTATCATTATTAAAAGCAATCCAAGGTTTACAATCAAGGTAAAGATCAATGGTAGCATCAGCATTCTTACTTTTTCCTATTCATCTGCTTATGCAGTGTAGCGCTATCCATATTTCTTAGCACATTTTGAATAGAATCAAGTATGAATTTGGTGCGTCTTCCTATCCTTTCAGACTGGAGCAAAAATTCGACACATTCGCAATAACGATATCAAACCAACTCACCAAACTTCATTTATCTATTTTGTATGTGTGCGTGTGATTTCAAATAATTATTTAAACACTCATGTGTAATAAATCCTTTGTCAGAAAACATTTAAAAAAATTAATACAAATCTACATTTTGATAAAATTGCATGATACATTTAATTTATCTCGATGCTTCCGTTTTGGGATATCATGTACATGCATACATGACTTTTACATACAGATTTCTCATCAGTCAGTTTATCTAATATTTGAAGATAAGATTGCATATAAATTTATTACAATTAATTATAGAAAGGTTGCTATATGTTGATTTACGATAAAGAAAGAAATCGTTTCTCAAATTCTTTGACTGGAATGATTCCTAGTGAATGCTCAGCCTTTTTAACCCAAGCTATTGAATGGGGAGGTTAAAAAAAAGTTAATAAAGGGTTTTAAAGGGTTGAAAAAAGGGATTAAGCCATATCCAGTATGCTATATTAAACTGAAATTTGAGAAACAATTGTTTATTTTTTAAACCAATTATATAAATAATATTGTCAATCATATATTAATTTTCCTTTTATATGAGGGCTAATGACTATTGATATATCATCAATGATCACCTATCATATATATATATATATATATATATATATATATATATATATATATATATATATATATATATATATATATATATATAATATCTTCTCAGTATATTCAGTTGATACGTCTATGGCGGGATTACTTCCAAAACCTTTTGGTATTCTACTTGCCCCAGTCATTCGACCAAATCTGTCAATTTATATTTCATAATAAAACCATTGGCCATTAGATATATCATCAATGATCGTCTGCTCTATATAATTTTTCAATTTCGAAAGAAGAAAAAAACGCCTTTTTTTAATGTATTTTCATTTCGAAATAAATAAATTCTTTCTTTCCACTATTTGGCTGCATGATTCATCAACAATTCAATCAAGTTTATTAATTTTTTCTACCGCTTGGAGATATATTTGATAAATTATAAAAATAAAGTATCAAGCGTTGTGGATGGGTACAATTTGTTTCAAACATTTTTTTTCTTTTTTTGTAACCATGTTTCTCTGCGCGCTGGGGAACGTGAATACAGAATTTCTGCGAAACATGCGAATAACTTTGTATAATAAATTTTACGAAAATCAGTTCTGTAATACTTGAAGTTTATAAATATTTCACTGAAGCAGATATGTATTGTAATGCTTAAAACTAGTTAAATGAATATTATAATTCGGTATAACTATACTGCATAATATTTTAATTATTCTAATAATTTATATATTAAAAATTTTCTGTTCTTTATATAATATATATTATAAAGTGACAAAAGAAAGCGACAGGAATTTGAGGTTGAGTTTTGAGGTTGAAATGGATTTTTCTTCATGATTCCTCTATGAGCTTATACTGCGGCCATGAATTTATACTTTTGTTCCTTTTGCTTGGCTCCTTTTTAGTATTGGTTTCTATATATGTATTTCCTCTTTAAAAAATTAAAATTACTGAATTTGTGTATTTTAGTAATGCGTTTATTATTCTTGTTGTCACGTGAAGTATTTCCTTTTAAAATATTTTCATTCTATTACTTTTTTTAATGGATTTTGCTGTTGAATTCTGTTCATAATTGTCCTTATTGTGAGGATATAGAAACAACGCAAGAATAAGCAACACATTGAAAATATTTAAAAAGTATATCAACTTTTTTTTATTGAAATGGCTGTTATTTAATTATATAAAGTTTTTATAAAGTAAAATGCGTTTTCCTGTATTAAATCCAACATCCTATACAACTGTGAAAAAGATTTCAATTTTTGGTTAGTTCTTTTGGAAGTTATCAAGAAGTACAGTAAGTAAAATGTTCTGTTGAGTAAAATGTTGAGTTGAGTAAAATGTTCGGTCTGTAGAAAAACGACGGCCCAAACTCATAGCGACACGGGTGGCATTTGAATCCGTATAGTGTGAGACGAGCCTTAGGGCCACACGGATGGTTAATCGCGAGATGGTCTTTCTGATTTAAAGGGGGGGGATCCATAAATCAATGGAATAGCTTACAAATTAGAAAGTAACTGCTTTATAAAGGCTTTTTTTTTATCAAGATTTAATTTGATAAGTTTGTGAAATTAAGTCAGTAGATGTAATCGTTTAAACACTATTATTAATTTTCGACAAAAAATATGATTAAAAACTAAAATCAACTTTTGATAATAATATGACGTGATGTTCTAAGACTGGGCATATTTTGTAAGTATCAAATTTCGAGAATCTGTGAATTATTCTTTTCAATAACGAAATACAAAGAGTGATTATTTAGTTATGGTAAAAGATAGCTTCATACTTAATGAACTAAGGTATGCGATTAATATATTCCTTCTAATATTGAATGTGTTTATTTACTAATAACACATTCAACACAATAATGTGTTCAATTACTAATAACACATTACTAAATGCGATCTTCAGATTTATTTTGAATTGCTCTGAATAATCATATCATAAATCACCATAGCACTCATGACATAAACCATCATAAAACAGATTTCAAAACAAACATCATAATATTGATTTATTTAGAGGAAATAACAGGAGATGTAAATGTTATTTATGATTTCCAGGTATGTTAATTGTTGTAATATAATTTAGAATACGGTTTATTAAGTTATAATCAAAATAAGAAGAGTTTACGTCCTACGCGTAACTACTAAACCTTTTTTTACTAATTAAAAAAAAAGAAAGAAAAGAAAAAAACTTTATTTTTGTGTATTTCAAAACCGATTCAAGGCTAATGTCAATGATTCTGGATACAACAAGGCTACTTTCATAAATGAAAGTAATTGCTTACACCGGTAATTACTTCTAAATAAGGAACCAGTTACCTCTTACGCTGGTTTTCGAGAGTTTTCACACTATGCTGTCAAACATTTGTAAAATTTATACATCCCAATTTCACTGAAATACGAATATCACTATTTCTTCACTAAATCCATTTACTTATATAGTTTGATATTTTTACAATGTCTATGGAGGTAATCAACAAAAGTAAAAACTTTTCTAGTAAGCAATTAAAACTTCCAAACTTTGTTTGAAATACAGTTCTAAGACATAAAATTTCTTAATTCAATTGTGGAATTCCTACCAAAGCAAGACGCTTATTCTTTTATCGAATCCATCGTCATGAATTATTGTTAAAAAAAATGTTTTCGGTGATTGTTATCTTCACTCCTAGCGATCATTAGAAAGAGAAAGAAAATGGAATGTTGCAAAGATACGTTAATGCAACATATGCTTTACAAGTTTAATTTTACATATTTAAATCATCAATTACTTTTCCACAGTAAATTTTATAAAAATATGTAAGCACAAGTGAAACTTTTGTCATTTAATTTTTTTTTGATAAAACTAGCATAAATAGCAATGAATAAATAGTGTTTTCTTTTTTAGAATGCACGAAAATTAGAAAATTATTACGTCCATTGTATTTTTTTAAAGAACATCATAAATGTATCGAAATTTACGAGGAATGAAATACTCCTGTATAATATTTTAAAAGAATCATTTGTTTGTTCCGTTGAATATTTTTGAAGATAGCAATTTCTTTGAATATGCACACAAAATAGTGAAAAAAGGTGGGAAAAAAATAGCAAAAAAAAGTCGATAATTTTAATAAATTTCTAAAACATTTTAAAATCAATAGAACAGTCTATAATTTCAAAAATAAATTTTAAATAAGGTCATTTAATCTGCATTTACCCTGATATATTTGATAAGGTTTTAATTGAAATTTTCATTATTTTGAAACATTTAAAAGAGAATATGCCATTATTTTTCAATAAAAAAATGATTAAAAAAAGTATTGAACTTTAAAAAAAATGATGTGATATATTTTAGAGCCTGGGTCATTAATACATAAGTAGCAAATCATATGGCTCTAGATTTGTATATTTTTTAAGCTACTCAATCAATTTGCTGATTTGCATATTTTATTATAATAGAAGATAATGCTATTTTAATGATAAATCGGTTATATATTGTTATTTATACACATCTGATTGACATAACTATTTGTGATTAGTCCTAATTTTAGACAAATGCTATTCAAATATTGATTACTCAGTAAAAAATATTACAATGATTTATTTGAAAGAATAATAAAGGAATATGAATGGAATTTGAATCCTCATTAATTACTTATTATATATATATATATATATATATATATATATATATATATATATATATATATATATATATATATATAGTAAGACCGATGAGAGTTTCTGTGCTTAAAATACCTAGCAAAAATTAAGAGAAACCCCTTCTGTTTATATTTGCTCTGTACAACTTTTTACAGAGCAATATTATCTACTATCGGGGTTAAAAAGCAACAAAACTGGATCCCCATACACTATTCCTAGAAACCATCTGACTTTTCTAGCCATAAACGAAAGCTATAAGATCTGACATGAATGAGCGGTAATTTGCGCATACCCCAGGGTTTGTAGACCACCCGTGAAGAAGAAGAGGGGAAAGAAAAAAGTGCTCGCGCTTGCTGTACATTTCTTTAGGAAAACCGAAACGATTGTGAGAGAGAATACTAGTCAAGTTTAGTTCCCTTTTTAGAGGTTTCAGATGTAGAATGAAAACGCTCAGAGGGTTAATTGATGTTAATTTTCTTAAAAAAGTGACCATACTTCTATAAGAAAGGCACCAAATAGATTCTAAATCATTACCTCCTGGTCACTAGACAGGCGCTATAACCAACTTAGCCACGGCGCCTGGATGCCATAGGGTTCGAATTACGATTCCAAATGTCATGCTTTAAATTTTACTAATGAGCTGTTTTAATTGATGTATGTTTTCATAAAAATGCTGACCACACTTCTACATAAGATGCACCGACGAGATTCGAACTCGTGATCTCCTGTTTACTAGACAGGCGCTTTAACCAACTAAGCCACGGCACCTCGATTCCAATGGGTTCGAATTTCTATCCCAAATGAAAAGCTCTAACTTTTACTAAAAGAGCTCTTTTAATTGATGTCTGTTTTCATAAAAAATTTGAAAACACTTCTACATGAGAGGCACCGACGAGATTCGAACTCGTGATCTCCTGTTTACAAGACAGGCGCTTTAACCATCTAAGCCACGGCGCCTCGATTCCATTCGGTTCGAATTACGATTCCAAATGTCATGCTTCAAATTTTACTAAAAGAGCTCTTTCAGTTCAAGTATTGTTACATGAAAAAATTTAACCATAATTCGACATGAGAGGCACCGACGAGATTCGAACTCATGATCTCCTGTTTACTAGACAAGCGCTTTAACCATCTAAGCCACGGCGCCTCGATTAAATTCGGTTCGAATTACGATTCCAAATGAAAATATTTAAATTTTACTAAAAGAGCTCTTTTAATTGATGTTAATTTTCTTTAAAAAGTGACCATACCTCTATAAGAAAGGCACCGGCAAGATTCTAAATCATTACTTCCTGGTCACTAGACAGGCGCTATAACCAAATTAGCCACGGCGCCTCGATACCATAGGGTTCGAATTACGATTCCAAATGTCATGCTTTAAATTTTACTAATGAGCTGTTTTAATTGATGTATGTTTTCATAAAAATGCTGACCACGCTTCCACATAAGAGGCACCGACGAGATTCGAACTCGTGATCTCCTGTTTACTAGACAGGCGCTTTAACCAACTAAGCCACGGCGCCTCGATTCCATTCGGTTCGAATTACGAATCCAAATGTCATGCTTCATATTTTACTAAAAGAGCTCTTTCAGTTCCAGTATTGTTACATAAAAAAATTTAACCATAATTCCACATGAGAGGCGCTGACGAGATTGGAACTCGTTATCTCCTGTTTAATAGACAGACGCTTTAACCAACTAAGCCACGGCGCCTCGATTCCACTGTGTTCGAATTTCCATCCCAAATGAAAAGCTATACATTTTACTAAAAGAGCTCTTTTAATTGATGTCTGTTTTCATAAAAAATGTGACCACACGTCTACATGAGAGGCACCGACGAGATTCGAAACCGTGATCTCCTGTTTACTAGACAGGCGCTTTAACCAACTAAGCCACGGCGCCTCGATTTCACTTTGTTCGAATTTCCGTCCCAAATGAAGAGCTATAAATGTTACTAAAACGGCTCTTTTAATTGATGTCTGTTTTCATAAAATATGTGACCACACTTCTACATGAGAGGCACCGACGAGATTCGAACTCGTGATCTGATGTTTACTAGACAGACGCTTTAACCAACTAAGCCACGGCGCCACGATTCCATTCGGTTCGAATTACGATTCCAAATGTCCTGCTTCAAATTTTACTAAAAGAGCTCTTTCATTTCATGTATTATTACATAAAAAAATTTAACCATATTTCGGCATGACAGGCCCTGACGAGATTCGAACTCGTGATCTCCTGTTTACTAGACAGGCGCCTTAACCAACTAAGCCACTGCGCCTCGATTACACTGCGTTCGAATTTCCGTCCCAAATGAAAAGCTATAAATTTTACTGAAAGAGCTCTTTTAATTGATGTCTTTTTTCATACAAAATGTGACCACACTTCTGCAAGAGAGGCATCGACGAGATTCGAACTACTGATCTCCTGTTTACTAGACAGGCGCTTTAACCTACTAAGCCACGGAGTCTCTATTCCATTCGGTTCGAATTACGATTCCAAATGTCATGCTTCAAATTTTACTAAAAGAGCTCTTTCAGTTCAAGTATTGTTACATAAAAAAATTTAACCATAATTCGACATGAGAGGCGCTGACGAGATTGGAACTCGTTATCTCCTGTTTAATAGACAGGCGCTTTAACCAACTAAGCCACGGCGCCTCGATTCCACTTTGTTCGAATTTCCGTCCCAAATGAAGAGCTATACATTTTACTAAAAGAGCTCTTTTAATTGATGTCTGTTTTCATAAAAAATGTGACTACACTTCTGCATGAGAGCGACCGACGAGATTCGAACTCGTGATCTCCTGTTTACTAGACAGGCGCTTTAACCATCTAAGCCACGGCACCTCGATTCCATTCGATTCGAATTACGATTCCAAATGAAAATCTTTAAATTTTACTAAAATAGCTCGTTTAACTGATGTTAATTTTCTTAAAAAATTGACCATATTTCTATAAGAAAGGCACCGACGAGATTCTAAATCATTACCTCCTGGTCACTAGACAGGCGCTATAACCAACTTAGCCACGGCGCCTCTATGCCATAGGGTTCGAATTACGATTCCAAATGTCATGCTTTAAAGTTTACTAACGAGCTCTTTTAGTTGATGTTTGGTTTCATAAAAGATGTGTTCACACTTCTACTTGAGAGGCACCGACGAGATTCGAACTCGTGATCTCCTGTTTACTAGACAGGCGCTTTAACCATCTAAGCCACGGCGCCTCGTTTCCATTAGGTTCAAATTACGAAGCCAAATGTCATGCTTCATATTTTACTAAAAGAGCTCTTTCAGTTCAAATATTGTTACATAAAAAAATTTAACCATAATTCGACATGAGAGGCGCTGACTAGATTGGAATTCGTTATCTCCTGTTTAATAGACAGACGCTTTAACCAACTAAGCCACGGCGCCTCGATTCCACTGTGTTCGAATTTCCATCCCAAATGAAAAGCTATACATTTTACTAAAAGGGCTCTTTTAATTGATGTCTGTTTTCATAAAAAATGTGACTACACTTCGGCATGAGAACGACCGACGAGAATCGAACTCGTGATCTCCTGTTTACTAGACAGGCGCTTTAACCATCTAAGCCACGGCGCCTCGATTCCATTCGATTCGAATTACGATTCCAAATGAAAATCTTTAAATTTTACTAAAATAGCTCTTTTAACTGATGTTAATTTTCTTAAAAAAGTGACCATACTTCTATAAGAAAGGCACCGACGAGATTCTAAATCATTGCCTCCTGGTCACTAGACAGGCGCTATAACCAACTTAGCCACGGCGCCTCGATGCCATAGGGTTCGAATTACGATTCCAAATGTCTTGCTTTAAATTTTACTAATCAGCTCTTTTAAATGATGTACGTTTTCATAAAAAATGTGACCACACTTCTACATGAGAGGCACCGACGAGATTGGAACTATTGATCTCCTGTTTACTAGACAGGCGCTTTAACCAACTAAGCCATGTCGCCCCGATTCCATTGGGTTAAAATCTCTATTCTATCCTAAATGAAAAGCTCTAAATTTTACTAAAAGAGGTATTTTAATTGATGTCGGTTTTCATAATAAAAGGGACCATACTTCTATAAGAGAGGCAACCACGATATTCGAACTCATGATCTCCTGGTTACTAGACAGGTGCTATATCCATCAAAACCACACCGCCTCGATTCCATTGGGTTCGAATTTCTATCGCAACTGAAAAGCTCTAAATTTTACTAAAAGAGCTCTTTTCATTGATGTCTGTTTTAATAAAAAATGTGATCACACTTCTACATGAAAGGCACCGACGAGATTCGAACTCGTTATCTCCTATTTACAGGCGACAGGCGCTTTAACCAACTACGTCACGGCGCTTTGATTCCATTGGGTTCGAATTTCTATCCCAAATCAAAAGCTCTAAATTTTACTAAAAGAGCTCTTTTAATTGATGGATATTTTCATACAAAATGTGACCACACTTCTACATGAGAAGCAAATTGAACTATAATTCTACGTGAGAGGCACCGACGAGATTCAAACTCGAGATCTCCTGTTTACCACACAGGCGCTTTAACCAACAAAGCCACGGCGCAGCGATTCCATTGGGTTCGAATTTCTATCCCAAATGAATAGCTCTATATTTTACTAAAAGAGCTCTTTTAATTGATGTCTGTTTTCATAAGAAATGTGACCACACTTCTACATGAGAGGCAAAGACGAGATTCGAACTCGTGATCGCCTATTTGGTAGACAGGCGCTTTAACCAACTAAGCCACGGTTCCTCGATTCTATTGTGTTCGAATAACAATTCCAAATTTCATGCTTTAAATTTTACTAAAAGAGATCTTTCAGTTCAAGTCATGTTACATAAAAAAAGTAACCCTAATTCTACATGAGAGGCACCGACTAGATTGGAACTCGTGATCTCCTGTTTACTAGACAGGCGCTTTAATCAACAAAGCCACGGCGCATCGATTCCATTGGGTTCGAATTTCTATCCCAAATGAAAAGCTCTAAATTTTAATAAAAGAGCTCTTTTAATTGATGTCTGTTTTCATAAGAAATGTGACCACTCTTCTACATGAGAGGCAAAGACGAGATTCGAAATCGTGATCTCCTGTTTACTAGACAGGCTCTTTAACCAACTAAGGGAGGGCGCATCGATTCCATTGGGTTCGAATTAGGATTCTAAATGTCATGCTTTAAATTTTACTAAAAACTCTCTTTCAGTCCAAGTCTTGTTACATAAAAAAATTGAACCATAATTCTACATGAGTGGCACCGACGAGATTCGAACTTGAGATCTTCTGTTTACTAGACAGGCGCTATAACCAACTAAGCAACGGCGCCTCTATTTCGTTGGGTTCGAATTACGATTCCAAATATCATGCTTTAAATTTTACTAAAAGAGCTCTTTCAGTTCAAGTCTTGTTACATAAAAAAATTGAACCATAATTCGACATGACAGGTACCGACGCGATTCGAACTGGTAATCTGCTGTTTACTAAACAGGCGCTTTAAGCAACTAAGACACGGCGCCTCGATTCCATTGGGTTTGAATATCTATCCCAAATGAAAAGCTCTAAATTTTACTAGAAAAGCTTTTTTAATTGATGTCCGTTTTCATAATAAAGTAACCATACTTCTATAAGAGAGGCGCCGACGAGATTCGAACTTATGATCTCCTGTTTAATAGACATTCGCTTTAAACAAGTAAGCTCCAGCGCCTCGATTCCATTGGATTCGAATTTCTATCCCAAATGAAAAGCTCGAAATTTTACTAAAAGAGCTCTTTTAATTGATGTCTGTATTTATAAAAAATGTGACCACACTTCTACAACAGAGGCGCCGACGAGATTCGAACTCGCGATCTCCTGTTTTCAAGACAGGGGTTTTAACCAACTAAGCCACGGAGCCTCGATTCCACTTCCTTCGAATTTCTGTCCCAAATGAAAAATTATAAATTTTACTAAAAGATCTCTTTTAATTGATGATTGTTTTCATAAGAAATGAGACTACACTTCTACATGAGAGGCACAGTCGAGAATCGAACTCGTGAACTTCTGTTTACTAGACAGGCGCGTTAACCAACTAAGCCATGGCGCCTCGAATCCATTCGGATCGAAATACGATTCCAAATGTCATGTTTTAAATTTTACTAAAAGAGCTCTTTCAATTCAAGTCTTGTAACATAAAAAATTTGAACCATAATTCGACATTAGATTCACCGACCAGATTCCAACTCGTGATCTCCGGTTTACAAGACAGGCGCTTTAACCGACTAAGCCACGGCGCCTCGATTCCACTCAGTTCGAATTTCTATCCCAAATGTCATGCTTTAAATTTTACTAAAAGAGCTCTTTCAGTTCAAGTCTTGTTACATAAAAAACTTGAACCATGATTCTTGATGAGAATCACCGACGAGTTTCGAACTCCTGGTCTCCTGTTTACTAGACAGGCGCGGTAACCAAATAAGCCACTGCGTAGCGATTCCATTGGGTTCGAATTTCTATCCCAAATGAAAAGCTCTAAATTTTACTAAAAGATCTATTTCAGTTCAAGTCTTTTTTCATAAAAAAACTTGAACCATAATTCTACAAGAGAGGCACCGACGAGATTCGAACTCATGATCTCCTGTTTACTAGATAGGCGCTTTAACCAACTAAGCCACGGCGCCTCGGTTCTATTGGGTTCGAATTACGATTCCAAATGTCATGCTTTAAATTTGACTAATGAGCTCTTTCAGTTCAAGTCTTGTTACATAAAAAAATTGAACCATAATTCTTCATGAGAGGCAACAACGAGATTCGAACTCATGATCTCCTATTTACATGACACGCGCTTTAACCAACCAAGCCACGGAGCCTCGATTTCGTTAGGTTCGAATTTCTATAACAAATGAAAAGCTCTAAATTTTAATAAAAAAGCTCTTTTAATTGATGTCTGTATTTATAAAAAATGTGACCACAATTCTACATGAGAGGCACTGATGAGATTTGAACTCTTGATCTCCTGTTTACAAGACAGGCGCTTTAACCAGCTAAGCCACTGCGTCTCGTTTCAATTAGGTTTGAATTTCGATTCCAAATGCCATGCTTTAAATTTTACTAAAAGAGCTCTTTCAGTTCAAGTCTTGTTACATAAGAAAATTGAACCATAATCCTACATGAGAGTCACCGACAAGATTCCAACTAGTAATCTCCTGTTTACTAGAAAGTCGCTTTTACCAACTAAGACAAGGCGCCTCGATTCCATTAGATTCGAATTTCTATCCCAAATGAAAAGCTCTAAATTTTATTAAAAGAGCCCTTTTAATTGATGTTATTTTCATCAAAAAGTGACCATACTTCTATACGAGAGGCACCGACGAGATTCGAACTCATGATCTCCTGGTCACTAGACAGGCGCTATAACCAACCAAGCCACGGAGCCTCGATTACGTTAGGTTCGAATTTCTATCCCAAATGAAAAGCTCTAACTTTTAATAAAAGAGTTTTTTTAATTGATGTCTGTATTTATAAAAAATGTGACCACACTTCTACAACAGAGGCGCCGACGAGATTCGAACTCGCGATCTCCTGTTTTCAGGACAGGCGTTTTAACCAACTAAGACACGGCGCTTCGATTCCGTTGGGTTAGAATTTCTATCCCAAATGAAAAGCTCTAAATTTTACTAAAACTGCTCTTTCAATTCAAGTCTTGTTACATAAAAAATTTGAACCATAATTCGACATTAGATTCACAGACGAGACTCCAACTCGTGATCTCCTGTTTACTAGACAGGCGCTTTAACCATCTAAGCCACGGCGCCTTGATTTCATTGGGTTAAAATTTATATGCCAAATGAAAAGCTCTAAATTTTACTAAAAGAGCTCTTTTAATTGATGTCGGTTTTCATAAAAAATTTGACCATACTTCTATAAAGGAGGACCCGACGATATTCGAACTCATGATCTCCTGGTTAGTAGACAAGTGCTATAACCAACAAAAAAACGGTGCCTCGATTCTTTTGGGTTCGAATTACGATTCCAAATGTCATGCTTTAAATTTGACTAATGAGCTCTTTCAGTTCAAGTCTTGTTACATAAAAAAATTGAACCATAATTCTTCATGAGAGGCAACAACGAGATTCGAACTCATGATCTCCTATTTACATGACACGCGCTTTAACCAACCAAGCCACGGAGCCTCGATTTCGTTAGGTTCGAATTTCTATAACAAATGAAAAGCTCTAAATTTTAATAAAAAAGCTCTTTTAATTGATGTCTGTATTTATAAAAAATGTGACCACAATTCTACATGAGAGGCACTGATGAGATTTGAACTCTTGATCTCCTGTTTACAAGACAGGCGCTTTAATCAGCTAAGCCACTGCGTCTCGTTTCAATTAGGTTTGAATTTCGATTCCAAATGCCATGCTTTAAATTTTACTAAAAGAGCTCTTTCAGTTCAAGTCTTGTTACATAAGAAAATTGAACCATAATCCTACATGAGAGTCACCGACAAGATTCCAACTAGTAATCTCCTGTTTACTAGAAAGTCGCTTTTACCAACTAAGACAAGGCGCCTCGATTCCATTAGATTCGAATTTCTATCCCAAATGAAAAGCTCTAAATTTTATTAAAAGAGCCCTTTTAATTGATGTTATTTTCATCAAAAAGTGACCATACTTCTATACGAGAGGCACCGACGAGATTCGAACTCATGATCTCCTGGTCACTAGACAGGCGCTATAACCAACCAAGCCACGGAGCCTCGATTACGTTAGGTTCGAATTTCTATCCCAAATGAAAAGCTCTAACTTTTAATAAAAGAGTTTTTTTAATTGATGTCTGTATTTATAAAAAATGTGACCACACTTCTACAACAGAGGCGCCGACGAGATTCGAACTCGCGATCTCCTGTTTTCAGGACAGGCGTTTTAACCAACTAAGACACGGCGCTTCGATTCCGTTGGGTTAGAATTTCTATCCCAAATGAAAAGCTCTAAATTTTACTAAAACTGCTCTTTCAATTCAAGTCTTGTTACATAAAAAATTTGAACCATAATTCGACATTAGATTCACAGACGAGACTCCAACTCGTGATCTCCTGTTTACTAGACAGGCGCTTTAACCATCTAAGCCACGGCGCCTTGATTTCATTGGGTTAAAATTTATATGCCAAATGAAAAGCTCTAAATTTTACTAAAAGAGCTCTTTTAATTGATGTCGGTTTTCATAAAAAATTTGACCATACTTCTATAAAGGAGGACCCGACGATATTCGAACTCATGATCTCCTGGTTAGTAGACAAGTGCTATAACCAACAAAAAAACGGTGCCTCGATTCTATTGGGTTCGAATTACGATTCCAAATGTCATGCTTGAAATTTTACTAAAAGAGCTCTTTCAGTTCAAGTCTTCTTACATAAAACAGTTAAACCATAATTCGACATGACACTCAACGACGAGATTCGAACGCGTGATCTCCTCTTTACTAGACAGGGGTTTTAACCAACTAAGCCACGGCGCCTCGATTCAGTTGGGTTGAAATTACGATTCCAAAGGTCATGCTTTAAATTTTACTAAAAGAGATCTTTCAGTTCAAGTCTCGTTACATAAAAAAATTGAACCATAATTCGACATGACACTCACCGAAGAGATTCGAACTCGTGATGTCCTGTTTACTAGACATCCGCTTCAACCAATTAAGCCACGGCGCCTCTATTGCATTGGGCTAAAAATTCTATCCCAAATGAAAAGCTCTAAATTTTACTAAAAGATCTCTTTTAATTGATGTCGCTTTTCATAATAAAAGGGAACATACTTCTAAAAGAAAGGCATCGACGATATTCGAACTCATGATCTCCTGGTTACAAGACAGGCGCTATATCCATCTAAACCACGAAGCCTCGATTCCATTGGGTTCGAATTTCTATCGCAACTGAAAAGCTCTAAATTTTACTAAAAGAGTTCTTTTCATTGATGTCTGTTTTAATAAAAAATGTGATCACACTTCTACATGAAAGGCACCGACGAGATTCGAACTCGTGATCTCCTGTTTACAAGACAGGCGCTTTAACCAACTAAGCCATGTCACCCCGCTTTCATTGGGTTAAAATTTCTATTCTATCCCAAATGAAAAGCTCTAAATTTTAATAAACGAGCTATTTTAGTGGATGTCGGTTTCATAATAAAAGGTACCATACTTCTATAAGAGAGGCAACCACGATATTCGAACTCATTATCTCCTGGTTACTAGACAGGTGCTATATCCATCTAAACCACGAAGCCTCGATTCCATTGGGTTCGAATTTCTATCGCAACTGAAAAGCTCTAAATTTTACTAAAAGAGCTCTTTTCATTGATGTCTGTTTTAATAAAAAATGTGATCACACTTCTACATGAAAGTCAACGACGAGATTCGAACTCGTGATCTCCTGTTTACAAGACAGGCGCTTTAACCAACTACGCCACGGAGCCTCGATTCCACTTCCTTCGAATTTCTGTCCCAAATGAAAAATTATAAATTTTACTAAAAGATCTCTTTTAATTGATGATTGTTTTCATAAGAAATGAGACTACACTTCTACATGAGAGGCACAGTCGAGAATCGAACTCGTGAACTTCTGTTTACTAGACAGGCGCGTTAACCAACTAAGCCATGGCGCCTCGAATCCATTCGGATCGAAATACGATTCCAAATGTCATGTTTTAAATTTTACTAAAAGAGCTCTTTCAATTCAAGTCTTGTAACATAAAAAATTTGAACCATAATTCGACATTAGATTCACCGACCAGATTCAAACTCGTCACTGCGTAGCGATTCCATTGGATTCGAATTTCTATCCCAAATGAAAAGCTCTAAATTTTACTAAAAGATCTATTTCAGTTCAAGTCTTTTTTCATAAAAAAACTTGAACCATAATTCTACAAGAGAGGCACCGACGAGATTCGAACTCATGATCTCCTGTTTACTAGATAGGCGCTTTAACCAACTAAGCCACGGCGCCTCGGTTCTATTGGGTTCGAATTACGATTCCAAATGTCATGCTTTAAATTTGACTAATGAGCTCTTTCAGTTCAAGTCTTGTTACATAAAAAAATTGAACCATAATTCTTCATGAGAGGCAACAACGAGATTCGAACTCATGATCTCCTATTTACATGACACGCGCTTTAACCAACCAAGCCACGGAGCCTCGATTTCGTTAGGTTCGAATTTCTATAACAAATGAAAAGCTCTAAATTTTAATAAAAAAGCTCTTTTAATTGATGTCTGTATTTATAAAAAATGTGACCACAATTCTACATGAGAGGCACTGATGAGATTTGAACTCTTGATCTCCTGTTTACAAGACAGGCGCTTTAACCAGCTAAGCCACTGCGTCTCGTTTCAATTAGGTTTGAATTTCGATTCCAAATGCCATGCTTTAAATTTTACTAAAAGAGCTCTTTCAGTTCAAGTCTTGTTACATAAGAAAATTGAACCATAATCCTACATGAGAGTCACCGACAAGATTCCAACTAGTAATCTCCTGTTTACTAGAAAGTCGCTTTTACCAACTAAGACAAGGCGCCTCGATTCCATTAGATTCGAATTTCTATCCCAAATGAAAAGCTCTAAATTTTATTAAAAGAGCCCTTTTAATTGATGTTATTTTCATCAAAAAGTGACCATACTTCTATACGAGAGGCACCGACGAGATTCGAACTCATGATCTCCTGGTCACTAGACAGGCGCTATAACCAACCAAGCCACGGAGCCTCGATTACGTTAGGTTCGAATTTCTATCCCAAATGAAAAGCTCTAACTTTTAATAAAAGAGTTTTTTTAATTGATGTCTGTATTTATAAAAAATGTGACCACACTTCTACAACAGAGGCGCCGACGAGATTCGAACTCGCGATCTCCTGTTTTCAGGACAGGCGTTTTAACCAACTAAGACACGGCGCTTCGATTAGGTTGGGTTAGAATTTCTATCCCAAATGAAAAGCTCTAAATTTTACTAAAACTGCTCTTTCAATTCAAGTCTTGTTACATAAAAAATTTGAACCATAATTCGACATTAGATTCACAGACGAGACTCCAACTCGTGATCTCCTGTTTACTAGACAGGCGCTTTAACCATCTAAGCCACGGCGCCTTGATTTCATTGGGTTAAAATTTATATGCCAAATGAAAAGCTCTAAATTTTACTAAAAGAGCTCTTTTAATTGATGTCGGTTTTCATAAAAAATTTGACCATACTTCTATAAAGGAGGACCCGACGATATTCGAACTCATGATCTCCTGGTTAGTAGACAAGTGCTATAACCAACAAAAAAACGGTGCCTCGATTCTATTGGGTTCGAATTACGATTCCAAATGTCATGCTTGAAATTTTACTAAAAGAGCTCTTTCAGTTCAAGTCTTCTTACATAAAACAGTTAAACCATAATTCGACATGACACTCAACGACGAGATTCGAACGCGTGATCTCCTCTTTACTAGACAGGGGTTTTAACCAACTAAGCCACGGCGCCTCGATTCAGTTGGGTTGAAATTTCGATTCCAAAGGTCATGCTTTAAATTTTACTAAAAGAGATCTTTCAGTTCAAGTCTCGTTACATAAAAAAATTGAACCATAATTCGACATGACACTCACCGAAGAGATTCGAACTCGTGATGTCCTGTTTACTAGACATCCGCTTCAACCAATTAAGCCACGGCGCCTCTATTGCATTGGGCTAAAAATTCTATCCCAAATGAAAAGCTCTAAATTTTACTAAAAGAGCTCTTTTAATTGATGTCGCTTTTCATAATAAAAGGGAACATACTTCTAAAAGAAAGGCATCGACGATATTCGAACTCATGATCTCCTGGTTACAAGACATGCGCTATATCCATCTAAACCACGAAGCCTCGATTCCATTGGGTTCGAATTTCTATCGCAACTGAAAAGCTCTAAATTTTACTAAAAGAGTTCTTTTCATTGATGTCTGTTTTAATAAAAAATGTGATCACACTTCTACATGAAAGGCACCGACGAGATTCGAACTCGTGATCTCCTGTTTACAAGACAGGCGCTTTAACCAACTAAGCCATGTCACCCCGCTTTCATTGGGTTAAAATTTCTATTCTATCCCAAATGAAAAGCTCTAAATTTTAATAAACGAGCTATTTTAGTGGATGTCGGTTTCATAATAAAAGGTACCATACTTCTATAAGAGAGGCAACCACGATATTCGAACTCATTATCTCCTGGTTACTAGACAGGTGCTATATCCATCTAAACCACGAAGCCTCGATTCCATTGGGTTCGAATTTCTATCGCAACTGAAAAGCTCTAAATTTTACTAAAAGAGCTCTTTTCATTGATGTCTGTTTTAATAAAAAATGTGATCACACTTCTACATGAAAGTCAACAACGAGATTCGAACTCGTGATCTCCTGTTTACAAGACAGGCGCTTTAACCAACTACGCCACGGCGCTTTGATTCCATTGGGTTCGAATTTCTATCCCAAATCAAAAGCTCTAAATTTTACTAAAAAAGCTCTTTTAATTGATGTCTATTTTCATACAAAATGTGACCACACTTCTACATGAGAGGCAAATTGAACTATAATTCTAGGTGAGAGGCACCGACGAGATTCAAACTCGTGATCTCCTGTTTACTACACAGGCGCTTTAACCAAGAAAGCCACGGCGCATCGATTCCATTGGGTTCGAATTTCTATCCCAAATGAATAGCTCTAAATTTTACTAAAAGAGCTCTTTTAATTGATGTCTGTTTTCATAAGAAATGTGACCACACTTCTACATGAGATTGAAAGACGAGATTCGAATTCGTGATCTCCTGTTTACTAGACAGGCGCTTTAACCAACTAAGCCACGGCGACTCGATTCCATTGGTTCGAATTTCTATCAAAAATGAAAAGCTCTAAATGTTACTAAAAGAGCTCTTTTAATTGATGTCGTTTTTCATAAAAAAGTGACCGTACTTCATTAAGAGAGGCTCAGACGAGATTAAAACTCGTGATCTCCTGTTTACTAGACAGGCTCTTTAACCAACTTAACCACGGCATCTCGATTCCAGTGGGTTCGAATTACGATTCTAAATGTCATGCTTTAAATTTTACTAAAAAAGCTCTTTCAGTCCAAGTCTTGTTACATAAAAAAATTGAACCATTATTCTACATGAGAGGCACCGAGTAGATTGGAACTCGTGATCTCCTGTTTACTAGACAGGCGCTTCAACCAACAAAGCCACGGCGCACCGATTCCATTGGGTTCGAATTTCTATCCCAAATGAAAAGCTATAAATTTTACTAAAAGAGCTCTTTTAATTGATATCTGTTTTCATAAGAAATGTGACCACTCTTCTACATGAGAGGCAAAGACGAGATTCGAACTCGTGATCTCCTGTTTACTAGACAGGCTCTTTAACCAACTAAGGGACGGCGCATCGATTCCATTGGGATCGATTTACGATTCTAAATGTCATGCTTTAAATTTTACTAAAAGAGCTCTTTCAGTTCAAGTCTTGTTTCATAAAAAAATTGAACTATAATTCTATGTGAGAGGCACCGACGAGATTCAAACTCGTGATCTCCTGCTTACAAGACAGGCGCTCTAACCAACTAAGGGACGGCGCTTCAAATCCATTGGGTTCGAATTTCTATCCCAAATGAAAAGCTCTAAATTTTACTAAAAGAGCTCTTTTAATTGATGTCTGTATTTATAAAAAATGTGACCACACTTCTACAACAGAGGCGCCGACGAGATTCGAACTCGCGATCTCCTTCCTTCCACTCACTTTAACTAACTAAGCCATGGAGCCTCGATTCCACTTCCTTCGAATTTCTGTCCCAAATGAAAAATTATAAATTTTACTAAAAGATCTCTTTTAATTGATGATTGTTTTCATAAGATATGAGACCACACTTCTACCTGAGAGGCACCGACGAGAATCGAACTCGTGACCTTCTTTTCACTTGACAGGCGCTTTAACCAACTAATCCACGGCACCTCGAATCCATTCGGATCGAATTAAGATTCCAAATGTCATATTTTAAATTTTACTAAAAGAGATCTTTCAATTCAAATCTTGTAACATAAAAAATTTGAACCATTATTCGACATGAGAGGCACCGACGAGATTCGAACTCCTGATCTCCTGTTTACACGCAGGCGCTTTAACCAACTAAGCCACGGAGCCTTTACTCCGTTGGGTTCGAATTACGATTAAAAATGTCATGCTTTAAATTTTACTAAAAGAGCTCTGGCAGTTCAAGTCTTGTGACCACACTTCTACACGAAAGGCACCGACGAGATTCGAACTCATGATATCCTGTTTACTAGACAGGCGCTTTAACCAACTAAGCCACGGCGCCTCGGTTCTATTGGGCTCGAATTACGATTCCAAATGTCATGCTTTAAATTTGACTAAAGAGCTCTTTCAGTTCAAGTCTTGTTACATAAAAAAAATTGAACCATAATTCTTCATGAGAGGCAACGACGAGATTCGAACTCATGATCTCCTGTTTTCAGGACAGGCGTTTTAACATGAGAGGCACCGACTAGATTGGAAATCGTGATCTCCTGTTTATTAGACACGGCGCTTCGATTCCGTTGGGTTCGAATTTCTATCCCAAATGAAAAGCTCTAAATTTTACTAAAACTGCTCTTTCAGTTCAAGTCTTGTTAGATAAAAAAATTGAACCATAATTCGACATGACAGACACCGACGAGATTCGAATTCGAGATGTCCTGTTTACTAGACAGTCGCTTTAACTAACTAAGCCATGGAGCCTCGATTCCACTGCCTTCGAATTTCAGTCCCAAATGAAAAATTATAAATTTTACTAAAGATCTCTTTTAATCAAGTATTGTTTTTATAAGAAATGAGACCACACTTCTACATGAGAGGCACCGACAAGAATCGAACTCGTCACCTTCTGTTTACTAGACAGGCGCTTTAACCAACTAAGCCACGGCGCCTCGAATCCATTCGGATCGAATTACGATTCCAAATTTCATGCTTTAAATTTTACTAAAAGAGCTCTTTCAATTCAAGTCTTGTTACATAAAAAATTTGAACCATAATTCGACATTAGATTCACAGACGAGACTCCAACTCGTGATCACCTGTTTACTAGACAGGCGCTTTAACCATCTAAGCAACGGCGCCTCTGTGAAGCTGGATTCCAATTTTTATCGCAACTGAAAAGCTCTAAATTTTACTAAAAGAGCTCTTTTAATTGATGTCGGTTTTCATAAAAAAAGAGACCATACTTCTTTAAGAGAGGCACCAGAGTATATTCGAACACGTGATCTCCTGTTTACTAGACAGACGCTTTAACCAACTAAGCCACGGCACCTCGGTTCTATTGGGTTCGAATTACGATTCCAAATGTCATGCTTTAAATTTTACTAAAAGAGATCTTTCAGTTCAAGTCTAGTTACATAAAAAAATTGAACCATAATTCGACATGACACTCACCGAAGAGATTCGAACTCGTGATGTCCTGTTTACTAGACATCCGCTTCAACCAATTAAGCCACGGCGGCTCTACTGAATTGGGTTAAAATTTCTATCCCAAATGAAAAGCACTAAATTTTACTAAAAGAGCTCTTTTAATTGATGTCGCTTTTCATAATAAAAGGGAACATACTTCTAAAAGAAAGGCACCGACGATATTCGAACTCATGATCTCCTGGTTACAAGACAGGCGCTATAACCGTCTAAGCCAAGGCGCCTCGAGTCCATTGGGTTCGAATTACGATTCTAAATGTCATGCTTTAAATTTTACTAAAAAGGCTCTTTCCATTCAAGTCTTGTTACATAAAAATTGTGACCACACTTCTACATTAGAGGCACCGACGAGATTCCAACTCGTGATCTCCTGTTTACTAGAAAGGCGCTTTAACCAACTAAGCCACGGCGCCTCGATTTCATTCGGTTCGAATTTTGATTCCAAATGCCGTGCTTTAAATGTTACTAAACGAGCTCTTTCAGTTCACGTCTTGTTACATAAAAAAATTGAACCATAATTCGACATGACAGGCACCGACGAGATTCGAACTGGTGATCTCCTGTTTCCTAGACATGCGCTTTCACCAACTAAGCCACGGCGCCTTGATTCCATTGGGTTAAAATTTATATCCCAAATGAAAAGCTCTAAATTTTACTAAAAGAGCTCTTTTAATTGATGTCGGTTTTCATAAAAAAAGTGACCATACTTCTATAAAGGAGGACCCGACGATATTCGAACTCAAGATCTCCTGGTTACTAGACAGGTGCTATATCCGTCTAAACCACGAAGCCTCGATTCCATTGGGTTCGAATTTCTAACGCAACTGAAAAGCTCTAAATTTTACTAAAAGAGCTCTTTTCATTGATGTCTGTTTTAATAAAAAATGTGATCACACTTCTACATGAAAGGCACCGACGAGATTCGAACTCGTGATCTCCTGTTTACAAGAAAGGCGCTTTAACCAACAAAGCCACGGCGCATCGATTCCATTGGGTTCGAATTTCTATCCCAAATAAATAGCTCTAAATTTTACTAAAAGAGCTCTTTAAATTGATGTCTGTTTTCATAAGAAATGTGACCACTCTTCTACATGAGAGGCAAAGACGAGATTCGAAATCGTGATCTCCTGTTTACTAGACAGACTCTTTAACCAACTAAAGGACGGCGCATCGATTCCATTGGGTTCGAATTACGATTCTAAATGTCAAGCTTTAAATTTTACTAAAAACGCTCATTCAGTCCAAGTCTTGTTACATAAAAAATTGAACTATAATTCTACATGAGAGGCACCGACGAGATTCAAACTTGTGATCTGCTGTTTACTAGACAGGCGCTTTAACCAACTAAGCAACGGCCTCTCTATTTCGTTGGGTTCGAATTACGATTCCAAATGTCATGCTTTAAATTTTACTAAAAGAGCTCTTTCAGTTCAAGTCTTTTTACATAAAAAAATTGAACTATAATTCTACGTGAGAGGCACCGACGAGATTGGAACTAATGATCTCCTGTTTACTAGCAAGGCGCGTTAACCAACAACGCCACGGCGCCTCTATTTCATTGGGTTAAAATTTCTATTCTATCCCAAATGAAAAGCTCTAACTTTTACTAAAAGAGCTCTTTTCATTGATGTCTGTTTTCATAAAAAATGTGACCACACTTCTACATGAAAGGCACCGACGAGATTCGAACTCGTGATTTCCTGTTTACAGGACAGGCGCTTTAACCAACTAAGCCACGGCGCACCGATTCCATAGGGTTCGAATTTCTATCCCAAATGAAAAGCTCTAAATTTTACTAAAAAAGATCTTTCAGTTCAAGTCTTGTTACAGAAAAAAATTGAACCATAATTCGACATGACAGGTACAGATGAGATACGAACTGGTGATCTCCTGTTTACTAGACAGGCGCTTTAAATAACTAAGCCACGGCGCATCGATTCCATTGGTTCGAATTTCTATCAAAAATGAAAAGCTCTAAATTTTACTAAAAGAGCTCTTTTAATTGATGTCTGTTTTCATAAAAAGTGTGACACACTTCTACATGAGAGGCACCGACGAGATTCGAACTCGTGACCTCCTGTTTACTAGACATGCGCTTTAAGCAACTAAGACACGGCGCCTCGATTCCGTTTGGTTAAAATTTGTATCCGAAATGAAAAGCTCTAAATTTTACTAAAAGAGCACTTTTAATTGATGTCGGTTTTCATAAAAAAAGTGACCGTACTTCATTAAGAGAGGCTCAGACGAGATTCAAACTCGTGATCTCCTGTTTACTAGACAGGCGCTTTAAATAACTAAGCCACGGCGCATCGATTCCATTGGTTCGAATTTCTATCCCAAATGAAAAGCTCTAAATTTTAATAAATAGCTCTTTAAATTGATGTCTGTTTTCATAAGAAATGTGACCACTCTTCTACATGAGAGGCAAAGACGAGATTCGAAATCGTGATCTCCTGTTTACTAGACAGACTCTTTAACCAACTAAGGGACGGCGCATCGATTCCATTGGGTTCGAATTACGATTCTAAATGTCAAGCTTTAAATTTTACTAAAAACGCTCTTTCAGTCCAAGTCTTGTTACATAAAAATATTGAACCATAATTCCACATGAGAGGCACCGACGGGATTGGAACTTGTGATCTCCTGTTTACTAGACAGGCGCTTTAACCAACTAAGCAACGGCGCCTCTATTTCGTTGGGTTCGAATTACGATTCCAAATGTCATGCTTTAAATTTTACTAAAAGAGCTCTTTCAGTTCAAGTCTTGTTACATAAATAAAATGAAATATAATTCTACATGAGAGGCACCGACGAAATTCGAACTCGTGATCTCCCGTTTACTAGACAGGCGCTTTAACCAACTAAGCCACGGCGCATCGATTCCATTAGGTTCGAATTTCTATCCCAAATGAAAAGCTCTAAATTTTACTAAAAGAGCTCTTTCAGTTCAAGTCTTGTTACATAAAAAAATTAACCCTAATTCTACATGAGAGGCACCGACGAGATTCGAACTCGTGATCTCCTGTTTACTAGACAGGCGCTTTAACCAACTAAGCCACTGCGCCTCGATTACACTGCGTTCGAATTTCCGTCCCAAATGAAAAGCTATAAATTTTACTGAAAGAGCTCTTTTAATTGATGTCTGTTTTCATACAAAATGTGACCACACTTCTGCAAGAGAGGCACCGACGAGTATCGAACTCCTGATCTCCTGTTTACTAGACAGGCGCTTTAACCTACTAAGCCACGGGGTCTCGATTCCATTCGGTTCGAATTACGATTCCAAATGTCATGCTTCAAATTTTACTAAAAAAGCTCTTACAGTTCAAGTTTTGTTACATAAAAAAATTGAACCATAATTCGACATGACAGGTACCGACGAGATTCGAACTGGTGATCTGCTGTTTACTAGACAGGCGCTTTAAATAACTAAGCCACGGCGCATCGATTCCATTGATTCGAATTTCTATCAAAAATGAAAAGCTCTAAATTTTACTAAAAGAGCTCTTTTAATTGATGTCTGTTTTCATAAAAAGTTTGACACAATTCTGCGTGAGAGGCATCGACGAGATTCGAACTCGTGATCTCCTGTTTACTAGACAGGCACTTTAACCAATTTTGCCACTGCATCTCGATTCCATTGGCTTCGAATTACGATTCTAAATGTCATGCTTTAAATTTTACTAAAAACGCTCTTTCAGTCCAAGTCTTGTTACATAAAAAAATTGAAATATAATTCTACATGAGAGGCACCGACGAGATTCGAACTCGTGATCTCCCGTTTACTACACAGGCGCTTTAACCAACTAAGCCACGGCGCACCGATTCCAATGGGTTCGAATTTCTATGCCAAACGAAAAGCTCTAAATTTTACTAAAAGAGCTCTTTTAATTAATGTCTGTTTTCATAAGAAATGTGACCACACTTCTACATGAAAGGCAAAGACGAGATTCGAACTCTTGATCTCCTATTTACTAGACAGGCGCTTTAACCAACTAAGCCAAGCCCCCTCGATTCCATTGGGCTCGAATTACGATTCCAAATTTCATGCTTTAAATTTTATTAAAAGAGATCTTTCAGTTCAATTCTTGTTACATAAAAAAATTTAACCCTAATGCTACATGAGAGGCACCGACGAGATTCGAACTCGTGATCTCCTGTTTACTAGACAAGCTCTATAACTAACTAAGGAATGGCGCCTCGATTCCAGTGGGTTCGAATTACGATTCCAAATGTCATACTTTAAATTTTAATGAAAGTGCTCTTTGATTTCATGTCTTGTTACATAAAAAGTAGAACCATAATTCTAAAAGAAAGGCACAGACGAGATTCGAACTCGTGATCTCCTGTTTACTAGACAGGCGCTTTAACCAACTAATGCGCAGCGCGGTGTTTCTGTTGGGTACGAATTACGATTCCAAATGACATGCTTTAAATTTCACTAAAAGATCTCCTATACTTGACGTCTTTTTTCATAACAAAATTGCACCATAATTCTATAAAAGAGGCACCGGCGGGATTCGAAATCGTGATCTCCTGTGTACAAGACATGCGCTTTGACCAACTAAGCCAAGGCGCCTTGATTCCATTGGGTTCGATTTACTATTCCAAATGACATGCTTTAAATTTTACTAAAAGAGCTCTTTTAATTTATGTCTGTTTTCATAAGAAATGTGACCACTCTTCTACATGAGAGGCAAAGACGAGATTCGAAATCGTGATCTCCTGTTTACTAGACAGGCTCTTTAACCAACTAAGGGACGGCGCATCGATTCCATTGGGTTCGAATTACGATTCTAAATGTTATGCTTTAAATTTTACTAAAAACGCTCTTTCAGTCCAAGTCTTGTTACATAAAAAAATTGAACCGTAATTCTACATGAGAGGCACCGACGAGATTCGAACTTGTGACCTCCTGTTTACTAGACAGGCGCTTTAACCAACTACGCAACGGCCCCTCTATTTCGTTGGGTTCGAATTACGATTCCAAATGTCATGCTTTAATTTTACTAAAAGAGCTATTTCAGTTCAAGTCTTTTTACATAAAAAAAATTGAACTATAATTCTACGTGAGAGGCACCGACGAGATTCGAACTCGTGATTTCCTGTTTACAGGACAGGCGCTTTAACCAAATAAGCCACGGCGCTTCGATTCCATTGGGTTCGAATTTCTATCCCAAATGAAAAGCTCTAAATTTTACTAAAAGAGCTCTTTCAGTTCAAGTCTTGTTACATAAAAAAATGGAACCATAATTCGACATGACAGGTACAGACGAGATTCGAACTGGTGGTGTCCTGTTTACTAGACAGGCGCTTTGACCAACTAAGCCAAGGCGCCTTGATTCCAGTGGGTTCCAATTACTATTCCAAATGACATGCTTTAAATTTTACAAAAAGAGCTCTTTTAATTGATGTCTTTTTTCATAACAAAATTGCACCATATTGTCAATGAGAGGCACGGACGAGATTCGAACTCGTGTTCTCCTGTTTACTAGACAGGCGCTTTAAAAAACTAAGCCATGGCGCCTCGATTCCATTAGTCTGAATTACGATTCCAAATGTCATGCTTTAAATTTTACAAAAAGAGCTCTTATAGTTTATGTCTTTTTACTCAAAGAATTTGGAGTATAATTCTACATGAGGGGCACCGACGAGATTCGAACTCGTTATCTCCTGTGTACTAGACAGGCGCTTTAGCCATCTAAGCCACGTTGCCCCGATTCCATTAGGTTTGAATTTCTATCCCAAATGAAAATCTGTAAATTTTACTAAAAGAGCTCTTTAAATTCATGTCTTGTTACATAAAAAATTGAACCATAATTCTACATCAAAGGCGCCGACGAGATTCGAACTCTTGATCTCCTGTTTACAAGACAGGCGCTTTAACCAACTAAGCCAAGGCGCCTCGGTTCCATTGGGTTCGAATTACGATTCCAAATATCATGCTCTAAATTTTACTGAAAGATCTCCTATACTTGATGTCTTTTTTTCATAACAAAATTGAACCATAATTCTATATGAGAGGCACCGACGAGATTGGAAATCGTGATCGCCTCTTTACTAGGCAGGCGCTTTAACCAACTACGCCACGGCGCCTCGATTTCATTAGGTTCGAATTTCTATCCCAAATGAAGAGCTCTAAATTTTACTAAAATAGCTCTTTTAATTGATGTCTTTTTTTCATAAAAAATATGACCATACTTCTACAAGAGACGCACTGACGAGATTCGAACTCGTGATCTCCTGTTTACCAAACAGGTGCTTTAACCAACTAAGCCACGGCGCCTCGATTCCATTGGGTTCGAATTACGATTCCAAATGTCATGCTCTAAATTTTGAAAGAGAGAGGTATGGAAATTGATGTCTCTTTCTTAAAATTAATAATTAAACATCTACATGAGAGGCACTGACGAACTCTTGAACTCTATTTACTAGACAGGAACTTTAACAGCGCCTATATTGTTTCGGCTTCGAATTGCAATTCTAAGTATCAAAATTTGAAAAAAAAAATATCTTGTAATTGATGTCTTTTTTCAAAAATTCAATAACTACACATCGGCCTAAGAGGCCCAACGAGATTTAATTCGTGATTCCCTGTTTGCTAGACAGGTGCTTTAACCTACAAAGCCACTGCGCCTCATCTTCGTATTGCGATTTGACGTATCATGCTCTAAATTTTGAAAAACAGGTGTTTTATTTTATTTCTTTTTTTCATTTAATTAATCCTTATGCTTCTACATGATAGGCACCGACGAGTCTCGAATTCGAGGACTTCTGTTTACTGGAATTTCTTAATTAACCAACTTGGCCATGGTACCTTGACACCTTTGGCTTCAAATCACGATTCCAAGTACCATGTTATACATTTTGAAAGAAGTTTTGTAATTGATATATATTGTTCACAAAATTTGTAACTATACATCTAATTCAGAGGAGCAGACGAGATTCGAACTCTTTATTTCCTGTTTACATGACAGGCGCTTTAACTAACTAGTCTTCGGAGCCTCGTTTGCTTTGACTTCGACACCAAGTATCTTGCAATAAATTTTGAAAAAATATATCTTTTAATTTATGTCTTTTTTTAGAAAATTCATAACTACACTTCCACAGGAAAAAGCAACTACGAGATTCGAAGTCGTAATTCCCAGTTTATTGGAAAGGGGCTTTTACCAACTAAGCCACGGCGCCTTTTTTACATCGGTTTCAAATTGTGATTCAAAATATCAAGCTCTAAATTTTTAAACAATACGTCTTTTAATTGATGTCTTTTTCACAAAATTAATAAAAACACTTTTACATGACATTCACCGCCGAGATTCAAACTCTTGATATCCTCTTTATTAAACATGCATTTTTACCAAGTAAGCCACAGAGCCACAACTCCTTTTCCTTTGAATTGCGATTCAAGTATCATGCTCTAAATTTTATATTTTTTTATAGAAATAATCACTATATTTCTACTTGACATGCAGCTACGAGATTCGCATTCGTGATCTCTTGTTTACTGGAAATGAACTTTAACCAATAAATCCACGGCGCTTCAACTCCATCGCGTCCAATTGCGATTCCAAATATCATGCTCTAAATTTTGAGAAAACAGGTCTTTCAATTTGTCTTTTTTCAGGAAATTAATTACCATACTTTTGCATGTGATTCACAGACGACATTCGATCCCTTGACCTCCTGTTTACTAAACAGGCGCTCTATAGAATTTGCATAGTTTAAAGAAGTGTTCCACAGCTTTTGTTCAAATTATAAGTCCTCCAGCGCTTGTAAATATAAATCGTTGAACTGAAAATCGCTTTGATCTCATGTTTTCATGAATAATGTGACTAAGAAAATATTGAAATGATGCAATGTATGAATAACAGTGACAGTATGAATAACAGTTAAATTACATAGTAATTTAGTAAGTTTTCATAAAAGAAATTGTAACGAAATTTTTATGATCATTTAGCTTGTCCTTCTACAAATTAACATTAATTGTTGTTCTTTTTGTACACCATTATTCATGCATATTTAGATAATTTTGTTTTTATTTTTCACGTTATATTTTGGTTTTATGTAAGTTTGTTCTTAAATTTATTATTTTAATAACATTAAACTGTAATTATTTTCTTTCAGAATATTGTTATTTTCTATAATTGAAAAATGTATTAGTTAAAGTATATACCTTGAATAGAAATTATTTTTTTAAATAAAAATTACTTATATTATGATAAATTTAAGTAGATGTTGTTAGCAAAATAAAAATAAGTATTAATTTTTGAATTAAAAATATGTATTTGAAATGATTTACGAAACCTTGAGGTTATTATAAAAAATATTATAAACAAACAAGATCTTGAAATACATTCATAATATATTTATCTTTTAAAAATTTCTAAGAATTTTTTCTTCTTAATATTCATTCTAATTCAATTTTCTTATTATTCTACTTAAGAATTTTACGATTTTTGTTCTGATCTTCAATTTTTAAAAGAAAATATTTTTTTTTTACACTAATGTAACCGCACTTCCCAAAAATATATTATTTTTACAATTTGTCAGTATATTAGTTTGTAATCTATTGCATAAATTATTAATGTAATAATTATGGAATTTGTAAGCAATTTTTTCAGATTCACTATTAAATGATGCATCTGGAACCAAATGAAAACAAAATAAATTTAAGAGATTAAACACTAATTCAAATTTAAAAATATCTTTTTTTTAAATTTGAATTTAAAATATAATAGAATAATTTTAAAATATATATATTGTATTGTCATCGAAAAAACATAATCGTAAATAACTTATTATTTGTAGCATATTAGAAAGTATAAAAAAAATCAATTACAGAATTTGGTTTTTAAAAAAATATTTTTAAATGTAGCAAATTAAGTTAAATGTAAAGAAGTAATAATAAAACACAATTTTGTACTCTTCAAACAGTAAAATGCACATTTTATTTAAAGAAAAAATATTTCAAAGCACATTAATAAACAAAAAATTAATTATGATGAATAAGGCAACAGTTTTTAAATTTAGCAATTTATATCTATTTTCCCAATTAATATTTATTACAATTATTTAATATTGCTTAAAATATATAAATCAGAATTATCGAATAACATTAAGTGATGCATTACTAAATTCAAAAATTTATTACCTTTTTGCAGAAGTCATCCGTTATATTTTTTGAGTCGGAATAAAAATTGCATCAATTTCAAAATAATTAGCGTTTGAATAGATGTATGAATATTAACATGCCTCTGGTAAACATTGTAACTTCAGAGCAATCATATATGTATATATATTTATTATTATTCATTATAAAAATACAGCAAACTTATGAAAATTACCTTTTTTTCTGTACGAGGATAAATAGATACTTCGAAACAGTTTATTTGAATATTCTTAATGGTTGTGTATATAGGCCTATTATTAAGAATCTCAAATCTTTCTGATGTTAGTTTTAACACTTAAAATTTCGAATTCATACTGCCTTTGCATTGCAATGATTTAATTCCTCACAGAAATACATGCAAATAACTAATTCCGTTGGTGATTTTATTTATTTATAAACGTCATATAACATTTTATTTATAAGAATCAAATTGCATCAGATAAAGATCCTAAATATGTTACATTTTATTTTAATTTAGAAACTATTGATCTCTTAATCATATTTCACGCTAGTCATATTTGGTGACTAGCTGGTTTGCGGAAATGTTGGTTATACAGTGGAACGATCATATTTCGTTCTCGAATTTTATCCGTAATATGAAACACTCGTTCAGGTGGAACAATTTTTCCCATAGGAATCCATGTAAAATGGAACAATGTATTCAGTTTCGAAAAAGAATTCTCAGATAAATTTACAATAATTAACTCACTATAATTTATGATGTATGCTTTTTTTTACAAGAAATTTATCTGAAGACATTGGTCATTAATGTTCAGGCTGAGAAGTGATATGAATCATAAATTAATTAAATCTTTTAAATTTTTTGGAACTTAAAAAACCACAAAAACAGACTCATAACTGAAAATCCAGATCAAAACCCTTAACGTAGTGTTTACAAGAACAAAAACGGCAGAAAAATGAAATTTATAAATAAGCCGAATCAGCAAAACTTTTGGAAGCTTTAAGCTGTTTAAATGCAGCTGACGACAAAATTTTCAACTCCACTACTTTTACCAGTTAAAAGGGGAAGAAGTCCTAAAACGCTTTTCCAGAAAATCGTCTCGGCCCAGAACCATCGAGAAACAGGGAAGTTAAATAATAACCCCAGGATGAAGGCTGTCTGTTGAAAGGTGAAATTACCAACATGCCAGCTGTTGCAGCAAACTCTGATGCCTCGTAAAATTTCTTCTCGCGTCGTCATTCTTGATATACGACCGAAGAAACAGCCTTGAATGGAAAGGATTTTATACTGTCAGCTTTGGAAGGGCTGGAAATGTGGAACGTCCACCGCTTCTAGGTTCAACTGTTGAGAACCAAAAGAATCTTCAAAATATCTCGATAATAAAATAGCCACAATATGGTGAAGGAATAAATACAGTAAGATGTCTGTTCTGTTATAAATAAAGTAAGGTAAATTTTGTTAGATTAATCGATTGTTGGCTCATTATGTTTCAGCACACTGTCCGAATATTTGGCTACCAGTTTGTTCGCCAATATTATTGACTTTTGAGGCGATTAAATGTTTATTATGGTGCAAATTCTTTTATATAAACATTTCACCTTGTTATTTGATAAGGCTAAATGACATGAATTGATTTGAATCAGCTTATCTCAAATTAAACATTATTTGCATTACGAAACAAAAGCAGATATGAAAAACGTATTAAGGAGTTATTGATTGGTAAAACCCGCGACTGATATGTTTTCATGGTTGAGTTCAAATTCCATCACAGCATTTAAAAACATCGTTTCGAATAATGAATCAAATTGGATTAAAAATATTATGAAAATTAAAGAGAAAAATTGTATGAAAATATGACTGATAATATTAGAATTAATTTTTTTTTAATCTTAAGATAATATAAAAATTTTATAATTGTTAAAAAAAATATTTTTAAAGATATGATCATCAATTTCCGTGAGCAGGTCATGATTAATACTTATCTGACAACGGTTAAGCCTAGTTTTTCACTCGATTAAATTTTCTGTTTGAAACCTATTTTATGGTTTCCTTTATGCTTTCTTTCTTCTGAATGAATGCACTTCTTGAAGACATGACAAATCATCCACAGGAAAGTTTTAATAATTTTTTTTGCTGTCCCATTTATTATCTAAACGAAACGTTGAATTCAATGCAGCTGCAAAAAATGTTCAATGAAACAATCTTTGCATTATGGTTTGTTTACATTTGATTGCTGCCATTCGGCAATAAGTAATAAACTTGATTTCTGTGCAATGTACATTAGCGTTTTATATTCATATATAGACCATATATTTGGAGTTATATGTCATTAGAAATTATGGCATTCACAAATTTACTTATTACGATTGCAGTGGATTGTTATGAGCGAGAATAGAACCTGGAACCTTGTGGTTTGTAGCCGAGTAACAAGACCACAAGACAAAGTAATACTCATGCCTTGTTCTTGATAGCTGGCTTATAAGCTTCACCACACGTTCATGAATTCTTACTTCTAAGATTAATTACCTGTTACAACACTTGGGTGATGAAAAAATTATGTTATTTATTTATCATATAGAACATCGATGTATTTCAATATATTTTTTTTATTTTGACTAATTGTTTCATTTTAAAAGAATTCCGTATGTTATTGCAATAATATTATATGACTCAAGAGCCAATGTTGAACAAAAATGCAAAGGATAATAAAAAATTAACAAAAAGTGAATTTTTTATAAAGCGACAGAAAAAGATTGAATTCTTAAAATATTTGTTAACATTTCTGGGTATAGAAAAACTTCTCATTCTTTATACTTAAGGATTAAGACAAGAGCTTTAGTTACTAATCCAAAACATGTGAGTGAAATTAAATATACTTTTCTAGGTTTATACAGAATTGTTAAAAATTTATCTGACTGAAGTTTAAGATAAGGAATTTAAAAACTACTATAGTCATATTTTTTTTAATTAAGTATATTCATTTAATAAATTAATGTGACATTCATTCATTAATTATTCATGTTATTCATTCATTCATTAAGACATTGATGTTCATTTATCCCATCATTAAGATATTCATAACATTAAGCAAGACCAAATAAACATAAATAAATTTAAATTAAGATGAATATCCGGTATCTTTTGAAGCAGAAAGCACAATCAAAATTCTATTTGAAATTATGAAAAATATTTGAAATAATTTTGCTGAAACAAAAGCTTAAACGTGACATTATTGAATAGTCACTTAAAGAAACTTCTTTAAGAAGCTTCAAAGTAAACAGATAGAATTCATTCAGACATTATTATAGATAGGTTCATGTGTATTATCTCAATAAAATATTCGTCTTTATTCCTCCCTCTCCAAATTTCCTTCCATTAATTTTGAGTATAATTATATAGATTAATACGTACTTCATAAATTTCAAGAGAAAAAAATGTTCCATTAATGTAAATATTCGATATATTATTTAAAACTTCATATCACAACAAATCAGATTCATTTATGAATGGTCAGTGGAATTTTAGCTTAAGAAATAGTTGAAATCAAATATGCAACTACATTTACTCATCCAATTACTGCATGAACTTATCCTAATTCGAAAATATTCAAAATATGTCCTAAAAGGGGGTTCAACGTAGTGTTCTCAAAGGCAATAAATGGAATTCTTTCAGCATCATAAGTGATCAAAATTTTAGAAGGTCTTTAAACCTTTAAATACAGCTTACTGCGTGAATTTTCAACAAAAAAGAATTAATACAAAATGACTTTGTTGGATAATATTTCTTGTGTAGGAAATAAGAAATCGGCAAAATAAAATAAAATTATCCCAGATTGTTCATTTTTCATCTCTCTCTCTCTCTCTCTCTCTCTCTCTCTCTCTCTCTCTCTGTGTGTGTGTGTGTGTGTGTGTGTGTGTGTGTGTGTGTGTGTGTGTGAGTGTGTGTTCTTTAGAAAACTTTTCTACTTCTCATAAAAATACCTCTTTTCTTCACATGTTGCGATTTTTGGTCTGCAAGCAGTGAAGAGCACATTAGTTTCAACAGATTTCATACCATTGCATTCAAAAGACAAATAAAACTGGTGATATCATCTTTTTAAAATCATTTCTGAAGGTCTAAAGTAACAATCAAAATATCAGAGAAATAAGTTGTTATATCAGCTGGCTAAAGAGAAGTGGCTGCCTTAGAGTAAATATGTCATAATTTATTCTGTTGTGGCTTAAATAAGTTTCTATATGAATAACACTACGAAGTTCGGACTTTCAAATAGTGCTATTAGTCTGTGGTTATGTACAGAATTTATTATATAAGGAGAGGCAAAGTCTTTTATTTGATTTTTGAGGATTTTGTGGATTTTATTGGCACAAGAGCCATGATGTTGGCTATGCTGCGCCAAACTGTATTTTTCAGGATTAAATTATAAAATTTCAGCTATAAAAACAAAACAAAACAAACAAAAAAATGAAAACTTGAGAAAGAGGAAGAAAACTTAAATATGTGGATAAAAACCTATTGATTTCAAAAATGCAAAAATTTGAACATGTGGTGTCTTACCAAGTAAGAAATGTAGTGGAGTATTCGTATTTTGAAAGAAGTGCAAACGTTGAGAATTGAAATTTGGACATTCTGACAATATATGTTTAACAGACATTTGACAGTCACACTGGGAACATAGAGGTGGTTGTTCACCTAGCAACAAGTGGAGATGGGTGAATCTCGTATGACCAATACGTAAACGGGTTAATACTGTGTCTGCTTTCCGATTAGGTAATGAAGACCACGGTTGTACATAAGGTTTAATAGCATGTAGTTTATTGTTAATTTCAAGGTCCCACTGAGCTTGCAATTTGGAATAAAGAAGCCTTTTAGTGTGCTTATTTAAGTCGCTTACAGGAATAGATGTGACCGCTGGAATACTTGCCAATTTAGCAGCCTTGTCTGCCTCCTCATTTCCCAGAATTCCTACATGAGAGGGTACCCAACAGAATAAAATAATAAAATCTCGAGAAGTCAGTTTGTTAAAAATATCCAGAATTTTGAAAACCAAAGGATGATTATGACGATGAAGATGAAATGATTTTAGGGATTGTAACACACTTAATGAGTCGGTATAAATAATAAACTTTTTTCCCGGTCTCTCAGAGATTTCTTCTAATGCATATAAAACCGCAGTTATTTCTGCCGTAAAAATTGAACAAAAGGAATGAAGTGTAAAAGAAATGACTGTATCTGTTACGACAACAGCAAAAGAGACATTATTAGATGGTTTTGAGCCATCGGTATAAATTGGAAGAAAGTCTTTGTATTGCTGTCTGTGTTCAAGGAAAATTTGCTGATAAATAACTTCTGTTGTCTCAGATTTGTTAAAAGTCCTTTATTTGAAGGGATAGTGTTAGAAACTGCTTCGATATTTCACAAGCAATTGATGAACGTTAGCGACTGTTTTAACACTACGATGCTGCTTAGGACGGCAACGATGAAAACATGCAAACAGGGTGCTTAAAAAAAATTATTTTTTAAGTTGCCAGTAGATTTTTTAAGACACTCACCTGAAAAGTGATTATTTCATCATATAGATTAACTATAAACTCTATTTCTCCCCACATTAATGGATTGATCAAAGACGAAGAAAGCGAAGACGTTTCCCCCCCATTAGTGTGGGTTAATCCTTTGCATCATATTTAAATGTAATTCATTACTGCCATTGTTCTGCCAAAACTTGTTTCTAATAAACCCACATGGAAGGAAAGGCGGTGGACCTGGTGCAGGAGGGGACTTTGTTCTCCCTTTTCTAGATGGAGCTGGGCCCTTTGCATCTCCGCCATGTGTAATTATTCCTCCCGATATCTCATTCCTGACTTAAAACCCACTCTGGATGAGTCGAGTCGGCACAGGTTCTATTTCCTTTCCTAATAACCAAATAAGTAAATTTGTAAAAAAAAATACAAATTCTATGGATTAAAAAAATATTAGAATATTATCAAATACAATTTTGAGGCTCCATTATTTTTTATTACATTCACTTCGTTAAAATGTAAACACTGAGCCTATGCTTTAATAATACCGTATGTACAAAAACAGGTTGCTGGACAGTCTAGAGTCCTAACAGATAAATAAAAACAAATATGTATATGATCGATTATAATATTGACTATCATCATACTGATTACCAAATTAATTCGAAGATATTTAGTAACCATGAATTATCTTGTTCGACACTAAGATGAGCATGTTGGCTGCAATGTGTCTTTGATACATCAGTAAGAACCCCTATCGGCCGAAATAGAAAAAGCGCTGAAGCAGCGATCTGAATAATCCAAAGTGTTAAAGAGGAAATGCGAGGTGTGTTTAATGAATATTTTATGTAACTATTCTATCATTAATGTTTGAGTATTTTCATCTGACTCATATATTAACAGAATTAGAAATTAAGAATGGATTTGGGATGTCTTAATTTCTACCAATCTGTTCGAGTATCTCGTACTATGACAAGATGATAGAACGAAGTAGGTTTCCATAAAATTCTCGTGTTTCGCTTTCACATGCGTAAATTTATAGATAATCAAACGTTTCCATAATTCAGTCCAATCTTTGACAGAGATCTACGATTCTAATGATGAATTTATATGCTTAATTTCACCCATCCAGTTGTTCACTAGTTTGGATTGCAGTGCTCTCATAGACATGGACTTTTGAACTGACAGATTTCCTAGCGACTTGTTAAGCAAACGGATCTCGATAGGATTTCGCATATCTCTTTTTATAAATAAATCATATATTATTTCTCCTACTTGCATATAATATTTTAAGTTATCTTGCACTCAAACAGACAGACAATTTCTAAAAACATATTTTCAGACTCATTCAGATCTGGCATATAGATATTGAATTGCCATATAGATATATAGTTGAAGTTTTTGGTTGTTGCAATGTTTTTTATCTTTGTATATTTTTCAAATAAGTGAGTAACAAAATAAGTGAGAAAACAACAAATCGAGTTGTCTAGAGTGAAAAATAGTAAAATTATGCAAATAGGAAGCAGCTAACATTATATTAATTTTGTTCTAATTTTAAAATAATTTTTTTCATTAATATTTTTTTGTTTAAAGAAGCAATTTCAAATAAAAAAATCTAATGTTTAATATCAAAAATTGAAAGATGTATTTTCTAGAAAAAATCCGATAAATTATTAGCAATTAAATTTTTTATACCCATTTAAACTTCTTAACAATATGTTATATTGAAATAATTTCTACAAAGATTACGGTTCATAAATTTTTCCCAAGCAATTTATCAATCCAGATGCAATAAAAATCTTGCAAACGCAAACATAATTGAAGTTCCACATCAAAACTCCTTCATCTCCCGATGAGCCCACATGAGTCTAAACGAAGTGTCAGCAGGAACAAAAGTGACATAAAATTGGACTTTCCAAACAACATGATTCGACGAAATTTCAGGAAGGTCTTAAAACTCTTTAAATGCAGCTGGCGCGTCGAGATTTTTAACAAAACTTACGTCCTGCAGATAAAAGCGGTAACAAGTCTTGAAATACTTTTCAAGAAAATTTGTCTCGACCGGAACTGGTGAGCAACAAGGAAGTGAAATGAAACACCTCAGTCTGAAGGGTCTCCGCTGAAAGGTGAAATTACCGGCACAACAGCTGCTGTAGAAAACTTTCAGAACTCCCCGGCGCCTCATAAAATTTCCTTCCGCATCGTCATCCTCGATATATGACCGGACAAACAGCCCTGAATAGAACGGACTTTCTATTATCAGCTATAAAAGGGGATGAAGCTTTCATTTCTCGCATCATGTCCCGGTCAATTGTGGGCTACAAAAACAATCTTCAAAGGGTTTCGTTATTGAAATAACCTCAATGGTGCGATTTAATTAACCTATGCAATAAAATAATTTGATTATCTTATTTAAAATCAATGTTCTGGAACATAATCGATTGATGTCTAAAAGTGTTCCATTGTAGGAAATATTTACCTCATATGTCTTTTATAAATCACATGTATTTAATTGTAAGAATGGCAAATCATTACTTATGAATTCCATTACTTGTGAATTATGCAAGCTTATTAACTTGAATGAGCTATATATCATTGTAAATTACAACAAGCTATTGACGTAAAACACTGTTAGGAATCTGCGATGCTTCTTTTCTGAAATGTTAATACCATCGCTGCAAAGATAGATTTGCACATATCTTCAATGGATACTGAATGTATACCAGATCCTTAGCGATCAATAGGTGGCGGTAAAAAAATTAAAGATCTGGAAAATTCAAGAATTATGGCGATATACCTATTAAAAGAAGATATATAGAATCCTATTAAAATATCCGGTACCCCGTCTTGGAGTGGAAGATCACCCAAGAATTATTACCTGTTTAGAATGGTCATCCCAAAATAAGTTCTTCCATTGTTTTAAGTTCAGGTTTGTTTGCTTTGCAGTACTTTAATTAGCTAATATGTTTTACAGTCTTATCTACAAGTCCTACTTTTTTATGTACATCTTAGCCCAGTTTTTGTCACATGTGTTTCATATTTACCAGAATATTCAGAGAAGAAACAGCTTTCTTCCATTATCCACCGTATTGAGATATTTCATCAAATAAAACGCCAGATGATTTTCCGTAACATTACAATATTTCTGCATTTTTATACTTTCAAAGGGATACATGTAATGTAAAACAGGAAAAAGTGTAAATTGATAGAAACATCTATAAAAAATAGAAAAAATGCAGAACGCTGAGAAAGAAATAGTAACAAAAAAGTATTATAAATGACGTTAAGTACAAAAATCAAAATTTGGGTTAATATTATATACGCGTGTTCAATCTGTACTCGAAAACTTAGACAAACAAATTTTTAGTGAACTTAATAGAAATCATTGTCCTATAACTTTAGTAATAAAATAATTTTAAATTTACTTTATTTTTGAATAAAATTCTTGCTCATTATTGATATTTTTAGCAATTTACTGGACAAAATTCTACTTATCGCACCATCTACATTGAACCTATTAAATTATTATTATCACTTCAGTGATTCTATTACCTTAAACTATTAAGTTACAATTGTTCTTAAATTCAAAAAAAATTATTCACTTTAATGGTGTCATATCGCAATTAAATAAATGAATGTAAATATAATAGGAACTTTGATCTTTTCTGCAATTAAACGCAATTTGTCTCCAGATTAATAAAAATCTTTCATAAAAGAATGTTATTTGTTTTAAAAAAATGCTTGTATTCCTTTTCTTAGAAACGATGAAATATAATCAGACATCATTTAATATAATGCTATCTAAATTTGTTATTTGCATTTATTTAGTATGACTTAAATAATTAAATTCAAAGACAGCTAATAAAAATATCCAAAGAATGTACGTAAAACCGGTCTTCTAGGAAGTGCGGTGGATGCTATGCACCGGGGCCCCGCTGTGATCAAGAATTAAAATAGTGTTCTGAACAATAATAGCGTTTCCACATACTGAAAGTGTACGTTTGTTTCCATGTGACTGGCTGAGCTTCGACTTATCTGTTATTGGGAAACGATCGCAGAGATAAAAGTGTGTGTGTGTGGGGGGGGGGGTCATTTAGTAATACGAAGATCCCATTCATACTTGTTAAGACAGAGCGGCTCGATTTCTGGGCGCATGTGGCTTCCAGAAGTCGAGGATGAGGCTGGGTTCAAATAGACTTGTGAACCATCGACTATCTATTTTTTTTCTACATCTAATGTAATATATTTCATGTGTGCATCTGTGCATATTTGTTTATATTAAGTTGTTAAAACAAAAAGTAAAACGAAGATAAATTAAACGATCAAATAATAGAAATGCATAATGCATTACTTCTTCATCGGACACGACCGGAATAAGAATTTAGGAAGAAGTTTAAATGGAGCAGTAGACGGACTTGGAAATATACAAAGTACATAGTATATATTATAGTCTAGTGAAAGTGTGCAAATATTATTAATATAAGGAAAGTGGATTTACAGTCACTTATCTCACTTACTAGGTAATAGCGTATATTAATTTGATAATTCATTCTATAAACTGCTTAATACTGTCAGATATAACCAGACTTCTACATGGCATAAGGGTAGCGCGTCTTCCCCGTGATCTGGCGTCCCGGGTTTGAGTCCCGGTTCGGGTATGGTTGTTCTTCATCTGTTCTATCTGTGAGATGTGTGGACGTGCCCCCTTGTGAAAAGGGGTTGTGCAAGCGAATGTGATGCGTGAGTAGCTGAGACATACTCTTGGCCCTAATTGGCGCTACTAAAACAAGAGACGCTCCCTTGGTTTATAATCGCTGACTTTGTCAGCGAGCTTGTCTATGGCAAGTGCCATTATAAACAACAACAGATAGAACCAAATCCACGCCACTGAAATATTGCTCTGGGTGTCAAAAAGAAAATTATCAGAAAAGGAAAAAGAAGAAAAGCTAAAGTTCACAAATATATCACTTTTCTTGACTTCGAAGTAATTCTGGAAAAGAAATTGTTTCAACTTCAGAAATTACAATTCAAACTTCAACTGGGGAAGAAATTTCTAGTCTTCTCAGTCTTGCAATAAAAATGTTGAAACTATTAAATTTTCTGGAAGAGCCGTGTGTTTATACAAATAGGACCGAATCAGAAAATAATGATGGAAATGACAGTAACAAATACGATCAAGATTGTATAAATGATCCTGGTTTATAACCAAGTATTATAACTGATAAATTTAGAATGTTTTATGTTAAAGCAGACCTGTACAATACAATAGACTTTTTGCTAAAAATGCTGAAGGTAAATCATTTTCCACTACGTACTACTTTTAAAAAAATGCCAAATGGTGAAACCCAACTTCTCAGATGGTTAATTTATTCAAAACTTAAGACTCAGTGTTTTATTTTTTCTGTATATTGTTTTCCAAAAGAAGAAGAGGTGATCAAACTACTCGATTTATAGGTGGCTATAATAACTGGAGAAAGCTGTCAACTGTAATCCAAGATCATGGGCGTTCTAGTTGTCATTTTAATTAGTTCATTGCTTGGGAAGAATTACTAAAATGACTAAATTTACGTTCTACTATTGGTAAAACAAATCAAGTTAAATGGTTCTATTTTTCCAGTCTTTCACTTCGAAGAAATCGCGAAATAAAAAGATAGTCTAGTAATGAAATCTTTTTTTTATTTTTGATCGAATTATTAAGTAAACAAGACCCTGTGCTAAGGGATCATATAAACAAAATAATAAATTCGAAAAATTGAATTGTGCATCATTTCGCACATAGTTCAAAAAAACAAATTATCTCTGCATTACGAAATGAAATCCTTAACAAAATTAAGCATGATATAAAAGCAGCCATGTACTATAGTATTCAAAGGGATTGTATTCCTGATATTTCTCATTAGGAGCAAACTTCAATCATTATTAGGTATGTAAAATTTGAAGAGAAAAGGTTAACTATAAACGAGTCATTTATAGGGTTTATTGAAGTAACTGATGTGACTTTTCTTTCTTTCTTTCGCCACAGAATATCCCCGAACTTGGAATCTCTAGGATTCCCTGTCGGTTGAAAGGATATACGTGGGAGTATTTATTAAGATAAAAGAAATACACATAAAAAGACATAAAATATCAATATACACATAAAAAGGCATAAAATATCATCAATACACATAAAAAGTAACTATATACAATATTATAATGATGAGGGAGGTGTTCGGTGGGGAGTATGAGTAGATGAAATCTATTGAAGGTAATATATTCTGGAGAAGAGCTTGGTTGAGAAATGAAACGAAAATTTATACTGGGCTTGGGTCTGGAGAAATCAATTCCTCGTTCTCTTGTAGGAACCGCACAAGATTTCTAATTTTAACCTTGGACATCTTGTTTCTCATAACGTTGGCCCACCAGATATTTTCTAGGTCGTGGATGGGTTTTTTGAGATGAAAAGATGTGGTGAGAGGGCAACTAGTGGCATAATGAAGGGGATCGCCTACTTCGCCGCAGCCACATTGATCAGATCCTCTAATATGGAATCTCTTGAAATATGAAGGGAAAGGGCCATGGCCAGTTGCAAAGATAATGTCAAGCCTATTCCAAGATGATGGGTTAAAGGACACTTTCGAGATGATTTGATGGATGTTTCTGCCAGTTGATCCATTATCCCATTCTTCTTGCCATCGCTGTAGGCTCAATTCATTTACAATACTTTTCAGATGGCTTCTAGGAGCTGGGTATTGAACGGGCGTACCTGCAGAAATGGCCTGTTTGGCTAGGGAATCTGCAACCTCGTTTCCGTTGTGTCCCACATGTGCTTTAACCCATCCTAACTTAATAGAAGGTTGGGGGAGCAGAATGGCTTGAATTTCCTGAACAATTGGGCTTGAGGTGGAGAATGAACTGATCGCTTTTAAGCTGGACTAACTGATGTGACTGGAGAAGAACTAACAAAAACTCTATTGAAAATATTTACTGAACTTGATTTAGATATAATGAATTGTAGAGGGTAAGCATATGACAACGGTAGTAACATGAGAAGGAAATATGGGAGGGAAAGGGAAACATGAAAGGGAGAGTGCAATCTAGAATATTTTCTCTACATCCGCATGCAATTTATGTTACTTGCCTATCACATTCCTTTAATTTATTAATTTATGATGCCGCTTCCAGCAATATATATAGAAAAAAAACTTTTTTGGGATATTGCAAAGTTTATATTGCTTATTTTCTGCAATGGGAAAAAGATGGGAAATTCTGCAAAGCATTTAAACATTACTCTTAAACCATTATCTGTTACTCGTTGGGAAGCTAAAATAGATTAAGTGAAAGCAGTGTATACACAATTTGAACAAACTTGTAATGCCTTAGAAGAATTTACTGATGTTTAAATGATGTAAGTAACGATAATACAGCGGTATCCGAAGCTAAAAATTTATTAGGTGCAATAAATGTCATTTATTTTATGTTAAATCGTATTGTTTGCAATATTTTCCAAAATTAACACTATCAATAAACTATTTCAAGCAGAAACAATTGTTCTTAACTCGGCATTCAATTTAGTCAATAAAATTAAAACAGGAATCCAAAATTTAAGAATAAACTTTAACACATTTTTCGAAGAAGCAAAAATGCTAGCACATAATTTGAACATTTTCCTGAAAAACGAATTCGAAAAAGAAAACGATTATGTTCCGAAGTTATAAAAAAAACCCGGTAAAGGAATTTAGATGTTATTTTTTAACACTATAATTGATACTGCTATTGTACAAATAGAAGATGGGTTTAAAAGTGTACCAAATAGTATTTCTGATTTCAAATTAATCACTGATATAACAATTTTAGGAAAACATAAATCAGAGAAAAGTTCCAAAAACTTCGTAAACTTTTATAACGGGATTTGATTTTGAATGAAAGAGATGTAAATAGCGCTCAAGACATATTGCATCACATACTAAATAATGTGATGTTGTTGTTTATAATGGCACTTGTCATAGACAAGCCCACTGACTTTAGAAGTCAGTGATTTTAAGCCAATTGTGCGTTTCTTGCTTTTTCAGTAGCGGCATCTAGGGTCAAGAGTACGACTTAGCTACACACGTCACAACCCTTTTTACGGGGCGGACTTCAATCATTCATCCACAGATCGCAACTTAGACCTGAATCAGAGAACGATCACCCCTGATCCAGTGCCCCCCGCGGTATTACTCCCTACATGGAGGACTTTGTGACCACAACAGATTTAAAAGTCCGCCAGCCGCCACACACTGAGAATCCTCGGCCGGCAGGGTGCGAACTCACAACCCAAGGAATACGAATCCAACGCCCTACCAATAAGGCTATCCTTGATCTAATATAATGAGTTATTTCTAAATGTATTAACTGTGTTAAAACTTTTCCTTATGTTGCCAATGACTACAACAAGTGCTGAGTTCTTTTTCAGCAAATTAAAATTAATAAAGAATATCTTCGGTCAAGCATGTGTTCAGAATTCTTCAATGCACTTGCTGTATTAAGCATCGAAAAAGAAATTGCAAAAAAATTGTAATTTTTCAGAAGTATTTGATGCATTAGCGAAAAAAAATCACGCCTTAAATAAATATAGCGATTAATAATATATGATTTTTTTCTTTTCTTTCTTTTTCTTTCCCTTGAAAAATTATTATTATTATTTACAAAAAATTAGGACCCCAAATGTTTAAAACCTATGAAGACTCTTTTGACCCCTTTGAAGAGAAGGCTGGCTCTGATCATAAGGCCTTTAATCTACTTTGTCATAACTGGCTATTATATAACGACGACTTATGTTACGAATTTGCAAATTTTTGTCACTATAATTTTTCAAATTCAAGTTATTATAATATTCCTCCATTAGATTTATAATTGTCAGCTCTACTGATTTTCTATATGCGTGAGTTTAACAACAATTCTTTGTCAAATACATATTTTAAATTATTTTATCTTTTTTTTAGGATAAAAAATATATAATTCTTATGTATATCTAAAAAACATTGCAGTTGTTTTTACCATAAATACACCTTCTGAATATTTCTGAATTTGATGCTTGTAATGAAATTTTCGGGCATTAAAATGTAAAATGAAAAATTAGATGTGTAGTTTTATCAAACTAAATAAAAAATTCATTATCTGTTTCATACTTGAGTAGCCTCTTAGCCGATGCAGTTGCAAAGAACTGCACCGTTGCCCAGGGAACACCACGTGGAGGTGGGCTACTTTTGTTCCCCGCCCACCCACCCTCCATCGCTGCATCCGAAGACAGTTCTGATCTGAAAACTGCATCGGGCAGCCGACGACAGTTTTGATGTTAAACTGCGTCCTTCTGCGACTGGTATCTCACTGGAATATCCAAGGCTAAACAGAACTGGTAGATCGCAAAGGATTCTACAACTGGCACTCCGACAGGAGCCATCCGTGCAGGCAAACCCAGAGCAGAACACAGCTTGTAGACCGTATAGGATTCTACAACAGGGATATCTAACTTCTGGGTTGCAGATAGAGCCAGTTTCGCTGGAAGTTCTAAAGCCTGGCAAATCCTAAATACCGTGTAGGAGCGAACCACTGGGACGGATTCTACTCTAGTCGCAGGTGGATCAGATGGTGCATCAACATCTTGATCCAAATCGGGATCGAAAAACAGATCTCCGAGTGAGGGTAAGTGAGGGCACATGTAATATTTCAACAGTTCCAAGATCGTCCATAGAACGATCCATCCAATGATGGCCGTAGCCTCATTGAAATGTACACAAAACGCACCAAGCATAGCTCAGCAAAAAAAAAAAAAAAAATTCACACAACGATCAGTTGCAGAAAGAGAAATGATTCTAAACAGAGCAGCAGAAGGTGGATTCATTGTTTCATCTATTCTATTGTTTGTATTTTGTGCGTTTGTTTAACTTTAAACAGTAACATTTCTGCTAACAACAATAATACGAGTGATTGTTGAAACCTTCTGCATCCCATCAATGATTATTACTAAGTTAACAATGGAATAAATCTAATAATCAAGCACAGAATACTAGAGGGGGGCTAAGAGGGGAGTTAATATTTAATTAAATTATGTGAGTTTTAGTTTATATATTTTTTTGATTATTAATTAGATTTTTCATGAGGGATTTAAAACGAATACTATCGTTCGGGATTGAAATTGATTAAAATTTGTAAAAAATGGGTTGAGTAAAATTTTAGAACAAATTTCCTTTTTACTTAATATGTTCAGAAATAAGTTTCTGCCCTGTGCTGTATTTGAGGTAAATTGCCATCTCATATTAATTTAGTATTTAGTTAAACAAATGAAGTGGAGGGTAAAAGAAAAGTGAAAGAAATTTAGAAGAAAAGCGCAAAAATATGCTGAAAGATAAAATTCACGCGAAACTAATGCAGAAAAAACATCAATTCAAGAAGCACCAATTTTCAAACTCCCATACATGAGTGTTTAGTACTTTGTGGAATAAGGAAGAAAACCGAATATGCATTTTGGTGGCTCATTTGTCAACCAAATGAAACTCAAAATTCCATACCAAACTATTTTAATGATAAGATCAATTATCAGATAAAGTCGCTGTTACTACGTTTACACGCTTGTGAACGAGCAGATCGACAGACGGTCAATCCAAATTTAAAATACTTTAGTTGTTAAGTCGCCGTCTTGCTGACTTAGGGGTAGCGCCTCTTCCTCGTGATCTGGGTGTTCGGGTTCGAGTCCTGGTTCGGGCATGGTTGTTCTTTTATTGTTTTCTATCTGCGAGGTATGTGAAAGAGCCCGCCTGTAAAAAGATGTTGTGCAAGTGAGTGTTATCTTCATGTGAGCTGGAAGTCAGACCCCTGCTTTCGGGTGTTCAGGGGTCTTTACCCGCAGAAGCTACTGAACCCCTCTTTTCGTTGTAACACGGGCACGACATTATCAGATATTAAATCTGTACAACAAATATCACTCATTGAGCGCTCTTCGCTTTGTGGCTATCGTGTTAAATTACTTTCGGGTAACCGAAATGACAAATTTCCTCCACTTGATGTATTAAGCATTGAAAAAGAAATTGCAAAAACTTGAAATTTTTCTGAAGTAATTGATGTAATAGCAAAAAAAAAATCACGCATTAAATAAATATAGCAATTTATAATATATGTTCAAAATAGTATTTTTTTTTTTTTTTTTTTTTTTTTTTTACAAAAAAATTAGAGTTCCAAATGACTTTTTGCATCCAAGCTCCTTTGAAGAGAAGACGAGCTCTGAGTGTAGGCACTAAATGATATGTAATTATAATTCGAATTTAATTATAATTAAATTCCAAAGAAATTGAAACAAGCATTTTTTTCCCTATTTATTGATGCATTTTCAAATTAAGATAAAATACTTCTTATTTTGATACAATTTGTTTTAAAAATACTGTTTTTTTTTTTAAATAGAAACAATAAAAATAATTTTTTTAGATTAGTTTAGTGCAAATATCGAATATTTAGCTTTCGACAGATAATTTCATTTTCAAATTACAGTTACAGTTATGCAAACGATTTTATTCATTTTACAGTAATTGAAAATCAATAAAGCGCTTGAAAAAATTCATTTGAAAAAAAAAATTGGGGGGCCGCATTAAAAACAAAAGTTTCACATCAGCTTAGAATTCATAGCTATAAAGGCAGCTGTTTTCATAGAAAAAAATTGTAGAATAAGTTTGCAGTGATAAATCAATTCATGTAGATAAAAAGGTGAATAATGGAATTGTGATTTTACTTTTTGATACATAATTTTTAGACATTAAATCGTAAGAAAATTTTGTAATTTGTCGTTTTATTTATTACTAGCCGCCTTTGGCGACCAGCCGGTTCGCCAATCTTAATGTTCGTTAAAATTTTAATAATTAAATATTTTATGCAATTCCTACTTTAATAGCTTCTTCAACAAAATATTTTAAAACTTCAAATTTTGATTGTCATATAATTCATTCATAATATCATAAAAGCCTTCAGTTATAACGTAATATGTATCTCTCTAATTTTCTGTTAGCAGCCGTAGAATTTATGCTTTAAATTAAAGTGGAAAGAATTAATCTTCAATTAATATAATAATATTTTTTACTTAAACAAAGCATTTTTTTTTATAATCTGATTACTGAAAATACAGTCACTTAGCGTTTAAACTTTATGGGCACTAAAGAATATCTTTTTTAATTTATGTAATATCTCAAGAATTTGTCAACAAAATTTTCTTAGATTCATCATGAACAAATCGATTAATTAACAATGTTTCATTTTAAATGCATCAAACACTAAGAAAATAAAACGAATCGTTTAAAATAAACGGTTGAAAACAGGTTTTAAAAAAACTACTTAAAAAACGATGTACTTAAAACTATAAGCATATACAAAAAATATATAAATAACATAAATACATTTTAATTACAAAAGCATACAACGAACCTAAAAATGATTTAAATCCAGTCCGCATCTGTTGATAATAATTGTCAACACAATGCGCATGCGTGAATTTTCAACGCCAGTTACGTAACGCAAATACGTGATTTTTTCTACGCCAGTTGGGGTAACGCTATGCGGATTAGAAATTTTTAATTTCCTTTATTCTGTTTTATTTTAATTCAAAAGTACTTCAGAATGAATCTGAAAGATCGATTAATTAACAATGCTTAATTTTAAATGCATCAAACATTAAGAAAATAAACAGAATCGTTTGAAATAATCCGCCGAAAAATATTAACCCTAGCCTCATTACTGTTGGGAGGAAAAAAAACTGAAGCCTTACTCATTTGGCGGTGGGGAAAATGGAAGATTTTTTTGGCGGGAAAGTTAGTTTTTAATTAATAATTAAAATTCTAATTAAAAATTCGAAAAAAGGAACCCCAGGTGCACATTCCCAACCTCCAAGGTATACATGTACCAAATTTGGTAGCTGTAGGTCAAACGGTCTGGCCTGTAGTGCGCCAACACACACACACACATTGAGCTTTATTATAAGTATAGATAAGTATGCGATATGCAATCCCAATCACTAAAGATTACAATATATAAGATTATATATTAAATTTCTCCTAAAAAAACTGGAAAATGGTTAATATTTATCTTTGACTGTTTCTCTACATTGTTTATCTAATCACCCATCTTGATTCCTGGATAGCAAAGTTGGCCTCTTCTGACATATGAAGATGCCATACAATCAACATACAAAAATCGAATTTATTCTATAAGATTATTAGAATATTGCTTTCATTGTCAATTCAATCCATAAGTTACAATATGAAATGATTTTCAATATATGTCATGCTTCAAGATCAAGTATCCATACAATGTTTTTCAAGATCAAATGCCCTTTTCCATTTTCCTGAACGGCGTATAATTACATTTCAATTTTAGTTTAACATATTAAAATCAAAAATATAATTTTAGTTACCCATTAATTTAAATATTGATTCAAAACTCGGTACACTCAAATCTCTTTTTTAAAGTTGATAAATTTTTTTTCTCGCTTTTAGACTAATAGCTAAATAAAATTACACATTTTTTTTAATTCTAAATAACTATTGAAAAAAACTTTATTTGAATTTGAAAAAATTTATTTATTTGAGTATATTTTTTAGTAAATTTCAATTGATATCAATGACATCAGCATACTTAGCGAAATCAAAAGTCTCATTTCTTGTCCTCAAATACTACTTTCCTTTTTTCTCTTCAAAGAAAACAATTGTCCAATTGTTGCAAAAATAAGTACACAATTAATTCCTCCTTAAATTTAAAAAAATACTTTTTTTTTTTTTTCCATTTGTATCTGTTGAAGTTCATGATTCAAAATACGACACTATGAGGCTGAAAACATATCGAACACCATTTTGTCAAAACCTCTATTATTATAATCATGAGTAAAATATTGGAAATAAACAAAACTGAAAATCCTTCACAAATTCCACTTCTTTCCATTAGTACTGAAATAGATCTGAATGAAATGTTAACAAAGAATTAAAGCAGGTACTGAAAAGGTACAATGAATACAAAACGAAATTTCACAAAAATTTAGACCCTCAGGGCATGTTCAGTTTTAACTGAGAAGTCAGTATGGGCAGAATGCTGGAGAAGAGGCCTTTGGTATGAAGTATATTTGGATGATAATACTTATTTAATGATACTTATTTTCAGCAAGGCTGTGGTGTTTAAAAAAGTCCGTAGAGATCATTATCCTAACATTCTTCCTGAAGAAACCGTAGAAAAACCGAATACACATGGTGTTGTGCAGTATCTTAATGGTATTAAATTACTTCGAGCTGCTAATTGCTTCTACTACATTTTCTTACTAATCGTTTACCTCACAAAAATTGAATATGTAATTAGAACCTAACTGCGACTGAACATTTATTGCGCATTTTGATTCAGGAATTTACAGCATTACATACTTGAACTAGGTAGTGCAACATATTTTCGGCAAGGCCGAGGTGACAGAAAAATAATCACTGATTGTTTTTTGGAAGAAACTATCATAGAACCATATTAGCAATTAGACTCAGAAAACCCAGCAAAATAACCAACCGCTATTCATACACTTTGGGGTATAAATCACTTCTTCGGCATTTTGTCGCTAATGATTTTCCTATCACTAATTGGATATCTGCCTGAAGCTTCATTGTGACCAGCTGTTTATTGCTCTTATTGTGGCAGAAACTATGGCAACGCATAAACTAGTTAGTATTCATTTACGAAATATTCTAGCCATTCTAATCTCTGAATAAAATAATACCATAATTAGGATTTCGAATAACATTCCTGTTTATGACACATTTAAATATTTATCATATATTCGGTAGCTGAGCATCATCTATAACTTGTCCGCTACCCACTATAATTGGAAATCTATCTTCACCTGGAGCAAGCAGGTGTCAAAAGATCTGTACTAAAGCTTCCTATATTAACACTGTCTATTGAAACGCAAAATTATTAACACCACAACTGTTACAGAAAACTCTCAAAACTCTTCATTGCCTCGTAAAACTTCCTCTTCTACGTCAACCTTCATATAAAACCGAAACAGACCGCTGAATGGAATGCATTTTATGCTCTCAACTTTGTGCTACAAACTTCCTATCTTCTATCGTTTCTGACCTACTCCTAGTGGAACAAAGAAGTCTTCAAAATATCTCGATAATAAAATGACCACAATGCTGCGAAAACAAATAAGCTAGTAAACTAAAGGAATCTAATAAAATAGTTCTTTGTGTTGAGCACAAGTGTTTTATAGTCAAATCGATCGTCATTTGAGTGTGGTTCAGTTTATGATACAAGATTGATTGTTCGCATTTTCAAGCTAACATTGTTATTCATCAATTTATGATTTAATATATGTAAATATTGATTTATTTAGGATTTAATATGTGATATTAAAATATGTAATTAATTCAAAATGACGATTAACTTTTAAAACAAAAATTACTTGAAAACATTTGAGTATCTCGACTGATATTTGCATTTCTGTTTGAATTGAAATTATGACAAATGTCTGTGGTGGTAACTTCATAAGCCAGATAACAATTCCCGGAAAGGAGTGTGTACTTTTTCTAGTGGCTATGTTACTCGGCTATGAACACTAACGTTGCGAGTTCGAATCTCCAACCTGCACATTGGTGACCAAGATTCTGAACAACCGCATCTTTCGTTCAGCTGTCGTGGCTCCATCTACCGGAAGCAACCACTCACACACGCTCGCTGTCGCCCATCATAACACTTGTCACGATAACAACGTTCGTCGCTCCCCATAACGCCTGGCACGATAATCACGTTCGTCGCTCGCCATAACTGGCGCGATGAACTCCACCGACTCACTGGTGGGGGAGTATTGTGGTGGTAACCTCATAAGCCAGATAACAATCTCCGGAAAGGAGTGTACATTTTTGTCTAGAGGCTTTGTAACTCGGTTATGAACCCTAACGTTGCGAGTTTGAACCTCAAACTTGGACATGTCCTAAACAAAAAGCATTGTTTAATTGGGAGGTTAAATGAATTTTCAAATCAGATGATTAATAATACAACATTCTGATTCTATTCTGATGTCTAAATGCGTCTTTTTTTTTTTCTAAAATGTGCATTGTTTGCTCATACTAGTGAAATTAAACTCTTTTGTTTATATTTTAATTCTCATATAAAATGTAACACATAATACATCTAAAAAACACCAAATATTTCAAGCTGTCAAGGTATTTCAAGGCAATTTGTTTTAAAAATTGCGATTGATTTTATATTTTGCATAAAATTCTGTAACCAAGCAATTATTCTGTGTTGAAAACATAAGTTTACAACAAAAAGGCAAAACAGGATAATCAGGATCTATTAGTTTTACTTTAATAAACTGACTTCTAGTAATTAAATAATATTTTATTCATTCTTTAAATGTTCAATTATCAAAATTCAAATCGTATGCATGAAATTTAATGAAGAATACATGCATAAAGAATGAATTATTCTTCTAATAAATTTGATAGTTGTCTGCTGAATCATGAAAATTTTTAATCAGAATCACCTTGAAAATGATTCAATTTATGGTAGCTTATATTTGCAAAACTAATTATTATATAAAGGAAATATGAGAAAGTTCTCTGTACAAAAAAAGTGTACAAAATTTGATCATTAAAGATAAGAACTGAGGTTAAGAAAACCGACAAAAAAATGTATTTTCATTTAGATATTATTCTTGATTTTTTATCTACCTTAATAAAATCACTTTAGCAGAAAATTGTATTTAAATTATCTCTTAAGGTGAGTTCACACGAAACCAACTGTTGCGGGCAACAGAAGATCACGCCTACTTCAGGAAAATCACGTGACTGCAACGGGACAATGGCAAATGGTTGTCCCGTCGGGAGAACTATTAGCCATTGTCCCATCAACGTTGTCTCAACTGTTCACTCGGGGACAATGCAGGGACAACAGCAGAGAGACAACAATTGCGCGCAACTGTTAGCCTCGTGTGAACCCACCTTTACATCATATTTTGCATTTAAATTTTTTTTCTGATTTCATTTTATATATAAATTTTGCTTCATGAAATGTTCTGATCGATTTTCAGATAAAGCATGTAAAATTATCCAGGATACTTTTATTTATTCAAAAATTAAATGTTTTCAATTTTCAGAAAGCATACGACATGTGCTTTTGGAAAGTAAATTATTTACTTTGATAAAACTCGAAAAGAATTGCATGTATTAAAATTTTCTAAGACAAAGCATACACTTCGATTTTATCGCGCATTTGTTGAGTGGAAAGGGAATTCACGTTGCTTTGATGAGGTTCTCATTGAATCAACGAAATGCATAAATTTGATTCCGTAGCCAATTTGTTTTCAAAACAAAATATTGATTAGAGTGCACTACATATTGTATATATGGGATTGTTACAAAAGGAAATCTCAGGTTATATATCTTTGCAAGATATGGCAAAAAAAGATTAAAATAAAATGCAAATTTATATAGTTTTCGAATTGCAGTTATGCATTTTTTAACAACAGAAAGAGTAATGACCAGGGTAATGTGGAATTTATTGATTCGAATGCTTTCATATTTCGAATCTTAAGTAATCATTCTTCATCCTTCTTTTAAAGTCAGCTAAAGCTTTAAAAAGTAAAGTCAGTTAAAGCTTTTTTTATTTCTTTTAACAAAGAACAGGAGTTTATGGAGAATTGTTCATAGGAACTGCAGAATTGCAACACTTTATATAGTTTTAAAGTCTTGCTTTTGGAAGTCACTTTTATTCAGATTTTTTTTTCACTCTGACGGTTCAAAGAATAATGAAATTTACGAAAAAAGGAACATATAAAAGATGAAAGAATGTAAAATAAACCGAAGTGTGGTATATACACAATTTTGCCTCGGATGCATAAAATTTCGATCATCCCTAAGTGACAGATTTGAAAGCAAAATGCTTTTTTCCCCCGTTGAACTTAATAGTGGTTCGTAGATTTTATTACATCCTTTTACAATACGATTCAGAAATAAAAATATATTTTTTTAATTTTTTTTCAAACTGGATTTAAGAAAAAAAAATTATTAATTCTGCATTTTAATAATTCGAATATTTAATCTAACCAAATAAAATAATTGTGTCCGTCGGTCCTAAATTTACAAACGAGAAAATGAAGTAGAGTAATGCATTGAGGATTATAGAACAAATTTTCTATGCCTTCAACTTCGCAAAATTATTTGGCAGTACCAGAATAAATTTCACTTAAAAATTAGCGGATGTCAATTTTTGTACTCGTATTCTCCTTACATGTACCTGAATCGCAGTATGATCAACATGCTAATAAATAATTAATGGATCATTTTTATTAATTTTTCAAATAAACTGAATAATTTGTAATACGATGTATTCCTAGTTTAAATATTTTATTTTTTCTAAGGACCAAAGTATAAAAACAATTTTTTTAATTGAAGCAAAGACGGGGCATTTAATTTATTAAAATCATGATTTAGTTATAGTAGCGTTCTGGTTTAATCCAACACTAGGGCTATTTTGGGACGGAACTCGTAATTTTGAACTGCGGTCAGACGACGAGAACGACACCTGAGCTGGCACCCCCTCTCCACATCACGCCGCACTAGCGTGAGGATGTTTGGCCAGGACTTTTAACGTGCCCCAGATCCGCTTACACGACAGTTTTTTGGTATAATCGGGTCTCGAACTTGAAACCCTCTGGTTCTGAAGCGAGACCAAACGAGGTCACCGCGACCTTATTAAAACAATAGAGAATTTTGTACGGACAATGTCTTTTGTGAAAGAAGAGCATTACCACCTGCTACCTGTATTTTCAACAAATGCTTACCACAGAAGACTAATTTTTCTTACTCATTAAAACGACTCAATAGGTTTTGATTCAAAATAAATATAGCCAGACATCTCATATCTTTATATTATTCTACTCGTAGGAGCAATTCGTATTTTTATATTACTGTCTTTTGGTTTTGATAGCATTCAAAAGAACGCATTGCAATATCAACATGCAATGTCAAAGCATTCGGTTCAAAATAATAGAAATTACTTGAAGGGTCTATCACTGAAAATTTTATTCTATTCATATAAAAGAATGGAAAATAGCAAAATATATGCTTTTTTCTTTGACTATATTTATTTAAAAAAAAAAAAACTTTTTCTCAAACAAGCTCTGTTAATTATTTAGGTCAGTAATTTTATACGATAGATCTCAACCCCTTGCCTTGTATAGAACACTAAAGAACATATTCAATTGAAATTTTAGAGCATACATAAATTTAAAAAGTTCTGAAAAAATACTTTGGCTGAAACTTCACATTAAAACCTGATAAGAAAATAAATTAAAATGGATATACGTCGTTACGTTTCTTTACCGTTCATAAAATGTTTATTTTCTTTTGTTTTCTTTTAAATTTAGATCCAAGATAAAATTAATGAAACCAAAACAGAATAGCAAGAAGAAAGCTTACTGAATTTTAGAACAAAAACATTTATTCCTCATCAGATAGTAAAAAAATTTGTCTAAAATTCAGGAAAAATTTTTAATCCATAAAAATATTTTATAGACTTAACATTTTTAAGATTTATAAAATTTAAAAGATTAATAATTTTTTTTAAATTTCTGTTTAAAATTTTATACATTTATTCATCGAAACTTTTATATTTTTTGATATATAAGTAGATATTAGTGAGTTAATTTAGAAATTGTCATATAAAAATCGAAGAATTTAACCGTTTTTTAAAGCTTCATTAAAACATTTTAACGCATCCATGGGCAGTTTCAAAATGTGAATAGAAATAGCAATATCCTATTTTTGTCTTCTGGATTAAACAGATTTCTTTCTTTCAACATATTTATACAGAAATACCACAGTGAAGAACAGAAAAGTGACAATAAGAAAACAATTTTTTGTAATTTTTTTATTGACATGTATAAACCCCATTTGTATTTATGGTGTAGTTAAATCACTTAAATACAAATGACGGTTATAACGGTTTTGTCCGTGAATATGTTAACAAATAAAAAATTAAGAGGAAACAGATGATTAAAGATCCAATATCATCAACAAAATGGGACTCAAAGACTTAGCAGTATTTTTAAAAGCCTAAGTAAAAGGAAAAGTAAAAAGAACTTTTTAACAAAACGTATCAACAAATTTCAAAAGGGCGTTAAACTATTTAATACAGCTGATGGCGACATTTCTAAAAACAAAGCCTTTTTCCGTTTCACACAGAAAAATAAACGTTAACATCACTTTTCCAAAAAATCTGTTGTTGCCCAGCCATAATCAACAACAAGAGAACTAAATTAAAAATCCAATGTTTAACGCCTCGAAAAATACTATCCGAGGAGCTGTTGCAGAAAGTTCTCAAAACACTTCGATGTGTCATAAAATTTCCACTCGGATCTTCATCGCTGATATACGACCGAAGAACCCCCCCCCCCCGGAATAGAATGCATTTTATGCTATCAACCCTCGTAGAAGCATGAGAATTCAGGTGACCAATATTTCTAAGTGAATCGAGGACGAACGAAGAATTCCTCTAAATGTGTTGGTAATAAAATGGCCAAAATACTGCAAACCAATAATCCGATACAGGAAAGGACAGCCATTATTTGTGCCGAGAATAAGAGTTTTATAGCATAATCGATTGTTGTTGAAGTACGTACTGTTTATGGGACTTTTGTATAATTTGAAGGTTACTTATCTGTTATTATTTAAGGAATTTATCATTTGTTGATTGTATACAGAATTCAAGATTACTTCTGGCATCAGAAGTTTTCTTCTTTTCCATATGTGTATTATGTTTCTCCATTTCGTGAGATGCTAAAATGTATTCTATAAATTCTGATACGGAACTTCATTTACACATATGGTTTAGTTTTTTACTTTGATCGAAAGATTAAAATTTCAGTGTTGTCTGGTTTGGTTTAGGTTAATTCAGTTACATTAATATCCCGTTTGAAAGCAACACCAGGATACTATGTGCAAGGACTCCGAAATTTTCAACCTCTGTCAGATGATGAAAGCAACACTTGAGCTGGCAACTTCCTCATCACACCTTATGTGGGACGTTTGAAACACGACTTCAAATTTAAATGTCACAAATCTCTCCCCATAAACAGCGAATCTTTGGAACATGGTTTCGGGCCTGGAACTCTCAAACCATACCACCACCCACCGCAGCCCTCAGCCATGGTGTGATTCATGAATTAGAAAGACGATAGAACAATCCTTTCAACTATTCATTTCTATTAAAAGAAAACATTCATATTAATGTAAGGATATTTGCTGGAAGGTGAATAAAATTTGTTTTAACAGAAAATTGGTAATAAGTTAAACATATTTATAATGTCTGCACATTTATAAATTATTTCAAAGACAAATATTTTTTGCCTAGAGTATTCAAAAACATAGATAAATTTTCTATAATTTTTAGAAGTTCCGTCACATTTAACATAATCTAAATAGGCAAATATGGAAGAATAAACCTTTATTATTTTTAACTATTTTCATTTGCTGTGAGCACAAACAACAAATTCGAAAACAGTTTCAATGATTTTGATATTTTCAAATAAATTTGTTATTTTTCAGAACAAAAGCAAGAATTGAAATTCGACTGGAAAACTACTTTTGGTAATAAACTCATCTCCAGAGTACATGAAAGTATGCGAGACATTTATTTTCAACTATTTGACTTATCTCGAGTTATTTTGATAGAAATAATTTGTTTCTATTCTTTTTGAATTGCCATTTTTTAAATCATCATAAAACGCAGAAATCATCTGCTTGTGCCGCATTTTATTCTTTGCCTTATGGCATTTAAATGCTTGAAATTCTTTTAGTCTGCAAGTTTTATCAAAATAAATGGAATGTTTGTTTTTACTTTAAGTAATGTTCGACAACTTTTCTGAAAATAAAATAGAATTTACCTTTCCTTGCGATTATAACCTTGAAGACGACAATATTAAAATTTTTCAATTTGCAAAAATAGCATTGATTGTTGAAAGGATTGCTATTTATTGTATTCATTGGTTTTGACTTAAATTTCTAATACTTTACAAACGTGGAATAGTAAATCGATTGCCTTATTGATGTTCACTGGCGCATAATTTTTTATGTATTAAATTTAAAAATGGTTTTTAATAGTTTATTTCTTTAAAAATAGTTTATAGCTTTTAAAATGTTTTGCATATTTTATAATATTAATAACGAGCCAATTTTTGAATATTTTAATTAAATTTGGATTCAATTTTAATGTTTCTACTTGGTAATGAATTTAAGAAAAAAATTATTTCAAGGATTCAAAATATTTAGAATAATGAACGACACATTAAGGACTAAATATGTATTAATACTTTTGGGTTGATAGGATTGGTTCTAAAAACCATTTTCATTAAACTTGGTTATAAAATTTTATGTTATTTTCAAAAAGTTAGAAAGTCTCAAAATTCCTAAAATATTCACTGTGTTCAATAAAAGGAATATATAATTCATTCACTTTTATAAAATGGATTCATTGCCTTGAAATTATATATATATATATATATATATATATATATATGATATTTTAAACTCTTAATTTAAATTTAATCCAAATTAATTTCCAAGATTTTATCTTAATTTAGCCCATTGTAACTTCATTATAAAAATGTTCTCTTATTTCGTGATCCAATTCCACTTTCGGTTTAATTAATCCCTTTGTAAAAATAATGCGCCATCAGTACTACGTATCAAATGAAAGTGATATCTTCTGTGCCCTTGAAAAGATGTCAAAGGTCACCACATTGGCGCCTGGCCAGAAATCCTATGTTATATAAGACTAGTGATCATTTGTTCGTCCCTTTTTGCCTTCTGCTTTTTGTGCCGAGCTGCGCCTTCTTGTTAAAATCATGCCTGCCACTCGGTATAGAATAAAACGAAATTAGAAATACAAAGTCTCTTCACTGCTTGGTCAACCTGCATTCTGCTTCAACCAATAATATGATACATATTATTTAGTCGACAGGATTTGCAAATTTTATATATAATTTTGTCAACAGGATTCGAAATTCATTACACACACACACACACATATGTATATATATATATGCAAAATTTCGATTGCAATATTTTTTTTATTCCCGTTCGCTGACTCGTTTCAAAGAGATAAGACGAAATATTTGACAAGAATTCCTTATGTAAGTGATTTTCAAATAATATAATTACTTTTTTTAATCTTTTAAAAGAGCAAATGGAGACCTTTGAAATAGAACACTTCAAAAGTTCATATTTTCGAACTACTCCGAAGTATGCTTTCTGAGAAATGTCCACTTTTGTAATAAGCAGACGATTTTTTTCTTTCGAAAGAACATGGTGGAATTGAAAAAAAAAATAATAATAATAACTCATCCTCTTCTATGACTCGCGTCAGCTTTATCGAATCTTCTGTCAGTAATGATGTGTATTGATTTTCGATAGATAGGATTACGCAATGAAAAAAAAAGTCATTACATATCTTCCTTTCATTTCTCAAAATCTAGATTCTTAATTACATTCTTGAAATATGGAGGAATCGGTTTCCATAAATATTTTCAACAATTAAGCTTTATGGAAATCTAACTATTACTTTACGAGAATGGTCTTCTATTATTTTACTTCATTGATGACGTCATCGTTTTTCACCGGTTATCGCAGAAAAGTAATGTCAAAACGAAGTGGGGAATTTCGATAAAAATTGATTTTTAGGCAGATTTTTTATAAAATGTTTGCTTATTGTAATGATACTCATGACTTTGGAAAAAATTTTGCGCAGTGACTGCCTCGACTGACGTGCACATATGCTGTGCTTATTAATGCTTTGCTCGCATGTAAAGCCGCTCGCATGATAATGGATTAAATTGGTTGTAATTACTGCCTTTGATTTAATCCCATGAGAAGGGAGGGGGGTACACTTTAGATACAAACCAGAATTCACACGAGGTTAACTATTGTGCGCAATAGAAGGTGACGCTAATTTCAGGAAGATCACGTGATTGCAATGGGACAATGGCATATAGTTGCCTCGTCGGGAACACTATTTGCCATTGTCTCATTGCGGTCATTTGATTTTCCTGAGAATTGTGCGCAATAGGTGGCCTCGAGTGAACGTTGTTTGAGGATGAAAACCTCCTGGTATGGTGACTGGTTCTCACCACACTAGTGGCTACAGAAATTGTGTGGGGTCGGCTATCCCTAAAGATGACGGAGCGTACCTCCCACGAGAAAGGGATGTACCGTGGCCGGTGATGGCTCTTAAGACTCAATCTCAATTCTCGCCAATGCTACTATCCCCGGCGTTTCGATCATTCAGATTTCTCAATGTGCCTGTGGGCGGTTTGGAGTATTCAACTCGTAATTACCCTTAATTTAGTTCATAGATGGGCTATTTCGCTTTAAAAATGTTGGACATAATTGTATGAATATAAATTATAGGTGCCTTATAATTCTATTAAAGATAATTTCTATATTAACGGTTTATTTTATAGCAATGACTTCTTAGAAATCGAAGGAGATTAAAATCGACTATTTCTTCATTTGGTCTTATAACACCTTGTTGAAAGGTTCTCAACAAATACAACACCTATTTAATTTATATATAACTTCTAAAAAATTCCTGCTCAATTTCCAGTTTGATTTATCTACAGAGTAAAAATTACTTCCCGTTTAAATTTGGCTTGCGTGTGTGCATTGCGAACACAATAAATGGGTTGAAATTATTGTTATTATAAATCTCGGTTCAAGCTCGTTGATAAGTGCACCTTACAGAATGTTGGAAATAGTTATAAGGTATTAAAATTTATACTACCCCATAACTCTCTTACTAATTAAGATTACTTTTTATTACAACAGACACTGCTGAGGAGTCAAATGACTTTACATTGACTTTGTTCAACTGCGGATATGGCATATAATTGAAAAGGTTACATTCTCTCTTATTTTCTCTCAAAAAGTAGCCTCAATCCTTATGAAAATAAATGTGGAATAGTTAAAACTTTTCTTTTCTTTTTTGAATATTTATCTTGCTTCTCAAAAAGGTTACCGTGTCATCTTGACAGTACACTTGGTAGAGCATTAATTTTTCATCTGCGTTACCAGGGTTCAATCCTGGACTTATTTATTATTTTTTTTTTCAATTTCATTGAAAAATATTTCAAATTAAATGTTTGTAATATCAAAAATATTTGTCATTCTTCAGAAGGTTGGGCATACCGCATCGTATTATTAAAAATTTTGAACCATCTGCCTATACGTTCCGTAATTTAACACCTGCTCTTTTCGATTTTAATGTGGGGAATGTTTGCTGACATATTTAATGATTTATCAGCTTCTCTCTTTTGTTTTCAATATAAATACGGCTTTGTTGAGTTAAAAACGAAAATTGACTTTATTAAAATCCTAAAATTTAAAACATTTGGATATTTTAAGATTATAATAATTATTTAAATTATTTATCATCTTTAAAGTTATTTTTATAAACATTTTAACTTTAAAAATTTAATTATATTTTAACCCTTATTGTGGCAAGATTGCTTTTTTGAAGCAAAAAAAATGTATATAGGTAGCTTATTTTATGTTATATATATATTTTTTTATATTTTATATTTTTATATTTTATCTTTTTTATATTTTTATATTTTATATTTTTTATATTTTATATATATTTTTATTTTATAGTGGTAGTATATTTTTATAAAGTTGTATGTATGGTATACTATACAAAATGAACATAAGGGTTAATTCAAATAATATGCGAATGCACATAATTTTTTCTTAAAAAATTAGTAATATATTATAATAAAAATCAGTGATATATTAAAATTAGCAATATCAAAATTAATAATATATTTAATTGAAATATTTATAAATTATTAATTCAATTTAAATAAAATTTTATACATATTTTTAAACTATAACTAAATTTATAATTTGTCTTTTACAAATTAAATTATGACTCAAGAAATCGGACAATAAACGTTTATTTTTGCATAAAGAAATGAAAAGTACATTAATTAAAACTCTCTGTAAAATGTCAATTTGAAATATTTTTGAAAAAATATACTGAGAAGAAAAAACAAATCCAAGACCACACCCAGCTCCTACGAATGATAAGCAATACTCTACCGATTGCGCTGTCAGAACGGCCTAGTAAATAAGCTATACTCAAAGTTTGAAGGTTATTTTCTCGAAATTGGCTGGCTATTGCTCTTTAAAATTTTAATAAGTATCTTAAAGATAAACTACCAACATACAAAATCCCATTCCGAACTCAATTTTCCATCCCATGCCCTCCCCTTGTGAGAACTTTATTTTCAAAACTATTATCTATACAATAGTTCTAAAGCCGATTTTCGTTATTAAGCAGACGATTTTTTTTTCTTCCAGAGGGACACAACTCAACTAAAAAAAAAATCTTTCATTACCAGCGACCGCATTATCGAATCGCTCTTCATTAATGACATGTATCGACCTCCGATAGATAGGATTGTTTGAGGGAGAAAAAAAAGTCATTATTCTCTCTTATTCAGTCCTCAAAACTTTTCAAATATGGTCTCTTAATTATCCTCGCAAAAGATAGAAGGAAATGGTTTGCATTAATATTATTCCTCAAAATGGAGCTCCTTTGGAATACCGAAAATTTCGTTTGAAAAAAAGGTCTTTACTTTCCTTCACTTCATTCAATTTCCAGTTAATGGCATTATTATTGCCCTTAAATTTTCGAGGCAATGATGGCCAATATAAAAGTGGAATTTGATGAAGATCTTATTTTAGAAAAGAAAAGTAATGCAGTTTAGAAGACTAGAATTGCCATTATGTCCTGTTCTAGGTTTGTTAGTAATGATAATATAAATTTGTTACTTTGCCCAGAAAGGTATACTATTTCTAAATAGTTATTTGAAAGAAGCCTTTAATGCAATGCACATATGAACTGCTTAAGTATTTTCCTTTTTAAAAATCACTTCGAGCAACTAAATGATTTCGTGAATGTTAATGCTTTATGTTTTCAACTTCGAGTAGGAATATTTTAATAATAAAGCTTAATTAAATAATTGAAACTTTTAATTCAGTAACTAACTATGAAAAAATTTATTTTTGAGCTATTTTTCTAAGGTAGATGAAGGTACGTTTTAAAATGGATTTCAAACGTTTATAAAAGCAAATATAAAAATATTGACCTTCGTTGATTTCAGACTTTCAAAGTAACATTTTTATGACGAAGAAAGCAATTCGAATCCTGGTATCCATGGCTATTCCAACCCTCTAAGTGCAGTTTCAAATCACCTAGTACAATCAATTCGTTGATTTGGAACAAACATTGAGATCATGCAAGAAACTCATGGAGAAAAACTGCTGTAATGGTGAAAGCTTGTGCGGAAACTATCTCAAGATATTACTCAAAATTCGAAAAATTTAACATGGTAAATCAATGACTTGTCCTTGGTTTATCCTTTGCTAAACAGCGAACGATAAGGTCAAACAGAAATTGGGGTTATCTAATGGGGTTAACCTAATGGAGTTGCAAAATATTAGAAACCAGTTGATCGCCCACAAAACAGATTGAAGATAGCTGATATAGATTGTCGAATGTTAGTTATTCATCAATTGTTTAAATTATCTATTAAAAAGTTCTTAAAATTTTATAGCTTGAGTATAAAGTGAAATTCCTAATTTAAAACATATTTCAACAGCTTGAATGTGAAAGATTTTTAAAAAATGCAGTATTTAATTTTACAATTATTTATAACGTAACGTATGCAGTATGTACATTAGAGATTCTGGTGGTTTATGTAACTTGTAATTAAATATAATATAACAAACAAACGATCACCAAATCGGTGCCTGCATTATTGTCTGTTTTATATGTCTCGCCGGACACTTTTATCACAGATTTAATTACTAAATAACAATCTGTCGAAGTGAAAAACCTTTGGGGTAATTACCGCTGTTTTTAAATTAATGTTCAAAATTTTTGCCCTTTCATACTGCAAGATATTCTAAAACTTTCAAAAAATCAGCATATCTTCGAAGATATATTTAAGTGCTATTTAATTTATCACATTAATTTTACAGAATAAACGTTTGGCCTTTTATATCAGACAGAAATGTTATTGATAGTTTCTTAAAAACTGCACCGCAATTTTTTAAAATTAAATTTCTATCTCACAATACATACTTCTTAAATTAACATTTTCGTAGATTAAATAAGTAGTAATAACTAAATTTTAATCTAGTTCAAATTTTTCCTACAAAATTCTGGAAAATTAACTATTAAAAGCATGGTTAGTATAGTCATTAATTCATAACCATTAATCATGATCAGTTTGTTTCCTCGAAAATGACCATCTTTTATTTCTGCAATTCTAAGATAACGGTTTTAGACAATGAAATTAAACAGGTCAGGGTTCTGATTAAAAATTCACTCGACAATATAATGAATCCTTTAAGTTCCCTTAAATTAATGACATTCATTTTTACTACGTCCAAAATAAGTCCAACCTTCGAAAAGTAGAAAAGAAAGCACTATAAACATAACAGGCATATATTAGAATTTAATTAAAGAATTCTTTAATAAAACTGGACAGGATAAAGAAAAATAATGCTGTTTACTAATTACATATTTTTCTATTAGTATTTTATCATTCAAAAATTTCTTTAAATTACATTAATTATTTGAGATAATTCTCCTATTTAATTGAACTGGATTCAATATCAATACGCATCAAAACGATATGATCAATTTCAAAAATTAATTGCGTAAATGAGAAAAAATAATGATATCACTGCGCATCAAAAAATAACACTGTTAGATGACATGAGCAGAGGTAATTAGTCTCTGATGGAATATAACGCGGATTCCTTTTACGTTCGATAACTTTTTCTAATATTTTTATACATAATCCGTTATTGTTAACGAATTAAATATCACTGCATATTATTAAGTATTATTGTATGCATGCATTATTGCATATTGTTATTGTGTAATAACGGAGAATTAATAATATTGTTATATTAACTTTTCTTATATTGTTATATATTATTTACGAAAAATCAAACTAACATCAGTGAATCCATTTTGTGACGATTTATTTTATTTTAACCGCTTAAATGAACATCATCTTACTTGATTGTGACTCAGGAATTCCATTAAAAAAATATATGTGATATAGAAAAATATCCAAGTAAATAATTCCTTTATCGAAACATATATAAGCAATATTTTCTATAATTTGTTTAAAATTGCCAATATATTAAATATAATTGAAAAAAATAATAATTCTAAGATAATTTATAGAATTTTAAAATTCAATTTATAAAATAAACTTTTTACAGATTTATAGTGAGAAATGAATTACACAATTACTTTTAAATTTCAAAATATTCGTCAATGTTTTACAAACCAAAAAAAAATTATTAATTTAAAAATTTAATAGTTAACTCTTCAAAGGAAAATCAATTTTTTAAATATTTTCGAAATTTAAAAACGAGGAGTGTTTTCTTTTTACTGCTAATGACAAATTATTTTCTAATATTTCAGAATAAAGTTGTATAATTAGAAAGAGTAAATTTAAAATCACTTAATTAGTTACAAATAAAAACGGAATGCTTTAGAATTCAAATTAGTCAAAGAGTATTATTAAGATGTTGTACAGAGAATATTTACACATCTTTAGAAAGATTTCGATTAAAAACTTATGGAAAGTAAATATTTTGGAATAAAAATTTCTGAAAACAGCTTATTATTTGAAATAAAAAACATCATCTGCTATTTTAATTTATCCTTCCTTTAAACTGACATATGTAAATAGATTGCCGAATGAATGATATATTTTTTAAGATTTCAAGAAGAAATATTCCTATTCCATTATTTTAAAAACGTTGAGAAATGTATGGTATTAAAATTTCTAATTGCAAAATAAGCCGCATTATTAATGGTAAAGCACAAAACCGTCTATCGGTTCTACATTGGAAAGAAGATTCCAAACGAATACCCAAAAAAGATAAGTATTGTTTCAATTATTTACATGTATTGCATGTAGCAAGAGAAAATATGGCTATACAGAAATCAATTGCAAAACCTTAAATATATCTATAGTAACTATTAATAAAATAATAATCCTAAATTTACAATTTAAGAATCTAAAAAACATAATGTTCACCAGTTTTAGTTGAGACATATGTACATACATATCCCGTATGATATCCTGTTTGTTAGGATATATCCTGTATGCTATCCTGTTTATTGAGACATGTCCTACATGAAAGCCATTTGACAGAAGATAAATGACAATGTATTGTGATTCTTGATGAAACTTGGGTTTACCTAAATGACGGTAATAGAAATCGATCTATTTACTGTCGGAAATAAAGACAGAAAGATGCAAAATTTTGTTCCGTCATTGCAAAGATGGTTTCAGTAAGGAATTAATGATAATCGTAGTGTTTTCTTATAATGGGATATTAAAAGTAAGGAGGGTAAAAAAAAAAGATTAAAATAAAATGAATTTTCCATCGAAAAAAGTTTTTAACCTAATATTTGCTGAACAAATTCCATTTCCTTCGTCCAAATCAATAATTTCAATTTTCTTTAGTTTCAAAGAATGAAACTTCATCTAAGACAAAGTACACATCATACTTCAAAACGTATCGCATTCCTTTAAAAAACTTAAATCCGATGCCGGTATTGCATTAATACCTTTTTCCTCATATTCCTGTGAAGTCTCCTGAAATTTCAACCATGTTCTAAAGAATTGTTGTTGAAAAGAATTCTTTCTAAACGCATATCTATCATAATTGATGGACTCTGGAAAATAGTAGGAAGGAACGGAAATTATTACTCCATTAAATTTATGGAAAGTTCTTATTTCAGGGAAATCAAGACGCAATCGTATAGTCTTGAAGAAAGCCATCAGATCGAGCATTTAAATTATTTTTTGCATTTTAAATATTAAGTAAAAAAATTCCTGAAATCAATTTAAAAAAGGGGAATATCTCTTGTATCGCCGGTTTTTTTTCGGAAACAATCTGTCTTTGAAGCATGGTTTCATTAAGTTCGTTAGGTTTAGTTATAGATGCTTCGAAATAGGGAAAGTAGTTTTATGGTCACTCTGCACATATGCATAATATTTTTATCTTTCAATTGTTTTATTTAAGAAAAATTAATTCAATCTATAGGAATTGTTTTTCTAATGAAAATTCAGGATAAATGAAACACTTTCAAAATATGGGAGTTCAATGCAAGCGAGCTTATGAGCTTCTCTGTATTTATATAAAATCGACATACGATGCAATTGATATGGATGTAAAACATTTGAAATTAATAGTTATAATATTTTGGTCTAGCAAAGATTAATTTTCATTTTAACATCTGAAGATAACTTCAAATACTAAGTAACGGTGATTCTTATACTTTGACGATTCCATCATGCCATCGCAAGTTTCTTTTACAGCTAACTTCAAACTATAGTTTTTCTACAGGCCTTTTCCGGTACTTAATTCTCATCTTGAACGAAAATTTCATTCTCATCGTCGTTGAAATGTAAAAATATCCAACGTTTTATTCTAATTTAATTTCGATTTCCTCGTCAGAAAGAATTAAAAGATTAACAAACATTTCGAGGTTTTAGGCCGAGTTTTGGTTGCCGTTTCTGGTGAAGCGAAGCCAAAACCGAGAATCTCTAGGGGTCAGTTTTTAACAATCTCGCCTATAAAAATATGGATTGTATATGTTCGTGGTCTTTTCACATATTACCTACGTGCCACTTTTTTATTATTATTTATTTATTTATTTTGAAAAAAGCATAGATTGAATAGAAACCGGAAAAAACTGAGGAAAGAAACTAGAGTTTAAAATGAATTTTGTGGTGTTGTTCTTCATGTATATTCTTGATTTAAAATCTTCTATGTAAAAGCAAATTTCACTAAATAATATTTATTTGCAAATAAAGCCTATGTTCAATTATATATGTACAACATTTGTGTAGTTTTTACTCAAATCTATGTAAAATTGTATGTTAAAAATTCTGTACTTCATGTAAAATTTATTTTTTTCAATTTATAAAGGGCTTTCTTCAATAATTTTTTATTAAATATTAATTCGTAGTGCATTTAAATAGTTCTTTCATTATGAATAAGGATAGTTTGAAGTTTATAATAAAATTAGTAAAATAGCTCACTTCCATTTTTTTTAAAAATCATGGAAAGTACCAAAACCACTTAGTCCAGAGGAAAATATGGATTGAAATAGCTCAGACTTAAAATCGTTAACAATCAGATATTAAACAACCTAAACATTCCTTCTCTCAACCGGGGCTGCTTCATGATCATTAATGATGATTAATTCCTTCACTATTTCAGTTTAAAGTAATATCTAAGATAAAGCCTTTAGCCAGTGTAATTGAATCTGTCTGAGTTACGATAAAATAATGTTCCAGAACTAATAATGAATCTCTGAAATTAATAACATTCTGATGAGCATTAGCAAAAAGAAGAACAATTTTGAAAAATGAAACAGACACAGTCGCAATACAGATACAGAAAGCAATACATAAATCATGGGAACTTCTTTCAACGGAATAATTCTTGCTAGAGTAGTTCAGTTAATTAATATCCGCATTAAAACATTAAACAGTAAAGATATTTTAGGACAGACCTCATAATTTTGAATCATGGTCAGGTGACGAAAAGGATACCTGAGTTCGCACCCCCCCCCCTCTCCAAACTTTCACACTACACCGCACCAGCTGGATGACATTTGGCCCAACGGATTTTACTTATACCAGACTCGCTTACACGGCAGTTTTTTGGTGGAATTGGAGCTCGAATCTGAAACCCTTTGGTACCTAATGCGAGACCTTACCACCAGGCCACCGTGGCCTCCAAGATGGAGTAAAAGAAACGTGGATGCTTTCAATTCATTTATAAATTATTGAAAGGACTTTGACACTTCTCTTTCGATGAGAAACATCTAAACTAAAAATACTACGGATGACTAGAAAGAAATAAAATTAATAGCTATGAAAGAGGTGCTATTTTAATTTACAATTTTTTAAATGTAATGAAATCTTTATTTTCTAATAATATTTTTTCCTGAAATGGCTTTGAAAATTACCATCTGAATCCATTTTAAAACATGTATCAACATCCTATTCTATCAAAAGAATTTTTTTTTCTTGGTGTTTTTGCAAATAACATTTTATTTAGAAGACTTTCGTGAGGGAAATTTTAAACCACTTTTGCACAAAGGTCCCTCCATACAAACATTGCACCCTGGAAAGAAGATGGTACACTTGAAGAATGAAGTCATTTCCGAGACAGCTCTCTCAATGAAATCTTCTCAAGAAACAAATCGTAAAGAGCGTAAGGTAGGGAGGGGGAAGGATACGGGGAGTCAAATCAGAAAAATAGGGGACTAGAGTATCATTAATCATTTTCTGGGTAGTCATGATTGTCAGCTTCAATAACACCAAACAAACTGGTATCGGAAACAAGGGAGTTGGATTCAGTCAGTTGTTTTTATTAGGTACTTCTTTTGTTTTCGTTGTTTGTTTATTTTCTTTTTTCCCACGCCATTACATTATTCCAAAAAAAGAATTTGGGACACTAATCCACTAGATCTCTAAAAATGCTTATAAATCCTGCTATCGGTCATTGCTGGTTGGAAGAAGAAAAAAATCGATACTCAATCTACGAGACACAAGAGTGCTCTGAAAATACGCGGTTTTTTTATGCTTTAGTAAATAGAGATGGCGAGACAGTGGAGGATTGGAAAGAAGGAGGAGGTAATAGTGTTAAATTGAGCATATTGTGTGTGGTATTGAGCATGTTGTTGAGCACGTGTAATGCTCGGATCGTTAAATCTTTCTTAATCATCGCAATCATTTTCTTAAAACTTGAAAAGATTTCAATTAAATACAACTGGAGACAGCTGCATGGTTTCAAAAAATAATTTAAGCATCAAATATTTATTGTGATTTTTTTTAATGAGATTTTCTGTTTTATTCTCTGTTTTGTTGCTACTGAAACTTCATTCTGGACATTGGAAAACTGTCCCTTCATGAAGAAAAATTTCTAGATTATAATTTATCTTAAAATTTTTATTTACCATGTGCCATCTTGGTAGTAAACCATTAGATCATTGCAGTATATTTATAGTATAGAAATATATTGAAATCTCCCAAAAGTAATTTTTTAACGCAGAAACAGACTAACATTTTTACTTGAAACTTAGACTTGTAAAAGTAAAAGAATTAAAGGGAATGGCAGAAAAACCCGGACAAACAATTTTTAATATAACTTGATTAAAAATAAATAAATTAACAAAATATAACAAATAAGAATAAGAGCAGACTTTTACTAATCATTAAATTTAATTTGTTTAAACTGGCCGCCTTTTACAATGATGAAGAGGCGTAAACGCTTATTGAATTTTTCAGCAATGGGCCGCAAGTTTTCTACCTTCAATCTATCCCGTTCCAGCTGAAGCCATTGTTTTAGAGAATCCAAACTTTTATGTCGTTTAGTGCAAGTCCTAGACTCCAAAACAGGCCATACATTGTAATCATGAGATTGAGATTTGACGAGTATTGAATGTACTTCGCACCACTCTTCTGTCATTTTAGCCCTGTGAGCTGGTGCGGAGTCTTGTTGAAATCTTCCATTTTACATTGCCGAAGTGCGTTTTGATCCATAGAAATACAACAGCTTCTAGAATGTCCTGTTAGTAAGATTTTTTATTTATTTTAACGTCTTCAACCTCAAAAACCAGAGATATTTTGCCGCTTTCGCAAATTCCGCCCCAAACACTGACCGATTTCGGATTTTTCAGATGTTCAACAATTGCTGAAGTGCTTAGAGTGTCTACTGATTAGATCCAATAGTTCTAGGAGCTAAGAGCTCTTTGACGGTAAAGAAGAGTTTCTCGTTAGAAAAGGTATCTCTCTCAGCGCTGACCTGTTTCAGAAGTTTCAAAATATCCAAAGGAAATAATAAATTTATTCTTTTTTTCAAAATCCGATAACGTCTTCTTCATTCTTTGTATTTCTGGAGCAAAAACTGTCATATGTATTTTAAAAAAAACTATGATGTCTTTTAATCCTCAAAATTATATTCTATGACATGAAACAATTGAAAGGAAACGGATAACAAATCAAAAGACATTGGGGTCTACAAAATAAAAAATAAACACAGGATTAAATTTATATAATATTTTTTGTAAGCAAGAATTTTAAAGACATTATTAATGAATTCTTGATAGCCAAAAACAACATTTGAGAGTTGCCTTTTTAAAAAAGATTTTATAAAACAGAAACAATTACCATGCTCTACAGTCTTGCTCGTTCAGTCGTAATGAGGGTCGCCATAAATTTATAAAATCCAAAAGAAATCACCTAATCATCGATCATTACTCTCCGTTGATGCCTCGCCTGACAATTCTTCCACGACATTTTTTTTTTTGTTGTTGTTTTGTTTTTTTGCAACATGGACTTAATCTGAAAAATGTTGTCTATTATTTCAAATACAATCCTCTTAACTCTCTGTTGCCTAAAAAATTCGTTCCAAATTCAATATCCCATTCAATGATTGCAGATTTTATTTCCGTCTTCAGTCTTTTCTTCAAGCGAAAGTTTCCCAATGCAATTATTGTGGATTAATTGTTCTTATTGATAAATCTAAGCACCAATTCCCGTTCTGATTATAATAACAGACTACTGGGAATGAATGGCGATTCTATTTCCAGCCAGATGATTTATTCCAAACCTTATTTGCATAAAACATCAGTATATGACGCTTGAGCGCCCTCTTTTGGTTATTTTTGGAATCATTTTTATACAGGGAAAAAATCTAATATACCTCTAATCGTATTCACGCAAACTGAAAATTTTCCAAGTATTTGTTTGTTATGAATTTTAAATATTGAACAAGTTTATGACGTACACTGCATTTGTGTCATTATTAATTTCTTGATTTTATTTGGAAAAAGAGAAAATTTTCTTTCGATATTCCTCGAAAAAAAATCCTATTGGTTCCGAAAAATTTTTTTAAACTTTATCACTTCAATTTCTAAGAAGACGAATGCTTCTTTATGATGCTTCAGAATTTAATTTTTTAATAGAAATCATTAAAATTATTTAAAAAATAGTTTTTATTCATTAGATTACCATATAAGCTTAAATGACAGCAACAAAATTTCTCTTGCAATGATTGATTACATTTACATTTGGGCATCTAAAAGTAATGAAAAAGTATTCTGGAACTTTCCCTGCTTGTATAAAAGAAGAGGATTTGTCAGTCACTGTATTCTCTCAGTTCTGAGTTCAGTTAATAAATTGGTTTAGCTCTACTTCTTGTGTGTGTGTCATTGAGTTCCACACTAGAGTATCTACGTGACAATATGTTGTTAGAAATGTAAAAATCTCGGAGGAGTTCGTAAATGGCCCATCTAGCTCAAAGGGGGTGGAAATAGCGGAAGGGTTGAAATTTTCATTTCTCTATAACTTTCTTAATATTAGAGACAAAAAAATCCAATTAGCCACATTAGTGCCTTATCAAGACAAACATCTTTTGAATTTAAAGTTTTTCTATAACTTGGACGATTTTCTGAAAAGGGATTTTCTTACCCTCATTGCGATTTTTCTAATATGAACAAGTTATGTTGCCAATCTACTTCTGCCTTCCAGAATTTGCCGAGAAGATTTTTTTTAATTATTTCAAAATTGATCAACATTGATGGATAACGCACCCATAATCATCAACGAAAAGCATAATAATGATAAGCGAAAGTTTAAAATGTTATCAAAGATATAGAAACATATTTATTCATCTTATTATTTCCAAAACATGACGATATGTTATCTTATCGATATAAAAACCAACAATATTTTTTCTCTTTATTCTTCTCAAATAATACACATGCTTAGCGCCTTCCACTGCCGATGATTTCATGTCACTTTTGCCCTAAGTTCACTCCAAGAGCAAGAAGATTATTACTCCCAAGAGGAGTTGGGGATGCATAAGGAACGAAGTCAATTTCGAAGCTGCTCTTCTTGTAAAACCCTTTCCAACCCCAAAAGAAATCGTAAAGAAGGTAGGCAATCTTATAGGGGAAGAAAAAAGAGAAAAGAGAGCAGACCAGAAAAATATTGGATTACAGCATCATTAATCATTTGCCGGGTGGTCAGGATTGTCAGCTTTGATATCGCAGAACAAACTGGTATCGGAAGCAAGCAAGGTAAGTTGAGTTGATCCTTGTTTGCTCGGTGATTTTTGTTTATTTTCTCTTTTTCTCACGCGACATTGAGCCCGTATTCTGAAAAAGAACTTAGGTGAGTAATGCGTTGGGCTTGTGTTAATATTTATATTCCTCACTACAGTTTAGTTTAGTTTAGTTTAGTTATATATTAACGTCCCGTTGTAAAGCAACACTAGGGCTATTTCCTCACTACATATCATTGCTTGTAATCAGGAAAGAGGTCAATATACAATCTCTGAGAGAAGGCGGAGCTATGAAAATGCGCGATTTTGACAAAAGTAAATGATGACTTCAGAAATGCGTATGGAAAGAGGTTAGGTAGTGAGACAGAGAATGTGGGGATAACATGTCAATTGAGGTATATTGTCAAAGCTATCGTCGTTCATTTAGAGATAATCAAGGTTATTTGGTACGAAAAAAATGTTTTTTTTTCGGTAACCAATGCTTTCTGACAATTTATTTTCAAAAAATCATGTAGTCTGTTAAAATAATTGTGGTAAAAAAATTTAGATATTTGTATCTTCAATTTCTGTCACTCAAGTTTAGTTATACGGTAATTAAATGTCGTTCATGCACAAAATACTGCATGGAGACTATCTGCAAAGTGCATGACTTGATACTACAAGATGCAACAATATCTCCAAACTCTCTATACAGAGCAGATCTAAATTAGTGAACTTACGGTTAATTGCTTCTTGGTTAATAGATGCAGCCGCAGTGTCTGAATTCTTCCGCCAAATAACATGTTAATTATTAAAGATAAGGGACAACCAGTTGGTCTCTGGACTCCAGGAAAAGTTACTGAGACTCATCCAAGAGCTGATGGATTAGTTCGAGTAGTAGTACTTCAGACTGCTAATGGTCTAAAGAAAATACAGACTGTGAAACTGATGTCGTGAGATGAAAGAATTGAGCTTGGCTATAATTGCTGGCATTATATTTATGCATTTGAAAAATATTCTAATTACAGAATTTTAAAGGGAAAAATTTGGATTTACTTAGAATATAGATAAGTAATAAAAAAATATTTTGAATTAAAACATGACTTCTGAAAGTGAAAGGCCATTAATGCATTGGACTTGTGTTATTATTTAAACTCCTCACTTGAAGTCATTGCTTGTAGTAAGGAAAGAAATCGATATACAAACTCTGAGGAAAGAAAGCGCTCTGAAATGAAATGCATGGTTCTTATAACAATGAGTGGTGACTTTAGTAATGGGGATGGGAAGATGCAAGAGAAAGGACCAGAGAATGTCGAAGACAAATGTGAATTGAGGTATATTGTAAAAACTGCTATGATTAATGATGGGAGAGTCAAAGATAACCAATGTGTAAAAGTTTTTTTTCGGTAACCTGTCTTATCTGAAAATGTATTTTCAAACCGGCCAGCTTGATCTCCACAAAACTATCATGCATACTATATAATAAAAGTATTATCTCAGAGAATACCTAGCATGGCATTAGAGTACAATAGTCACGTTAGTGTTTTTACTGAATCTATCGTTGATCCTTGGCGAGTTTTTTGGCGATTAATCTCTGGCATGCCGTTAATATCATCCGAAAATCGAATTTGTGTTTTAAACATGTTTTTCCCAAACGAAAAACAAAAGTTTGATGCAAAACTACTCGTGCCATGACAAACTTACATAACAAATTCAATTCCATATGTGAATGATCGCCTTTACATATGTCTGAAAATACAAACCGACAGACGGTCAACCCCTTTTTGTATTTTGCTCACAATTTGATAAATGTCTACACTATTGATGTTAAATATGTGTACCAAATTTTATCTCTCTAGCTCTCTCCGTTTTATTGTTATCTTGTTAAATTATATTAGAACAGCCAGCCAGATAGACAGACTTTCACTGAAAATGTTTCGTTCAAATTTTGAGAGAAATCTACAAATTTAGTGCGAAGACTGTATACAAAATTTCATCAGTCCAGCTCGAAACGTTTTTGAATTATCTTTGTCACATAAAGACAGACAGACGGCGGACATTTTCCAAAAATGAATTTTTTTGAACTCATTGAGGTCTAAAATATGGAGATTTGTCAAAATCTCGAGTTCAATTTTTTTTTTTTTTTTTACATTTAATATACTTTCTCTATACTATGTATAAGATAAAGTAAAAAACAAATAGTATGTTCAAACAACTGTGGCAACAAATTTAGATCCTTTTATTTTAAATGTTCACTCACTCAAATTTAATAAACATTATAGTCATATTTCTTCGATCCAAAAATACTACCTGAATACTATCTGTAATGTACATGAATTGTCACTACAGGATGCAAAAAATAGTTCCAAACTCTCTACAGAGCAGATAGCTGGATCTAAGTTACCGAACTTCAGTGTTTAATTTTTTCTTGCATAATAGATTCAGCCTAAGTGTCTGAATTCTCTCGCCAAATATTTTGTTGATTATTAAAGATGAAGGACAGCCAACCGGTCTCTGGAATATAGGGAAAATCATTGAGACTCATCCAAGAGATGATGAGACAGTTCGAGTAGTAGTACTTCAGACTGCTAATGGTCTAAAGAAAAGAGAGACTTGCATGTAATAGAGACATACTGAATTTCTATATACAAGTTTTGGACTTTACTTTGAATAATGACATAAAAATAAGTGTTTCTTTTACTCTTACACGTCACTTTCCATATGTAGTACTTCTAGTTTCGGGGGGAAGGGAGATCTGCTTTTTTTATATATTAACTTCTTTTTTTTTTCTTTTTTTTCAATTGCGATATTTCAGTTAATAACAGTGAATAAATACTAGATCAAACATATATAAATCTGAATCCATGATGGGAGTGAATTTTTAAAGGATTTTTTCAACACAAGCGAGGTGTACCGCCATCTTTCGATCTTCTCCGTAGAGTGACAATGTCGCGATAAGCATTTTGGGCTTCATAGTAAGGCGAAGAAAACTGAATATGTACTCTGGGCACCATTTCTTCAATTGATTGAAAGGAAAATTTGGTGCAAAGCTACAAATAACGGCTTCAGAAACAAAATTTCACTTATCTAAATCACTGCCTTTTTTGCTTTCGCAGTTACATACATATGAATATACAGGCCAACAGATAGTCTACCTTTTGACGGATTTCATTCACAAATCTATTCTTTAAGCAAAAAAATATCAGCTGGATCAAAATTTGATCAAAGATTAGATCATATTTTATTTATCTGGCTCTTTACATTTATTAGTTATAGTGTTTCCTTATACTCGGACAGACAACGTTCTGAGGATAGACATCATTCAAAATCTGATAGAAATGCACAACTTTGGTTCAAAATCCATGAAGCAAATTTCATCAGTCAAGCTCAAAACGTTTTTGAGTTAATGTGTTCACAGACAGATAGATAGATATAAGGCCAGAAGCATATTTTCTCAAATTCAAAGAGGTCTAAATTGAATTTTTGACGTTTATAATACTTTTTCTTTGTACACACAGTATATGAGAAAATATAAGAGAAAAAATCTATGCAACCGAAATTTGGTAAGTGCCTTAACATCAGAAGTGTTGACCTTATCAGATTTTGGACTCAAATGGTGAAAGGGAAGAATCTGAAAATACCCACTCGATATTCTTTACTATATTACGAAGCTAAACACAAAAAACGTGCCATATTTTTGTACGTATTGTATAAAAAATTGAGCTGATGCCTATACAAATATAATAATTGTCCACTTTTGAATTATTTTTTACAAAGCTCGACTATTTTAATCACAAATTAAGGGAATTTCCACTTATGCAAAGTTATCCTCCACTCCAATGCATACATTAAATAAGTTTCCAAACTATTATCATTAATCGTCCCAGAACATCAACTTTTGTTCATACTTGCAACGAAAACACGAAAGTCAGTTGAAATATCAGATCGTTTCTACCGCTTCAGACAGGAGACAAAACCATTTCATTAACCATCATTACAGAGCTTTCAAAGAGACTTCCACTAAGCGTGATGAGCCACTAAATTAATGTCTTCCGAAATTCCTCACCTGAAATTTATTACAGAATAAATCGTCAGAAGTTTGTAGTAGCAGTCGTAGAATTAGTAGAAATTAAAAGCCTCATTATGGTGGGAAAATGAACTCGAGATTCTGTCGAATCTCCTCGTTTTAGACCTCCCTGAATTCGGGAAAGACATTTTTGGAAAACGTCCATCTACCTGTCTGTCTGTGACAAAGGTAACTCAAAACTGTTTTGAGCTAGACGATTGAAATTTGGTATATGGTCTTTATACCAAATTTGAGGTTTCTATCAAAATTTGTACAAAATCGATCCAGAGGAAATCTGTCTATCCTGCTATTCTATAAGTTAACGTGATAACTTCAAAAAGGAGAGAGCTAGATGGATGAAATTCGTTAGGATAGTGTTGATATCTATCAAATTTTGATAAAATTCAGTGGCCTAAATTTATTAAATTTCGTATGTAATTTGTCATTTCAAGAGTAGTTTTGTAATAAATTTTTATTTCAATCGGTTGAGTAAAACGTGTTTCAAACATAAATTCGATTTTCGGATACTACTAACCACATGCCAAAGATAAATCGCCAAATAACTCGCCAAGGATGCCACAATAGATGCAGTAAAAGTGCTAAGTTCACGCCCAAAGTTAATATTTCGTAACTATTGTACAGTAATGCCAAGTAAAACGCTCTCTGGCAAGGCAAGTTGATTAGAGAGTATGCGAGAAAATTTTGAGGGGACTACTCCTAGTGATTATTTGGCATAACGCTTTTAACGTTCATAAAGCTGGAATTTTGTAACATTTTTCAATCACTTTCTATTATATTGGGAGTGGTGAATTTTGAACTTTTGTGTGCACTCATTGATTATACATTACTTTAATATTTTGAGAATTTAATTATTAGTTAATTTAGTTATATTAATGTCCTGTTGGAAAGCAACATGAGGACAATTTTTTTCTCGTAATTTCGAGCCTGAGACAGACCCTCATCTCTTTAAGCTTCCATACTTCACTAAAGGAGGGCAACTGACCCATGACGGATTTAGCATACACCAGGCCCCATACACGATTGAGTTTTAATGAACTTGGGCTAATAATCGGGAATCCTTTGATTTTGCAGTTGAATCTTTATGACTAGATCATCGTGGTCTTAATTATTAGTTTAACATGATTAAATTTCGATTCTATTTCAGCAATGACACTTGCTATTGTATTTGCAAAAAAATTATTGGGTAATCCCAAAATATTGTGAAACATGGTTGTAAACTAAAAACTAAAAAGAAAAAAGTTAATTAAAGTTTTTTTTAAAAAAAGTTCTTCGTTTTTTTAACTTACCATTAGAATTGTGGAGTTTTTATTACTTTTTTCCCTTCAAACTTAATAAATACAAACAATACTTCTTGAGGGAAAAAACTCAAGAGCAACAAATTTAATAATGGTAGAAAACTCCTAATGATGTTATAAGTAACAAAATAAAAAACAATAATTAATACATTTAGAAGCTGTTTGCTATAAAACAATTATCTTACATAACGAAATGCTGTCTGATATTATTTCACATAATTAAATGACATATAAATAATTTTACACGATAAAAGAAAATAAATAAATCGTCTGCAATTATTTTACACGATGAAAGCAATTAAATAAATTGTCTGCAATGGAAAACTTAATTTGTTGAACGGAAACAAAAAAATATATTTATTAATCGTTTGGAGCGATGTTATTAATAATTTAACATGTAAAATATTTGCAATAATTAACATTTTTTTTATAATTGCATATAAAGTTACTGCATTACAAACATTACAAAGTTTAATCAATACAAGGATACATAATCACATTCACATATACATACAAAAATTTTCACACTCCATTGAGCAAACTAAATTGTTACTTCACCGTCGATAAATTCTTCCTCATTTTAATTTGTTCGAATACTTGTGACAAAAGCCACTTCGGAAACTTATCTGGATAAAGTCAAGAGAAACATCAAACTGTTTCCCGTCCTTCAGACGAGAGACAAAATTTTTCCATTAAACTCCATTAGAGAGCTTTTCGAGGACATTAAAGAAACCTCCAGTAAGCGTGATGAGGCGCCAAATTGACCTCTCTCGGAAACGCTCTCGCTTAAAATCATTATGGAGGGGAAGCATCAATGGGTCGCTTGTAGCGAAAAAAAATCAATAGAAACTAAATTCTCGAGTCAAGCGCAGGAAAAAAAAGTTTTTAAGATTGATGGCAATAGAGCTAACTTTAATCATTCATGCAAATTCTATACAGTTGTGAATAAAAAATCAACTGCAAAATACAGATTTTCAAATGTAGCTGTTTTCGCTAAACATTATAGAAATAATTCTAGACTAATACAAAATTAAATATTGTACTATGAAAATCCTGTTATTTAATGCTATCCTGTTATATAAATGCTTTTATATTGTGAATCAAATAATATTTTTTAACCACATTTTGTAACGGCAAATCCGAAATCTACGAAACAGTAGTTGGCTCCGAAGGCATAATTACTTTCTTTTTTAATTTCATGACATATCAAAGCGAATTTTTTTTTTTTTTTCTTGTAATGAAGTATTCAAAGAAAAGAATTTAATCGTCAAAAAATTCAAATTCGATATTTTGAGGAATCTTTACCTTTCAAACTTTTCTGAATCCTGAAAACATATTTTTAGAAGTCTGTCTGTCTGTGGCGATTATTTAAACGCTTTGAACTAGAAGTATGAAATTTGATCTGTGGTTGTTAAACTAAACTTGCACATTTCTTTCAAATTTTGAATTATAGTTCTCCATATGTAGAACAACAACATGGTAATTTAATAACGTATTGATTTAGACCGCTAAAATTTATTATGCAACCTCAAATCTGACTTTGTATATTTCTATCAAAATTTCGATGAAATCTGCGGAAGAATTCTCTGTTTTCATATACATGAGAAAAAGACAACTCTAAAATGTAAATACCTGTATAAATTAAATTTGGAGTACAAATCTGTCACCTAAATTTTAAACTTATGCTAAATTTTGGACCAAATCGAAGGGATAAAAGCTTGTTGGTCTCTATATTCGCATGTATATAAAGGCGGTATTTCAAAAACGCGATGACTTAGAGATATAAAAATTTTATATTCTATAGTAAACTCAAAATTATAGATCAGCGTCAAATTTTCCAATCCATAAAGTCTAGCTGTCCAAAATACTATTCAGTTTTTTTCACTTCATTAAAAAGAACAAAACATGCCATGCTGTGTGACAAAGGGTGGAGCTGGGGAAGAGACACAACAACCAGAATCAAGCTTGAAATATTTGGGAAAGATAGAGATAAAATCAATACTGAATATAGTTATATAAAGTTTTTAAATAAAATTTATTCCCTTATTCTTCATAAGATTTAACAAATTGTTACTTAATAAAAATTCACGAAATATAACCTGCTATAATATACAATTTTTTTTAACTTTTTATTTTGCATGGTTATTTAAAAGCAACACGTTTTCATTTGCCTTTTGGGACATCTACAATTCCAAACGCTTTACATGGGTAATGTAATCATGCCTTCATACATATCTGCCAAATATTTCAAATGAATTAATTAACAAAAATTTAATGTAAATATATTATACATAATTCTATTTACTTAAAACCCAAATTTTTTTATTGCATCTTTTCATCTTTCACCAGTTAAATTGTTAATAGCAACATCCATTGATTCGTAATCATATTTAAAAATTACGTTAGTGTTTTTGCTATCACATCTTTATAAATGATATTCACTCCAAGCTTGATCCTGTAACAGTTTCTTAATAGAGATAAGCCTTAACATATTCCCAGAGGAAAAAATGAGTTTAATGATATAAAATATTTTGTTTTATTTGTATTCAATTTCATTATTTTAGATGATTTCAGATATTTTAGTCGCTGGCTCGAGGAAGATCATTAATCGTTTGTTCTAGAATGCCGTTGATGGATTTAAAATAATGAAATTCAAAACTTCTAGAAAAATGGAACTTTTTTGTTTAAAATCTTAATATATCTAATTTTTTTTTTATTTAGTATGAATAAAAGGGTATATGAATAGCACGAAAATTTAGATTTCGTAATTTTTTATCGGTACAATTAGTGACTAAACCATATAAAATATAATTATTTATGTCATTTAAAGCCTTTTTCCAAATAGAGACATCTATATCTAACAATTTAGAAATTATCTATTGAGCCACAATTAAAGAGGAAGAACATGCTGTATAAAAAAAAAATTCGATACAATGTAAATGATGCTAAATCTGATTTATATAAGTCATTATGTGACAAAATGTGTCTGCTAAACTTTTCAAACGTTTGTACCGTTGTCTTGAAGAGAAGTATGCACTTAGGAAACATTATTATTAAACAAACAAAGAAATGAGGTGAGTCAATAATTTATCACTATTGTCATTTATCGGATTAGTAAATAATTTTCATCATAGCGATAATTTAAAATCACTCACCTTAATTAATATAGAAGTCAATATAGAAACCTTGCATTTATGCATATTTAGTAATCAAATTGTAGTAAAAAATTTGGATATTAAAATAAATGTCTTATCTGTGTCTACTATTTCTATGCATGATCGCGTTAATCATTTTAATGTTTGAGCAAACCGGCATCGGCAAAGATCGTTCTGTAGGATTTTAGGATAATTTTGTGGATGCCATTTGAGAATGCTTGGTTGTTAAAATACCAGACACTGTAAACGAATGTTTTATTCTATAGTTCAAAGTAAATAAAGGTCAGTAAATTGCTACAAACGCAAATAGTTAAATATTTCGCAGACGAAATTTTTGCTCAAAATATATTAGCTGGTTATTTTGCAGATGATATCTTTGTCTTACATAATTTTATATCCTGAATTAAATAAAATATAATAATGATCATTAAATTATTTAATCTTATTTTTGTTTACGCATTGAACCAAAAGTATGTAAGCATCTGTAGACAGATTTCATTGCCTCTTATGTAAGTCAAATTTCAAACTTCGAATTAATTTTATCCCTTTATTTTTTACGTCATAACGTTCAAACACGGGCGCTTTTGTACACCAAAAAGCGAGCTATTTTCCTAAACAGACATTTAAAAGCAGATGTATGGTTACTGTCAGTCATAGTACAAACTCAATAGGAATTAATTGCAAACATTGTCGGACGGAAATTTAATATACATGATGTATTCAATTGAGGAGCTGTCACTGCTTAACATTTGTCTATTCAAATAATGACAGTCAGTGATAGATTCACGCAAAATTTTCTAATTAATACCGAAGCTTTCAGAGATTAACTAGAACTAACGATAAACTTATTTATGTATATTTCCTTTTGTAACCATGGCAACATTATTGAATTCAAAAATGTTTTTATTTTATGAACGCAAACGATAAGCTTATTTATGTATTTTACATTTTCTAATCATGGCAATACCAACACCGTTTAGTTTAGTTATTTTAACGTCCCATTTTAACACTAAGGCTTTTACGGGACGGACCTCGTAATTTGGAACCGAGGTCAGAAGACGAGGGTATCACCTGAACTAACAATTCCTCTCCAAATCTCCACACCGCACCAGAGGGAGGATGTTTGGTCTCGACTGTTTTGACGTGCACAGGACCCACTAACACAACGGTTCTTCGATGGAATCGGATCTCGAATCCGAAGCCCTTCAGTTCCACCAGACCACCGCTGCCCATCATGGCAACATCATTAAATTCAAAAATGATTTTATTTTGTGTACGCTAACGATAAGCTTATTCATGTATATCTCATTTTCTAATCATGGCAACATCAGTTCAAAAATGTTTTTATTTTATTTATGTTTAACAGGTGTCACTATAATTTTTCCAATTCATCTCTTTCGATATTAACATTTAAAGCTTTAACAAATTTTTACCGTCAATATGTCGAATTTCTTTTTTTTATTTATAAATATTTTTAAATGTATAATTTTTTCATATTTTTATTTTTGATATTTATTTCGTATTTATATATTGTCTATGTATAGTTACTCATATTTATAATTGTATACAGGCTTATGAAATTAGAAACCAGATTACTTCAGAATATATTTTAAAATTTAACTGCCTTTACAAAAATAAAACAAAAAAGTAAGAAAACTCTTAAAATAATGAATAAATAAATAATGAAATAATTTATGAGTCGCAATTGTACATTTGGGAACAATGTCATTCACGAACAATAGGCATCAATAATGTAATGCAATTCGCAATTGCAAGACAGGAGTTAGGAATACTATAAAATAGTTCTATTATCCTCAATTTCGCCTTCAGTAACATTTATTATGCTTCACTTACTAGATTATTAATATACATCAGAGAGAATATAACCATGACAATTCAATTATTATCATAACTATACCTCAACAGCAAAACAGTAGTTATACTATCTCTTAATAAATTATTTGTAGGCATTACGCTCTTTCAGTTCAGTGAAACATACGGCATAGAATTAATGTACTATTTATATGTTTAGTGCCAAACAATAAACTTTGCTAAACAATAACTCCATGTTTATCTAGAATCACCATCACTTTAAGTTTAACGCATATTCCATAGAATAAACCTTATTTAGCTTTCCAAACAAGATATTGATTAGACATAATTCACTGGCAACACGTAATTTGCAGCCATGTGCAGAATAATTGCTGTTAGATTTGAATAATAATCGGGATATTATAATCAGATTAGAGAAATCCTCTGAAACTTAGTGGAATCCTACCAATTATGATCACTGTGATGTGAATACTAAATTATATTTTGTTTATATATATGTTTATAATTTGTGAAAAGTCTTCTACAGGTGACTACTAGGGATTGCAATACCGGACCAAAATTTCAATACCGGTATTCGGTATTTTATAGATCTTAATACCGGGATACCGGTTTTAATACCGGTATTAGAAATTTTAGAAAAAGAAAGAAAACAAGGTGTTTCTTTGTTTTATTTGCCAGTTTTATAAAAGAGTGTAATATCACAAAAAATAATATGGAACTTATAAATTATAACAGTATATAAAGAATCACAAAAAAGTAAAGAAACAACTTATTTATTTAAATCACAAAAAAAAATTGTAAATATCACTATTCAGTCTGTGGTACTAATACAAATTTTTGAAATATGATCTTAAAAAACATAATGCATCAGTTGTACTGTCATTAAAGCTGAAAAGTAATTTTGTGTAAAAATTACCAGCTGTCGTAAACGCTCTTTCGGCATCTACGTCTACGTTCTTCAGATAGTGATTTGTGCTGTTCTTTCATGATTGCAACATGAAATTTATTGTTGCATTAGCTATTAATAAATTAAAATCTCTCCGACATAATGCCTCATTAGTCAGTTTTATTGGAAGTAGAACTGGTATAGTTCTGGATATTAAGACGAATTCACTGCCTGAAAAAATTAATTTGCAGGTTTAAGTTGATTATTGCTTTTTGGATTGGATTTCTAAATTTCAAAAACCGTTCCATCATTAGGAGTAAACTGTTCCAACGTGTCTTAGAATATATTATTGACATATATTCTGTTTTATTTTCAGTTAGTATATATATATTTTAATATGAAATTTTTTGTAGGGGAAAGTTTAAATATCTTAACAATTTTTCGAACTTTATAAATTATAGGAAGCAATTCTTGATGGGTTAATATTTCATCCTCATTAGCAATATCTTCTTCCACAATTACATTGTCATTATCTTCATTGTCAATATCACTCTCACTCTTACTCTTTTCAAAGTTGGAATCCGAAATTTCTATGTCGCTTTGGATACAATATTTTCTTTCAGGGATAATCCATGTTTCGCTCATTTAGATTTAAGCAATTAATTAAGCCATTAATTAGCTAATTAATTTCGCCAGTTGGGGAGACATAAAAACAAAAACGTATACTATTTTGCTATGTTGGCGATCCCTGTGTAGACAATTTAAAATATTTCTAGTAAATACCGAAAAACCTGTATTTAAACTTGTGAATACCGGTATTACGAAATTGTAAAATGGCTCAAAATACCGGTATTCGGTATCCCGGTATACCGGTATTGCAATCCCTAGTGACTACAATACAAAAAAAAGGAATGATTTCAAAAGTTATAGTTAGGCTAAAATGGTAACGTACGAAGGTAGGTGGCGCAAGGGACAAAACTTTTTTGCCCCTAATCATCAAAAATAACTTAGAAGGTACAAATGGAGCCAAGGGAAAGGAATTATTTTTTTCAATCCCTTCATCATATTTCGCTTTTTAAAAAATGGAATCAATGAATTAAAATTTTGTTTTTATGGTACTCAGGGCATCTATAGACCACTTGCATCCTACATCTCTTCCTCCATCTTTATGTGACTATAATAAAATAAACAAAGTGTGTGTGTGGGGGGGGGGATTCTAAGCAAATTCAAACATTTAATCCAAAGCATTGTTGTATTATAATGTTTTTGGCCTGATTCACTTATTTTTATTTTATTTTTATCATTTATTTTTTAACTTAACAATGATAATGTGTGCATAAAAAATGTAACTGTCACAGCGCTAGTGAATTATGAATGAAAAAATCAAAACAGTAAAAATTATTTTCATAAGATATATTTAAAAATATATTTAATTTTTTTTTAATTCTGAAAAAAATGTGCAGAAATAAAATTGGTATCCCTGAAAAAAGCTGATTTTTTATTTTTTAATTTCAAAAGGGCATAAGAATGGCTTTTAAGTAGTAATATGCTCTAAAGTTATTGAGGTGAAATGGTCGCATTTCACTTAATTTTTAATTAAAAACAGATTTAAAGTTGTGAAAATTACTTTTCTTAGTCAGCACCTTGTACACAATAAGCAAACATTTGTCATATATGGTAGTTCCTCTTTTAATACCTTGTTCTACAGAACAATGATTTTTTATTGAATTAACAAATGTTGATCAATGCACTATAGTATTATGAAGGTATGAACCTAAAAGTAAATGTTAGCTTCAATTTAAATATTAGAAACTACAATTTTTTCTTTATTTTTTTTACTTCGAGTTTACATATTTGAGATACCTTCTATTAGTACAAAGATATTGCAACAATAGTTGTATGAGTTTGTTCTATATTCTAAACACCTCTATAATATAGTGAGATATCATGACAATATTATTGAGCTTCTTGTATTAAAAGGAACTGGAATTTTACTAGATAAGAAATCAGTATTTCTAGGATACAAATAAAGTCCTAGGTAAAACAGTGCAACTGACAAGAACAATATTTCTTTGTTTTCAAAAAAGAAATTTATGAAAAAAAAAAGAATTTTTAATTATGATTATATTACAAAAAGCAAATTCCAAAAGGATATAATTGATAAAGCATTATACTTTAAATACAGTTTAGGTATATAATTATGGACTCAAAAGCATGTTGATACTACAATAAAATACTAAATTTGTTTTAAATATTTTCTATAGCTTTGTATTCATATACAAATTTTTTTGAAATGAACTTTTTGTTTGGAAGTATGATGTTACACCATTATATTTAATACAACAATTTAATACACCCTGATGATCTAAAAAAAAAGAATTTTTAAATATGTTTTTATCAAATTTTTCTGATTTATTCTATTTTATCTTTGAACGGTTTACATATTTCTGGACAACAATCGTTCGATTGGGAAACAGATATCATTATTTTAAAAATAACTTCATTAAAATATGGAATTAGGTCGTGATATTCAGGAGTTTTCCCAAAGCAAACAATAAAATTGATGACTTTTAATTATTATATCACAATTTTTGTAACATTTTTACACAATTTACCATCGCAGTTGTAAAAAAAGTTGTAAAGTTTGTATTAATTACAATTCTTTTAAAACACAGTTCTATCGGTATATTAAAAAGTAGATTATTTCTACTATTTTGTTTTTAATTAATAAGATTTCAGAAGAATACAGAAATAAGTTAATTCTTAGTTTCATTACCAGATGGTGCCTCTAATACAGAAACAAAGTTTAAATAATTTTATCTATTAACTAAAAATGAAGTTCTGGAAAATATTTTTAAAAAGGCATTCTCATCGAAGTGCATCAATATATAAATTCTCAAATCTTCATCACATTACTAACTGAAAACTCTAAAACTAAATTAATCTTTATAAAAAATATTATAGAAAACCATCCTTGTAATTAATAACCATAAGATAATTGCATTCAAATAAATAAAACAATAATTATAATTTAATTTATAATAATTTAAAATTTTCAATTGATATTTCAATAATAATTTTTTTTAATGATGAAAAGCCACAGAATTTTTTAACTATTAAAATATTGTGTCGGAATCAGAATAAACAGTTGTGCAAAATTTCAGAAACAACAAATCATAAAGAAATATTTAAAAATCTATGACAAAATTTCCCCTTTATAAATATGATTTATATGAAAATTCAGTAGCAGTAACTTAAATAATTTTTTTTAAAACTCTAAACTGCAAATTTACGAAAAAGAATTCGAAATCATTTGTAGTGTAAAAACTATCCGAGAAGACATTGACGAGTTTCAGTTGAAATAAAGCAGGTGGCGCCATCTAATTTAGTATCGAGTAACTAAGATGAGAAAACTGTACTAGGCATTCAATATAAAATAACAATTTTTAATGAGTTAGTGGTTCTTACTGTAGAATTTGCTTTTTCTCTTTGAATGACTTTACTTCTATAATTGAATTAAAATTACTTAAAAATTTGGACAGCTCTGAAATTAGTAGTTTAAAATCCTTTATTATTTTTCAATGCATTCTTAAATCAAAGCATATCATTATCTTGTACACAAGACAAATAGTTGTTTTTGCTGTACGAAACAGGGGAGGAATAATATTGTGAGAACAATTTGTTTTATTTTTGTTTATTTTTCATATTCAAAGTGGCTAACCTCTTCGTGATTCAATGGCTAATTTCTATACCGATAGAGACTGATATGAGACATCCAATAATTAATGTGCAGAATTATTTTCTGTACGGTTTTAACCAATAAATGTATAGCTTAAAAAATTTCAGTTCCTATTAAATCTATTTATTGTTTGTTTCAGGGTCCCGAGGCTAGTATTTTCCAAGGATTGTACTTCGCTAAAAGCTGGTACGTCGAAAGATGAACAATTATTTTGCCTCCTAATTTAACAAGTAATCTAAATTGACCCTCGTGATAAATGTAAATTCTCCTTTCATCTTTCCTCTCACCCTTTTTTATTATTATTATTATTAAATAAACGCCTCCTGGCGCATGCGCAAAAACGTGAAGAGTTTCCGAATCCAAAAATGCACAATAGTAAAACTTTTCTTGAAATTTTAACTTTCAAATAAAAAGAAGCTTCACACTTTTGAAATAGAAAATGAACGACTTAAGAAGCTTGAATTTCACTGTTTTAGAGAATTTTTCAATTCCAATATTATAAGTAACGACCTAAAAGGATAAGGACTTTTATTAAATTTAAATTCATTATGCTATTCCAAACTATTTATTTATTTATTCAAAATTAATAACAACAACTTACTGGTAATTATTTTTTAATATTAATTTATAAAGCTATGCATAATAAAATATTCATTTTTAGAATTGCCAAGATTTTATCATTAACATTCTTTAGACAGAAAAATACGAATAAAATGAATTATCATTAAAAGGATAAGAAAATAAAACTTTATTTCTAATTTAAAGAGAAGAAATTAAAGCTTTATTTCTAATTGTATTAATAATGATGATTTTGAAATTCATATTTTGATGCATAATTTTGAAGAAAACAATTTTTAAAATTTTCTATTACTTTCATGTAATATAGATATTTTTCATTATATCTCATCTATTTTATTAAGAAAAGCTATATTTTAAATTAAAGAACCTATTATAAATATTCTGAAAATTTAATTTAAAACGAATATTTTCTCTTTTTCAAATCCGAATAGCTTGCGAACAATTCGTGTTAGTGAAAATCACAATAACAAAATGCCGCCTTCTTTATCTAAATAAAAATATACAAAAAATAAATTAACAAACATTTATAGTTTACACTTACTCTTTGCGGCTCAATGATCTTATTAGAGTGCTAGTAAATGAGTTGGAAAATTTACATAAAGTTATAAATATAGTAGTAAACTGAAGTGGAATGTAAAAGAAATTTAGAAAGAACCTAGAAAGAAACGAATTTATAAATGTGCCAATGAAATTTGTAAGTAAAATCGTTTGCTACTATCTAATTAAATAATATAATATAAATGAATAAAATCTCGTTTGAAAATGCATAATATAAATGAAGAAATAAATATTCAAATAATTTAAAAGATTTAAATAAAAATATACCTTTAAAGCTAATAGCTAAACATACAATAAAACGATACAATCCGCAAGGCAATAAGACATAAATTTGGAATATTATGAGGAATCAGATTATTCTTCATTTCGCCTTCAATTATGCTTTATTATATTTTAACTGTCATCTAATTACTGCCTTTGATATACATCAGAGAGGTGATTATCATACTTTTTCAATTATCGCCATATGAAAATAAAACTAAGTGATCAATAAAAGTTTTAGTTAGAGTATTAGTATTAAGTTTTCACAAATTATTCGTTCGATTATAATACGTTTTATCGATTCAGTAAGCTTAAAGGTGGAGGACTAAAATATAAATTAGGTATCGATGCTAAACTAAATAATAATGCTATTCGTATCTAGAATCATTATTTAGTGACACTTTTCTATTTTCCTAAATAATAAATTCTAATTTTCTAAATAAAATAAGGTGCTAATGAGGTATAATTTGCAACTAATTTATAATTAGCGGTTAAAATGTAAAATAATTGCTATTAAAATTAGATAACAATATGGATATTTATGTTAATTGAATCCAACAGAAATTAAGTTGCTTGTTGTGATTAATGATTTGGTGTTCAATTGTATACAAATGCATATGTCTTTACAAAAATGTATTTGGAATTCGTCATGCAATAAAGAAACAACTGTAAAACATATTGTGATGCAACAATGTTCGAAAAAAATTCACATAAAAGCGTTGAATACTTCCAAAAATAATAGGTGCATATTATGCAATTTTTTATTTACTTTTATAGATTTCGGTATAAAAAATTTAATGATGATTTTGAATTCCGAAAGTTATTAGTTATGAATCCATAACTACTTCTAATTTGTCTTCAATACATATATATAAATCTATTAAAAATAGTGTGTGTGTGTGTGTGTGTGTGTGTGTGTGTGTGTGTGTGTGTGTGTGTGTGAATGTAAGAGCTACAGCTACCAAATTTGGCACATATATAAAGGAAATGTGCACATCAGAGTAATTTTTTAAAGTTTTAATTGAAACTTCATTTATTAAACATCATGTCAAGTTTTTCCTCTAAAACTTTCAAATATTAATGGCTCGAATATGAATTTCTAAACCGTTTCAAAATATATATATATATTTTTTTTTTTTTTTTTTTTTTTGTAAAAATACTAATTTTATTGTAGTACAAATTTTTCCTGAATTTTGACAATTTTTTAAATATATGTACGTATATAATCCAAGAATAGATTACATTGTTTTCCTAAAATTCAAACTGCTTATATTGTTTCGTTGAATATTTAATCGTGATTTTTTTTCATTGTTGAAAGCTAAAAAAGTAGGGTATTTTTAATCTGTGTTATTAACACAGTCTGTTACAGTTTTAATCTGTATTATTAAAATATTTTTTTATCTGTGTTATTAACACAGATTTTTAAAAAATTGATTTACAAATAAAGCAAAATTTTGAAAATAGATTGAACTGCTCATTTACGTTTTAACAGCGTCATAAAATCATCGACTAACTTCCAATGAAAAGATCCAGATACAGAATGAACACCTCATATGGAAAACAATTAACACCGCTTTAATATCTGACAGTTTGAGAGAATCACGAATCTAAGCTTATAGATAACAATTTTACTGAAATCAGATGTAACCGATATCCTCAACAAACAAGCAAGTTGCCAATGGTGACTAATTTATAATGGAATGAATAGATCCTTAGATAAAAACTTAATGCTAGAATTTTAACTTTACTCTAACATTAAAGTTAGAGTAAAGTTAAAATTCTAACATTAAGTTTTTATCTAATTGTCAGGGAAAAGAAATTTAGCTGCATTTTTTTCCTTTTATTTTATGAAATTTATGAATATTAGATACTAATTTCTGATAGATTGTAAAACAAAATTGATCAAATGACCTAGCATTCATGGATTATTAAAAGTTATTGTGAAAAGTCATAACAGACATATTTAATGCAGGAGTTCTGTCAAACTCTTAATCTAAAGAAAATGATAAAGAAGAAACATTGTGGTATAATAATGTTTTATATTTGATTCGTCTACTCTCATATTATTTTTAAAAATGAGATTTAATTATAGAGCGAAAACAATAGAGCGCAGTATGTTATCGCTCTACAATTAAATCCATGCAAAGCATGTATGAATTTAAGAGCAATAACTAAAACAATTAAAAGTATCGTCTTAAAATAAATTTAAATATATTTTGAAAAATTTGCTGAATTCAGAAAAAGTAATTATAGAAATAAATACTATCAAAAAGTTAATTTTGAATTTTTAAGAGGTTGAAAAGTTGCTTTTGTGCGATAATATGTTCCGAAATTAATATGAAAACCTTACATTTTCATTAATTTTTAATTAAAAATATATCAAATCCATGTTATTGAACACATACTATTTAACAAATAATTAAGTGCCGGATTTAGTGGCTGTAGATCTTACAGTAGGCCACGTAGCATTTTTAAAGATTTTTACATCCTGCTCGTTCGCATATTACGTCACTCAATTTATAAATAGCCATCAATCTATAAGCCTTTACCCATTAAAATAGAGGGAGTAGTCTCCTGAAAACCTTTTCGTATGCTTTCCAATAAGTCTTATCCTCCATCCTCTGCATAAAATTGGGAACCTTAGGTAAGGTCGCGACTACCTTGCAGGTCATTGGTGATCGATAGGTACCAATTTTAGATCTTGGGTGTGAATCTAGCATTTTCATTGAATTTATCCCGAGAATATGTATTTTGGATCCCTTTCTGCCGGCCGATTGATACCGAAATTTGACACAAAACTATAGCTGTAATCACTTGATAACATAACAAATTTCATTGAGTTAAGCCTTTGTTTCTACACATTATTGCGTTTACATGTATACGAAAGAGCAGACCGACAGACGACCAACCGCTTGACGGATTTGATTCAAAATTTGATGAGAATCTATACTTAGATGCTAAACCTGTGTACCAAATTTTATCTATCTAGTTCTTTGTGTTTTGTAATAATCGAGTTTCCATATACTCGAACAGCTAGACAGACAGGCTTCGTACGAAGGGATCTCGTCCAAAATTTGACAAAAATATACAGATTTTTGTGTCATTTTTTGCGCTAAATTTCATCCATGTAGCTCAAAGTATTCTTGAGTTATTGCGTTCACAAATGGACTGACTGTCATAGTATCAAAAAGCATAGTATCAGAAAAAGGAAAATACGTCAAAATCTCTTCGCGTATTTTGAATATTATAATACTTTCTCTGTATTTTGTATATGAGAAAATAAAAAGATGTATAACTGTGTTTTACAACAAAGAATTCTTTTTGTAATAATAATATATTCCAGAAACAATAGCTTACATGTTTTTAATAGTACCCTTTGAATCTTTTCTCAAGCACACAATCTTTTAGCAATGCAATAGGAAAGCTTAATTTTGGGGAAACCTCATTCCAGTTAATGTGCTTCTAGTTAATTTTATTTGGCATTCCGACGGTCATTCATTATTTTGGAATAAATAAAAAATTAAATATTTTACTCTTATAAAATCTGCTTTTCCCAGTATTGTTTCTAGCATATTTGAAGCCCAATAACTCTTTAATTCAGAATAATAAAAGTTCTGCAATGAAAATATAGTTAGTCACATCACACTTAACGAATAATTAGACTTATAACAAAGCTATTTGACGTGAGTAAACAAAACAATCGGCTTGGATCAAAAAGCCACGGCTTTCTACTGAGGATAGATATATCGTATACACGAATGAGGACCCGAGAAAGTCATAATGGATTAAACTAATTCTCCATTCCTGTAAGTCCAACTTCTAAACTTCCATTCGTTCAACGGCATCTCTTCCATTCCTGAAAGAAATGCCGTTCGGGTGAATGCATATGGCTTACAATTGCGACTAAACAATCAAATTGTTTTATGACTAAGAATTATACTATCCACTATAATAGTGTAATTTTATATCACTCTATAATTTAATATAAAAGCTACATGAGTGGTGTTTAGAAAAATTCCTTAATGAATTTTTAAAGTGAGCTCAGAGGAAAACAGCATGAAATCTTTCGTGTCAGCTCATTGTTTCAGTACGCTTCATTTGTATGATTTACAACTCCTCCAAACTTCTCTAAGATTCACTCTGAAAATATTTTTTTTAAAAAAAAGAGTTACTATAAATACAAACATTCCCCTAGATAGAAGAGGCAAAAAAAAAGAATGTGGTTTAAAAAAAAGATTCTACAAAAAAATAAATAATATTTTCCGAAAAATAGAAAAAGAATAAAAATTCCTATAAAACCTTTGTAAAAAGTTTGCTTGCTCTCTTGATTTATTATTGAACGAAAAAGCGTTTCGAATAAATCATTTGTAATGAAAAATCAGAATATCAGTGCAGACAAGCCAGTTTTACGTTAATCAAGCAAGTAACGCCATCTTTTGCAAGATTGACTTATTAAAATGGAATTCAGGAGCTCATTTTGAAAAAATAATTAAAATATATTTCTCTTTACATTATTTTCGAATTGGAAAAACTATCATAATATCATAGCGCCATTTTTTGTAATCCATAAAATTATTTTTATTACTTTTAGAGATTCTGAGTTTGATATCGATACTATATTTCCCATTCACCTAAACAAGATAGTGAGAAAATTTGAAGATATTTTTATTGGTTTCTATAACATGAAAATTCAAACTTTGGCAGTTATCTTTCGATATGTTAAAAAATTAAAAATCTTTCTCGTTGCTTAGATTATTTATTTTTTATTATTATTTTGTATTTTAAAAAAGTAATTCGCAAAAATTTTAATATTAGTTGAAGCAAAACATTTCATAGAATATTTTAAAAAACATTAAGTACATTGACCCGAGGATTTTTTTTTTTTTTTTTTTGAAGCAATAGTATGTGGAGTGTACACAGAGGACAATTCGCACTTCCACAAAATTCAAATCTATGGAAATAATTAAAAGAACTATTTATTACAAATAAATAATTTGATAAACCGAGCTAATCAACGTGATAATAATTAATTAATACAGCTAAGTATTTGTTATATAAATTGATTATTAAATTTGTCATCTATAAAATACTACGTAAAATAAAAATTTCCTCTTATCCAAAAAAATAATACGAGTTCGTATTTAAAGATAGACTATATATATCTTTCATTTGTTTCATCACTTTAAAAATTAGAATTTTAACTGAATGACAGATCATTCAAAGATTGATTAAGAAACTCCATAAAGACTGAATGTACATCTTCAAGACCTTGTCTTTTATCTGAAAAGAGCAAATCTAATAATAAGTTGGAAAATTTGAAATAAATCTGAAAGCTTGTGCTAATGTATACTAATACAATATGGTGTTGAAAATATATTAATATTTTTATTTATTTATTTTTAGAATGGCAACGTTATTTAAGAAATGTTTTAGCTATCTCGTTTTGCAGATTGCAACTTGTAGTTCAATCCCAAGATGGAATAAAATCAGATTGAATGTATTTCCGGTGGGATATTGTTTTTCTATTTAATGCAGAAAGCGAAAAGAAACGGTGTTTTTCTTATGCAGCTTTAATATATGGAGAATTTTGTGCTTCATCATACTGCAAAGAAAATCAAATATTGAATTTCTGCTTTTCCACCAATTGAATTGAAAATTTTATACTGATCAATAATATTAATGACAGTAATAACGAATTTCATTTGCCTGACTTATTGTATTTTCGAGCTATTTCATTTAAATACTTGGGAATATTCAGAATGGCAAACGGTCAATGATTTAATAAGTTATGTTTAAAATTTGATATAGGCCTATAATTCTAATGAAAAATGTATATGGGTCATTTTTTTCTGCATTTTAGCGTTTTTTAATTATCAAATACACATGGATGGGCGAAAAGACAAATCTTCCTTCTATTGATTTCGTACAAAATTTGATTGAAATCTTCAAATTTGGCGAAAAGACTTCACATACCAAGTTTCATTCCGTAGATGGTAGATTTTTTTTCAGTCATCGTTATCACAGTTTAAGAAACAAACACGCATGAATCTAGAAATGTTTTTCATTGTCAAGGAAATCTGAAATGTCGAAATTCATCAAAATCTTCTGCTCGTTTCTTTTTTTTTTTTTTTTTTTTTTTTTTGTAAGAATTTGTGTGTGTGTGTGTGTGTGTGTGTGTAATCCATATATTAAAAGAATTAAAAGTCTTCATGAAATTTAAAACAAAGCGCGAAAATGAATTTAGGAAAGCATTATTAGGATCATTTTTTTAACAATAAATAGCTGAAATAGTCTATCTCAATTCCCTGATCTTACTGCTATTGATACTTTGTGATCTGAATAGAAAAAAATTTTAATAATTATAATACTAGGAACAAAGAACATTTGACAACAGTGTTACAAGAAGAATGGGCGAAAATGGCCCCTGAAATGTTACATATATTGTCATCTATAAAAGCTGATATGAAAGCAACAATATATGCAAAAAATGTTAATTCATGTTACTTTTCATTTTTATTAACAAGTTATATTGATTGTATATTCAATTTTGTAGCTTGAATCATTCTATTTGAAACAATAAGAGCTAACTTCTATTTGAAAAATCGACACAAATATTGATTAAAATTTTATGAACCCCCGTTTTTGTTTCCATTGGCTTCGCATGCTTAATAATGTGCTTTTATTATTCTTTCAGCTGTTTAAACATGAGTTAATACAACATTTTTATGCTTTTGCTAGTGGGAAAAAGAATCCTATTTGTAAGTGTGACAATGGATAGTAGTGGATTTAATCTCTCTGTTTTATGAATATGTCAAGAAAAGCATTATTTATCTTTGGGCAAGCTGATAGCCTAACCAACTCCATACAAATCAATAAATTATCAATTAATGAAATAAAAAAAAAGACTATGTAACAAAAAAAGGAAATTTTTCGGCATATAATTGTTTTTTTTTTTTTTTTTTTTTTTTTTTTGCAATGCTTTACACAGTAACGTTAATATATCTCAGCTCACGCATACATTTCTGCCATTCGAACCCTCATATTTAATTTCTTCGTTATTAGTTGTTTTCAACTTCTTTAATAATAAACGGCAACCGTTTAATTCTTCGGGTTTATTAGTTATGATTCAGAATGAACCATTCCAACCACTGGCATCCCTTAGTTTATATCCTTTCTATATAAGGTCTGACTGTGAGTCACATGCGTAACTTATATACCAGGTCTCCATACTCAATAAGTATTTCCAGCAATATTGATCCGAACGCTAAGTCCACGTGATCGAAGCCGAAATCTTACCACCGTACCATTTTATCGCCTTTGAATGAATAAAATTGACATTAGAATTTAGGTTTGTCCCTCCGAATATTAAATGAACAAGGGCTAATTTATTCCTTGATTTTGTTGATTGCATATGAGGGTTGATCAAATTATTTTTCTATATATTACTATATTCTACATAATACTTTCTTCTACAGTAGTTTTCTTGCCTGAAGAATGATCTAAGAACATCTGATATATTCACATACGTTCCTTGTGAGTTCGAAACTGAATATATATTAAAATGATATATTTTAACCACTGTGCTTATTGAGTCGCTACTCTGCTCAAATAATTTGAAGTGGACGATGGATTTGTTAATGCTATTATTTGGCATTTGGGCTAAGCATCATTCAACATTTCGAAAACAAAAATAACTGTGTGGCATTCTGGCACAAGCCTTCGTATCCATATTTGTTTAATGGAAAGTGCGATATTAAATATTCATACCTCAGACGATATTGAGGTAACTTATTTTACTTTTATCTTTAATTTAAATCCCTTGCAAAGTTTTATTTGAGATTTTTTTTTTTTTTTTGAAGATTGGAAAGTTTTTTAAAATATTGTCTTGCAATAAAATCTTGCACTAGAGGAGATCTGACAATTTTGCGATATTTTTAACTTGTAAATTTCTTTAAAAACAGTAGTATTATATAATACTCTGTATCCTGGAGTATAAAATTACAGCTACATAAATGCTATTTATCACCATTTGTAAAAAAATTCGAAGAGTAATTTTTAAATAAAACTTTCAAAAAGTCAAACTTATTTTCTACAGTTTTTGCAGCTTTACTTCCTCATATATCCCATGAAATTAAATTTTTATTTAAAGTAATTTGAATAAATACCATAATTAATTTTAAATTGGAATATTTATTCTAATTTCAAACTTTTCAAAGAATTTAAATTTGAACTTTGATGCAATTCACAAAACTATTTCACAGTGACAAAGCTAAAATTATCGAACTTAATAGGCAAAATATATGTTAACTAGAATATACACAACTGCAATGTAAACTGTTAACTTCAATACATTTAATTTCACGCTTAGTATGAATAACATCTTATTGATACATTTATCTTAAAACTAAAAAATAATTAACATTTTTCACTTGCACTGAATTTTGATAAATGCAAAATCATAGTTTATTATTTCAAATTCACCACAGATATACAAGAGTTCAGAGAAAATTCAATAGCATTTCTCTAATCCGAATTCATTGATAATTGTAGTATTTTCTTTGTCTCTTTAAATTTTACACATAAAGTGCTAAAATATCGTTTTCATTATAGCGTTCTATAAATCATATTCATTGTTCTGTTTGCTTCGAAATTAAAAAAAAATTCTCTGAATTATTTTATGTAGTTAAAATACTTTTTCCTTGGTTATAGTAAGGGAATAATTTAAGGTTCATAATCTATGCCAGGACTTGAATGGTGGGCAATATCTTAAAACAAAAGTGAATTTTAATTTTTTTATAAATTTTGAACACTTTATATCTGGACTGTACCATATACAGTGGGTAAAAAAAGTTTCAATACGGAAGACTAAAATAAAAATAAACTAGCATAATTTCTAATCTTTGCTTTTTATCTTTATAAACTACTTATATATTGTTAATATGAGTCTTTAAAAGGGAGTTTCATAATAAATTTCTCTTTTTTACAAAACTCAGCAAGTAAGTTTGCAATTTTTAAGATAAATGACGAAGTATCATGCAAAAAAAGTTTCCGTACGCAATATTCAAATTCCTCCTGACGTGCTAAACAACTAATCCACAGTAAATATTCGAAGTTTGATGGTTTTTCAGAGTGAAGAATACGACATAACAACAGTTGTTTAATTCCAATGTTTCGCCAATCGTCTTAAAATGGAAATTCAGAAATCCATTCGAGAGTTAGTGATTCTGTTGAGAAGAAATGGATTATTTAAGGAAAAAAAATCAGTGAAAAGACTTACAAACCCAAATCTACAGTGCAATATATTATTGAAAGATACCGTGACGTGTAAACATTTGAGGATAGAGATCGATCCGGAAGAACTCCGAAGTTAAATCGCTTAAGTAAAAGAAATAGCATGTGTAAGGTGCAAGATAATCCCTCGGATTAGTGCACCTCAACTTGCAACTGATTTAATGGTTAATTACAACATTAAATTCGAATCTTAAATTGTGAGAAATGTCATTTAAAAAATGGTTATAATGGATGTGGGGCCCGTAAGAAGCCTGTTATAAGTCTCTGCTACAGAAAAAGCGTCTTTAGTTTACAAAGAAGCATATATGCAATCCTCTATCTTTTTGGGAATCAGTCCTTTTTAGTGACGAATCAAAATTTAATATCCGTGGGTCAGATGGTCGAGTTATGATCTGGAGGGAATCAAACAGCATATGTTACTTAAGAAATTATGTTTAACTGTGAAGCACGGTGATGATTGGAATATGGTATGGGGGTGTATAAGTGCTGCTGGTGTCGGATATTTATGTTTTATAAATGGAAATATGGATAGTTACATACATCATGACATTCTAAAACAGGACGTTTTAACCAATGCAGATAAACTGTCCCTTGGAATGGACTTTACTTTTCAACAGAACAACGATCCTAAACACACCTCCGAGATTTGTCAAGAGTAATGTCTCTATAATGTTAAAAAAACAGCTTTATAGCCTTCCCCATTCTCCCGATTTAATCTTTATAGGAGATTTATTGGAAGAAATCGGTCGTGAACTAAAAAAATATGACACAACGAACAAGGTTGAACTCAAAAGGGTCATTCAAGGCATTTGGAGAAGTATTTCTCCAGAAACAACAAAAAAAAAACTGATGGGAGTTATGCCACAACATTTGAGATAAGTGATAAAGGCAAAAGGAAGGTCTACCGACCATTAAATGCAAGTTGGTCAGCATGAAAATGGCTTTTCGTGTGCTATATAAATGCCGTACGGAAACTTTTTTTATACCTTATTAGTGGCATTTTTTTATTCTTTCAATTTAAGTATTTAATTTCCTTCATAGTTTTTCCTTTATAATATTCATAAATAATAAATAAAATTGTGGTAAACTAATTTTAAAATTTTCATAAAATATTGTGTGCCAAAAATTAAACTTTCATTAACAGTCATAGCTGCATACAGAAACTTTTTTTACCCACTGTATATAACTGTACAATTATTGTGTGCAAAATGATATATGCTCTTTATTAACCTTTTAACAAAATCATTTTTTGAATACTCGTGTATTTAATGTGCTTAATTGTTCATAATGATGGATATTTCGCTTAAAGATTTAAATAACAACTTTTACGTTAAATATTTTTATTCCATACTATTTTATTATGTTTGTAGGCATAGTAAATTGTGCGTTGAGAAAAGCGTGATAAAAGGAGGATTCAAAACTCTACGGGCATCACTTTTGAACCTGGAGCTATAAAATTTGACACATATTCCTTCTTAGGTAGCATGTATTCATTACAAGACTGAAATTTTAATCTTTAATCCAAATTGTTATATTTTTCTCAGCATATTATTGAACAAACCATTTTTTTTCTTTAAATTTAAAAAATAAGCTTTTCATTTATAAGTTAATTACGGTGCATTTTTTCTTTAATTTTAATAACCTTTTAAAATTGAGTTTTTTAAATCAATACTTTCATTTTTACTTTTTCTTATACGTAATATAGAGAAAATATTGTAATCGTCAAAAAAAAAAAAAAAAAAGTAATTGAACTCAAAATTTCGATGAATCTCTAGGTTTGAGATATCCCTGATTTGGAAAAACATTTTTGCGAAATATTTTTCTGTCTGAAATTCGAAACATAACTGAAATTCTATAGATAATGCTACATACTAAACTTCATCTAATTAAGAAACAACTAGTTAAATGTATTCGTTCTATGGGCAGATTTTTCGGTGCCATGTTCCATCCAAGAATTAATGTAAAGCCAGCATACTGTGTTTCCTACATATAATGTGTTTTGGAATTATGGCAACAACAGACGATTAAAAATCCAAAAAGTTTTTTGACTCGGATCTGAAGCCTCAAGATTCATCAAAATCTAGAGATTCATTACAATATCTCTGAATTAATTTCAGATAAGAAAAAGATAAGATTGTAAATTTATATAACTATAATAAAAATATATATTAAAATGCTCTTTATCGTGTTCTTTAAGAACAACGTCAGTTTGTAATGCAAAGTGTAAAAAATGCAGAGCTGAACTAACAAGAATATTACAGATTTAATGTCATATGAAAAAATTATCCCAAGTTTAAGCCATCTTTGTTATCATCCTCGAACCATATGCCATGAAATGTTGTCGGCACAGAATCAATTACTGGATTGAAGTTTCCTGCAAAAAGAAGACAATGATTCAATGATAGTGGTATTCTCAACTATGTTCTATTTCCTTTTGGACTTATGTCAGCGAAGATTGAAGGAACCCAGCAAAACATAATTTTAAAATCTTCACTAAAATAGTTCTGTTTCAAAATTTGAGTTAACTTTTTTTCTTGCTCATATAAAATATAATGGATAAATTAAATGTATTCGAAAATTATCGGTTAGTTCAAAATTTCAAACACAATGAGAATGGATTGGGTTTCAGAAAATAAAAAAGTACAAATCCTCTAGGGAAAAAAAAAAAAAAAAAAAAAAAAAGGTAGTGAAATTTTTGAAAGCAAATCCACTTTCCTGCCACAGAAGGTTTTTCAATTTGGGTTTAAGAAATATTTAAATAGTTTTAAAACTATTGGTGATAAAAAAAAAATGCTGATGCATTTCTCTTTATTCTTAGGTTTAATTCTTCAGCATAATCTCATTTCACTTATGTAAGAAATATTGAGGCTCTTTTGCTCAAGCGCAACATGTTTCAATTTAATAATGTATTCAGTGACTAGATTACCTAGAGTCACAGTAACCGAGTGGCTTTTCTGCCAGGTTCCTTAGTTCGCGTGATATTTCGGATTTAATCTAAAATTTATCCATGTAATTAACATCTCGCAAATGAACATTACGCATACAATGTTGGTGTGTGATACACACGGAACCTAAATTATTCCTTAATTCAGAATGCGATCATTCCAAAAAACATAATAGACAATTACGATCAATTTTTAATGAACATTGTGAGAAATCAACCCATAAAAATATAGCACATTGATTCTATGGCTAATTGATAGTGATTTCATACAATATATTTGAAATGAATGGAGGGTATTGTCATGTTATACACGGAGGACTAATAGAGGATAAAGAAAACTGAAAGAATTTGGCAATTTTAGAAATTTCAAACGGAAATATGATTCTAAAAACTCGAAACATCATTGTTTTATAACTTTTTTTGAAAGAATTCAGATATAAGGGGAATTACTCTAGATTTTGTACTTCAAAATTATTTAAAGAAACAATAGCAATGATAAATTATTTAAAGAAACATAGTAGCAAGGATTCCTCAATTGACGTCAATAAAAAAATTGAAGCTCCAATTAAAGTTAAATAAAAGTTATAAGAAATTACGTTTAATGAGTAGAACTTCTCCTAGTTGCAATAGATTTGACTATATTACTTCTATTTCTGTCAAAATCAATGTTTTCAATGCTATTTATTACATAATTTCTTTAAAAATTGTCAATTCAGTCTGAAGAAATAACTGTATTTCAAATATTCATGCTGATTAACACAATTTGTTTCTTTTTCCTTAGATTTAGCATCTTGTTGAAAAACTTGCACTTTTGACAAAACATTTTCTCTTTAATATAAAAACTGACTCAAGTTCAGTCCATCTTAAACTATCCGTTGTATGTGGATATAAGGCATAAATTGAGGTTATCGACATAGAATCAAGCATTGGATTAGAAGTTGTCATCGATGCAGTGACGTAATGTACTATAGTTCTTTCATAGATTTTCTTTAACTAAATCTGACTGAATCTAACAAGGCAGTATAATCTTAGTCTTTGCTAAAATAGTTCTTTATCTTATTCTGAGAATTTTTCCTTTACTCATCCAGAATGAGGATTATAGTAAGAGATTCCAATATTTGACAGTTCAAGATTTATTCCAAAAGCCTAGAGAAACGATAAATTGATATTTTAGAAAAAGACAATGATAAAACAAACTCTCCAGTATTAGAATGTTCGTAAAATTTGAAGCAAACTCGTCTTTCTACCGGAAAGAGATTCTGGTGCTGTTTAATAAAATGTATGAATAAATTATTGTTTAAAAATCCTCAATTATTCCTTTCGAGATGTAGGGATGACGAATATTTTAAGAGCGGTTATTACGTAACCAATATCAAAAAGTCACAAATACAAGTGATCAATATTTTTCAAAGAGGGGTGTGATTCAAATCCTTGATACGATCTTACTGATGATATTTCGATTACAGGTTTTGGATCACGATAGAAAGTAACAATCAATACGATATCACTAAAATTTGCCGGAGCGGTGACTTCACTGGAAAGTAACAATCGATACGATCTGTCCAATGGAAGCTCTCGAAAGAAATCTGTGATTGGATTGAAAAGTGAACGAACCGGTTATTGGATTTATCGTATCGTATCGTATCGTATCATTGAATTGCATATCACTGAAATTTATCGGAGCGGTGATTTCACCGGAAAGTGCGAGGCTTCACTAGAAAGAGCGAAGTCACCGCTCCACTTTACGGGAGTGACCGATATTCGTATTTGATGATGCACTATTCCATACAGATCATTTTTAATTGCTCGTGACATGATTGACTTTGATTACATGTATTCTGTTTACTGCTGGCGCCATCTATTGGTAGAATATAGTACTAAAGTAAACATTTTAAAGAAATGACATATATTTTTAACTCACCTTTTCCAGAAAATGGTTCACTCTAATAAATCAATTAAATAAATAGTTTTGAGAAAAAAATAAAATTTAAGAAGTAAGCTGAAACAGATAAATTAATTCAATCACACGTTACTTAAATTAGTAAATTAAGTATTAATTACAATTAATAAATTTTATATTTAATATTAAGTAATAATTTTTAATCAAAAATATGATTGAAATAACAGATATTTGGAACGCATATTTAAAAATAACAATAGCAATATTATTTGTTATTCAAAAAATCGTGGATTATGCATCTCTATCGAGACGTTGCTTTTTTATATTTAAATATTATACTAATAGACTGAGTTCATTTATTCAGAAATATTAAGTTCCTTATTCAAAACATTTCATCAAACTCATTATGTTTCATATTAGTAAAGCATTCAAAGCATTAAATTCCATATTAGTAAAGCATTCAAAGTATTAAATTCCATAAAAGCATTCAAAATCTTCGTGTCTTTTCTATCAAATTCCCTACTTCATTTAGAATTCCGAACGCAATGCAAAATTTTTCATATTTAAGACGTGAAAAATGAACACTCCATGTACAATATGGGTGTAACAAATATCAGGAAACTAAATTATTTTCTTTAACTCGGAATGTGGTTATTCGAAGAATCGTAACAGCCACTTATGATCCATTTCCTTTTTAAAATGAGTACCATGAGATATCAGATCATAAAATTGTATGGCTGACTGATAATTAGGAGATGTCAAACAATAATTTGAAATAGATGGCAGATGTTGCCATGTCACGCACGGCAGACTAACAGAAGAAAATGCAGAAAGCGGAAAGAATCGGACTGTTTAAGTAATTTCTGATCGAACATACAGTTCTAAGAATTCAAAGGATATGATATATAAATATATGTTTCAAGCTCTTATGGAAAGAAAACGGAAAAAATTTATTTCATGCAATCAAAATTATCCCAGTCTTTGTCCGGTCAAGTTCACAAAGGAAACATAAGTAGCGATGATAAGTAGAATTCAGTTTTTGACGTCAATAAAAAGAATTGATCTGGTTAATTATAAGTTTTGTTAGCTTTCCAAACTTTATTTTAATGAGAATGGGTGTATCAATTTTTGATAATTATTTTAAGTTCTTTTGATTTTCTAGGAAAAACTAAAACATTTTAGCTGCTAGGTTCTTTCATTGATTTTCAACACATAAATATATTTAATAGTTTTTTCATTGAAATGAAATTATTTTCCTTCTATTATTTGTTTAAAGTATTAAATAAAATCATAAAATATTTTCAAGTGACAATTTAATACGACTAAACTCCAAATAAGTGAAATCCGGACTTTAGATTCAAGTTTATACTAATATATCGCATATACACATCCTTTTTTAATGGATATTCATAAAAGCAACTTTTTTTTTTTTTATCTTTTAGATAATAAAGTTTAAGTAATGTTTCACAACTTATGTGAAGTCATAAAATGTAGAATAAAATATCCAAGACTTTGAGCAGGTTTCATGTCCTAGGCTTTCCACTATATTGCAATTTAGGTTCAATGTATTAAATAGTTTCGATTTTATTATGCCTTTAATACATATACGTAGAATTGTTCTATACAAATTAATTGGGCATTTCATCAGAAGGGATTGTTTAGAACAAAAAATGACTGCGAAAAAATGAAATTTGAAAAAAAATCTGAATACATTCAATGTATAATTTCCTCGTTGGAAAACCAGATAACGGGTCTGTATTAGCAGGCTAATTTTAAGACATTCAAATAATATCATTTTGTTTAAACCCAACTTTATGTGTTAATCTCCATGCTAGAAGTGCTTTTCGATCATCCACTTATTTTCTTTTAAATTATTCTAAACTTGATATTTTCTAGATTTGTTTATTTCAGCATATTCAGTCGAATAATAAGCAATATATTTCAAAAGATACATGAAAATCGTCAGTTTTTTATAAATTACTTGTGTCTCTTGGGTAATCTCACTATTCGATTAATCTTAAGTTTAAAAAAATAAAAGCATTTACAATTGTTTCCGAAATCTGTATGATATGTGACTGGGGAAAACAATGCCAATTTATTATTACCTATTCCAAAGTTAAAATTCCTCCTAATTTTTTTTTTTTTGTTTCAATTTAAAAAATATTGGGAAAATAATTTTAATGAGACTGTATGCTCGTTTGCTAATAAACACTCAATCTTCATTTTCCAATAAACTTATAATTTGTGGCAGTGAAAAGGGAAAGAAAATACCAAATAAGTACCAAGACAGAGAATAAATATACAGCAAGACTAATTTATTTCGATTCATCAAATGTTTTTCCCAAACACTGAATCTATTTCAGGTTGAATGGTAATATTTTTGTTAAAATTAGTTTTGAAGTGGATCATAGAATAGCACTTTTAAGAAATTTGAATGGAAGTTCAAAGTTAAGCAATTTGCAAGTGAATTGTTCTAATAGATAACTTTGGAAAATCGATTCTATTTTTAATTCTGTCCATAAAGCACAAAGAATATTTTTGATTCTTTTTATAATTATGAATTACGACAATTGGTTAGAAAATATTCAATTTAAGCCAAAAATGAATGTCATTTGTAATGCATTGTAATTTATTTAAAGTGCACTATAGAACAATGGAATTAATAAAATTTATAGAAATATCGTGCTTATAAAATGAGTGAAAATACACCTGATTAAAGAACTACACTTGAGACTAGTACGGAATACAGAGTGGAAACTGCGTTATTAAATTCTGTAGGTAGCTCTATGTATATATATTGATGTTGGAGAAAATATCTTTCAAATATTTCCCTTTCAATAAATTATAAAAAAATTTATCTGTTGGCAACTTAAAAGATTATGTTGGCTTAAAAAGCTAACCATGTTGAAATCTTAGCATACTGTTTCGCATTGAATTCGTAAATTGTTAGCTTAAATTCGTTAAAATAAAAATGCTCTTCAAAATAAAAGTATATGGTAAAGTATATGCTTTAAAATATGCACCAAGATATTTAACATTAGTCATTAATCTAATAATCTCAAACATCATATAATTCAAAATCTTAAATCAAATTTGCTTATTATATAAAATTTAAAATATGTGGAAATTTTTCTCGTCTTATTTTCAACATTTATTTATAGAATTGCATGTTTTTAACACTAAGCCGTCCGATGTCACCACGTTGGTGTCATGCGGAAACTGTCGAGCAAATGAGAATGACACCACACTGGTGCCATGGAAATCTTTATTTTATGATTTTTTTATTTTAATTATTTACTATTATTTATATTATGAAAATAAAAAAAATATTTTTAACTGATAATCTTATGAAAATGAGAATTATGTTCTCCTGAAAACCTCGAAAAACCACCAGCGATAGCAGTCCTGCTGGTGCCAAACAAACAAAAATATTCCGATCAGACGTGCGGATGGCATAGGACTTCAAAAGGCTTGTAGCTCTGTGTAGCCCGACAGACATATGAGTCATTTCATTTTCTAAGGCCTCTATTCATCCTTAAATGAATGAAGTCTTCAATGAACATTTCAACCCTTCTTTAAATAGACCTCATTCGAAGATGGAAACAAATCGCTGGTTTTTCCAAATAAGATTCAAACTAATAAAATTTTCAGGCTTCATTCATTGAATTAATTATTCGAGAGTAGGAATGTAAAGGTCTATTACCATGGCCTTTGTAATTTCTCCTTGGTATCATCGATCCAATTAAAGGAAATGTCTCCAGAAATTCACAGCTTTAAAAGATTCCAGATTCTTAAAGCCATTTTTGTGGCACAGTTTTGAATATTGAGAGGCCTGCATTAAATAATAATCGAATTTTCTATTGTGCTTTTTATTTACATAATGCTTTTGAGTCATGATTAATAAATACGATCATTCTCAGAAATCGCATTAACTTATAAACAATCAAATATCAATAAGAATTCTTTGCGCCAAACTTCGTCATTGGGCAATTTAAGAACTTCATGCCAGTCTGACGTTCTGTTTCGATTAGAATAATTATACTGCCTGACATCGGTTGATAATTTTAATCAGTACTCATTTTTTATTACCGTTCCATTTTTACCTTTGCAGCTATATTGTCCCAAGTCTGTGTAAAATGCTGTATCACTGCCCGCTACGTAATCTGTCCGGCAGGAATTTTTTTTCCAAATTCAAAAGAACTACTTCTACTTGTTCAGTTTATTTTTCTTGTTTTGTTCCTTTTTGCATAAAATAAATCAGCCTTTGTTCTTGTTAAAAAACCGCAGCATATCTTGAAGCTTTGAACATTTAACTGGAAAAATCCATCCATACCCCCCACAATTCCTCCTAACTGATGTGCAACAGCCACACAGTTTATACACACTATTCTGAAGTTCATTTCTAAATCAACTGTGAAATTTTTAATGTCATGCTAAGTGATTCATATACAATTAATATTAATCAAATTTTTTTCTGATTTTTTTTTCAGATATTACTTGATGACGCTTTGCCCAAATAGAATGGAGGTTCGTGGTGGTCTGGTGGTAAGGTGTCGACTTGGGGACCGGTGGGTTTCAGGCTCAAGATCCGATTCCACCGAAGAACCGTTCTGTAAGCGGGCCTGGTGCACGCCAAATCTGCTTGGGCCAAATGCCCTCTCGCTGGTGCGGTGCAGAAGCTTGAAAAGGGGTATGACAGCCCAGATGTTGTACTCATCATCTGACCATGGTTCAAAATTAAGAGGTCGGTCTCGATAATATCCCTAGTGTTTTAAAACTGAAATAATATAACTAAAAATAAACTAAACCAAATAAAATGGATCAAACCTTAGAAACGTAACCAAGATTTTGTTTTCAAGCTCCTCAAGGTATTATCTTGATTGAGATACTCGACATTGATATCAGATTGAAATTATATATAATTGTGAATAATTGGTAATACAAATTGGTAATTGGTTGTATACAAATGGCATTATGTAGGAACTGAGATAGCAAAATAAAACAATTATATTTAATAATGCTCGCAGAAAAGATGTGAACAATTAGTTCATGTCTACGCATATAAAACCAACCAAGACATAGATGCATTTACAATTTCTATAATTGTCAATTATCAATTATTCACTACACTGAACATTTAATACTGTAATCTGATAATTTTAAATATGGTTTGATAAAAGTAATTTTCGTATTTCATTAGGAATTTCATATGAATTATTAATCTCAATGCATTAGAATAATTTATGCTATTTTTGTAATTTGAAAGCAGATGATAAATAACCATTTGTATAACTTTTTAAAACTCAATTTTTTGAGATGTCTTCCTTATGATTTCTGAAAATACTAGAAAAAGAATTGGCTACTCATTGCCTCCTTTTACAAAATATTTTATATTTGTAAGTTGAAATTTAATTCTACTTCTTCTATAAATAATTTACAACCAAAATGTTCCAAAATTAATTGATTATTAACACCTTGTATCCTTTTTATTGGCTAAATTTTAAATAAATTTTTCCCCATTTCCTCAAAGGATGTCTGCTGGCTTGGCCGGCAAGCCTATCAAGAATTCTTTGAATTTCAGAAACATAATTTGATCGCCCTGCTTGATCTCCATGGTGATCAATACATTTAAAAAGGAAACGGAAATTTCCAGATTTAATAAAAAAATTAGGAAAGAATTAAAGTAGCTTTTTAATTAAATAGTAATTTTGAAGAATAAATAATTTTATAAAATTAATGAATGTATACGATGAGTGCTTAATTATTTAAAATGATTACTTAATTATTTAATTTAAAAATTTAATTTTATATTACATTTTTTCATTTTCCACATTTTTTTTATTTTAAAATTTTTCAAATTTTATAAGCTAGTTGAAATAACTATGATTATTTTTCTACGAATTATTTAACTTTCTTCTATTCTCGGACAATTTCATTCTTTCTAAAAAAAAATGCGTGCTATTTTTAAGCAACATGCAATGATTTCGATAAAGGCGAAATATTAACTGATCAAATATAATTGTTTTTAATTTGCAGAATATAATAACTAACATATTGTAAGGAATTATATGCGGAAAAGGTTCATAAGTTACCAGAGGCAAGAAAAATAATTTTTAGTTTTTGCTGAAAAATTCTCTTTAAAAATTTTAGAAAAGATACACAAATATATCTGAAACTTAAATTTCTCCTTCGTTAATGGATATGAATTTTTGTCTGATTACTTTAGAATGTACTTGTCGTGGCTGGTTCGTGAGTGCTTTGAATAAATAGGCAAATAGAAAACTTAACAAATTTATTGCAGATTCGTTCGAGTTACTCTGCTCAGTAACTCCTCCTCCAAGAGCAAACACTCGAATGACATCACTCTTTTAATTACACTTGCGCTGTTTGTCCAGCGCCATCTATGAACATTTATTTCCTAACGCTTCAAAATCCAATCACTACAGTACTATAGTTGCTACAAAAAAAAAAAACAAAAAAAACCATTTACTCTTATTGAATTGTTTTAAGTATGGACTTTCATTTCGAAAGATACTAGTAGCAGATAATTTTGTTGATATTGATTCGTTTGTAGAATTAAATGCTGCAGTTATCTTGCAAGCTGTTTCACTTTCTATATAACAAAATTGTAAATAAAATCTTACCTAATTTCTGTATCTTTTTGGCAAACAGTAATTTATACAAACATCTCCAATATACATTGTATTCTGAACTATATTTTAAAATTACAGTGCAATCAGTTTTCAATACAATGGTACTCATTTTAAGTAATTTGAAAGTGTAGAAAGTGCACTTACTTTTTAAACCTAAATTCTTTAAATATCTTATTTGGTTCGAAACGTTGAATATCTTGAATTGAGATGCAAAGTGAGATTTGGCTTTCAACAATTCGACTCAAATATGAAAATGAAAAGCGGCCATTATTATGCTTTCTGTGCAGAATATGGACCATCTGTGTTGAATTCTTCATTAGGAGATCCTCCATGAAGTTGAATAATTGTCAGTTATTGCATTCAAATTTTATATTTTGTGATATCTAAAAATATAAGGAATCGGTTTCGTCTTGTGACCACGATTTTAAATGTACAATTATCGCGATAGTATTAGAACTGCAGTTAACTATTGATATGCTTTTTCCGTCGTGACTAGTATGTCTTGGTACAAATTCTGATTCCACCGAAGAGCTACCATGTGAACCAAGACAGGATGCGTGTAAAATTCTTTAGGGATAAATATCTTACCGCTGTTGTGCTATCTAAATTGGATCGGAGACACCAGCTTAAGTGTCAATCCACCAGGAAACAAAATTGCGATATGTCCCCAAACAACCCTAGTATTGCTTCAAAATGGAACAATTCAGCTAAACTATTCCAAAACAATAGCTTCATGATAAATTCTTTTTTGCAGTGAGGTATTGGTATGGTCTTAGTTCTGAATTGTGGATTCGAGATCAGAATCAAGTAAACATCCACAATGCATGTACAACTGATGTGCGTTAAATCTGCCGATGTGCTTCGAACGTCTATATGCTTGATAGCCTGTGGAATAGAACACAGACGAATTTGCAAATCACAATTGTCAGCTATTCAGAATAATAAGGACTATCCCGAAATAGCTCTAGTTGTCTAATTAAAAATAAACTGCTTTAAAATAGGCTATTAATCTGGGTGAATTGTATTTTATAGATGGTTAACTGTTGCTTCTAATAATACAACATAATCACCAAAGCCCTTTTCCCAACTTGATGTTTGTTACCCAGTTAGCGAGTATTTATCGCAACTAATACCCAACTAGACATACATTCTGTTCCCCTGAATTCTCCCACCACCACCAATATAATATGATTATAATTAAAATGGCTAACTTTAAATGACCAGGAGTATTCTCCCATCTAATGCGTGGAGAGGTCAACGAAAAGGACTGTAAAACCTAAAATTGCCAAATTTTGATCAGATTTGCTAATTTAGATACTGCTAATTTAGTTACGCTAGCGTTATATATATATTTATATTAGATTTTGATGGCTGAACCATCTAATACCAAAGACGACTAATATGAAATAAAAATTGGTGAAATCGACATAGTGGCTGAAGCTGAAGAATGGCTTCTCTAAATATCTTAAATTCTGAAAAAAATTCGGCTAATTATTTTATTTATAAAGCTTTATTATTTTTATATTCTTTTATTTAATTCGTTTTATATCTATAACAATCAAAATTTAAAATTATATTTTCTTCCTAATATGTTCGAGTTACGAAATTCTATGCATTTGTATATTCCTAACAACAGTGTGGTGATTTAACCTTTTCAAAACCTAATTATCAACTGAAATTGACAATTTGATTTTGATTGCACATCATTTTTTAAATAATAAATTTCTAAATCATTAAAAGTAACATTGAAGAAAGATATTCATTCTAATTTATTATTTCTAACATATTTAATAATAGTTAAATGTCTAGTTGCAATTATTTCGAGAAAAAAAATTATTATTCTTTAAAGATTTAAATATTCTGTGGAGAAAAAATAATTTTCTATTTTGAAACTACATTTCAGACCAAGTATTCAAGAATGAACGCAGTGCTCTTAAGAGAGCAGTTGTCACCTAGGAACATAATTGAGTGTTTCTCCCTTAGCTAACACATTAGTTTAACAAATGTAAATGGCATAATATTTTCTCGCACTCTTACTATATTCAACTTTGAAAAGTAATGCACAACCACTAATGCATTATGAGTATGGCACTCTTTAAAACTGACATAAAAAAAAACACTTATAACTCCTTGCCCATCTAAAACTGGATGGATTTGGTATCTTTAAACTATCATATAATGATGAGATTGACATCAGTTTTTCAGATTTTCATTCACTCCCTAGCATTGGAGCCATGTCTTTTTCGAAATCTTAAAATTTGCTCTAACCTAATTCTCCAAATAAATATAGTAAGAAAAGGCTTTATGCAGAATGATACTATCTAAAATAAAAACGTTATATGGAATAGTGTTAAACATTGGCTTAATGCAAAATGCTAAATATTTTTAAAAATTGAAATAATTTCACATGAAAATTTTTGAGCATTTTCAAGCCAACTGGTGTATATTTCTGAAAATTAGATATCTATTTTTCACTGAATTTTGTATTCATATTTGATCGGCAATGAATGTCAATTCCTTCCATCAGCATAAGGTTAAGTACTGATTCCATGGTTATAAGATGAATACCAACAGCAATGGATCATTGAAATGTACTGATTAGCTGTCAATAATTAATGATTAGAAATATTAAAAATTAAGCTGAAGAATCGTTATTTAAAGTTTTGTTGCATATTTTTTTTATTGTTTAACCACAAAGACATTCAGAGTAGATCACAGGCGGGCGCTGGCCTTAAATTGAGAATCTTGATTTAATTATGAGGTATGTAATAAACGAAATACGGTAGTGAATAAAAAATTAACTTTTTCGGTATATTTTAGAACTTAAATTTAAATTCTTATATTCAAACATCTTCCATATTATTTTACGAGACATTCCGTCTGCCGATTATTATACGCTCCAATAGCTGAGAGAAACAAATAAGTAGTAACAAGTACTTCGATTTCAAATTCGCTATCATTGGAATATTCCGAAAGCCATTGTATGTGTGGTAAAATACAATGACTATAATTCAGCTTGATTTAAAATTATATTCTAATATTTACAGATTATTTGAGAAACATTTACAATTCATAGGAGAGCTGTTAAAATGGTAAAAGAGCAGCAACAGGGTATTAAAAAAATCGTTAAATAAACATAAGTCGAGTCACAGAGAAGGAAGACTCGCCTTCTTCTTCTTTCCGACTCGAGTATTACAAGAGAAGAACTACAAAAAAACTTCAAAAACACCAAACTATATTCTCGTAATTCTTTGTGGGATGAGATTAATTAATTAAAAATAAGAAACCAGTCGCGCGAAATGAAAGTTTTAATATTTTAAACATAAGAAACCAAACGATAATTTAAGGCGTCATTGAAGGGACACACTTCATAGAAATGTCGAGCAGAATCTGACCGCAGAGTCATTTAAGATGGACAACCTTCACTCGCCTTTTAAATCTATATATTTTTGTTTGAAAAATCATAATAATGTTTTTGAAACTGCTAATTAACGACTATTGGAATTTTAAACTGTGTCAATATCAAGAGTTTGTTTGCATCGACACACAGACACATCAGCGTCACAGTAACAGAGCTTTAAGTTCTGAAAAAGTAATTTGTTATTTTATTATGAAATACTATCAATAATTATTATTATTTTCTCATATACTTATAAAAAGTAATGTACTCACCAAAATTTCAATTTGAAGATTTTATATCTCGGCATTTCAGTCCTTTTTGAGTCTGAAATAAAGTTGAGTTTGCAGTTTGTCGGTGAACAAAAAAACTGAAACACGAGGCAAGTCGGACGTCTAGTTACTGGCAAATGAAAACCGTATGTATCGTGAAACGATATCAGCAGTAGATTAATGAATTATCTTTTGTAACAGTAATATTATTTACGTTCTTTTTTTTACAGCTAAATTAGTTCTCGCATTGATACCGCCTTGATATTTGTAACGAACTGATAATTCAAGCTTACCAACAAAATGTAAAAAAATGAGAAAATAGTAAAAGAAACGGGAAAAAATTAAGTGCGAAAATTACTACATTCTTTGACATTAAAATGACATTCATTTGCAAATGCGAAATAAAAACATATTTCTTCTAAATCTTTTGTTATACTCAAGATCAACAATTTATTATCTCGGTATTTTAGTGAAATAGAAAAGAAGAAATTATAATACAATTGTAAATATAATGAGTTTTCAAGATACTTCTCAACAAGAAAGTCGTGGGTTAGATACCAAATAGCAAGAAAAATACACTGTTTATATAAACCAATGATTCACTTTAAAATATGCCGAGTCAAACATCCTCTCTAATGTGGCGTGAAAATTTGGTCTGAAAATTACCTGCCGTCATCATCTAATTACGATCTAAAACTATGAAATCCATCTCGAAATAGAGCTTATTTGATTTTAAATTGGAGCGCTAACAAAATTAGGTTCAGTTAAAACTGAAAACAAGGGAAAGTTTGTGAAGGCTTGTAGATTGATTTATTGCTGATTGTTGGCATTATATATATTAAGAAAGATACGTATCGAGATATAATATATACGTATTATCGAGATATATAATATATATCTCGATAATACGTATATTATCGAGATATAATATACGTATCGAGATATAAATTAAGAAAAAAAATCAAAGACTAGACCATCTTCTAAGCTTCATTGTGTGACTTTATAAAATATATCCAACTTCAATCCTGGTTATCTGCTTGAATCAAATTCTAAAATCTGATGGACGCCTCGACTTAGCCCCGGTAAATTTGTATTCCATTGTAAAAATTTCCAATTTCTTTGATCCAATTAGGAATAAGGTGATATTATGTTGAATTCTCTGTTTCTTTTTTCAGATTTCAAATGTTGTTTTTTTTTAAGATATGGTATACAATTTAACTAAACATTAATGCGAATTCTCTTCTCCCTTTGCTTTGTTCTGAAAATGAAATTCTTCGAAATCGTATACAAAATGTTTTAACTGGAATAAAACCAACTCTAACCGTGAAATAAATGGTTCAAGATCATTACTTCGGAAATAAAATGGCGTCCACTGTTCTTGCGGTTGAGCCCAAGAACCCATATTGCGTGGACAATTAACTATACAAATGCATAAACGTAAATAAAACACATTGTTTACATTCAATTATTTAATCTTACCTAAAATGCAAGATAAGGTTGTTTTAGTGTAGCACTTCTAAGGCAAGTACCGAGAAATATGCATTACCTCTCGCACTGATAGCATATTAATTAAGATAATTATGATGTGCCTTATTTATTGTTGCTGATTTTTGTTTTGATTAGCAGTTGAAACAATCATTATTTATAATTTTTCTTTGAAAATGTAATGCATACAAAATTATTTAACCATTTCTTCTTATAATGTAATTGTTTATTTACTTCCAATGTACATGTTTATGGAGCAACAGGAAGTATTAAAATTTTCCTTGTACCATTTGTCAATGATTTTTCGTACTTAACCTTTATTAGTCTTTCATATATTTGTTTAGTAACCGACTTATGCATTGATCTTAGCAATCCCTTGATTTTTCTGAGTGATTTGGCTTTAAATATTTAATGTGCAATCATGCGTTCAGGTTGATTATGATTACCGAGGAAGCAAGAAGCAGCATTTCTAAATCCTTTTTTTTTTTAAGTTGTAAGTTGTTCAATGACATTATTAAATGCAATCAAAAATGGAGCGTCATGTATGTTTTATTGAATGAATTGTTTACGAATTTCCTTTAATGCATGGGTTAAAGTAAATGACCATATCATTGTAACTATTTTTAATTCCACATTCATGCACGAGCAATCACTTTAAATGTTAAAATCGATTAAATATTTGTGAATAATTATTTAAGAAAGAAAAGTGACGATATTTGTAAAACTTTATATGTTCAACATAACATTATGAGTATTGAAAATGTTATTCTTTTAAAGTAGCATTTCAGAACTGTGAAAATCATTTTAATTACTTTCCATTAAATTTGCTTTGTATATTTATAATGTTTTTCAATAAAAAAAAAGAAACTGTTTATCATTTTAAAGCAAGAACTGTCTTAAAACAAACAAAAAAAAAAAGTCTAGATTTTAACCAAATATATTTTTTTTTGAAAAAGAAGTTTTTATCTGTATGACTTAAAACATCAAATGCATATAAGTAGGGCTACTTACAAAAAAAAAAAAATTGTTGTAAAAATAAAGTTTAAAAATATCACTATTTTTTGCTAAATTTTTTGTGCAAACTCTGAGGAAAGTAGTAGTTTTTTTCTGGTGAATTAATAAAAATATTGAAGAGTATTATTTCAAGATAAATATGAAGCTTATCTTATCAAATACATAATGAATAGATTTGTAAAGGATAAGGTATGAGTGTGAAAGTAGATATTTCTTGTGTCCATGGTTGTTATATTATATATGAAATCTGTTTGAACTGTAAATAACTTCTAACAATTCTATTACTTTTTATTAGAGAAAGAATATAGTTGAAATTATATAATTAAGTTAAATTAGGAATACTTATAATCAGTTTTTCCTTATTATTTTTATATTTTCAATAAAGTTGATTTGACTTTTTAAACTTTAAAATATTTTCTCTAATCACACTGGTTTTGTTTGCAAGATCAAGGGGCATTATTAGTATAATTTCTTATTGTCAGATTATCTGAATTATCAAAATTAGATTCTTTTAAACAATTATAATTTATATTTTATTTATAATTTTTTATATTTTGGTTTTGTAGCAATAGGATTATTTTAAAAGTTTTTATGGGATAAAAAGTTTAAGCATCTTTTCTGTCACTACTAAGTTCTTAAATTTTCATTTCCCATTTTTCTTAAAATGCTTATTAATACAGTAGGTATTCATGACGTATTAATGCTATAATTTGAGAATTATTTTTTAGTATGTTAGAGGAATCACTTTTCAAGTTAAAAATCATGAATTAATGTTATAGCTCATTAAATGTGTTTATAGAATATAATTCTAATAATATAGAATATAAATACATTTTATTTAAGATAAAAAAAAAATATTTATGTTAAAATTTCTGTAAAAGAATGTTTCAAATCAGATCGAAATATAATTTTAAAAAAATGTGTAATTTTTTTTATAAAAAAGATAGATTGAAAATTATAATTTTATTGAAGAATTCATCAAATTTTGCACAGTTGTATTATTTATGTGGACTTGGAAAAAATAGTAATATAAATTTGCCAACTTTTTAAATAACAGGTGTATAAAATTTCAATATTTGTTTCAAAGCATTTTAGTTGCTCAAGCAGTTTTCCTAATTCAATTGTAGAGCTGGAATATTGTAATGAGTTTAACATATAATTTTTTTATTTAATAACAGGATATGTTTATTATTTGATGTTTATTTGGTGTGCATCACTTTAAAGTATAATGTAACTTTTTCCAGTGAGAGGTACAGGATTCATTTTTGTCAAAACATCCTCTACTGATATCCACAAAACATTATTTCATAGATATGAGTATAACTAATGTAGCCTAGACAGATGAAGAAAAATAATTTTTACATCTATTTTTCTATGAAACCTACCTGAGCTATCAGTTTCTTTTCTAAATAGCTGTGATGTAAACTGATATATCCTCTAATTTAAGTTTTTTGGAGATATAGCATTTCTTTTTCCCAACACTTCTAATCATCTAAAAAATATCCATCAATAGTTTTGATGTAGTTTCAGAAATGAACTCATTGTATTGCTGATTCAACACATTCTTTTATCATTGAGTAGACAAAGTTTGTCTAATATATTTTCAGCTGTCCTTTCAAAAAGTTATAGGTATTAGATTTTCAAATGGGCCATATGATATTGCAACACCCCTTTGTTGTTGTAAGAAAGTACCACTCCCCTTTCATTTTAAATTCATTCTTAAAAAGTTTTATTTATTTTTGTATTGGATGAGAGATTTATCTGAAAAACAGGAAATCTTACTTAAGAGGTTTTTAATATTTGAATATCAAAAATACTGTTCTACCAGCATATGTGTATACTTTTTATTGATTATATATTATTTTATTAACTTTTATGAAAGTGAAGTTTAAAAGTATAAGCATTTTAACTTGCAGTTAAAAAATTTTTTTAAATATGAGCTTATAAGTATTATCAGAAAGCTACAAACTTACATCATTTAAGTATTTCAGACACATTACTAATTATCTATTCTTATATTGCTCTTCCAGTAGATTAGTTTTCATATTTATCTTCACTAAAGTTAAACATTAACATTCTTGTGCTTTTCAGCTTTGTATTGGATATTAATGAAAAATAAAGCTTTAGTTTTTTTTTTTTTTTTAGTAAAATAATGTGTCTTTATTTCAAATTTATATTTTGACAAGTGATTTATAACATTACTAAGTATTCAAGAAATAAATAATGAAATATGCAATTTTTTTAATAATTTTTATGTAGATATTGACAAAATATTTTATATGTAAGCCTCTATAATATTATATATACCATAAGAAAGAGTATGAAAAATGCTATGAAATGATACCTTTCTCATTTCTCCATAACTTAATTGTTAATTGAGCAATTTAAAAAAAGAACCCTGCTAACCACTTATAAACAAATATTGAAATAGTTATAATTTAAAAACAAATTGACATATCTCTCTGAAATTGGTATTTTTTCAAGTCTACGTAAACAGTGCATCTGTGTTAAATTTTATGAATATCTGAGATTTTTAGGTAATTTTGTCTTAAAATTATACTGATTTGAACTGGAATAACCAAGTTTTTAATCAACTTTTTAAAAGAATCTTTTTCCTTAATTTTACCCCTTATTAAGATTTCTCTTAATAAAGTTTTTTTTTAATGATTATTTCTATCTAACTAATTTTAATTGAGCCAGTGAAGCTCTGCATTGATTACTTGTCACAGGGACTTTTTTGCACATAAAATATAAGAATTGAAGGAACAAATTATTTCTGAATTTCCTTGTTGATAAAATTTATCTTATTATATCAATTTGTTTAGTTAAACTATATCATGATATATATAGTATCCATATCTAGTTGTAATTATTTCTATTAATATGTTAGTTTCAGTTTCTGAGTTATAGCAACTCGGAAACTGTAGGTGCAATAATAAAATTTGTTGAAATAAAATTTTTATCTCAGTCTTAGACTTTCTTCATTTTAAATTAATAAATTTTTCTGTTAAATTCAACTTAGTAAAGTAATTATAATAAGCTTTTTTATCCTGTTATTTATGAAATAATGCTAATAATGATGGTGATAAACTACTGATAATATTGCTGTTTGTTTGTTGTGTTTATATTTCATAAGTAGTTCAATTGCTAAGTAGATAACAATTTTTTTTCTTATAACTTATAGCTCTTATTCTTCATAATTTTTTGATTATTTTTTAAAGATTAGAAATATTCATATCCTGTTCTAAATTTATTTATTTATAAAACTTCTGTGGCAGCTTTTAGTAAAAGGATATCCGAATTATATAGTATTACTTTCTGTTCTCATTAAACATAATTCGAACAAAGATGGATTTTCAGGGTGGGGTGGGGTGGGGTGGACAGATTTTATAATAAGTAAATAAAGCTATTAAAATTATTTGCATAGTTCTCAGTAGTCCTGACAATATTAATGATTCTAGTTGGAAGATAACATTTGTTGATTAATACACTGTGTGCTTGTATCTCTCATATTTTAAAGCTTTAGTAAAATATTTAATTTCAGTTTGTTTTTAATATAAATAGTATTGCTTATTTTAGAAAGAGAATGGAAAAAATTTAGCAATCTATGATTAGAATTCATAACAAAGGTTAGCTAATGTTCAAAAGGAATAATTCATTTGAAAGAAGTGATATATTTAGAATGGATATTACATGACTAAAAATATGCAAGAAATCTAACTTTATATAGAAAACTTATTTCACTTTTGCAATTTTTTTCTTTATAATTTAGCTTTATTTATTAAAGATAGTATGTTTTTTAAATCTCACATTTAATATCTTTTTTAATAAACTCAAACTTGGAGTGAAAACTGTTATTTAATATATGAACTAAAAATAAATAATTCATTGTTTAGATTTATTTCTTATACTTAATAGAATAGAAGAAAAAAGGTTAAAGGTAGCGAGATAGAAGAGTAGTGAGATTTGATGAGATAGAAGTGAAAGATAAAATATTTCCCACTGATTTAGTTTCAAAACAGGAAGATGTTCCTTTTGTTAAAAAAATAAATTAGAGATACAAATTTTTATAAAAAAAAATTGATAATGATACAGTTAAAACTATAATAAAAAGAAAAAAAGCACTTGTCATTCTTTTAAACTAAACTTTATTTAAAAACTTGATACTTTTCTAATTAAAAAAATATAATATTTTTTATTTAAAATTATTGCATGAATGATTTTGATTAGTAATCAAATCAATCAAGATCTTTGAAAATGATTAAATACTGGCTTTACACAATATCTTAAATTTCAGGGAAGAACAATTCAGGATTACTTGAAAAATTGTATACAATGGATTATCTTTATTTATGAGTTAGTTTGGTATTAATTTGTGTATTTCCTGTAAAATAAAATTATTGCCTTGTATTATTATTATTTTTTTTTTTTAATTTTTACTTCCTCTAAAATATCAAATCTCCATATCCTCCCTTTACTTAATATATACAGTGGTTCAAAAAAATTGAGAGTACACCTTACTTTTACTTGATAAATCCGACTTTCAATATAAATAACACATTACCGGGAAGTGCAAACATGTTTTTATTTTTACACATAACAAATGGTTTAATTTAGAGTAAAAATAAAGAAAAATCAATGAAAAACTTCTAAATTGAAAAGTTTCAGAAGCATTTTAAATAAACATACGCAGAATTTTGCCTCAAAAAATTGAGAATTCACCAGTGAAATTCTTGTAATATCTCGCATAGAAAGAACGTGTCAGTATTTAGTTGCATGTCTTTTCGCATTTATAATGGCCTCTAAACGTCGTGGTACCGATTTTTGGTAGTATCTAAAGATATTTTACGCCATTCTTTTTGCAACAATTGTTTTAAATGGGTTTTGTTTCTAATTTTATGTTTTTGAACCACTTTTTCGAGTATGACTCACGAATATGCAATGGCATTGATGTCAGGATACTGTGATGGTGTGTGCAACTGCTGTTTACAATGAAAAAGACACCCTATTTTGATGTTACGTGCATTCTGTTTGGGATCGGTGTCCTGCTGAAAAATGAAATTTACATCTAAACCCAAATTTTTAGCACTTTCCTTTAGATTGCTGCGAAGTATATCCAAGTAAACCATATCGTTTATAATGCCATCTATAAAAATTAAATTTCCTACCCTGGATGAAGCCATGCAACCTCAAATCATGATGGAGTCACCATCATGTTTAACTGTAGGACGTAAATTTTTTGGATCTAAAGCAGTATTAGGCTTTCTCCATACAGTACGATGGCTGTCATTGTCAAAAATGTTGAGTTTTCTTTCATTATTAAATATAGCTTACTTCTAAAGGTCATCGGTCTTCAATTGATGAATTTTTGCAAACTTCAAATGCTTTTTCTGAATTTGCAAACTGATGAACGGTTTCTCTCTAACAATGTGACTTTTATATCCAGCTTGTCTAATGGCATTTCGCACAGTTTCAGCACTTACACTTCTGCCTATGATTTGAAAAGTTTCTGTAACAAGTTTGATGAACCATATGGTTGCAGCAATCTAAAAGAAAGTGTTATAAATTTGGATTTAGATGGAAATTCCATTTTCCAGCAGGACAACGACTCCAAACAGAATACACGTAACGTCAAAATATGGTGTCTTTTTCATTGTAAACAGCAGTTACATACACCACCACAGTATCCCGACATCAATGCCATTGAATATTCGCGGGATATACACGAAGTAGTTTTTCAAAAACACAAAATTAGAAACAAAATCCATTTAAAACAAGTGTTGCAAGAAGAATGAGGTAAAATATCTTTAAACACCACCAAAAATGGGTCGAATCTGTACCATGACGTTTAGAGGCCAAAAGACATGCAATTTAATAGTGACACTTTGTTTTTATGCATGATATTGCAAAAATTTCATTGGTGTATTCTCAATTTTTTGAGGCAAAATTCAGCGTATGTTTATTTAAAATGCTTCTGAAACTTTTCAATTTAGAAGTTTTTCATTGATTTTTCTTTATTTTTACTCTAAATTAAACCATTTGTTATGTGTAAAAATAAAAACATGTTTGCACTTCCCAGTAATGTGTTATTTATATATAAAGTCGGATTTATCAAGTACAAGTAAGGTGTACTCTCAATTTTTTTGAGCCACTGTATGTCCAGTAACTATTTATTGACTCTTATGTGAGAATTTTTTCCTTAAATTAAGAGTATAATGTAATTAAAAGTAATGTAGGATTTAAAACTTTTTTTATTCGTTTTGTTTTTATTATACTTGTTAAAGTGTTCAGAATTCACTTTAAATTGATTGTGATTAAAAATTTATATAGTATGAGGGAAAGCTGAAGGAGATATACTAGCTTTAATGTAGATTTACTGAAAATAAATATTGCAGGATATTTATTTTCCTAATAAAACGAAAACATCGATTTATTATTAATGGTTCGTCTTTACACATTTTTAAATTGATGTTAACGTTATTTTATTTAAGATTTTTTTTTTTTAGATGTTGTACAAGTTGGAACGTTAAAAAATGTTATTTTCTTCTTAATATTCAGAAAAAGTAATAATATATTATTTTTTAAATTTATTTACATGACGTTATATGCAAACGGAAACGCAATTTTTATTGGTGCAAAGAAATTGATCGTTAATTATCAATTTTTTCATCACGATTATTTATTACCTATTCATTAATTGCAAGTTGAATGTTCCACTTCTACCATTCTCTTAGAGATAAATGATTTTGCTTGCTTAATTTTTGTCAAAACATAACATAGTAAGTATTCAGATTCCACCTCTTAACTACGACGTAATCACGTGAGCATGGAATTTTATTTAGCTCACTTAAAAGTTCATTTGTTTGGAAAAGATTGATCCTTTTCATGTTCTAGTTGAACTTAAAATACGGAATCCATTGTCAATCTTTTATTTTCGGAGCAGTGAAATATAAAATTCTGCTTCTTTCCTTATAAACTCTTCAATATTAACCTACATTTTATATCCCGACTCGGATGTTTGTTTTTTAAGTATCGAAATTGATTTGATGCTTTTTTTTTGTTTTAGCAAAAAATGGTTTAATAATGATTTTATTGTAAAAAAAAATATGCAGAGAGAATGTGATACTGATAGAAAATGTTTGAACATTTGAGGGTGGAAAAATGAAGGGGATAAAATACCTCCCCGCAAAATTCCTGCGTACAAATAACGATGTTTTAGTCTTCACATTTCGATTTTAAAAATAATAATAAAATTTCCGACCCTATACTGTCAACTATTTTATTTTTTTCCCTTTATTCTTCCTTCCTTTTCTCAAACTACTCTAAATCTTGAGTGAAAGTTATTTTATCAGTAAAATTTTGAGAGTAAGAATCCAAAGATAATACAGTTTGATAATGCACACACACACACACAAAAAAAAAAAAAAAATAGAGTGAAAAATTGACGAAATGTCAACTGAATGTTTGACTCGACGATAAAGCACTTTTCGATGAACGTTGACCTTCTATTACCACTAATCTGCCTGAAATTAAAATAAACAATTTGGAGAAGTGTTTGCTTCTTTTTCAGACGCACAGAAAATGATTATACATCGCCTATTAAATCACAGCGTGAGAATGATTCATTTGCAATGTTTTGTTTTTGAGGTAGTAATAATAGGTTTTTTAAAAAGTAATTTATTTCGCAGGAAATTTTAAGCAACTGTCGGTGCTCCGTGTAATAGATACTAACAAATTAAATGCTCGTTTTTAAAAATGATGTTTACTCTTAAACATATGCTGATTTTTGTTGCTATTGTTATTTCTTTGAATCAAAGTATTTGTTTTAATAATGGTATTTTCTGTTTTCTAACTACAAATCGGATAATACTCACGAAAATCGTCGTGTACGTAGAGCGTCAAGCGCCCACAAACTTTTTCTGTGAACTGTATGTTAAAAAGTTTAGACCTGAGTTCTTTGAATTAGATTTCTTGTTTTTCTTTTTAATATGCCATTAAATACCAATTAGTATCAGAAATGTCCCATTTGTTCTCATCTGTTAATAAATGGATTGATTTATTATTGATTTTGCAAAGAGAAGTTTCAGTTCTCTATCCACTGCTTTGAAGAAAAAGGATTTCATTATGCTGAAAATCTATGCAACTTGGCTGATCTCGGCACTCATATTACCATTCCTAGTGAAATTGACAAAAAAAAATATTTTTCACTGAATGATATAAAAAGTTTTACTGCTCTAAAATGTAGATTTTTCCTAATTTTCAACTGTGACAGTGATTTCCTCTTGTCTTGTTTTAAACTCAATTTCCTAATTTAAAATGATTTATCACATTTTAAATCATCAGTTGACCTAGTTTTGTAATTTAGCAAAGATTCAACATCATTTACTTCTTTTATGATAAAAAAAATACTTTCTTTGTGCTTATGAAATATATTTAGATGAAATAAATATTTTTATGAAGTAACAAATAAGTGATACTTTCATTGTTTAATTAATAAATATGGTATATGAAAATTTATAGCCTGGCAGTTTGCATTTTTTAATTAATATTTTTTATGAAAAAAATTAATTATTTTATGTTTCATTCAGAAGCAAAGGAAAATATGAAAGAAAAAGAATCAAACTTTTGAATTTAATTACAATTACCTATTTCGTTTCGTTTAATTTGGTTTTTTGTCGTTTGCAAGATCCTCAGTCAGTATAAACTGGAATGATAAATTCATATTTTTAAGTGGCTAAGATACTAAAATTTTGGTCTTAGGAAAAATTTGAATTAAAAAGATAACTTCTTTTATTTTGCATCCCATGATATTTTTTTTTCGTCGTTTTAATCTATATTTTAAATTTTTATCTAAGATTTGAACAAAATTTATCAAATTAATATGAAGAAAGAAAGCAGTATTATTTATGAGGAATAATTGCAATTTTTATATTTTTGTATTCATTGTTTTCCAGTTTCTTCCATAAACTTAATTTAAATTGTGGAAAGGTTGCTGCATTTTTTATACACATTTTGAATGTTTTTAAAATATTATATAGTATAAAATGTAATATAAAATATATTTGTTCCTAGATTTTCATGTATGTTCTATTTCTGTTTACAGACTAATTTTTAGGTGAAACAGATTTCATTATCCCAGAATCTTTACATTTTGGTGTTTGTGTTTTCTGCTGAATTGAGCAGCTAAATCTCGCAGGCTGGCGACAATTCAAGGAGAGATACGGGTGGGTCCTAGCCACCAGGCTCGCCTGCCTCCTTGCAAACCGCATACTAGGCCTCACGAAATGCCAGAAAAGTGTGAAGCACGTGAAGAACTGCGATGGTCTCCTGGTGTACCTGACTGTGATCTCATGATGTATCTTCGAGCAGCTAGGTAGGCAGTTTTTGAAAACTGAAATCAAGTTATTATAATGCATAAATAAAAATTAAGTAAATAAGAGATTATTTTATGAAGATAAATTGTTATAATTACATATTTATAGTAATTATCATTCTTATAAAAGTCAGTTTGTATAAAATTATTACACAAAGCAAGAAACATTTATTTAAAGGAAATATATTATTTTGAGTTTGTTGATAAAAAAATTGGTAATCTGTGAAAAAATAAACTTTTTCAAAATCTTTTTTTTTTTTTTTTTTTTTTGGTGAGGGGGTTGTAAACCTTATACTTAAAGAAATGCATGTCAGTTAATTTTAACTTTATTAGAGTATTTTATTCTTTTATTTACAAGAGGCATAAACTAATTGAATAAAGTGAAAACTAATGGATATACAAAATTAAAGTTGTTTAATTATATTTAGTTTGAAAATTTGGATGAAATTTTCAATGTAGTTTTCTAAATTATGTTTGTTTGACAGTATTAAAACATTTCATAAGTTGTCTGTGTTTTCATGATTTGAAAATTAGTATATCAGAAGAGTATCCTGTATAAATATTTTTATGATATCAAAATATATATCCATGATCATTAGCAATTTTAATTCATAGTTAAAAAAGGAAGATGTGTTCAGTGTTGATGATTTTCTTTTACTGGGTGGGAACAAATCATTAATGACAAAATTTTACGGAAAATTTATATACAAATAATTTAAAGATAACAAAATTGCTGTTTTCTGAAAAATTCAGTGTTACCAGAATTTTGAAATGCCTTTATACTGATGCTTTATCACCATTAAAAGGAGTATGGCTGCATTTGCTGGAATGTGTGATGGTGGATCGGCTGAAGATGGGTGCGTAGCTGCCTCCCGAGATGATACAACTATCAATGCTATGGATTTGGTACCTCTAAACTTCTTCACATTATTTTATAATTTTTGTAATGCAAATTTTAATGTTACTTGTAAAGGAACTGTTAAAAAATTTAGTATTTTTCCATTAACTTGACAGAAGTTAGCATGTGTGCCAAATATAGCAATCTTACCTTGCTTTTAATATATATATATATATATATTTTACATTAATGTTGAATTTGTTAATTAGAAAACATAGATCTTTTTAACATGCTGAAAACCAAACATGGATACCATATTCCCATTTGAGTTATTATGGGATAGTCTAATATTCCTAATAAGTTTCATCATAGAAATTTTTGCATTAAAAAAATATAGCCTTTTTTGTAGTAATAAAAGAATGTTTATGGAGTTGTACAGCATTATTTTAAAAACCTTATAATGGGGAATTTTATATACAGAAGCTCCAGTATTTTTTGCACCATTGAAAATAATTTGCAATTTCTTTACCAGTCATTATTATATGAGTTTATATCTTGTAGGTTTTTATTATTATTATTGTTATTATTTTGTATATATATATAATATATGTTGGTCTAATATATAGTTAGAAAAGAAATTCTATCTCAACTGTACTAAGTAAGGTTGCTGTACTTGGTGCATTTATACATATTGAGGCAGCTAGGAATAAAATGTAGATAGTTTTAATTCAAAATTTGCACTATCAAATGGAATGTATTTATCATGATTCTCTGTTATCTTATTTAAAATAGTTACATGAAAGCTGCTATGATACTGGTAGAGCCTTACAAGCACTTGTGAAAAATCCCATACCACCAGGTATTGAAAAAAAGTGGCTTGATGAGGAACAAGTAAGTGCATTTCATGAAATATATCTTTATTATGTCATGTAACTTATATTTCATTTTTTAAGAAATCATTTAGGGCACAAAGTGTATTAGTATAAGAGGGACCAAAACTATGATAGCTTCTAGGAAAAAACATTTTTAAGATTAAAGCAATCATTAATTCTATGTATTTTTCATGAAATACCAAAATTTGATACATTAATGGAAAGGTCATTTATTAGTGAATAGGATTAGTCATTGCAGAACCTGACTGTTAAATAAAATGATAATTTGAGTTATAAATATTTAGTTGCCTTATGTTAAATCTTGGATCCAGTGCCTACAAATGATGATAGAATAACTGATCGATTATATATAAATGACAGAAAAAAATCATCTGCACTTTATGTTTTAAAGTAAATTTATTATTGTCATAAAATATAATATAGAAAAAGAACATTTATGTTGAAATATTTACTGTTTTCTTCTTGAAATTTAACATCTCTTCATTGCTACCACTTATTCTATTTCTCCAATAGTTGCATTTAGTGAAAATTATTTATAAATTTCATATAATTACAATTCAAGTTTACCTAATTTAACCTTTTATTTTGATTTTAACTGCATCTCTGTTATTAAGCACTGACTATGAATTTTTTATTTAAACATTTCTAGCACATTTGTTGATCTACAAATGTTTTTCCTAATACTCACATATTCAATATGTTAATTTAATGGTATATATTAATAATTATAGTATAGCATAGTTCTCATAATTAAAATAGTATATATTTATATTAACAGTACTGCTTGTGGGAGAAAATGCATAGCTGATTGTTGTAATTGAAGTGTTAAACATATTAGATAATATGTGTATTAAAAGTGCATAATAGTGGTAAAACAAACTTGATTCTCCAACAGGCATTAAATGTGCTTGGATTTTATGTAAATAGTATCAGATATTTTTATGTATGGAACAAAAACACTTAATTTAATGATAATAAGGTAAATGTTTATGATTTGAATCATTTTTTTAATAATGAATTAAAGCTATTTATTGCTAGAAATTAAGTTCTCTTATTCTAATGGCAATTCATATTTATTATATCTCTTTTAGAAACGTTTTGTGAAAGGTTTGAGGCAGTATGGGAAAAATTTCTTCAAAATTCGAAAAGAGCTTCTTCCTCATAAAGAAACTGTAAGATTTCTATATATTTTATCTTATGTGTGTATGTTTCCTATTAAAGAACTTTTTTAATATAGTTTTCTGATGATCAGAAAATTTTACTATATTTTATAAAAATTAGTTTATTAAATTCAAAAATCATAATTTTTAAAAATATTTATTTGTTAAAATTCCTAAAATTCTCCTTCCAGCCTAAATACAATCACTTATCAAGAATATTTGGTCGGAGGAAATATTTCAAATTTTCCATACAAAAACTGAAGGATATTTTTGTGATTGTGATGCTGAACTTGTGACCATTAGCAAAATTAGTCAATGACTTTTCTTTAAAATATTAGGTTCTAATTCTCTTATTTTAATAATTTTTTTGATTGGGAGTTTTTAAACGCTTAAGATATGCCTTGTTACTCAGTTACCTTATATTAAATAAATGACTAATGTATTGTATTGATTTTTTGAAGAACATTCGGAATTGTATATCTTGACAGTTTATTAACTTGTGACAAAATTGTCTACTGCAAAAACTGTCAATTGCAGTCAGCATTATTTTTTTTTATTTAGTAAAATAGTTTTTCAATGAAATTTAAGAGCAAAATTTCAGTTCTTTATAATTATTCTAAAATTTTATGAATTTCTTAAAAATTAAATTGGAAACTAAATTTTTGAAAATTTAAAGGCCGTAAAAATTATTTTCAGAAGATAAACCATGCTATCTTAACTCTAATTAATATTGAGAGTGAAACCCAGTGAGATTTATACTTGAATAATACTCTCTTGGCAAAATAAGCATTTCAAACAAAGAAATGTATAAAAATAAATACATAGAAGTCTGAAATTTTTAATATTTAAAAAATTTATTAATACAAATAATAGTTCATTTATTCTGTGATGTCATGTTTTCTTTTACTCGAAATCTTCATTGTGTTGATAATTTATGTTCAAGATTATTTGCTCTTTACATGGTGATTTGAAAAATTTTTGCCAAAAGGCAATTAATTACTTAATTGTTTGGAATATACTCATATATGAAATGGGGAAATAAATCAACCTTTCGGATATAAACAACAAAACTTCATACCATGTGAAATTTGACTTCTTAACACTTCATAGACACTTTTTTTATTATTATTAAAATGAAAAATATTTATGTTCACATGTGTATAATTGTCTCTTTTTTTTATTTTTCTTAATAGTCTGACTTAGTGGAGTTCTATTATCTATGGAAAAAATCTCCAGGAGCTTTAACATCTCGAACACATAGACGGAACCGTCGTCAAAATACATTGCGACGAATAAAACCTAGTCCAGTCAAGCAAAATAGGCCTGCTTCTAATGATTTTAGTAAGTAATTCCTATTGTCCTTTTTTCTTTTCTCTCCTATATGCCAAATTTTAATACATGAGTAATTTTTCGATAGAATTCATTTTTCGCAGTGTTACATGATATTCCTTATATATTTATTTATGCATGTTTTAATTTAACTGATGCCAAAGTATACAACAGGCAGATTTTTTATTATTTGTGCCAGTTTTAATGTTATCAGAAATTATACGCTGATGTTATGGAATGAATTAGATTGATAGAAAAGGTACTAATCTGAAATCTGTAATATTTCACTAATTAAAAAAATTTAATTAAACTGGTCTCGCTTACGTTTTTTAAGTTATAAGAATATGTATTTATTATAAGATACATATATGTATATTTATTAAGTTTTTAAATAATTTCTTTTTTTAAGTTGGTGTTGTTTTGTACTATTGATGGCATGTGATTTTCAAAAAGTACCTGGAAAATTAATTGATTGCAGTGATAATCCGAAAACGCTTTTCCAAGATTTCTTCTTTAAAAGAAATTTTAAACAGATGCCATGTATTAAATACTAGTTGTGTAATTTATTGTAAATATAGTGGAAAGAAATGTTAATTTTTATAATATATTATTTGTAGAAGATTTTCTAAGATATTTGAAAAAGTTGAATTCTTATAGCATTTAATACTGACAAAAACCATTTTGTACTCACCCTTTTTTTATATGAACACATTTATAATGGATAAAGATGTGACTCCCATTCATATGCAAATTAATCAAACTTCCCTTTAAAATATCTCCTTTTAGTGGATGGTAGTTCTGGTAGTGATGAAGGTGAGGATTCGGAAGATTCTGATTCTAGAGGAGATGTTACTGGGTACACTTGTCAGAACTGCTTGACAACCAGTAAGTTGGTTGATTTGTTATTTTTTTACTCTTTTGATTTGTTTCATATTTGTAATTGAAATTTTGTAATCAATTTTTCACATAATTCTTGTGTTTTAAATTTTATACACATATGTATTTTGATTTTCAATACACTATTTGAATGTTTGCTAAGCTCAATTATTTGTTAACTAGCCGCCTTTGGCGACCAGCCGGTTCGCCAATCTTAATGTTCGTTAAAATTTTAATAATTAAATATTTTATGCAATTCCAACTTTAATAGATTCTTCAGCAAAATATTTTAAAACTTCAAATTTTGATAGTCATATAATTCACTCATAATATTATAAAGGCCTTCAGTCATAACGTGATATGTATCTCTCTAATTTTCTGTTACCCCTCGTAGAATTTATGCTTTAAATTAAAATGTAAATGATTAATCTGCAATTAATATAATAATATTTTTTACTGAAACAAAGCATTTTTTTTAATAATATGATTACTGATAATAGAGTCACTGAGCGTTTAAACTTTATGGGCACTAAAGAATATCTTTCTTAATTTATGTAATATCTCAAGAATTTGTCAACAAAATTTTCTCAGATTCATCATGAACAGATCGATTAATGAACAATGTTTCATTTTAAATGCATTAAACACTAAGAAAATAAAATGAATCGTTTAAAATAATCGGTCTAAAACAGGTTTAAAAAAACTACTTAAAAAACGATGTACTTAAAACTGTAAGCATATACAAAAAAATATATAACTAACATAAATACAATTTAAATACAAAAGTACACAACTAACCTAAAAATAATTTAAATCATTGAAAACAGGTTAAATAAAACTACTTAAAAAACGATGTACTTAAAACTATAAGTATATACAAAAAATATATAACTAACATAAATACAATTTACTTACAAAAGCAAGCAACTAACCTAAAAATAATTTAAATCATCCGTTGAAACTTGTTGTCATGACAACAATCAGAACAATGCGCATGCGTGAATTTTCTTCGCCAGTTAGGTAACGCAAATGCGTGAATTTTTCTACGCTAGTTGGGGTAACGCTAGGCAGATTATACATTTTTAATTTCCTTTATTCTGTGTTATTTTAATTCAAAAGTACTTCAGAATGAATCTGAAACATGGATTAATTAACAATGTTTAATTTTAAATGCATAAAACATTAAGAAAATAAACAGAATCGTTTAAAACAATCCGCCGAAAAATATTAACCCTAGCCTCATTACTGTTGGGAGAAAAAAGAAACGGAAGCCTTACTCTTTTGGCGGTGGGGGAAATGGAAGATTTTTTTTGGCGGAGGGGAAAATGGAAGATTTTTTTGGCGGGAAAGTTAGTTTTTAATTAATAATTAAAATTCTAATTAAAATTTCAAAAAAAGGGACCCCAGGTGCACATTCCCGACCTCTAAGGTATACATGTACCAAATTTGATAGCTGTATGTCAAATGACCTGGCCTGTAGAGCGCCAACACACACACACATTGAGCTTTATTATAAGTATAGATTAATTGAGTCAATTAAATGTTGCATTCATATTTGTAGTTTTAACTTGTAGCATATTTGAAAAAAAGAGGATTTTAGAATTCCATAATATTTATAATAAGGAATTACAGATTAAAAAGAGAATTATGGTTAAATTATAATAAAGTTTTTAAAAGATACCCTTACTAAAACTACACACTCTTGAATGTAATAATATTGTATATAATGATAATAGGGTTTTTTTAGACTTAAAAATGTAATGTTTATTAATTTTTCCTAAATAGTAGTTTGCAAAATATATTTTTTTCCCTGTTAAAGATAAGTTCTTTCCTTTAATAATTATTGATATAAACATTTTTTAAATATTAATTTAAGGTTGTGTACAATGATATTGTAGTCTTTTCTTTTTTGTACATTTATGTAAAATATATGGTTGTAGAATATTTATAATTTTTATCTTTAGTTGTTTCTTTATTCATTTACTTTTCTTTGGTAGTTTAAATATATTATTCAGTTTAGAATCTGTTATGGATCTTCCTTTCATACTATGTATGTAAGATATGCATTCTATGAGAGAAGTTGGAAGGAAAGATTGATATTACTTGCCATAAATATTATAACTAAAAGAGTAGCAGTGAAATGAATTTCAAAATGTGAAAAAAATTAACATTCTCTGTAGAAAAAAAAAGTATTCATTTGGATTGGCATCTCAAACCTGTCTTTCAGTTGAACAGAACAGAATAGAATAAAAATAAAATAATTATTGTAATTACAAATAATTTATTTCATGGGTATATTTTTAATCTAATAAATTTTTAAAAACTTAGATATTAATAAAGCCTATTTCTGTAGCATCCAAAGACTGGCTACCAGTTGGTAAAGATTTAGCAGTTATGTGCACTGAATGCCGGCTATATTATAAAAAACATGGAGAGCTTCGGCCTGTGGATACAAAAGATAATTTGCCATTTCTTTTTCAACCTGTGAAAGAGGAAGATTCTGAGAGTGGCAAACATGTAATGCGAACTCGAAGAAGTAAAGAAGTAAGTAACAGTGTATGAGCAAAGTGTGCGAGTCAACCAAATAAAAAATCATTACATCTCCCTAAATATTTTTGTTGTGGTAAACACACTGACATAACGTATTATAAAATGTATATGTAATCTAATATTCAAGCAAATATTTCCATCATAATATGACCCATTTATGAGGATAACTGATTTTTAGTTTAAAACGATTTAATGTTACTGTTTTTAAATTAATTTTTTTAAATGGATATCTTATATTCATATATATAAGATAATTAGAATTAAGATATTCATATATCTTAGTTCTAAATTTGATGAAAAATGTATGCATTCTAAAAGTTAATTTATAAATGAATTCTTATTATATTATTCTTAATTTATATTAAATGAAATTCCATTATTAAATTAAATGCATCAAAAAGTAAGGAAATCTAAAAGAATTTAATCTTTTGAAATACAAATTTTTTAATGTGTATCCTCAATGGTTTCTGGAAACTTTAATTTTTTTAACCCTCTGTTTATGTATTTTGTTAAATACCAACAAAAGATTCAGTGTTTTAGTGTTTCTATTTTTTATCATTTATTTTTAACCTTTTTGTTCTTGTTTTTCTTTGTTTATTTTAAAAGATTCATTTTTCCAATTTTTAACACATTTTATAAACAAGGGACCCAGATAAATTGTTTAATAGTGAGTGCAAGGTATTTAGGGTATTTTCAGGTCCGTATAAAAAAAATGGTATGATGCATATATATTAAAGTTACTAATGATTTTTAAAAAAATATATTGAAGTTAATTAGCAATAAAACTGCCATCTTTTAATTATAATCAATAAAAGAGATTAAAATTGCTATTTGATTTATTGTACCCATATAAATTATCTAAATTAGAAACTTCTGTTTGTTTCTATTGATAAAGCAATTGTTTTAATTGACTTAAGGTGTTAAACAAATTTGAAATTAAATCTTTAAATAACTTTCTAGCATATAGTTGATTCTTAAAATTAATATATTTCATTCACAATAAATTTTATAAATATTTTGTAAAATATGTTTACATATTTTTTCTGGGAAGAAATTAATTTCCAATTTGCTGATCTTTCTAAGATAGTTAACTGAGCGTATATTTCCATTAGCGTCAAAGTCCTAAGACAATTGGGAATGATATTTCTGCTACTGTCAAAGTTGAAAGAAAATCTCCCGGTGTTGCTAGCAGTTGTAATACTAATAATGCAGATAAGAAAAAGGTAATATCTGGATATCCTTCCTCATATTATTTTAAATATAAAATCTTTCTCTAACCTTTCTAATTATAAATTAGTTTAAACTTGCAACATTTAGCTTTGACAGTATGGTATCTAAAGCAGATAAACCATATTATTTTTTTATACATATCAAATTTTTGTAATGAGAAAATCTCTCCCCCCTCTTAAAGTTTTAAAAGAAATATACAAATAAATATGGATTCACCATGATATAAAATATTTTTTAACTTAACTGTTCTTGGAATTAATTTTATTATTATTTCTGTTTATGAATATATTCATAGAATAGAACTAAACAGATAATTCGTTTTGGAGTACAGATAGAAAATTTCATTCCAGACCCCCTTTAGATAAATCAGTTATGTTCTATATATTGTGTCACTAAATTTAATCAAATAATTCATTTATCCATTAATGTAATAATTTAAAATGTAGATTTGAGTAATTATCTTTTAAATAATATTAGGATTCCCAACTATTAAATAAAACTAAATTTTTTATATATATATGCAATGGTATCTTTTAATCTAATTTAAATCTTAAGTAATTTCCTATTTTTTCTTAAATTGAACCATATTACTTTATTCTAAAACATTCTCTTACTTCTTGATCCCAATTCTACTTTTTATTTAATTATTTCTAATCATTGTTCTAAAAAATTGCTGTTTTTATAATTCTCATGCTGCAATGAAAGGGTTAAAAATCCCTAACGCCCATGGCATAACTTCCAAAAATACCTAAGATTTGCTTTTTTCAATCGATATGTGTCAAAGTAATTCCAATTAGAATTCCTTAGTAAAAGTACTAAGGGAAAAACTTAACTGACTTTTGCTTTTGTGTCCTGGTAAGAACAGACATGATCGCCCTTTGTACAAAAAAAACATGATCCCCCTTTGTCTTGTGAAAAAATAAATTGATGTTAATTCCAAATTTATTTTCTTTTTGGATACTTTGTTACATATGTATTTATATATAGAAAAATTATCAAAAAATTAGTTAGCCATTTTTAAAAGCTTTTTTTATAGATATGTATAAAAAGAATTTTTAAATATTATAAAATATCAAAAATAAATATTTTTGATTTTCTTGCATTTTCTACAAAAATAGATTAAAATGAAGAATTTCAAATTGATAACAATTTGACATTTAAATGTGACTAATGAATGCTATATGTCAGTTCAAATTGATTTGAGGAAAATATATTGATTTAGGCAAAAAAAAAAAAAAAAAAAAAAAAAAAAAGAGGAATACATTTAGTTTAGCCACAGAAATGAAATATAGCAGTCTTATAAATAGAACATCAAAAATTTAAATATTGTGACATATTTTTAAAAACTGAATCTGTAACAAACCACTTCATCCTCAGTGCATTTAATTTAAAAAAAAAAAAATGGGCAGCAGACAGATATTTTTTCTGTAAAATGTTTTATGGTCAAACAGGAGTTTTTCCTGAAGAAAGAAACATTTTATATTAAATATCATTGTGTAAAGAATAATTTTAATATATGGCTTGGTGAAAATTTTAAACTTATGTCACATTTTTACAAATTATGAAAAGAAACATGTGCATTCAGGGGGGTGCATGGTGACCTGGTAGTAAGGTATTAGCTTTGGAACTAGAGTGTTTCAGGTTCGAGACCTGATTCCACCGAAGATCTGTTGTGTATGCAAGTCTGGTGCACATTAAATTCGATTTGGCCAAATGTTCTCTCGTTGGTGTGGAACTTGAGAAGGAGGTGCCTGTTCAGGTGTCGTCTTCGTCATCGGACCGCTGGTCAAAATTACGAGGTTCATCCCAAAATAGCCCTAGTGTTGCTTTAAAATGGGTTGTTAATATAACTAAACTAATTTGCATTCAATGTCGCATTATGATCCACAGTTTAGATATCTGTTGGTTATAGAAGTCATATTTATCGCTGTATGTATACAAAATGAATTTAGCTTTGTAGGGAGCATTTATCCTTTTGATATTTTGTTCACAGAATTATTTTATGTTAATTTTACCCCTTTCTCTTAGTTATTTTTGGCATTTTGTTAAATTCAATATTTTCTTTTCTTTTTTTTCCCCTTCAAAAATTTATTTCTTATTTTCTATTTTAGTATAATATTATGCAGAAGAGTGAGCCTTCTCTTTTAGTTTGAATTACTATCAATAGGAATTAGTGCTCATGATTATGTGTCTTGCAGAATGAAAAAATATTACAAAAGTTTCTATTTGTTTATTTGTTTCTTCCCTTAGAAACAGGCTGTAGATAATACACAAAAAGGCAAGAAACGAGTTAAGGAAGAAAAAACTAGTCCTGATGAGAGTGAAGAAGCCAAGCCTGAAAAAAAGAAAATTCGTTCAGATAGTCCTTCTGAATCTGTGTGTACAGAGAGTAGTGTGTCAAATGAAGAAGTCCCAGTTGATAATGAAACCCCTAGTTCACCGAGTCCTGGAGGTAGTCCTGTTGCAAGTCCTGTTCCCGTACTGCCTGAGCTTCCTGCTCCTCCTGCTGTTGAAAGAGAACCTGAAGTGTATGTTTATTTATTATTATTATATTGCTACTTTGTATACTGATCAATATTACGTTTTGCAATTTCACATGAAGGGTTCATTTTATATGTAAAAGAAAAACTGGTCATTAACCTGCTGTAAATTTTATAAAACTGATATATGTAATGGTTCTTTATTTTGTTTAATAAATAAATCAGTAACTATATTACTCTCTTTATTGATTTCTTGAACTTATTTTTCTGTGAATCATTGCAAATTAAAACTATTTTAAGTATGGTTCATATGCATATAAAGAAAAGAAAAAGGGTGATGTCTTAATATTTAACATTTGCATATAAAAAGATTTTTATTACTAGTTTGATAGATTCAATACTCTAAGTGATGTTTTGATTAATTAATTTGTATTTTTTTTTTTTTTTTCAGTATTTAGTAAAAGTGTTGATATTGATTTTTTTTATCAGCTACTTATATTATATTATTTCAAACATTTCAAAATATTTAAATAAAAAGTGCTCTTTGGTTTCATATCATCCAGTTATTTCATTTGATACTTTTGTTGAGGTTGATTGATATCATTAGTACAAAATATGTAATCATAATCAATATTAACAGAACATTGTGAATTACTTAATTTGTATGAAGTATATAGCAAATCAAGAAAAATATTCCTTTTCCTTTATAAATAATTTGTCTGCAGCTGTTCCTTATATGAAAATTTGATCTTAATTTCTGTTTTATTTATTTATTCTTTTATATAATTTTAGAAAATTTCTGAATAGTTGTGCACTTGTGAAAATAATTCCCTTAAAACTTATTAAACAATATTTATATAAATTTTAAATAAATTACTGTTCCTGTTTTGAAGCCATTTTTAAATATTGATGTCATCTCTTTATGACTGCCATCCTTATGCATATTTGGTATTAAACTTCGATTCATTTTAATATTTTAGGCCACCAGAAGCTGAGACAGCACCTTTAGATGTTGAAATGCCTATCTCAGTTAAAGAAGAATTTATACCTCCTGGTACCCCAGAGCCTGTTATGTGTCCAGTTGAAGTAAAGCAAGAACTATCTGCAAGTGAAGTGGAAGAACCTGAAAATAGTGAAGAATCTACCAATCCATCTGAACAACTAGAGCTTGTAGATAAGATCAAACAAGAAGCTTCACTACCTTCTTACACTCCTTCCCCTGTTCCCTCTCCACCTTGTTACGCTCCTCCTGCTGAAGAACCAGCCCCTCCTGTCACTGAAGAGCCACCTGTTGAAATGACAGATCCTGCATCATACACTCCTCCACCTGCAGAAGCACCCCCAGAAGATTCTCAAGTTCCAAATCCCATGCATTATCCTGGACCTCCACCAAAAAGCATTAAAATGGAACCAGTTGATATTGCTGCCTCTCCCCCACCTCCTCCCATAATCGAACCTGTTCATCACCCACATGCATATGGATCCACTTCATCTTCAACTACAGCTATGTTTTCAAACAATATATCAATCAATCAGTCAATGACAAACAGTTCAGTTTCTGGTTCTATTTCTGCATCATCATCAATTTCTCTTTCATATCATAGTCATTCCAAAATGCCTTATCCAACTCATTCAACACTCATAGCTACCTCACACTCTCAATCATCAATGTCTGCTTTTAATTACAGACCTTTTTCACCTCAATATCCGTATGCACCAGCATTGCCACCCTTCCCACACATGCCGCCACAACCTTTGAAGCATAAATATGGCAATAATACACCTTCACATTCTCCAAACAATACACATACTCCTCCACCAACATCATCACCTTATAATGCTGCTGCTCTCCCACTACATCAGCAATATCAAGAATCACCTCCCCCTAATAAATCTCATTCTCATAATGAGAATTCTTCAAATTTTCCACGAAACTCACAGTCTTCAAGTTCAGTGCAATCACCGCCGGTGTCGTCACATTCTTCAGTGCCTAATCAGTCAGCTTCACATGGATCTTCTAAATCTCCATCTTCATATGGAATGCAAAATCAAAGTAGTCAGAATAGTTCAAGTCAGAAAACGGTACCCCAACCTGCTCATCAGAGTTCAATGTATTCTCAAATAGGAATGAACCAACATACACCTATAAAGGGAAACAGTTTGTCTCATCAGTTGCCTAGACCACATCCGTTATCACAACAACATCCTCAGTCTGGTTTGCCTACATCATCGCAACATTTGCCTCCGACAACATATGTTGCTAACATGCCGCCACAAGTACCATTATCACAAAATCCCCTACACGTATCATCTGAACGTCAGATAGAATCAGAAAAATGCTCTGTTATACAAGAACCAGTTACAATTGAAGAAGAGGAGGAGGTGGAAACTCATTATCCATATAGAGGTCCTAGTCCAGATCCAAGAGTTGAAGATGTTGAATGTCATAGAAGTCAGTCTGCCATGTAAGTATTTTTTGATAAAATTATGTGTCAGTTTGATTTTTAAAACAGTTTATACTAAGTTGTATCACAAAAGCTTATTGAAGTATTATTTTTTTTTAACTATAGAAATAAAAGGCGTTCACCTGACCATTTGTATATTTTTCAATATTACTAACTTCCTTAAATAAAAAAAATAAAAAATAGGGAAAACAGTGTAGATGAAAATACTTAATAAAAATTAATGTAATAGTTTGTTTTTATTATTATTTTATTGTTTACCTAATATTTCAGGGTGTTTTTTAATCCTGAAAATGGCATAGTAAATTTTTGAAGAGAAAAAAGGTTGTAAATGAAAAAAATTTTAAGAAACATTAATCTATATTAAAAAATAGGTTTATTATTGGTTTGTGGTTGGTGATAGTTTATTATTATTCTTACTTGTTCTAACTATTAAAAAAAATATTTATTACCTTAAATAAACAAGTAACAAATTTCTGTGGTACATTTATGTTGTTTGAATGACAACACAAATGTACCATATTGACATTTTCTTTTTCATAGCTTCTTACGGCACTGGAATAGAGGAGAATTCAATTCTTGTTGTCGAACAGATTTGACATTCAAACCTGTACCTGATTCAAAATTAGCCCGAAAAAGGGAAGAAAGGGCCAGAAAAGCTGCAGAAAAAGAAAGAGAAGAAACTAAAGCAGTAAGTTCTAAATTAAATACTTTAGATTTATGTTGAAAATTTGACTATCTTTTCTAATTTACATAAGTGTCTGCTAAACTGCTATGATCCCAAAAGCTGAAATTTTTATAAGGCTATTGTAGTTGGATTGCATAAAAGATTTGGAGAGAAAAGCAGCATTAGATAGATTCTTGAATGTCCTCTGGATGTGAGATTCAGAATGTATGATTCAATATCTGCATTGTATTTATACTGCTGCACATTATATATTTATCATATTTTAAAGTTTTTCATAATAATTCATCTTATTCCTATGAAATTCTATGAAAAATTTATAATCAATTAGCAAGCAACATGTTGAATCACATATTTTTTTGTCAACTAACTACATTGTATATTAGCTCTGAGTTCTTTGGTAATAAATTTTTGACGTATTTTACATTTATAGCCCTTAAAATATTGGAAATTTCATAGACATCAGTTCCAAATGGTATTGAATATTTACAAAAGGAAAATGTATTTTGGTTTTGAAATAGAGAATTGAAAATGCTTGAAATGAAATTTTTAATTGCTGGTTTTAAAAATTAAGTAATTGTTATAATTACTTCTGAAATCCAAATGTATGTTTAAGTAATATCTTAGGTCCTTCAATGAAAACTTTTATATTGTATCATGTCATCCAGCTTATACATTTTAGTTCATTTGAAATGACACTTTAATTTTGTTTCTTAGAGATTAGGTTCCACTCCAGATAATAAACCAGGTTCCAGCTCTCAAGCAGATGGTCACCATATGAGTCCTTTTGATAGACATGTGCAAAGGAATGGGCCTGATACCCCTGCTTTAAGACAACTTAGTGAGTATGCAAGACCTCATGCTGCTGCTTTTCCACCTGGTTATGCAAGACCCGGTCAACCCATGGGGGTGCTGCCTCATGGGATTGATCCTCTTTTACACTACCAGTTAACATCGGGAATGTACGGTGCAGCTGCCAGAGAAAGGTATTTAACAATTCTTTCATTGTTGAATTAAAAGTACGCATGCTTTGCAAGTTATTTAAAATTCTTTATAGTGGTGATATTACATTCTTTTGTCTTTCATTGAATTCTGCAGTACAGCAATTTTGTGACATTGAAAAAGAGAAAGAAAAAAGTAGTATGTTTAATGTGAAGACATTGTGCATTATTTACAGGATTTCTCAGTTTTTAGGAGGCCGAACATTGTGGCTGGGTCACGAGATACCTCATTTTCATGTTTTTTCAGCTGAATGGATGCATAACCAAACAGAGGCAAATATTTTTGTTTCATTATCAGGGTAACAAAGCCTTACGCATTCTTATGACAAATGATTAGCAAATAACTGAATGTCAACACTCCTAGCATATGGAAGCAATCGGTCAGTATAGCCAGTTCATCAGTAGATCTGTGCCGATCGTTTACCGTACCTTATAAAGTGTTTTATTATTGTACATTTTGTTAATTTCAAAGTTTGTGTTTTAATCTGCAAGGAAACAAATTTTTAATATTTAAGGATACCTTATGTAAATATGCTTCTAGGGCATTTAAAAATATGCTGACCCTGGGAGCGTGGTGAGCATACAGAGTACCTTATACAATGTGTTAATTTATTAAAAGTTTGTGAAGTTTTGTATTTTTAATTCTTAATTCATAGTAAAGAAAAAACTAAATCAAAGTTTAAAAAAAGAAAGCTGAAAATTAATTTTTATTATTCTCTTATTAAATAAGAATATATTATATATATTTAGCATACTTGATATATTAATAAATGAATTAAATTTGCTTATACTAAAAAAGATTTTTTTTTCCCCCTCCCTCTATTCATTTCAATTTACAACATTTCCAAAGTTTTTGTGTGAGCAAAAAACTGGGGAGGGAAGAATAAATGTAATTTTTTGTGGAGCTTTTATTTAATGAGCTATTCTCTTCTTCATTTCACAAATTGTACTTTTATTTATTTTTTAAGCTTGTGCTTATTTTTGCACATTTATAATTAGCCTTAATACATTGATGTATTTCCAAAAAAATTAATGTTAATTTCTTTCAGTTAAAATATTTGCGACTTTATAATGCAATTTAATTTTGATAATTTCATTATTATGAAATTATCATTTTGAGGCAGTATTTTGAAACTTCCTAAAAAATCTTCGAGAATAAATCCAAATATTAATCTATGTTAATTAATTTACTTCAGCACCATATTTTGTATTTCTGTGCTATAAATATAAAGTAAATAATAATAGAATGGTCTTCCTAAAAAATTTCGAGAACAAATCCAAATATTAATCTATGTTAATTAATTTACTTCAGCACCATATTTTGTATTTCTGTGCTATAAAGTAAATAATAACAGAATGATAAACTGAAACACTTTTTTCTGCTTTCCTGTAAATGAGGTGAAAATTATGATCTTTAGAATTTTTGTAAAAATAGGTAGGAGTGTATGTATATTCTTTACATATGCACATATGGTAATTTTTTCAGAATTATAGATTTTAACAAACTTTTTAAGTTACAGGTTAGAAATAGAAATGGAGCGAGAGAAACGGGAGAGGGATCTTCATGACAAGCTCAAAGCTGAGTATGAAATGAAGGCACGTATGCCAGCTGGAACTTATGACCCTCATTGGATTGAACTCCAACGTCGATATGCAATGCAGGGTGGACCAGCAGTTAGCTTAGCACAAGCTCATGCAGGTATCAATCATGCACCATTTGGATTATACACTCCTGCCGAGCGAGAGAGACTCGGTATACCACCTAATGTGCCAGTTTCTGAAGCTGCTGCAATGGACCGAATGAATGCAGAACGAGCTCATTCTGAACGCCTTATGTTGGGCACTGACCCTCTGCTACGTTTACAAATGGCAGGGTTAGCTCCTGAACTGCACACTCATGCTCACACACATGCACATGCTCATACACACCTACACTTGCATCCTCATGATGCAGTTTCAGCTGCAGCTGCGGCAGCAGCTGCTATGGGAGTACCAGCTCACCCTGGAATGGAACCTGGTGTTCATCCTTCTGGCTCACATCCACTGTTGCCTCCAACTGGATTTGCAGCTGGGGGTCCTCGTCCAGGAATTGTTCCCCGGGCTGAGCTTCTACACCCAGGTACTGCTGGTATGCTCCGGCCACCATATGATGAGCAGTTTGCACATCAGGTAATTAAGAATTTCTCTGTATAAGAGGTCTCTTGGAATAGTCTTCTCTGTTAAAGAGGAACTATCCTAACATGTTACAGAATTCATTTGAAACATGGCATCCTCTGGCTATAATGTAGAAACATTATAGCCAGAGGAATACTATATATACCCTACATTGCTTATTGATACCTTTCAGCATAACTTCAATTTTCAATAGTTTAATTATTAGTCTATAAAATAATAAAGGGTTTGGTTTGTTATGATTTAGATAAATTTACAAAGAGATTACTAATTTTTGATATTATTTAAAAATAAGAGTTCAAAATAAATTTAATTTTTCTTTGGAATGATTATTTTTCTTTTTTATTTATATTCAAATTTCAAAATAATAATAATTCTTTTGTGGGAAAACTTTTGAAACCTTGCTTCTTTGACCTCTTGAAGGAAAGGCAGTTCTGCATTTGTCTCAGTAATTTCCTTCCAAATTTTGAAATAGAATTAATGCTCTTACTGCCATGTTTACATAATGGCAAAAATCAACATTTTTCTTCTGACAGCACCTTTCTCCCTCCACAAACTGTAGAATAAATAAATGTACTTTGTTACATAATATGCATAATGTTAGAAATCGTTACTTTTCAAAAAAAATTCTTTAAATTGTGAGAAATATCATATTCACTGTATTTTTCTTGAATATTTAAATTTCTAAAAGGAATTCTATTAGATTGTTATCTATTTAGATTTTGTGTGCAAAATTGGACAAATTAGTGATATATTAATACATTGAAAAAAGTTGAGGTACAACAGTTTTGCTATGTTTATGCCACCTTATTATCATAGTAGTATTTAATTTAAGTTTTCTATTATTACACTTGCATTATTATTCATTATCAACTCAAAATTTTTAAAAATTACTTGTGAAAAATCATTTGGAGCTATTTTGCTATCATTATAGTATGAATACAAGTGATCATATAATCATTTTTAAACTGATGCCACATTTATATGGCATTGTTTCCTGATAATATGCATTTTGTAAAAAAATTCTTTCTACAAACTTTTATGGTTCATTCATGTAAAACCTCTTGATGACATTGAATCTTTCTTGTGCATTCCAAGCACTCTTTCTTTGAGAAATTATTAATTTTATCCAGTTTTCCATCTCTGGAATGAGTTAAATTTAATATTATTATTAATTTTGGAATTAATTAAATTTAATATTATTATTAATTTTGGAATTAGTTAAATTTAATAGTGCAAAACCCCGATTAGGCCATGCTGTACCAAATGTAGTGATTAGAAAACTGTAATCTAAATTTGAAATTTTTTTATATTTTATTCTTTGTTACAATCTTTTATCTTGTAATTATACTTTTGCGCTGCTGCCTCTGAACATTGAGCATTAATTCCTTATTGAATTGGGTGGGGAGGCTAATATTTTGTCTTGAAAAAATTGTACTGCAATGTTCAGTAATGAGTTATTCTTCATTCACTTAAAAATTTAAATAATACACTATTGTGTGTTATAAATATCTTTATTTTGAATAATATAAATATCATTATTTTTCATAAAAAAAAGTAAATTTCAAACTATTTGGCAGAAATGTAATAGGATAAAATATTCTATATATGTGCGTTTGTTCCCAATCTTGTTGAGAAACTTATTTTACCATCAAATTTGGAATGAAAATTTTCCAGAGTGTGGATAACTCCATCTTGGTTATCACAAATAATTGAGAATTTATTTATTTTATAGTTTTTTTTTTCAGAATAATTTTTTTTCCATCATTTGCCTTTTCCTCTAAAAACTTGTAGCAAATATTGCTATTGAACCGTGTATAACTGAAGTTATCAAGGACCATATATTTAGCAGATTGTTTTAGAACATAATTCAATGCTGGAAACATTATTAGTCTATTATCCATCCTTTCATGAAAGAAATGCAAATGTGTCCTTCTCCTCTCCATTATTCTATAATTATACTTCATTTTAGTTCATAGATTTTTTTTTTTTTTTTTTTTTTTTTTTTTAATTTCCTTATTCATCCTTTTGCTTAAAATATTTTTTTGCATTACATAGTATTGAAATACGGAATTAATTCTTATCTCATGTTGTATTCTTTTAGATGCTTGCCCAACATGAGCACTTACAGCGACAAATTTTCATGGAGAGAGAGCGGTATGCCCACATGGGTGGACCAATGGGTCATCCTTCACCATTAATTTCTCAACATGAAGAATTTTTAAGGTAAGCTCCTCCCCCCACCCTTCTTAAAATACATTTGCTGCCCTTTACTATTTTCTTTATAATAAAGTGAATATCAAACATTTTTGCCTAAATATTAAGAGTTTTTTTTTTTTTTTTAATTTAAACAGATTTTTAACGACATTACTTTTTATTATCTGGAGAAATCACATTCTCTTGCATCTAGTCTGAAATAGTTTGAGAAAATAAATTTAGAAGTGTGGGTTTTTTTGTTTTTTTTTGCTACTTTTTAAAAATGTATATTCTTAGAAAATTATTGTTATATCTTGGATATAAAATAAGAATTAACAGGATATTGAAAATGAGTGACTGTAAGCATACAAAATTTTATCTTAAAGTCACTAAGCTAATACCAATAAAGAAAGTATATTATTCAAATAAATGTTTTGTAGAGTCATATCTGTAAACAAGAACATGAAATATTGGTTATTGTAAGAAACAACTTTCATTCTCATATTTAAAAAAATAAAAAAATTCAGTCTGAAAGACCTTTTATTGAAATTTCAAGACAAAAATGTATTTCAAACAAATTAAGAATTCTTTAAAAAGAATGGCAAATCGAAATTTGTGTGTGTGCGTCAGTATTCCTCATTTAAATTGAAGAATTGTTGACCAGGGATGCCTCAGTTTAGGTTGACTTAGATTTTCATCCATTTTTTCCTTGGAAAAAAAAAAAAAAAGGATTTTTATTGGTGTGGCTATGTGATCGTGCTTTTGATTTTCAATCTCTTATTCAATAAGAGATTTTTCTTGTTATGAAAAGTGGCTGTAGACCATGCTTTAATATGTTGGATTTTATTGAAGGAAATATGTTCAGTGGTATAGTGGCAAGAGACAAGAAAGTGGGCATAAATGTTCTAAATCAATCTCAGAAAGACAAATTTTAACTGTATTTATTCATTTCTTATAGCTAAATGTAACAAAAAAAAATTTAAAGAATGATGTCAAGAGTATCATTTTCAGAATAATACCTACATCAATCAAACAATACATTTATTATACCAGAGATAGCCACTTGAGACTGAAAAAACAAATTGCACTCCAGGTGCTGCTTAACCATACTATGCCATTTATTTCTTTTCAAAAAAATATTAAAAATAAATACCATGTTGAAAGTTTATTTATTGTCAATTTTAGGAACATTTATTGATAATTCTATATATTGTTTAGTAATACAACTGTTTTCTTTCAGACAACAACAACAAAGAGAACGAGAAATCAAATTAAGAACTCTAGAAGAAGCTGCCAGAGGAGGAAGACCACCTATGAATTAAATTTTAATCCTTATGTACATATAAAACGAAAGAAAATTCCTTTCTCAGACTTAATGAAATATATGAATCTATTTATATATTTCTATAAATATATAGGATTATTATAACTAGCTAGTCTAGTTGACTTTCAGTATTTTTTATCATACTAAACATTCTAAAATTCATATTTTATGGTGGTTCAAATAAAACATGAGAATATGCTTTTAACATTATGCATTTGTATTTCAATTTAATTTTTTTAATGAAATAGCACTTTTTTTTTTTTGTATATTATTGATAGTTTAATTATTTATGCTTAAATATGCCCGTTTGGAAGATTTGTTTCTAAGAGTTAATTATTATCTAACTTATACATTTATAAATTTTCACTTAATTATTAGAAAAATAAAACTATTAATATGTTAAATATTTAGTTGGTTTCAGTCTTCAGCTGAGTTTCAGCATTATTAATAAACTATCTTCAAAACTGTTTTATGCATTATTATTTTATATTGTACATTTTGTTTCTTTTTAGAATATTTTGACTTTCTTGCATAAATGCATAGAGCATAAATTTGTCTTTTGAAAAGCAGTTTGTCAAATTTGATATTTTTATATTATCTTAAATATTTTTATTTTTAATCAAATTTTTTAAACTGTCTATTTCTCTACTTTTTGTTGTGTAAGTTAAAAGAAAGTGCTATTTAAATGTTAAGTTATTATACTATGTAAAAGGGGGGAAAGGCATTAGTTGGATGTAAACATTAATGCCTGATATTAATTCTTCTGCAAAGGCAATTTTCTAATATAGAGGAGAGTAATTTTTACTTCTTGAAATGTTTGCTAAAAACAGATTTTGTGTCGTTAAAGAAAGTTATTCGTATTCAAAATCAATAAGTATCTGTATTTAGGAGGAAAATATTTTTTCTGTCAGTGTTTAAAATATAATTTGAAACTGTTTTCAATCTTTAGAAAATAAATTTTACATCCTAACCCCCTTCTCTCTTTCTCTCTCTGTTGACTTTTGCTTTAATCATTTAAATTGAACTTCGCAAACCAGTTGGTGATAATGCAATATAATTTTTTTCTTTGATTTATCATTACCCTAATAAAGCCTATTTCATGCATAGTATAGTTGAAATTTTTCTACTAACTTAAAATATTGATTTTAAAAGGAATTTTTAATAATTTATTGCCTGTTTTTAATAATATTTTGAGATACATGTGTTTAGGTTTAAATTCACTATTATTATGAATCCTTACAACTTACCAGATTCAATGAAAATTTCTTGAGAGCATTCATAATTTTTTTTAAAGAGCATTTGTGGTTGGTTCTAAATTGCATCCATCACAAGACATTATTAAATCATTTTCATTTTGGACTGTAATGAAGTTTTATCTTTTCTCATTAGCTCAAAAATCCCACATCCCTTTTCAACAGTAAAAAATTATACATTCTGTCTATTAAGATTTTATTATTGTGAACTGAATTCAATATATATTTTTTTTCTTTTAAAAATTTAGTATATATTTATGATTTAAAAAAATTGTTAACTTCATGTTTCATTTCGCTTCCTGTGTTCATTTTTTCATACATGAATAGGGTTTCATGGTTTTTCAGACCCGGTTTTAAAAAACCGGGTTTTTTAATGTAAATTTGTCAGATTTGAAAACCGGATTTTAAATTAAGAAAACCGGTTTTCCGGAACGCCTGGATATTCCTATTCTTCTTCTTCCTCAGAAGAAAAAAAAAAAAAATGAATTTTATTGATTGGGGCCGATTTATCTAGCAGCTGAAGGCTTAGGGCGAAGTCATGCCAATTTATTAACAAGTGTAGGTATATTTGAATTTCTGTTAAATGAATTTAAAAATTTAAACGCTGAAATAAGTTTGAAATTATTATATGATTTAGAAGAGCAAATTCAAGAAAGAAGACAAGTAGAATTAGCAACTCTTTTGCTGTATTTGGAATATCCACAAAACATTTTTAGTTCAGAGAAGTCTAATGTACTTTTTTTAGCTTCAAAAACCGAAATTATTAATTTATCAGGAAAGATATTGTCTAGAATATTTACAAATTCTTATGTGGAATGTAATTCTGATGAAGTGTAAATCGAAGAAACTACTCATCAGAGTAATGCTTTTTTTAAAAGAAGTCATGGAAAAATCAGTTCATAAATTTCTTGAAGACCCTGAAGAAAAACTTACAAATCCAAAGACACTGAAAACTGAATTTTCATTAATTGAGGTAATAAATAATAGAAAAAAAAATAAATTTGTTATTTGATGCCATGAAAACTATAAAATCAAGTTTAGTAGCTAGTAAATACTTTCTATTTCAGGCAACATTGTGTCCAAAAGAAGAACAAAACTTAGCCACCGTTCAGTGGATATTTTAAATTTTTTAAAATCCTATTATCTTAGCAGAAATTAAAATTGGTGAAAATAATATAAATATTATTTCAAATTTTTGTTTCAGTTTTCGTTATTTTGTGTAAATAGTATGTATATGTAATCCTTAATTTTATTTTTTATATTTTGACTTTGATATTGATTTCGATTTTCAATGTTTTATATAAATTAAATAAAATATTTTTCCTTTTTTGATCTCTTTTTTTTTTTTTTTTTTTTTTTGGACAAAAAATCGAAAACTGGCTAAAATCGTTTTTTTGGAAATTTTGAATTCGAAAACCGGTTTTTATATAAACCCTATACATGATATACTGAAAGCTGATCAAATAGAGTTGCTTACAAATTATGTAGTTTTTATTATCTTAAACTTCATTGTAGAATGTTTTAGTCCCTTGTTATAAAAAGTAGAAGTCGAATAAGTAATTTTTTTTATTTTATTGATTTATTTATTTATTTACTTGCATTTTATACATTTGCTTTATCTGCTTTTTGAATGATGAAAATATAACATATTTCTATATTAGTAAATATTGGAGTTTTTGATTTTTTATAGGTTATTCATAAAAGTTTTATAACCAGAAATATTGCCATTTATTTATTGTTTATATAGCATACATTTATGTTCACTCCATATATTTTGAGTGTTGCAATTCTCAATCCCACCAACAGTTTGGCAATCAAAACACTAACAATATATCAGATTCTGCTTCCTAATATCAGGGAAGTTATGTTTAATTAAATCTGCAAAATCATTAATTTAAGTATCTGCAATAATTTTCCAACATATGAGCAGATAATTAAAGATTTCTTATACATGCTTCCTTTTATTTAATTGCAAAACAGAATGATATATTATGAAATAACATTTTATGTAATGAAATATTTTGATGTATTTGTTGCTTATGTCATTTATTTAAAGTTCAACACATATTGACGATGACACTTTCATTGATCTTAATCTTTCATTTTAAAGTTCATTGATAAGTTGCACTTTAATTATATTTTATTGTAGTTTATAAAGTTAGATGATTTTTAGAAGTTTGCTGTTACAGCTTTTTTTTTTTTTTTTTTTTTTTTTTAATATTTCTATTGTTTGTAAGATTGTAAATAATTGAATAAATCATGTTCCATCTTGTTAAGATACTTTTCTTATCACTGAACAATTTTAAGAAGGAAATTCACTGCAAGATGGTGTTACTGAATATTAAGTGTTAGAAGATATATGTTTGTTTTGTTTCCTGAATGAAATGCCCTATCTTAACTTGAGCCCAGAATTGTTTTAAAAAGCATTGTGCAATTAAATGAATTGATACATTTATATGTTGCATTTTGTTTTATAAATCTGAATATGTTATGATGTTTATAAAATAATTTTATTATTAATTTTACTTCATAAATTTTAACCTATAAATTTTATTGGCTCACCTTTGCATTGTATCACTACTTTAGCTTTCATGTCTGTGTGATCAATTTGATCAAATCCGAAGGTTACACATTATATTTATTGTATTTCAGTGGTTTAACTTTCTACTATTACTATAAAAAGTAAAGGTTTTTATTTAGTATATAAGATTTGTTAGCTGATTGCATCGTCAGCTAACAAATCTATTGCACGCATAAAAGTATATATATATGACTAATTTTCAGAAAAAGGTTGTTTAAATTTAATTTTCTTCGATAATAAAAATTGGTTATCATGAATTTTAGGTAATTACTGAAATTGTAAATATTACTTTAAAGTACACTTTAGATAGATCTGTTATATGGCAATTATGTACTTTTCGATATCTATGGAATGCTTACCTGACTATCGTACAAATTTTTACATCCATTATATAAATTGGATTTTTTTTAATGTTACTTCAGAATAATTTAATGCATTTGTAAATGGAAATAGGAGCTTGAAATTCATCCCTCCTCTTACATCACAAGTTATTTCCCATGAAATTCCTTTGTTTAATGATTAAAAAGGATAATGAAAATTTTAATTACTACTTTTTCAATAATTTTTACTCATTACCTTGAAAAATGGATAATTTGTATTCTTTATAAACCTATTAACAGGGAATAGATATATAGTTAACTGAATTATACTTCTTTAATGAAGCCAGACTATGCATTTATATATATATATATATATCAACTCTGTATGAATCCCACGTCCTTCATGAAACAGTTTTTATTCTTATCCGTTATGGGTATGAAATAGTGTATTGCTGTGTGAATGGGAACAATGTGTTTCTTTAAATAATTGAAAGAAACCTAGTCATTTATATGATCAGTTTTTCTTTTCTGGGCACTTTACTCTTGAGAGTTTTATTTAGAAAAAAGGATTCTTATGAAACAAAGCATGTTGTAAATTTTCTATGCTCAAAAGAGTTTGTCTTCATATTTCCTTGTTGAAATAAATTATGATTTATTAAAAATTAATTTATATATGATGTATATAGTTAAATAGTTTTGTCTTGTATCAGTTACAATAACCATAAAGTGATTCAAGAACTTATATTACTTTGAATATTTATTGTCTATTATATAAAGTTCTTGCTTATAATCCAGTTCAATGAAGTCTCGTACAGACTGGTCTGATGTAATTTTACATCAATCATTTAAAATTTATTATTTTCAGATAAATTTGCTTAATATGCTGTGGTACTTTATGTGGAGCAATATTTAAATGTATATATGTGATTCAACTATGATTTGTAAAATGTGTACTTGCGTGTAAATAACTTCATGTGATTTGAAAAACATAGTGTTATAATTTTTAAATGTGTACAGTTTTTTAACAATTAAAAAATATTTGTAGTTGCAGCTTGTAGTATATAAAAAAAAAATAGCTAAGGGTGTGATTCAAATTTGTTTTCTTCGAAATTCTGTAGATTTTAAACTAAGATGTAATAAAATATTTTATACAAATCTGGTTTCTGATTTGTTTATATGTCTTTACTGAGATATCTTTATATGCATTGTGGGTGCTTTTTAAATTATTTTCTTCATCATATTCAGTTCAAAGCAATAGTAATAAATGTAACTGTAACCAAATTAATTTGTAAATTATTCATAACTTAATTTTTGTTCACATTTAATTTCTAAAATAAAAGAACTTGTCTAAATCAAAGCTGATGAAGCTATTTGATTTAAAGTAAATTAGGTCTAAAACTGATGGTAAAGATTGTTTATTAATTATATATTATCTGTTAAAAGTAATTTCAGTAAAACAGTATGAAACACTTAGAATGTAATGTAGTGCTGCTGCATATATTGTATTAACATATAGCTATCTAGTGAATAAGGGTCTTATAAAACTATTCACTGACATTACATAAAATATATTAAACTAATAAAAATTTTTAGTTTTGACTTCAAATTTAAATAAAAAAAAGTTTCTTTGCAATTGGATTGTAAACAGCCAATCCAAAAATACATTATAGAATGAAAATTTTAATAGGATAAATCTAAGTTCTCGTCTGGTAAAATTATAAGAATTTAAAAAAAAATTTATTATTTGTATTGAAAATTAATGTTTAAAAAGGCATTTGAAAAGAGGCTTAGTAACACCATTATTATTATTAATTCATATAATTGTTTACATTTAAGAAATCAACACTTATAAACTGATTTGTTTTGTCTGCAAATTTATGATCTTGTGAAATCATATAATTGTCCTCAAATCATGAAGAAATTTTCTGAATACAAAACTGTCTCGTACTACATCCTTAATTACAAACACTAAAGTTATATATATTTTTTAAAAATTAATAATACACTGTGATGAAAAGATTGAATTCCTAAAGGAAATCAAGTTGACAACTAATTAAATTGTCCGGCTTATTTAATGGAAAATCTTAAGATTCCTCTTGATTTAGGTTCCAAAGCTAATGCACAATATTGAAAAAGCAAATCAATATTCAAAGATTCCTCTTGATTTAGGTTCCAAAGTTAATGCACAATATTGAAAAAACAAATCAATATTCATTCAGAATCAGCAAAAGAATTAAGTTCATGAATGTTTGAGAGTTCTATATAAGAATTGTGAATTGATTAGTCTTTTCAAAAGTTATTTCCCTTGTATGATCAAATAAATTTTGTTTACAAAAATTTTAGTCAAGAATAATGAAATTTTATGCAATAATTACCTTATTATTTATATAATTTGAACATTTTTTTTATAACTTAAATGTAATTTATATAGAAATTAATTCATGTTCTTCCAAATGTTAAACATTTCGTAAAAGAATAAATATCTATAATTTTAGAAAATTTGATTTTATATTGCTTTCTATTTCCTTTGTCAAACTAAAATCTAAAATGGGAATGAGTAGTTGCAGAAGAAAATTCTCTTCTATTTTGTAGAAATGAAACTTATATATTTAAAAGTAATTGGCAAAAACGGAAAATTAACATCCAGCATCTTAACTAATTTTGTCAATTTTTATTTTATGTGAAAACTTGTTACTTCTAGAAATGTCATCGAAGGTCTTATCTTTCAGAACTCTCCAAAATAATACTTGGACTTCCACAGAACAAAACTTTAATAAACAAATGAATTAATTTTAACACTCAGCAAGCATAGTTTACCAAAGCTCCATGTTTATTGTGAAAGTTCAAAGTTTATGTTCATATGTATTTCAAGAATATGTAAAATATATATTTTGGAAATTATTTATTTTAAGTAATATCTAATTTATGGATCTGCAAATTTTTATGTAGAAATTCATGACAATTTTGCAGCTAAAAGGTTTTCGCTTCCCTTCCCCCTGATTATTGAAAATATGTACTCTAATTCCAATGCAATATTCTGAGTAAACAAGCTGGTTACCAAAGATAACAAGTAAAAGTAATTTCTAATGATTGAAAAATTCAACTTATTTGTTAAATATGAAAAAATATGTTTTTAAAATGCTTCTTAGAGTTTTGTTCAATAGAATTTCTAGACTTTGGTTAATGTTAAAAATAAATCTCAAGTTCATTTCTAATTCTTACTAAGAAAAATTGGACAAGGTTGTACAATGGATATTTTGATATTGTATTCTATGATAATATCAGTGCTAGGTAACAAAATTCTTGACCAGAAATTTGAACTCCTGGAAGATGTAAAGAAAGAATAGCAGCAAGAAAACATGCTACCAATAAATACTTTAATATTGATAAAATTTACATTATACCATTCTTCTAATTCTCATTCATGTTTCAACTTTATCATAACCTATAGCTTTTAACACAAATGTTTAACTGGTATTAATAAAAGCTATGGTTCCCAACTTTTATACTTTCTAAAAATGACAAAAAAAAAAAACTATACAAGTGGGCTTGAAAAAGATATTCAAGGATGCATTTCATAAATTATAATAAAATCATTTAGAGATTTTTACAATGCAAACCTGTCCCAATATTGAAATGGAAATTCTACATATAATCAGAGAAGCTAAGAAATTTTATTCTTCATCACTTTCTTCTTTCTCTTCTTTTTGATCTTCGGCTGCTAATCTAGCAATTAATTCTTTTGCAGGTTTGAAAAACCCCGAGGTCTGCACCCCGCACACATAACAACGAGTACTTTTCTTATAATTATCTAAAGCACATTTCTCACAAAAATAATGATCACATTTAGTTTTCACAGGATCTTTAAATGAGTCTCGACAAATAAAGCATTTGAAAGGTAAATTATCTTCATCTGAACTAATCTCATACTTTGAAGGATCTTCATCCCCATAAGTATTGTTTGCCATTTCCAGCTCTAATTGCCATCCTTGTTTATAGTCTGATCTGTCATGCATAAACTTACAACTGTCCCCAAAACCACAAAATCCTGTTTCTTTGTAATCTTTACAAATATCAGGCTGATAATCCCAGCGAACAGTTGACCTAATATTATCAGGAGCTCTTATAGGTCCTTTTCGAACCATTCCACTAGATGCATTTCCTTGAGCTGTATCTTTCTTAGTAATATATTGAGTATAATTATTCATTCCTCTATATATCTTATCATCTGGTTTACCTTTCAACTCTTCATTTATTTTTTGAGCCTTTTCGAATATCGTTTGAGCGTCTTTGTCCTTTTCTGTTTCAGTTTGTACATATGATGTAGCTCCCATATCAGATGGACCTGCAGGTGCAGCACTTTTATCAGATTTATAACTGGTGATAACAGTTTCTTTATCACTGTCACTGTCAGTTACTGCTTTTGATTCACGATTTTTATTTTTGTTAAGGTTAGTACCTTGTATCATAGGATTGTTAATTTTCGTTATTTTTTCCTTTCTTACAACTTTCGTCTCATCTTCACTGCTAGAGTCCTCGTCTTCACTAGCTTTTCTCTTTCGTATATTTCGTCTTGCTGATTTCTTGAAAGATATGCCTTCCATACTTCACAGATAATAGAAATCTAATGATTTCTAATTAATCTAAGGTAAATAAATCGACTTTACAATGATATGTCTAAAATTGAGTACAACAAACGTATACCAAAACAACGCGGCTTCAAACAAAACAAACCATTCAAATAAACATTAATGTTACTGCTGCCAACTTTCCAAAGAGTTATAAAAAAATATATTAAAATGTAGAAAATTGATATCAGATTCAATTAGAAAAGCTTATAGATAGAAATATTTTTGAATTTTGCTTACCATTTTCTCATGATTTTTATATTAGTAATACTTTTATGAAATCAGAGTTAAAAAGTGAGGGAGGAATAAAAATCAATTTTATGCTTCGATGTCTTGCACTGGTGCTATGAGCAATTCCACCAATTAATTTATGATGCAAGAGCTTAACTGCAAACATGACTTCAAAATGAAAGAAGTAAACATAGAATTTGAAATTTACCATGTGTTAAAGCCAAAGCATGTGGTTAATCTATCTTCTTGAAATAGCATAATTTATATTATTTTAAAGAAATTGGATAATTGAATTGCTACCCATCGATCACAATAATAATCCTCCTGTTGTTTGAAGAAAAAGATGGCTGACCGTGTTGCCGCTGATGTTATTTATAAATCTCTCGTTCAAAATGATGATGCATTAACTCGTTAGTAATCTATTTTGTGATTTTTTTATTCGTTTTTTCTGTTATTGTTTCTTAAAGGATTTCTTAATTTTTCTATAAAATAAGAGTTAGTGTATTTTTTGTTGTATTTTCTTTGAAAACTTATTAACTGAACAGAAGGACTGATATCCTATAAACGCTTGACAATACAGTGGGAGCTATCCAATTTAACTTCTTATTTAATCAATCGCTCAGCTATCTGAAAAATTTTCTTTTTGTGTATTTTCATATTAAAATTGAAAGCTGGTAACTATTTTTAACTATTAAAACTATTTTTATGTAAATTCTCTATTGTATGACAAAAACAAATTTTCTTTTGACTAATAGAGAATACAGTGCTATCATCAAACTGTAAAATTTAATGTGTATTCAGCTTATGAAAGAAATTGGTGATAAAGTAGAATTTCTGAGGTAGTCTTCTGTTTGCTTCATAAAGATAGATTATTATTTTTAAAGTAGATTTATTAGATAAATATTATTTAAACATTTTCTCTTCTCTGCCTTTTCTACGAAATTAATCATTTCAAAGAGAGTAAGATGATTTTTTTTTTTTTTTTTGTAATTGAAGTAATATTAATATTTTACTTGTATTGTGTCTGATTGAGAAATAATTCACAATGGTAATTAATAAGTACTAAATTGTGAATACTCGTAGATGCCACTTTCAAGGTCTTTTTATCCCCTGCAGACCAGTGCTGAATTTTCTGTTCTGCTAGCAGTAGTCCCTAAAATAAGACGACGTTTAATTAATAAATAAAATTGATTAATATAATGTATGGGTCATTTTCAAAATTCGGTGCCATTTGGAAATTGAAAAGACAAAAATAAAAAATTTTTAATTAGTACATTTTTTTTAATATTATTAAACAGACATTATTTCTGTATATTACTTGAATATTTTTGATACATTTTTTTCTTTTATATATTTTTAATTGATGTTTTTTTGGTCAGATATGATGAAAATTGTCATGTCTGTTACCGGACATTTTTCTTGTAATTTTAGTATTTAAGTTCAGTGTACAATAATGTAAAGCTATATTTAATATAAGTATAGAGTCATTTTACCCATATAATAAAGACTTTCGAATAAAAAAATATTTCTTATGGTATTTTTATACTTTCGTTTGTCATGTCTGTTACTAATATAGAATTCTTACAAGGATTTTTTTAATATAAAATACTATAAAAAACAATTAATGCAAAATGTCTGTCATTCTTATATATACTAGGCAAAGTCAATTAATATGTAACTCTAATTGTAGCAATATTATGTCAATTTAAACTTTTTAAGGAAAATTTTGAAATGGTAACAGACATAACACAAAGTAACAGACGTGACACTGAGTAACAGACATGACATAAATTCAGGAGCCAAATTTTGATGTAAAGCTTGAAAGATAAAATTAAGCTAAAATGTGTTTCTCTTTTAGTACATAACTTTTTACTATAAAATAAAAAAAAATATGTATATATTATTTGAAATTCACAGATACAGAATTGAAACATGTGTACACATTTTATTTTTTAGTATTTTCTTGAGTTACAATGCTATTTATTCAACATCATATTTGGAGAGATCCACATCAAATATTATAATTGGCAAAAAGAGCATCCAGTTAGATTTGGATTTGGAAGTTTCATTACAATATCCTCTGCTTCAATATTATATTCTTTATCATCCTCTCAAAAGAACTTTGCATGATTCCTGACTTTTTTTAAATATTTAACTGTAAAATTGTTGTCCTGGATGTCGATTATTTCTGAAACGAAATATTTTATCGATCATTTACCCTCCAATTTTACAAGTACGAAGCTTCCTTCTTGAATATCTTGTTGAAAATTGTTGGATAAAGGAGAAGAAAAAGATTTACAATTATTTTCTGCATTATTTATTTTCATGGCTGTGCTTTCTTGTTCATTTTCTTTTAATGCAAATACATTAACTGTAAAACAGTCAGACATTTTTCTGTCTGCAGAAACAGCTTAAATCCCTAAAAAACATTGAGTCATTCCCAAAAGAAAAAATTTGATGTACGCTCATCGTTTCTTTTAAAACCGGAATATCAGATGGAATTATTTTTTTAAACATTTCTACATCTGTTTCACAGATATAATGAAGCTGAATGTTTGTTTTATTTATTAAAACATTAAACAGAGTTTTTGCATCAGGTATATCTGTCCCCTGTGCAACTATTTTGTCAGCAGCTCTCTTAATGGCTACCCCTATTCCATCAGCAGCACCCTTGCCGTGACCAGCCTCAAAAAAAGACCATGATCCATACTTATAACCATTATTTGCTATATGCTCATTCCAAAGGAAGAAATTTTTCTTCTGCCGATATTGCGTGGTAGGGCCATCAGAAAAAAAGTGGATAATTTCAACTTCGGGGGAAATTCTCTTAAGCTCGTTGAATATTGGCTGAAGGTGAGCCCAAATTGCTGCAGGACCATGGTCGTAACATTCGGAAATTGTGCAGAACGAAATTGGTTCATGCTGGTTTCTTTGATATAAAACACCAGTATGCAGAGTTGCCTGCTTTCTCGATCCTCCGAAATGAAATGCCTGCACTTCTGTAGCATGTTTGCACACGTAATTTTCAGAAATAAAGTTTAATAAAGCAAATGATTTGATAACATTGCAAACATTAATCAATTCAGTAAATACAATGTGATAATAAAAAACAAAGAAGATAAGAGAAAAAATGAAAAACAAACAAACATGCTCTTTTAAAAAGTAAGAACTTACATTTATTCCCTCCCCCCCCACCCTTAAAAAATTCTTCCTAAAATATCAACTAAAATTTAAACAAAACAAACCCAAAAATTGAACCATATTTCAAATCTTGAAGCATGTCAAGTCTGTTACCAAGATTGTCATGTCTGTTACTATATAGAGTAACAGACATGACATTTCAGAGTACAAAAATTAAGGAAACTAAATAATTCCATAAAAACATGAAAATAAATTTTAATTAAAATTAAAAACCTAAAAATCTAAATTAATCAGTTGAATAAATTAATAAATAAATATATTTTATACAAAATATTAAGGTAACAGACATGACATGCAATAAAAATACTTAACACAAAAAGGCTTCAGCTTCTTCAATCAAACATTCAAGATGGCTGCTTGCATTTCTTTATTAGAACATGTTTTACTGGTATACAAGTGTTGTCATTTCAAAATTTCAATCTTGTTGCTTAAAATGTTGAAAATATTGTATGGTAACAGACATGACTTAATGTCTGGACAGCTGTATTTAATTGGTAAAAATCATCTATTCTTCTTAAAAGGTTATTAAAACCTTCTTTATAACATAATTAAAAGTATATTTCACAATAAAAAAATATGTCAGAATAAAAATTTTAATTTTTGGAAAGTAATGCAGCAAAAAACATTTTGAGTTTTATGATTTGGACAGCTGAATTTTTGTTTCCTCTCAACTTCTTTATTAGAAAAAAAAATAAAAAATCAGATGAATTATTTTAATTTTATTGTTTCTCCACTGGAAATTGCCTGCTAAAAAGCATGGTACAAAGAAAAATCATTTAAACTTTATAACATCTTGTAAAAAAAATGTGTTTCACATGGACAACAAATGGCACCGAATTTTGAAAATGACCCGTATATAAATATTATAAACCATTACAACCTTGAAATTGATTTATAGATTACACTCCTGAGTGTCTGGCTCACGACTATCCAGCTTCCATATTATCTGGCCTAGTTTTCTTTTATCGTAATTAAATGAGGAAGGCAAGGTGTTGCATTGGCAACATTGTCAAGGTATTGAAAGCAGGTGTCTGCCACAATTCTCCTACTTGTCATGTGCAAACTATAAGTTGTCACAGAAAAAAAGCTGCGTTCTGCTAGTTATTCATTGTTTCGTTAGCCTGTAACAGATCTCATTTATTGGGGCTATTCCTGATTATAACTGAACAGTATGTTCAGTATTCTTAAATTGTTCTTGGAGTATGCTTAATGTTTCTTTAAATGTACCACCGTGAAGATTTCAAAATGGATGGTGAATGAAAAAAAAGTTGAAGTGACTATTGAGGAGAAATTATGCTCTATACATCGGCTAGACTCTGGTGCAACATCAAAAACCGGCAACTGCTTTTATAATTCACCAGGCCTCATTCATATTCTACTTGGATTGAGATAAATGGAGGGCTTAGTGCTCAGTAAGAAGTAAGAAGATAATATTATAACAGTGAGTTTTAGTAATAAAAACTTTGACTTTTGGAATTGGGGAGCAAAGAAATGAGCTCATAAAACTCCAGCCTATTTAGCTTGCCCTTCCACCACATTAGGCTGGATATTCGGGAGTGTACTGTAGTTTAAAATCAGAATTATTGGTTTCATTCAAGAATCTGGATATGATTAATTATAACTTTCTGAGTTATAAATCTTTTTTTTTTAATTGAAGTACTTAATCTGAATACTGTAACACTAATGATTCTATCCATATTGTTCATCACTTTTTTGACTTCGAAAAACAAATCTCTCTTTAAATTTAGTTGTGCAGTAGAATTACTGCAGTATTATTTAGTGTAGTAAACAATCAATAGAATGCTATCAGCCAACAAAATACCAAACACAATGTATATGACTCATTTTCAAGTATGTTGATTGAAATGAGAAACGATGTAATTTATTAGAAATCATTATATATCTCAGAATTGCATAGGTGATTGTGATGAGATCTCATCTTCAGTATTGAAAGTTTCCAAATTTAAAACCTATATGTGAAAACCTTCTAAGAGTAGCTAATACAAATTCAGACTGTTCAGATCAGATGTCCTTTTATGGTGTAGCCAGAACTTTGGAAAGGAAGAGAGGCCTCTTCCTCATTATGTGAATAAGAAAATTACAAGATCAGTCCCAAAATAATCCTCTTAAAAAAAGATGTAATATAATTAAGTGCAGAATTTCATAGACCTTGTCATGTAAGGAATGATGCTAAAAATTTTGTATATTTACTTGTATGAAAAAAAAAACATAATTTATCTTTTTAAAACGATTATGAATTCAGTTTCCACTGATAAAATATAATCTGTAAATCTCTATATGAAAAATGAATTCTAGAATTCCTGCTTCCCCTTCCCCCCACTCCCTTTTTTTTTTTTTTGCATTAAAATTTTTAAAAATATTGAATATAAGCTTATACTTGAGCATTAATAAAAATTGTGTGGTTCTATTTTTATTTAATTTGATTAAAAACCAAGCAAAATATTTAATTTATGTGTGTGAGAAGGATAATTTCTTGAAATATTATTATTCAAAAATAGGTTTTACTTCATTCTATAACTTTAAAAAAAAGGATGTATATCTTTTTAATAATACCATTTGTGCTGTCATACAATTTTTTCAAAAAAATTTTATGTTATTTTTAAATATGATTTATAATTGTACTTTCATTGCTGCATTGTCATAATTTACTTAGTTAAAAAATTTCAAATTTGCTTTTAATTGCTCATCTTGTTTTTGTTTTAGATTTGCAGCATTTTGTTCGTCAAGCCGAAGAGTTTCATGCTAAAGATTCTGATTATGATGTTGTAAAAGAATATTTAAAGTTATCTGGTAATTGCCATGAGCTAGGACAGTATGTGAAAGAACTTGCTACATGTGACTCTCACCATGTAAGTATAATTTCTTATTGAAAATACTTTCTTAATTTGACATGTTTTGATATTTATTCATTCTTTATTTAACATCATTTTTTTCTTATGTTTAAAATAAATAACTGTAAATAAACTCATTGATGATAATTATATATATATATATATATATATTATCAGGGGATTTTCAGGTCATGAAGAATTATCATTAGACTTTCTTGTCTGCATTCCCTCACAGAAAAAATCCCTTTTTTTTTTAATCCCTGCCTGAGAGTGACCCTTGAAAAAGTCTTCAGGCCGGATTATTTTTTTATTTGGTTTATTTTATTTTCCTATTAGCTTGATTTTAATACTTTTATCTCAGTTCATCTGTGTTTTAGAAGTAGCTGCATTTGCGCTCTCTAAATATTATGAAGTTTTTAATGTTCCTTTTTTGGTTTTAGTTTGAATAAGAAATAATTTTTAGTTGCGATTCCAAAACTATTTCGTTTCGTTTTCAAAATATTTTACTTTAGATTGGTTATTTATATATATATATATATATATATATATATATATATATATATATATATATATATATATATATATATATATATATATATATATATATATATAAAGCATATAATTTTTTAATCAGAAGGCAGTTTCGAAGACAGTGTAGAGACTTTCAATATCTTGACATTGTTTTATTTCATCTCAGAGAAGCACACATTATGTACAAGCAGGAGCAACAAGCACACACACAACATAGAAAGAAATGAGGAAAAAGCTCATAAACCTTTTATTCCTGGTCTTATATACTGTGATGTTTTGATAGGGATTTCCATCGCTTGTCAGTCAAAAAGCAAGGGAAACACATGGATCTTTTAGAAGAATTTGTAAAGTCAGCAGTATTTTGTCCCTACACGCAGAGCTTGTGAAAGTGTCGGCGTTTAGCCGATTCAGTAATTTTGTAAAGCTTCTCTTGAATTAATTGAGAAAGTGGAATTGGATCTGGAATTAAGAGAACATCCCAGAATGAAGTTACTATGGGCTAAATTAAGATAAAACCTTGGAAATTAATTAAACTGAAATTAGAGTTAAAAATATCATTACATATATAGAGAGAGTGAGAGAAAGAGAGATTCAAGCTAAATTTTGCTTATATCTATGCTTCTCTATATCTATATGGTATATATATAGAGAGAGATTCTAGCTAAATTTTGCTTATATCTGTTTTTGTGTGCATGAATTATTTCATGCATGTTTGTAACAGTATAAGCACATCTAAATAATGTATCTAATAATATCTAAATCTAATATCTAAGCATATCTAAATAATATATCATTGTTATCACAACCTAAATGCTAAAATAATTCAGCTAAAAGCATGTAATGAATATCATCAAAGGAGTAGAATAATTATAATAAAATAATCATTTCCAATGAAACCATTTGCAATTTTCACATGGATGCAAAATTTCAACTTCTTTCACTTGTTAATAAATAATGATACTACTTAAGGAAAATAAATTACCTTTGATATATTAGTTTATGATCAAGTTGTGAATGACTGAAACATCCTTTTGCATAAATTTTACTAAGATTAATTTGCATCTTTTGTTCAGTAGTAAATTAATCACTTAAAGACTTCATTCAATCATAAGATTTTTTTGATATTTTTATAATTTTAGCATCATGAAAATTTCAAAGAAGGCAGTTATTCTTTCAAGCAAGAGAATCTTATTGTCTTCATAGAATTCTCTTGCTTCATCTCAAATAATTGGAAAGAAATGTCTCTGGTCCCATTCTCTTTCCCATCAAGTTATTTTTTTGTTTCCATTGTTTAGTAATTGAGCAACTATTTGGGTTACTGAATAAAATAAAAGAATAATACAATCAACCAGTTCATAAGAATAAAAGAAAGTAAGGGGGCAGTGAAATCCTAATAATTTACAACTTTATAATCAATAGTTATTTTATCTCTAAGTACATGTTACGGCCGATGTGAATAATTGGTTATTATTAATAATGACAATTAGTATTAATAATAACCAATTATTCACATTGATCATAATATATATGCTATCCAAATGAAGTCATTTAAAAAAAATCAAGGTGAAATAAAAGCACGAAAGTCATAAATTTCATTTATAAAGCTAGGTTTATTTGTAATTCTGGAAGAAATTCTGAAATTTTTTTTCGAGAGCTTCTATTTTTAGTTTGAATAAAGTAACAATTTTAATTCTAATAATTTTTAATTTGCTATAAAATTAGTATAAGAATTTCAGTAAGAAAAAAAAATTGTCATCTTTTCTGCTTTTTTTTTTTTTTTTTTTTTCTTAAAATATTTAAATTTGATATGATATTTAAAAGCTGTATAGCAGTAAAATGATTTTCTCTTTTTAAGAGCAATTTCTTATTTTAACAGACTCTTTATATAAATAATATTATTATATATTGTTTCAGTATTAATTATATGTATCCACTTTTTTTCTTTCCTCTTATAGGCTATGGCACTACTGGATACTATGTGTCATATTCTTATACGTTTAGCAAGTGATTTGTCAATGTTTATTGCTGCAGGAACTTCAATTGTCAATGAAATGCTGTCATATGGAATGAAAACTATATTTAACTTTTTGAAAATGAAACAAAAGTCATCAAGAACAAAATCAGCTCTACATTTGCTGACTGCTATGATTGCTTTAGGAAACCAAACAGCTCATCAAGTTGTTGCTAAATTGAATTTCTCCAATCCTGAATATCTTCATTTATTGAATAGGACAAATTTTTCAGTAAGTCTGATTTCTTTAATTTAATAATTAATTTAGAAATAGTTTTTTTGCAATTCTTAAATTTAATTCTCTTTTCTTTTATTGAAAGAATATAGATGTATTTCTCATCCCCTCTTTTCTTTTCCCCTCTCAGTAGAAGATACATTTATTTTTGTTGTAGTATTATAATCATGGGTAGACAATATACTTTAAAAATCTATTCTTATATGAAAAATAGTCCCTCACTATTAATAAGAACATTAAAAGTTGTCATTCAATGGAAAATTCTTTCTTTCCATGTTTTTACTTACCTAGTCAAATTTATACCTATCACAATTTGTTTCTCAACCTTAATTACTGCATCAGCTCATTTCTTTTTCTATTTTGCTCTACAGAATTTAACTCCACTTACCAAAGACATAAAGGCTTTTACCTAAAATTATAAAGGATTAATTTTTAATGAAAAACTTTAAGCCAAGTAATTATCAATTTGATATCATTCAAACAAAATTTCCTGTGAAAAATCATTTTTTATTTTGTAACTCCTGATTTGTAGTAGATATTTCATTTTTGGAAACGAAAGAATTTAATGGTTTGATTTTAATGATGAGAGAAGTATGGAAAGACACCAGAGATGGGTGTAGAATCTAGGATCTGCAATACCAATTTTTCTCCAAATTATTAGCAAAGATAGATTTTGCCAGATATGGAGATTCTTACCAATTTTGTGATAATCTAATACCAATCAATGCAGATATCAATAGGTTGACAAAAATTCAACCAGTGTTAGATTGTTCCATCTCTACATTTTTAAACGTCTACAAACTGCCACATCAATTATCTTTGGATGAAAGCATTATTCCATGAAGGGACAGGTTATCCTTTGGGATATATAACACAGGTAAAATTATGAAATAAGGAATACTTGCAAGAATGGTTTGTGAAAGTACATCTGGATATATCTGTAATTTAATTATTTATGACATAGGCAAAAAAATTACTAGACATAGTAAAATTAATTTTGGAGCCATATTAGAATCTTTGGTATTATATTTATCTGGAAATTCTTATAATAGTGTGGGAACTATAGAACTTTTATTGTGGCATGGAAAAGGAGCTGTGCTACTATACTAAAAAATAATGGTTTACTGCAACAAATAAACTGCATGTTTGTGAAGAATAAAATTACACAAAAAGGCATTTAGTATATCTAAATAAATATATAAACTATATTGCAGAGTTGAAAAATAAAAAAGAAATATATCAAAATGATTATGAATATTTATGAAGCTAAATTTTTGAATTAAACAAAAATGATTATAAAACAGGGGAGCTTATTAATAATGATTTTTTATTGATAATTACAATAAATTCATGAACAAAGTTGAGAATGCGATTCAGTACATATCATATAAAATTATATATAAAAAAAATAATAAAAAAAAAAACTGTGAAGTGGACGAAGAGAGTTATAATGTTCCTGATAAATTGTGTGCTATTCAGTTCTTACAATGTATATAATATTTTAAATAAAACAAAAAAAAATATATTTATATAGTTGTTCAATTCAAATAGGCAATAGAGTTTACACAAGAACAGAACATAACAGTGCCTTCAACATTTAGATTCATTTCATGGAAATATAGTATTCTCAGATTATTGACTCATCTTAATGATAAATTAGGAAAAAAAATAACAACTATTCTGAAGTAAAATATTTATTCAAAAGTGTCGCATATATACCACTTACAAAATTCATGGTGAAACCCAATACCTCTGCTTGGCTTAAGTCCTTCATATCAATAACATTGGAAAATTATGAAATTGACCTGCATATAAAAAACTGAATTTTCATGCAACCAGTTCAAAAGCATGGAAAATCATGTCTGCATGCAAAGTGTTAATTGTAGGTTTTTTTTTTTTTTTTTAATCGTAAATACTTCTTATTTTTCCTTCATATTTCAATTTCTATGTACATTTTCATTTCTTATAGGAATTATACCTAATTTACAAGTATATGAAGGGATTAAATGTATTAACTAGAATTAGAATGACCAAAAGTATTTTTGCTTATAAACAGTGAAAGATTCAGTATGATGGCAATTCTATCTTTCATGAATAATTTTTTCTTTATCTAATGCTCTCATTTAAACACTAAAGTTTACAATAAAGATATTGCCATAGCCTTAAGCTTTGCTAAATGCCTGCTTATTCCAGAAATTCTCTTAATGCATTGTGTATCCTGTATATTATATTAGTGTAATGTTTCTTTTTGATTTGCTATTTGTAATTGCAGTTTATAATAATGTTTAATTTACTCTTATATTTTACATAATAAAAAATTAATATATCTATATTAATGTATTTTTCCTGAAATATATTAAGTACTGTAAAAATCATAATTCTTTAAATAGATTTTATAAAATTGTGAAACTAGGTATATATCTTTGTTTATTATGTATGAAATTAATTTTCAGTTAATTTGTTCATTTTTGATTAATAGGAAGATGAGGATGTTAGAACTGCATTTTTAAATTTGATTGTTTTGGTTATTACTGTTTGTAATAACAGCATCATTCGACAGATTGTGGAAGTGAAAGGTAATTCCTCACATGATTATATTGCTTTTTTTTTTAAGAATATTGCTTTCTTAATTATTATTTAAGAACTATTATTTATTATTCAGCCACAAAAAAAAGTCTTTTAAAGCAGTGAAATAGAGAAACTATTATATGTAAATTAACATTCACAGATATTGTCTCTTTATAAATAAGAAATTTATTTCTCAAAGAAAATGCAAATAATTGAAATGTGCTTTATCAGGTTTAACTTTTTTATTATTTAATATAATATTCATTTCTATTTTTTTTAAATCAAATTTTTTTACCAGACCTTTGTGACAAGCATATATCAAACTTTTCTAGTATCTCAACTTTGTATCTAGTTCAAGAAATGTAACAAGTTTTTACAAAAACATCATTAAATAATTTTTGATTTCAAATTTTTATTAATGCATATTTTTTTCCAATTTTAATTAAACTACTTTGTATGAGATAAAATTGAAAAGAATTTCTTTCCTTAATTTTAAATTAAAAGTGCAGATTTTAAGTTTTTAGTGTTCATGTTCCACTTCGTTTCCCTTGTTTTATCTTTTAAATGTAAAAGAAATGCTTAATCATATTCAAATAAGTGAAGTAAATTTCTAGTCTCATATTCCAATTTGAAGGGAAATTTCGGTAAAACTGTAGTATTTTATATTTTGGTGCTGTGTATTGTAATAATATGTATGCTGTGTATTGTAATAATATGTATGCTGTGTATGTAATAATATTTAGAAATAATTACCTGTGAGATTTGACAATTCTTAAATTTGTTTATAAAATAATACCCATGTTAGAAAGTACTTTTTTGCATAAACATTTATTTGCATTTTTGCAAGGATATGATTTCAATAGATTTCAGAAATTCTGATACTTATCTTAATTTTATAAGGATTTAATTTTAATAAGATCTCTTTAAAAGAAGAAAGAAGGGGGTTTAATTGTCAAAAAAGAAGGCCTTAATGTTCTTGTTCTTTTTTATGTTTTCCTATAAATCTATTTCTATATAAACTGAAGGTATATTATCTTCCTTTTCTATTCATCCCTTAAATTCTGTATCTTCTTTATTTTTATGATGTATGCTTTTGGATCAGACATGCACAATATTTTAAAGCAATCCAATTTATTAACTAATAGTAATTAATAATGTTTGATTGAAAATAATATGCATAATTATGTTCTTGAATTAGTACAAAATGTTTAAGGTATTACTATTTACTGCACTTTACAATTTTTTTATATTTTGCTTTTATAGGTTTCTTGAATAGTATATTACCTGGGTTAATATCAGATCGTGTATCAACAATAACACTTGTCTTGAACACTTTTCGACAATTTGTATGTATTACATTTTTTGTTTATAAATTCATTTTAATTAAAAATCCCAAGTTTATTTTAGCTTTGTGTTTAGTAATGATATTTGTTTATTTATAATAATTAATAAACAATAATAATAATGAAAATTTTTGTTGATTTTTAAAACAAAATTTTACGAAATATATTTCTTTAAAGAATGTCTCTTTTTGATTTTTAAAAAATTATGATATGTATAATATGTATTTGGGAACTTTAATTCGTGGGGGGGGAGTATTTGTTTTTCCAATAATATAAATAATTATGCTTATATTATTGTACTACTGATAAAATTATACCATAGCATTATTTAATTTTATCTTTTATAGATTATTGAAAATATTAATATCCCAAAGACTACAAAACTTCATCTATTTAATGATCATTCATTAAAGCCGATTATTCAATTATATACTTGGAAAGGACCTGTTAGAGTTAAGAAACATGGAAAGAGGAAGCTAGGAGAAGAAAAATATTCTGTAGCATATGTGAGTACTATTTTTACTTTTCAAATCATGAATATTTATTTTAAATTGTCTTTTTAAGGTAGGGACTTGATCACAGTCAAGGCAAACCACAAGAATTTTTAATGTTTTAGTCTTGGCTAAGCTTGAACAGCTGCAGAAGCATAGAGTATAAAATGTAAGGCTTTAGGCGATTCTTTTTGTCAGTTTGAATGGTTTAAATATTATTGAATCAGCTTCATCTGCTAAAATTAACATGTTTGATTCCAAATAGATCTGTGAAATGCTAAAATTCATCAACACAATTTGTCATATGATTATATAATTATCAGGATTCCCCCATGCATGGTCATTGCAGAATTATAGCAGCCTCATCTTTTTTTCAATGTATAAATGCAGTTACTAGTTTATTTGATTTTGCACCCAATATCTGAATCTATAAATAATCTAAGATTTAGAGCATTTTAGATTTTAGAGCATTTAATACTTTAAAAAAAAACTTTTTATGGAATAAAAACTTTTAAAAATACCAATTTCTACTCTGATGCACTTATAGCAATAAAAGAGTAACAAGTATCCTTCTACTTTTAAGTTTGTGGTGAAAGAAGGTACTTTTAGCAATGCAGCTCTTAATTGCTTTCTAGACAGAAACAGCAGAAGTAAATTTTTAAATGTTCTTCTATTTAAAAAAAAAAATGCAATTATAAATTTTGAATATAAATAAAATTTGATGACTAATTATTGATTAATTTTAAATAAGGAAAACAAGGAAGAAAATCAGAATTGTTTAATTTAAATTTTTATTTTTTAATCAAATTTAATTAATAATTTGTTTGCTAAAACTTATATTAAATCGAAAAATTTTATATTTTGACTATTTATATTTATGATTTGTTGCTAATAAGCACTATTGCACAATGCTGAAAAGACTACATCATTTCCAAAACCGCACTATTTTTGCTGGCATTGATTGTTGTTGAATATCATTTGAAAACCTGCTTAGTATTCGATACTTTGGACTTCGGAACAAAATTAAATTCGTCCCACAGCTTCAAAATCATAGTATTGATTAACAATAATGAGAGTACCCTCTAATAATTGCTTTCATGCTAATAAATGCACCATGTCTTGTAAGGAGTTTTATATCAAAAAGAACTTCCTTAAATAAAGACACAATTCATTTATCATTTTTCCTTATATAAAGAATTTTTTAAATGCGACTCATGTTACACTTAATAGAAAAACTTATTTATGATTCTTTTATCGCTCAGTCTTTCAGAATTTTTTTTCTCTTTAAAACACAGCTTATCTTATTTTAAAATTCTAAATTTAAATTAATAATTAGATGGATTATTATTATTATTATTATTATTATATATATATATATAGATTGGTTAAATAAATTTTCAGTTGATGAAGCAACGCATTTTGTGTTGCACTTCAGACTGAAAAATTTTGTAGAAAAAGTTAGAGAATTCAATTAAGTACCATTTCAGAATTTTAATTGATTTGAATGATATTCTAATCATTTTTTTACATTGATAATTGATATACATTGCACTTATATTTGTGTAATATATTCATAAATTTTTAAATGATTAAAGATATAAGGTCACAAACATTTTCTTAAAATTATACTACTTTTTCTTCACTGCTTAGCTCACTTATATACATGTCTTTTTTTTTTTTTTTTTTTTTTTTTTTTTTTTCCCCCTTCCCTAACTAGGATGTAAGTGATGAAGAATTAGTTGAAGTCCAAACATGTGCTCATGAGTTCATGTCAGCCCTGTGTTGCTCTCACAAACATGGAATCATATTTACAGATTTGTCTTGTGGAACTTCTGGAAAGTAATAACTTTTCAATATAATTCACTTAATATAAGAGTATAATAATTTTTTTCATTAATAATTATTACCTGTATTTTTTAACAATTATTATTATTCTTTGTATGTTCTAAAAATAATTCAACTAATGTATGAACTTAAAAGTTTGTTTTTTGCCTGCTAATTGGATGCTCTTGTTACTATTCCTCATTTTAATTGTGTTTTTTTTCCCCCTTTTAAGGGTTATTTATTCTAATGTACTAATATTGACGTTTGTTTCTTACTATAATTAATTACAGTAATGCATATTTAAAAAGATTTTAATAAGAAGTTTAAAAGATTTCATAATTAAAAGTATGTTCTTAGTTCTGGGAAATATTTAATGCTCATTTTCTCAATGACAGTTCAGGATTTTTTTAAAGGAATATCTGCATGAGGAAGCCATTAACTTAACCAGTTTAAAGAGTGTCTTTGCCATCATGAAAACTATTCATGCTGAATTTTTTTTTATATGGTTGATGCATTTTTTAAAAAATATTTATAATCCTACTTAGTTTACAGCAACCAGCTGTTTGCTATTAAATTATTACAATAATGCTTTAACTTACTAAATAATTATTTAAAAAATTAATTGCCATAGTATGTAGGTCAAGAAGTATTAAAATTAATCTATGAGCATCAGACATAATATTTTTATTTTGAAACTGTATTGTTGTTATTGTAAAAGCTATAAACTGGTTGGATGGGCTAAAAAAGAAAGAGAAATTATTTTAAACCTAATATTGTTGATTATGTACCGCATTTTTTATTTTGAATTAGTAATATCTAAGCAATTTCATTTTGTTAAAATCAACTTCATAAATTGATTAACAGCCTTGATATTATATGTTCAAAATATGAATGGAAATGTGAAAAAAATTACCAGGATGCGTAGCGTCATGAAAAGTGCTTTAATTTAACTCATTTTTAAGCACCTTAAAAAGTGCTTAATTTTGTCATGAAGAGTGAAGAAAGTTTTTCGTTTTGCTTTGTTTCCCCACAAGTTGAATATGATAATTCGAAGTCATGGTCATAAAGGCTTGTTTACCGGATGTATCAAAAAAAGAAAACCGACGAAACAGAAGAATTCGGAGAAGGAATCCAGGGGTTCCAAATAAAATACTAGAATAGTTATCTCGAAGGGTTAGTACGAAATACGTACAGTGCTATATTTATTGCGAATCGAAAAACGTTGGAACTCTAATTTTTAATGTTTTAGATGTTGAAGAATTTATGTTAGTTTGCCTGGTATGTTTAAACTTTTATGTATTGTTAAAGAAGAATATGCTGATTAGTCCGATCAACGGAAAATAAGAAAACAGTAGGATAAATTTGGTGCACCAAAAAGAGAAATCGGACAGGGGAAAAAAATGCTCTAAAAATAGTAACATATTCGATCATCATGCTCATTAATGTGTCGTTTTTGTGAGCAAATCACTTGAACGATCTATTACAGGTGTTCAACTGTATTAAATGGAATTATAATTAATAGCGATATGTAATTACGTTAGTCAATCGCCTAAAATCTAATATAATGAGATTTTAACTTGAAGCCTTTAATTTTCAATGATTGTTACGAGCGCCTTTGGCTAAAAACTAATTTTAACTTTAATCATACTAGAGCTATAACTTGCTTTTACAACTCTAAAATCAGAATTAACTGCGCGCGAAACCAATGTATGTTTTTGTATATGGCAACTAAATATAAATATAGCATGTAAATAGAATTGTAATTTAGTTAGATAATAAAATGGAGTCGGATTAATAACGAGTGGATTATTTCACATTACGATCCCACATCTTTGAATCTTATTAGCGGAGAAACGACTGAATGAAATGAAATTCAGGTAGAGTCTCAACATTGTGGTGAACCCGGACGTGATTGCTAAAAATACGGTACGTCTGTTTTTATTTGCAATAAGAATTAAGTAGTGAAATAAAAATGGAGATGTCCGTTAAGAAGCGAATACCTATTAGATCTAACTTTACGAAAACGTATAATGTTTTAATTGAAAGATTAAAGGTCGATGAACCTCAGGAAAAAGAGATTAAATCACTTTTCGGCAATTTGGAACGAATTTATTCGGATTTGGCCAAATTAGATAATGAAATATGTAGTTTTCTTCTGGAAAATTCTGATACCGAAAAGTATGAAGATGAGTATATGAAAATCGAAGAATACAGCACAAAAATGATTGAAGCGAAAGTAAAGGTGGACATATATTTGACTAAACTTTCTTACGCTGAAAAGGAAAGCGTTGGTTCTGTTTCTCCTAGAATTAAACGAAAACTTAAGTTACCTAAAATAGAACTCGTTAAATTTAACGGTGAAATTAAGAATTGGCTGGCTTTCTGGAGTCAATTTAAGCGTATTCATGATGATGATAAATTAGAAAATGAAGACAAATTTCAATATTTGATCCAAGGTGTAAGTGAAGGAACTAGAGCTCGGGAAATTATAGACAGTTATCCTCCAACAAATGCGAATTATTGCAAGGCAATAGAAAGTTTAAAATCGCGTTTCGGAAAGGATGAGTTGCTTATTGAATACTACGTTCGTGAGCTACTAAAATTAGTTATAATAAATGCTTCAGAAGCTAAAAGGAAATTAAGCACGTCGCAAATTTATGATAAATTAGAAACTTACTTAAGAGCTCTAGAATCAATTGGTTTAACATCAGACAAGTATTCAGCAATGCTTTTCCCCCTGGTGGAATCCTGCATACCTGAAGATATATTCAGGGTATGGCTGCGTAATCCAATTATAATAGCAAATCATGACCCGGAAAGCAATGCTTATTCAGAAAAACTGAAAAACTTATTACTCTTTCTGAAAACAGAAATAGAAGGTGAGGAAAGAATTCGCTTAGCGAGATCAGGATTTGCGCCTAAGGTGTGTAAGGAGAGGAATTCTGATTCTGTGGCTACTGCTACAGATTTGTTTTCAGGAGGTACAGAAAAAAGAAAACATAATACCATCTGCGTTTTTTGTGAAAACCCTCACGAAAGCAAAGAATGTTACAATGCCAAAAAATTTGATTTTGAAAAGAAACAAAAGATTTTGAAAAATAAAAAATGCTGCTTCACTTGTTTAAAGCCTGGCCATAGGTCAAGAATTTGCAAGTCAAATGTACAGTGCCTGCTTTGTAATAAGAGGCATTGGACTTTGATGTGTCCAGATCTGCCAACAAACAAACCAAAAGTCAAAACACCTGAGGTGGAAGAGAATCTAAATGTCAATTTATCCAATCAGTGTGCTGCTGAAGAAGTTCTCCTTCAAACATTGCAAGTTAATATTAAAGCAGAAGGAAAAACACGCAGAGTACGAGCTCTTATTGACAGTGGTTCGCAGCGATCATACTTATTAGAGAAAACAATTAAAGAAATGAATCTGAGGCCCATTGAAGTTAAAAATATCATACATTCGGTATTTGGTGGATCTACGTTAGAAAAACAAGATCATGGACTATATGAAATAACCCTTCAGAATTTGAATACGGGATTCACTTACGATATGCAAGTCCTCGATCAACCAATTATATGCGGAAAAATACCTCGGATCCACAAAGGAAATTGGCAAAAGGAGTTGAAGAAAAAGAATATAATACTCTCTGATCAAGGCAAAGATTGTCCGGACATTGAATTGCTGATAGGAGCTGACTTTTGCGGACAGTTATTCTCAGGAAATATATATGCTCTGAAATGTGGATTAGTAGCATATGAAACAAAATTAGGCTGGCTGATCATGGGTAAAGTTTTTGGAGGAAAAGAGGAAAATACTTCCGCTCAACTGGTGACTTCAATGCTAATACAAAATAGCTCTATCTCTGATCTTTGGAAATTAGAAACTTTAGGTATTATGGATCCAGTTGAAACTAAATCTAAAGAAGAAATGAAAAGAAACGCAATGGATCATTTTATGAAAGCAGTGGATAGAGATGAAAATGGCAGATACATAGTTAAGCTACCTTGGATAGAAGCAAAAGAAATTCTACAAGACAATAGATCCACAGCTGAACAACGTTGTATCCGTACTTCACAAAAGTTAAAAGATGAAAAGAAATATGCAGAATATGAGGCTGTTTTTGAAGAATGGCTTGAGGAAAATATAATAGAGAAAGTGCCCAAAATGGAGGAGGGAAATCCAAGTTATTATTTGCCGCACCGAGGTGTTTTTAAGGAAAACTCATCAACCAAAGTACGTCCAGTGTTTGACGCTTCTTGTCGAGTTAAGAAAGTTCCGTCCTTAAATGACTGTCTGGAAAAGGGACCAAATTTAATAGAGCAAATTCCACCCATTTTAAGAAAATTCAGACAAAATAACATTGGGGTAATTTCTGATATTAAAAAAGCCTTTCTTCAAATCTCAATTGCAAAAGAGGATCAAGATGTTTTGCGATTTCTTTGGTGGAAAGATTACGAAACAAGAAAATTTGAGATACTTCGTCACCGCCGTCTTGTTTTTGGCCTCACTTGTAGTCCTTTCCCCTTGGCAGCGGTTTTGATGAATCATCTAGAGGAAAGTAAAGAGTGCTTTCCTGAAACCTCCGAAATATTGAAGAATTCCTTTTATGTAGATAACTGTGTGACATCCGTGCGCAATGAAGATGATCTTACCCGATTCATTCAAGAAGCAAAGCTGTTGCTTTCCAAGGCTTGTTTTGATCTTCGAGGTTGGGAATATACAAGGGACCTAAGTCGGGACGAGCCAACTGTTCCAACCTCAGTACTTGGACTGTTATGGAATACAAATGAAGATTTCCTTTTCTGTGATTTACAAAATACAGAATTTAATTTTGATGTTTGCAGTAAAAGAAATATTCTGTCAACGTCTCAAAAGATATTTGATCCACTTGGATTTTTATGTCCTGTGATAATATGTTTAAAACTCTTAGTGCAAAATATTTGGAAAAGAAACTTAGGGTGGGATGAAATTCTACCAGATGACATTCAGAAAAAATTCAAAACTTTGATTGTTGATTTGAAATTGCTGTCTGAAGTTAAGATCCCTAGATGTGTAAAGATCAATGGCTGCACCGAAGGACTAAGTCTTCATACCTTTTGTGATGCCAGCAAAGTTGCATACAGTACTGTCGTATTTTTGAGAAATACCTTGGGAGAGGAAGTCAAAATATATTTTATAGAGGCAAAAAGTAGAGTAGCACCTTTAAAGGTTATTACAATACCTCGTCTAGAATTACTAGCATGCTGCATTGGAGCTAGGTTAACTTCAGATATTAAAAATTCTATGTCTTTGAGAGACGTACCTACTTTTTATTGGACAGATTCTTCTGTTGCTCTTCATTGGATTCAAAAAGAAGATCATTGGGGTACGTTCGTGAATAACAGAGTAGAAGAAATAAGAAGTCTTTCTTCAAAGGATGCTTGGAAGCATCTCCCAGGCACTTGCAATCCTGCTGATCTCCCTTCCCGTGGTTGTTCAATCCAAGGATTTTTGAAATCGAGATGGTGGGAGGGCCCACAGTGGTTGAAACTTCCAGAAGAAGAATGGCCAGCGACAGACTCTGAATACAATTTTGAAGAGGTTTTCCGGGAAAGGAAAAAGAGGGTCGTAACTTTGGTAAACTCTACAGATCTGAATAAATCCTGGTATTTGTACAAGTTCTCAAGATATTCTAAAATTGTGCGAATGATAGCATGGATGCTACGATTTGTACAAAATTGCCGAAATCCAATTAACAAGATGAAAGATCTTTTAACTGTTGCAGAACTAGATGCCGCCGAAAGAAAGGTGATACAAATCGTGCAACAAGAAACCTTTAATAACGAAGATGCAAGATCAAAACTTAAATCACTCTGTGTGTTTAATGATTCTGATGGACTAATTAGATTGAAAACTAAAATTACTAGACGAGATGATGAAGAAAATTTTAGATACCCTCTAGTATTGCCTTGTAAGCACCCATTAGTGGAGAGATTGATTTTCGAACATCATTTGATCTCTTCCCATGCTGGAGTTCAAGTTGTCCTAACAGATATCCGTCAAAAATTTTGGATTCTGCAGGGCCGAAAAACTGTCCAGAAAGTGCTCTCAAGGTGTATAAGATGCAAAAGATATACAAGCAAGAAAATTGAATCAATTCCTGCGCCACTACCGGAAGATCGTGTACGGGAAGCCTTGATATTCGAAGTCACTGGAGTGGATTTAGCAGGGCCGCTTCATTTAAAGGATGGGGAAAAGGCCTGGATCTTGCTTTTTACTTGCGCTGTATATAGGGCCATTCATTTGGAATTAATACAGAGTCTTTCAACTAATGGATTCCTTCTAGGTTTTAGAAGATTCGTCGCAAGACGAGGGCGACCTAGGACTATATACAGCGATAACGGAACAAATTTTACTGGAACAAATAATTTGATGGGTTCTCTTGATTGGGACAAGATTGTCAATGAAGCCTCCGTCTTAAGAATTCAGTGGAAATTTAACCCCCCAACAGCTGCTTGGTGGGGCGGATTTTTTGAGAGCATGATTAAGATGGTGAAGAAGCTTTTAAGAAGAGTTTTAGGAAAGGCATCGCTTCATTACGAAGAAATGTTCACTATTCTTTGTGACGTAGAAGCCAACATCAATTCTAGACCTTTGAATTATCTATCGGAAGATCCGAATGATTTAATTCCACTGACTCCCTCAATGTTCATTCAAGAGACTACAAAGGTAGGAGTTCCCGATTTGGATACTTTGGATAAAGTAAATATCTCCAAGCGATATCAGTATCAACAAAAATTACGAGAGGACTTGAGGAAAAGATTTCGAAAAGAATATCTAAGCTTGTTAATCCAGAAGAAGCCAAAAGGAAAGGAATCTAGACAAGTGCAAGTGGGAGATATTGTTATAATTGAAAGTGATATCAAAAAGCGACTAGACTGGCCTTTGGGATTGGTAATCGAAGTGTTTCCTGGGAAAGATGGCTGCATCCGAGTAGTGAAGCTAAAAACAGCGAGTGGGGAACTTGTGCGTCCAGTGCAACGTTTATACCCCTTGGAATTAGACCATGACGATCCTGTGGGTGCGAGAAAAAACGAACCGGTTGCTTCGTATGAAGAAATCGAAATCCCGAGCTCGGAAAATAACGACTATGAAACAAAAACTAGAAGTGGAAGAAAAGTGGTTAAACCTTCACGTTTTAACTAACTTTTAAACTTTATTATGTACTTTTCAAATATGTGCATTTCATGTTTTGATTTCTAAATATTTTGAATGCAATATTTTGTTAATTTTGATTTTGTAACCTCCTAATTTAAAAATCAAAAGGTGGGAGGATGTTACGAGCGCCTTTGGCTAAAAACTAATTTTAACTTTAATCATACTAGAGCTATAACTTGCTTTTACAACTCTAAAATCAGAATTAACTGCGCGCGAAACCAATGTATGTTTTTGTATATGGCAACTAAATATAAATATAGCATGTAAATAGAATTGTAATTTAGTTAGATAATAAAATGGAGTCGGATTAATAACGAGTGGATTATTTCACATTACGATCCCACATCTTTGAATCTTATTAGCGGAGAAACGACTGAATGAAATGAAATTCAGGTAGAGTCTCAACAATGATCGTGATTTCTTTCACAGTGAACTTTTTAAATGTATCCATTCATTAGAAAATTTTTATTTGTTGGACCAATCTCGCCAAATTTGTTTTTTACTAAAGGGGGAAAAAATACTCTGCAGGATTTGGTATTCAAAATTTTTAAAGAAATAAAAAGTTTTTCAATTTTTTTTTTCACGGTTTTATATTTATTTATTTTAAATTTATTTTTCTGGTTTCTATCATTTTAAAACGGTTTTTTTTTTTTTTTTTTCTGTTTATAACTCTTCCAGGAAGAAAAAAAATTTCTCAAAGAAATCCTTCACAATATGCATAAAGATTTGTCCTGAGCAACGCCCAGCATGAAGTTTGAAGCATAAAATTTTGGAAGTTATTTTTTCAGATTTAGAGGGCCACTAAGCGGATTTCTCAAACTTTTAATTCGAAGCCTAATTAAAAAACGAAAAAAAAATTTTAACTTGTTTCCATCATAACATCAAAGCATATTAATGTACAAAAATTATTTTGACACCGTTTTAAAGTTTAAAAAAATAGCTTTTCAGTGGTAAAAAATTTTGTTTGATTAAATGGGTTTTTTTTTTTTTTTTTTCGGTTTTAATAATTTTTGAGAAATTAATTTTGGTCGCAGTTTACAACAATGATTTTTATTCTTTTCTTTAAAAAAAAAGAAAAGAAAGAAAAGCGAATAGTATACTTTAAATACATATTAAATGGCATATTTGGCACTTTTCCTTTCTTGTATTCAAAATTTAGAGAAATTATTGCAATCGTCAAAAAAAAAAAAAAAAAAAAAAGTCGAACTCGAGATTTTTACAAATCTCCTTGAATTTGAAAAACTCATTTTCGGAAAATGTCTATCTGTGACAAAGATAACACAAAAACAATTTGACCTGCCAGCGTCCTGGCATAGGGATAGCGCGTCTTCCCCGTGATCTGGGCGTTCCGATTCGGGCATGGTTGTTCTTCTGTGTTCTATCTGTGAAGTGTGTGAATGTGCACCTCTGTAAAAGGGGTTGTGCAAGCGAATGTGACGCATGAAGTAGCTAAGTCTTACCCTTGTCCCTAGTTGGCGCTACTGTAAAAAACAAGAGACGCTTACTCGGCTTAAATCGCTGACAGATCTGTCAGCGGACTAGTAAAGTGCCATAAGTAACGGCAACACAATTTGACCTAGACGGTTGAAACTTCGTATACGATCTTCTCACAAATTTGTAGGTTTCTATCAAATTTTGATTGTCTGTTTGTTTGTCAGGCTTTTCGAATATAAATTTGCAAAATAACTACAAAACGAAGAGAACCAGATAGATAAAATACGGTACACAGATTTAACATCTATCAAATTTTGAGCCAAATCCAATTAGGGGTTCGCCATATATCGGCCTGTACTTTCAAAAATATGTAAATGCGGGTAATTCAAAAATGCAATAATTTAAATATATCAAATTTGGTTTGTAATTTTTAGTCAAATTTTTATTTTGATCAATTAGAAAAAATGTGTTTAAAACCTAAATTCGATTTTCGAATACTTTCAACCGCATGCCAGCGATGAATCGTCAAAACACTAGTCAAGGATCAGACCATACAAACAGTAAAAATGTTTAATTCTGCCTAAGATTAATATTTCTTAACTATTATACACAAATGCCACGCAAGGCATTTTCTGGCTGTATGCGAGAAAATTTTAGGAAGACACTCCCGCTGATTTATTTTCGTTTCGCTTGTAAATACAGAACTGTTTTTAATTTCATGAATTTGTTTCCTTCGTTTATGAAAACTAGTATTTATTTGTTAAAGCATTTTCGTTTCTTCATAATATATATATAACATTTCTTCTGTAATTTTTTAAGAATTTTTACTTATAGGTTAAAAAGCAGGTTTTAATTAAATTTTAGGAGTGATAAGCATTAAAAAAAAGGGACCTTTACTAAAGATCGAAGTAAGAAGCAATAAGATAATTTCTTTTTTAATCTGATCATTTGTGAACGCTATTTTCTATTAAAAAGTGGTCTAGAAAACTCATTTAGAACTTGTCATTGTTCTATCATCAATTTCATGGCGATTTTGCAAGTCATACGATGATAGCCGTAGGAACGCTTTAGCTCTTAGCTTTGTAAGATTGCAAATAAAATTACTGAATATAATGAGTTAGGACAAGAAGAAATTTTTTTCCATCCCATCCATGTTGAATCTTATTTGTTGTTGCTTATATGAAAATCAAATAAAAACTTTTTGGTCATGCTGGGCTTCTACATCATTATCAACAGTTTCAGCAATGTATATATCTAAATGAATTGGTAACTTATTAGTTTTAAGAAATGTTGAAAAAGATCACAAATCTGTATTGTTAATCTTGTAAAAGTAGGCTTAATTTTTTAGTATTAATAGTATCTTTTTTTTTTTTTTTTTTTTTTCATTCGTATGATCATTTCTATGTTTTTGTCAAAATCTAAAATTTTACAATACAGAATACATTGTGTACATTTTACAATACATTGTGCAAATACAGAAATAAATTATTATAAAACTGGGAAAAAAAAAAACTTAGAAAACACTCAGTTTATATATGCATACTTATACAATGGTGCTTTTTTTTAATTATTATTTTTATTTATTTATTTTTTTTAATTATTATTTTAATAAGGTGTTTAAAAGTATTTAATTTTTGTAACAGTTTTCCACTATGCACCCTAATTATATTTTGCTTCACTTGTGTTTAATTTTTAAGCAAAAAGAAAGCAATTTTATATGTATGTATGTGTGCTGCATGTTTAATTTGCTTTCTTCGATAATATCAAAAACATATTCTATTAATTTTAAAATGCGCATTTATAATTTAACTAGAATTTTTTATTTTTTCATTCTAGAATTTTAGAGAATAAGTCTTGGAAAATTATCAGTCATGTACAAAAAAAATATTATTGTCCTGTCTATAATATGATTCTTAAATCATTATTCTTTTTTGTATTTTATATATATTTTATTTATCAAATAAGCATTCTATTTTTCTATTTTTAGAAATTACAATATTGTAATCACAAACATTCTGAAGTCTTTCACCAAACCTTTCTCGGATCCTCTAATGTCTAGCTTTGTTATATCTGTCTTACAAGCTTGTCCAGATCAACTAAAACAGTATTTAGTTGTGTTCAAGGATAGTTTTGTGCCAAGGCTTTCTACATCATGGCTGAATGTTGTAGATTTTTTGGAAAAGGTTTCTGTTTTTATTATTCTTTGAATTTAAAATTTCAAAAATGCAGAAGGTAAAAAGAAAAATTCATTGTTGTTATATAAAGCAAGATATTAAAGAAAGAAAAAAAAACTTATGACTTTATTTGGAAAATGATATTATAAATTTGCCATTATGCTCAAACTGTTAATGCAAGTGATCTTTTAAAATATTTCTCTTGTTATTTTCTTTTAGCTTCAAAGACTTTTTGGGATATTAGTTTCAATTCTACAGCATTATTTCATGAGAGAAGTCTCATAAAATACCTGAAATGCTTGAATTGAATGCTTTTTTTTTAATTTGATGCTTTTTTGCTAGCTCAGTTTTATTAATGATTAAGAATGACTATAAATAAAATTTTAAAAAGTAGAATTTGTTAATTAATTAAGATATGTCAAAAAAGTCGATTTATTTTTAAAGAGGGTTTTTTTTAATAATAAAAATATGGCAGTTCTATTATATAAGTGTATAAAATTTTACTATTATTAGGTGGCAAATATATTTTACAAACTGAAATGAGTCTCAGAATTTACTTATTAATTTTTATATATTTCTCTAGTTTCCATACTAATCCGTCATAGCTTTTATTTCTTTATTCAGTATCATTATGAGTTAAAAACTCAGCTGTAACTTAAAAATGTAAATGTAACCTTTTAAATTTATATTGAATCTGATGATCTGAAGTGTATTTAAATCTTGTATAATCGTCAATTTTAGATTGGCATTCTAGTTTAAATTTTTAATTAAATTATTTAAAATATATTTTATTTTCTTGCACTTATTATTTTGCATTTTTTACTGTATCCTGTTTAAATACAATGGACTCTTGTTCTATGTAAGCATATGTTCAGTACAATAGAAAATCATTTTATATTGTCGTGTAGAATTATCCACAGTCAAACTGGTGAAGGAAGAAACCTTTCTTCACTCAATGTAAGGAATAAGCATTCAGATGATTGAGTTGCCATAAGCTTAATAGCAGCTCCATGTAAATTACTAAAAAATTAAATATTAAAATTATGTTAATCTGCATACATAAGGAATTTTAATTTACATATATTCGAAACTAAGCCTAACTAATACAAACAACCTTAAAAATCTTCTCTCCGGCTTGAACCATCGACCTGACGATATGCAGCCAAAGATGTATCCACTAAGCCACAGCATCACATGCAGAATTTGTTCAAATGTGACTATATTATTAAATCTTGTATGAAATATGTATACCATTATGTAGGACGCGCTTATGCAAGTTCAAACAAGTCTAATTTGTAACTGTGCACATCACTGTTCAGAGGTTGCTTTTAAAAAATAACTATCAACTTTACTGTTTATTTAAAAACAACAGAAAATTCATGCAAGTGCTTTTCTTTAAAAAATAAAATCAAAAACTCTGAAAATTATAAATTTATGTTTTGCATAATATGAAAATGTGTTTATGAAGCTATATGGCAGCTATTCTTTAAACAAGAATCTATTGTACTTTTTATGTGATGCAGTTCTTATAGGCTAATGATAATTCTTCTTTCAACTTTTTAATTAATTTATTTATTTTGTTTGATTTATTTTTCAGATTTTAAAATCCCAAAATATAGTTACAGTGCTGTTTAAGACAGAAGCTAAAAGACCTGTTTCTGCATTAGTGAGCATAGCGAAGACATTTTGTCTACTAGATGTTTTAATAACTTCTGATATTTCTGAAGTTTTTGTTGTAAGTAATTTAATTTTTTCTGATTAAATTTTATAAAATGACTAAAAATGTTTATTTTTGTATTCCTGAGATATTAAAGTATTTATTGCAGTATAATGTCTTTAGTATATTGTATAAAATTCCAAAATAAATACTATTGAATTTCATTTCTAAATGCAATAAACTATTTAATTTAGATATGCAGTATAATTGTAGATAAAATATTAGCAAGATTAAAATTTTAAATAAATCTTTTATTATTTTAGAAATAAATGTAATTTCATCATGTTTATGCTCATAAGATATTTGCTTTGTTGCAAAGTGAAGAAAAGTAGTGTTATGAAAAAAAAATTAGTCTATTGTCATTACAAACAGATATCAATTTAAATTCTGCTGATTTTCTTCTTAATTATGAGTGCTCAGATTATTTTTCACTGGGTATCTTAGAAAAATTGACTAGAGCATGAAATTAGTAGGAAATTAAAGGTTAATGCAGTAATCGATATGGCTGCAGCGATAATTTTGGTGGAGGATTTCTGTTTGAATTTTGATTGTATTTGCCTGGTCATAATATGGGACATTGCAGCATTTGCAAAAGGGGGAAATACATGCTGTAAACTACAAGTCGTTGTTTTGAAGCATTGCATTGGCATATTTATTGTTTTGGATAATGAGAAGTAAATGACTTCTTATAATAGCATAGTACAATTCATTTTTCGTATTTTCGACAAATTTTTGATGTTAATGAAGATTTAGGTTAAACTTTAAAACCATGCTTTCAAAAAGTAATGTTGTAGATTGTAAATAGTGTGTACCAACTGACTTAGATCATTTAAAAATACTAATTGAATTTCTTTTAAGTGTTGAATCAATGTACCTCTCTTTGCAAATGCATAGTTATAATTAATGTGCTTTTTTTTTTTTTTTTTTTTTTTTTTTTTTTTCAAGCAGTCATAACTCATATGCATCAGTTTGAATTCTTTAAGGCTTTGACTAACCTTTATTTTAATTTGTACTTGCCCTCAATTATTCATGAGCTACATTATTATTATTATTTTGTAAATAGTTTGTGATGCAGTTTTGTATTCTTTTAAAATGTATTTATGCTGAATTTAGACTTCTATATTTATGCATCAGTAAATAATTGCATCGTTAAAAAAAAAAAATGTCATAAAGAAAATATTCAATGAAATGACATTGATCAAGACTAATCTTATTGCTTTCATTTTTTTTTATTATTATTATTATTGTTGTTGATAATTTTTCTGATTTATTATAAGTATTTACATTGCAGAGTGGACACCGTGTTTTGTGCTACCATTTGAGTCGATTTTTGTTGAGTATTTTAACTCAAATAGAGGCTGTTGCAAAGTTTTGTGATCACCCAGACTCAACAAACATTCCTTATGAAGCATCTGAGTTGTTAAATTTCAAACTTTTATTTCTATCACTGGTGTTCCCAGTAAGTTTTTTTAATGTTTTTTTTTTATTTTGAATTATATATTTTATCTTAAATAATTGCATAAAATTCAGTATTCTTTAAAATTTAGTGTTTTCCTGCTGCGGACAAACTTCAGAAGTACTGGCATAAAATAACTTATGAAAATTCAGAAATTCTTCAAGATGAAGCTGTGAAAGGTAACAAGACACCTGTTAAGCTATCATAATTTGTTTAAAAATCATTTGCCATGATATTTTCTTCTGAATTTTTTGTATTTATTCTTTTTCAATACAATCACTCATTATTGCACAACCCCTTATTTAAAAAAAAAATAAAAAAAAAAAAAATCTTAATTTGGATTCAATTTTAGTTCCCTTTAAATGTATAAGATTTTTTTTTTTTTTAATTGTTGGTTGAACAGAAACCATTGAAAAGTCAAAATCAACCAAACTTTTCTCTGTAGAAATAAAATAAGTTTATTTTTAAAACTGTCCCACAAATGTAACAGTTTACCATTGGTTTTTTATTGTCTCATGCAAATGTAGAATTATGTTTACAGCATTAATTCTGCTGAATACTGTTCTTATAGTTTTAAATACTTAGTTGGTCTACTTTTTTTTTTTTTTTTTTTTTCACTAAGCATAAACTGTATCTTATAGCAAAAACTTAAAAAAAAAAAAAAAAAATGCAAATATTAATAATAAATTTAAAATTAAGTATTATATATATTGTAAGTGTTTAAAAAAAACTTATTCTAGATGTCAAACAGAATATTATATTAATGCTGATAAATATTCATTGAATTTGTGGATAATTATGAATTAAATATTTTTAAATCGCTTTTACTAAAAGCGAATTGAAACTTTCTTTTCTCAAACTTACTACAAAACAAATTGTTATTTGAAATCGTTTATATAGAAGCTTTAGGAAAATAACATGTAACAAATACTGGTACATTTTTAAAATCTGTGACCTTACTATCATTTTTCTTTGTAGATACTAAGCTGAAAAATTTCTTTCCTTGCTTGACTGTAATTTATTTTTCTTATATAGAACTAATAAGTCTAACATCTTTGATTGAATGCCACATTAAAATCAGTCAATATTCATGGTATTTTATTTTAATAAAAGAAGTTAAAAATTTCAAACATCCTAAAACTTCAAATGACATTTATTTTGCATTTTATTTATTCTAAAATATCTCCTCTGCTTTTACAGATCTACCAATTCCAACTTTTTCTGAAGAATTATCAACACTGATTGAAGTGATTAAATATTATAAAACATTCTCTTCTGAACTGAATAGAGAATTTGACTTTGATTTGCCTCATATGCTTAATGGTTTAAAGATATGCAGTTCTGTCTTATCCAGCTGTGATCTTAGTAAAGTCTATTCTAGTGTTATTGATTTTTGTTCAAAGGAGAATTCCACTAGTCTTTGGAATAAGGTAAATTACAGTGATTTTTAATTTGCTATATGAAAGTGCATAAACCAACAAGTAGATTTCAATTTGTTTTAATTGCTGTTATAAGATATCATTACAATGTTCGTTCATGGCCATAAAGAAAGAACATATATTGCAGTTACATTTGTATACATGCATATAGATTTTTTTTTCTTTCTTAAACTTTCATAGTGATTAGTAATAAAACTGTGACATATAAACAGGAAACTTCTATGTTTTTTCAGTTTACGTCGATTTGTATTTATAGATCAGGGTGCAAAATTTTTTAACTTGTTAACCAATAAATAAATTTTTGGTAAACTTGTTTCGTGATGGAAATTTTTTCCTTCTTATTGAGATAATATATTATCATATATATTTTCCACTTAACTACTGTTAAAAAATTTTGTAACAGAAAAAACTTTATAAGTTTGCCAGCATTCCTCTATGAATTCAAAAGATATTTTAAAAATTTACTGCATCTATTGCTTTAAAAAATTTGATAAATCACTAGTTCTAGTTTCAGCTGCAGATGGCGCAATTCTCAAACTTGGCATTATAATTTTTTTCAGTAGTAAAAGTATATGTAATAAGTTACTAGTTTTCTAAATAAATTATATCTTCTAAGAAAATGATAAAATTAAAAAATATGAGGTTTATAGTTTTGTTTCTAAGACTGTTAAACTTAATTTCAAAATCATTTTATAAATTTACTGGGAAGTGAGTATATTAATAATAATAAATTTGATACTTAATATTCAGGAACATATGGGTAATCATTAGCCAATTTGCAATTCAAACAGTTTGAATAACAGTTAGTTAACTATTTTTCATGCCTAACATTTAGGATCAATTTACTTGTTAGTCAGTTTATCAATGTCAGAATTGTAAATAGTTAGAATAATATTTCTATCATTTATTTTTAAAATATTTTTATGTATGGATTTTTTTTTTTTTTTTTTTTTTTTTTTTTTTTTCCTATTTGTTTAGCTTAATCAGAACCTTGTCATCATTTGTTGTACTTCAAGAATTTTTTCAATCCGTTAGTGAAGACAGATAAAAATATATATTTATAAAAACCATAAATGTATTCTGCTCATTCTCCCATTTTACTAATGTTAAAGTTGTATATTTTAATTAATGAAAAAAAAATCATGATATCTTACTTTGAATTTTTGCTATATTTATTATTTACAATTAATTTTTATAAAATGTGACATATAAATATTTAAGAAGTATTTTCCATGCAAATTTTAAATTATTTTGTTTCTTATAATTTGATTTCTCTCTATTTTTAGCAAAAAGTGTTTGACTCACCTCTACTTCTAATTCGTGATATTTATTTGGAGGCACATAAATCAAAAGAATTTTCTGGTGTGAGGGATATTTTATATAAAGTGAGTTTGAGTTACACATTTTAAAATTTTTTTTTTTTTTTTTTACTAACTTGCATCACTTTTGTTTCCCCATGTTTTTTTTTTTTTTTTTTTTTTTTTTTGTTCTTCTTAATGAGATTCTTACATGTATTATAATGAATATTATTATAATATCTGTGTAACCTAATAATCAAAATAGAAAAATTAAGTTATGATGATTTCGGTTAATCTGAAATCAATAATATAAATGCAGAATTTAAAAATATTATCCAAATATTTACTTAGAGTAAGTACAGATTTTGTGCATGAACAAATATATATTGTCATTTATAATAAATTGGATATCTTATGTGTTTTAGAACAAAAATAATAGGCAATGAATATTTTCCTAAATATGTAATACTAAGCAATTTAGTGTTACCTAAACTGTTTCCAAAATTTATATAAAGGGATATCTTTTTATTTATTTATTTTTGTAATTTGCTTATTTTTAAGTTGATATGTTCTCTTTACTATATGTTCATTTATTTTTAGATTCTTTTATGCACAAATGTTTTTGTTGGTTGTCAATGGGAAATTGATCTGTGGTTGGAAGCTCTGGAATGTGCAAAATCAAGACATATTCCTATAATTTTTGATTTTATCAATGAAACTATGCATTTGCTGTTGAAACAACAAAACATACATATTGGCGATCATGAAATGCCAGATGTGATTGGAATAAAAAATGAAAAAAATGGTAAGGTTAATATTATTTAATAACATCTTTCTTTATATTTTCAGAAAATTTTTATCCGTAGCATATATATTCAGTATGTATATAGAATTATAAAGATTGCAATTAATTCTGCCATAATCTTTCTAATGCAAATAAATTAAATTTTATTTCATTTTTCATTTTAGTCATTTTAAAAAAAGTCTATAAAAATATTGAACGTGGTAACAACTTTTATCAGTCTTTGCAGGGTATTTTTTTCTGAAATAATCCATGTTACAAATTAAATATTGTAGAATTTAATTTGCACTATTTAAATTTTATATGATGTCACACAAAAATTTAGTTTGTTATTGATTTTTATTTAATAAATGAATTTGTTTGTTATCCATAGATGATATTAATGAAAATAGTGCACTAGAAGATAATGAGGTCCTTTACATTGCTCCTGATCAAAGGTATGATTTTTCATTATATCTTGTATTTTGTTTCATTAAAATATTTCATTGTATGAATTTTTTCTATTTTGCCATCAACTTTCTTTTGAAATATGTATAATGTAAATATTTGTGTGTCACTTTCTAGAAGTTTCAGCAACTTTGTTGTAGCAGCATTTCAGACTCTACAGTCTTTACCAGAAAACAAAACAAAAGGTTCGTATATTTTAATATTGTATTAAAGTTGTATCTTCAATCACATATATAGTTGTGAAAAATGTAATCTAAAAATCATAATCCAGTACAATGGATATATGGTGAAACAGTGTAATAGGCTTAACAACAAATAATAGTCCATTATTCAATATGAACACACAAATAAAAAAACATAGCTGAAATGTACACAAGAATAGCATTTGCAATAAACATTAATGCACAACCAGCAAAATAATGATAATAAACAAACATAACAGAAAAAGCACTCAGAACTCCGCAGGACAGAAACGTTGCATGATTATTCTTCACATGAAACTCAATACTAATAATGCTGTTTTTTATTTATTTATTTTTCTGTATCGATATTCAGAAATATGATTAAATTATATGTGTCAAAAGTTGCAATCTAAAATTTGCTCTATTTAGAATCAGAATCCATAGTTTAAAAAAATTTTAACCTTGTTTGTTCAAATTTTACATTGCATTTTTAAATTAAATCCTTTGTATATATAAAACATATTTACTTATTTGTATTGATAAAAAAAAGAAGAAAAAAGAAACGACTTTTGAAGAATTTGTAAAATATGATTTCTTTTTATAGGTTGTCAAATGTTTGTGGAAAAAGCTCTGGATCCTTTAATGCATTATCAACACTCACCAAAGAATTTATTCACTGCTATTCAGCAATATAAACCTATGATAACTCCCTATTTATATGAATATTGGAAATTTCTTTCATCTGCAAGTGAGATTAAGGTGATGCCACATACTTTTATTATAAATTGCTGCTTCTTCACATAAAATGTAATGTTTATGGGACTGTGCTCTAAAGCTGCCCATTTCATAATGGAAAGTAATTTGATAGAAAAATATTTCATATTGTTATTAAATCATTTAAGTAGTGCAAAGTAAAAAAATATGAAATAAAATACTACTTAGGCATTTTTCCAAGAGATTGCTATAAAATAAATAACCGTAATTATTTTATATTTAGTGCTCTAACTTCAGATAAAAATTATTTAAATTTTAAAAAATACTGCTAGTTTGTTATTATATAATATTATAAACTGTAAAAATTTTAAAATTATACATTTATCATGAAATTGAGGAAAATCTTTATTTTATATAACCACTTTTGGCAACTAGCTGGTTGCCCACTATTGATTTATTTACTTTTAATTAAATCTCTTATGCATAATTTAATATTCATAATTATGATTATGTCAAAAAAACATTTTTAAGCATCAAATTGTGATATGTATCAAAGCTCTGTTATTTTTATAGCATATTATTTTCATTGTGTATGCGAACTATCCTTATAGAGTCAAATCCCATAATTTTATAATGTTATTAACCCTTTCAATACTGGTCCGGCCCAAATGGCTGTGTAAATTCTGTTCTGGCAGCCTGGTTTCTGTTTCAAACAGATGGAGTCAAGTTCAGGATGTAAAATGAGTTATCATCAAGGATATCTTAGCTTTATAACTTGCACCTCTCATTTGAAATAAATACCTACTTGCTAGGATAGAATTTTCTCAGCTGGGTCAATAGTGAATGGGTTAAAAAAACAACCATCTAGTTAAATTGTCTTTTAACTTTCAATATACTGTAATTTCACTTTCTTATTTTTCATGTAAAGTACATAGATATTAAATAAAATCTTCCTTCCTTAAATTTTAATAATAGAAAATTATGCAAGTAAATATTTGGTGGGACAATGAAACATTTTGAATTTCAGTTCATCTTTGTGATACGAGCTTGAACAAGAATTGCTCTATGAATACTTCTCATTTTAGTCTCCAACAACTTAATTGAAAAATTGATAAGGCATAATAGCTTGGAAAAGACATTTCCTTATTAAAATGCATTTATTTATTAACAGATATCTGATTCATCATTTTTGTGCTACTGTGGATTTTTATAAAATTATGTAATAATTTCATTATAAATTATATTTGATGGTAAAGTTCGATAAAATCCAATAAATAGCTGTTTGTTACACATTTGATTGAAATTTTTATATTCATTTGTTTGCCAGTTAAAAACAAAAAACAGATTTGAAAACTCCAGTAGGCACTATTGCAGGCCAGTATTTTTACTGATAAAGATCATAGACTACTTAAAGATCATAGATCATAGACTACTCTGTGTATCTCAACCTTATAATTTTATATTGCTTGTAATATTTTTTTCTAAAAAAATTAAAAATGTAATCATTTTGTTTTCTTTTTTTCATCAGGTTCCTTTTGAAAGTCTATGCTTAGAAAATTCTACTTGCACTCTGGATATAAATGATCATTTAAGACAAAATTTTATTTCAACACATTCCTCATCTGTTAAACTTAGTTCATGCAATTTAAATAATTTATGTGAAAGTTTGAATGGTAAATCTATTCAAAGAACAGTTTGGCAGCTACTTGCTTATATAGATTTTGAAGTCAAATTCATTTTAGTAAGTAAATTTTTGGTTTTGATTTAGTAAAATATTATGCCTTCTTTTTGGATAGAATTCTTAACAAATGAAGCCTTTTATTATTTAATGAAATATTTTTATCTAGATCTATTATATATGTTGCATGCATATTTTCTCTTGTTCCTCATACTATTTAGAAAGAATGACTTTTTTTTTTAATACTTTTTTAGTATGTAGATTCACTGTATTATTTGTAAATTTTTCTGTTCTTTCTTTATAAATTAATAACATTATATTTAGTCATTTATTTTATTAGAAAATATACATATATAACACCTACGCTTCATGTTTTTATATGATTAAAATTTTTGTCTCTTGTTTTTAGAAAAGGAAGACAGAAAACTCTGCTCTTGTAACTTACTTTCAGTTGTTAAAGCAACTTCTGAATTGTTTATCAATATCTAGCAGTGATGTTATGGATACTAGTTGTAATGAAGAATCTATTAAAGTTGAAAATGACCAAATTATACCTACAGAATCGGCAATAGAAATTTTCAAAGATTTTTTAAATCATCCTACAATTTTAAAACTGTTCCTATTTGATATGAAGATCGTTGAAAATAAATCGGAACACTTGAACAATAGTGTCATTCTTGCTACTAAACTTGTTCTGGATGTTATTCAAAATGCACTCTCTTTAGGCAATGAAATGCTTTCTTCTTATTTAATACCCTTTAAAAAGAAAGTCCTTAAATATTTATATAGAGGCAAAAAGTCTGAAATTGAAAGCAATATAGAACGTGCTTCTATTATTGGAACATTTTCTCCATTATTTGGAACTAGTGATGTGCGAGTTCTTTTAGAAAATTTACTGACTTTTGAAAATAATGCTATTACTGATTTTGATGCATATTTTTCATCTTTATGTTTACTTTTGCAAACATTTATTGAAAAAGAAGAAATGATTCTTTTATCATCAGACAGTATTAATGGATTGATCTTAAAATTTGTTACCTTGCCCAAGAAAAAAAGAAAAATACTTAGACAGTATTTATTAAATCTTCTTCAGAAACATCCCATTTATGGACTTTTGGTTAGTGAAGGTAAATTTTTTATTAATTTCATTCTATTTCTTACATTTGAAGCATTTCTTTTTCTAAATTAATGTGTAAATTACATTTTTTTTTTTTTTTCAGATACTGCTCTTCTTTTGCTACAAAATAAATCATTGAAAGATTTAACAATTTTGGGAACACTCATAGGTTACAATGACAAATTTAGAAAAATAGTTCAAATTTTCATCAGTGATAAATTTGATGAATCAGACAGCACTGAATATATGCATCTTGTAAGTAAATGCCTTTGTAATTGTTCAGAAGATGAACAGGACAATGAATTTAAAGATTTGATATCATCCAACTTTTCTTCATCCTTTGAAGACATGGTATTCAGTGATATTTCTGCTGATTGGGATAGTTTGTATGAATGTGGAATTGGAAAAGCAATGCAGTTACTATTGCTTCGGAAGCATCCAAGTGAGAATTTAACAGATTTATTTGTAGCTTTTTCTAATGTAACTACTGTTCATAAAAGTTCTGATTATTAGAAAAGTTTGTTTGACATTATTAATATATTTTACCATGAAAATTTTCTCAAAATTCAGTGTGATTTAAAATTTTATTCCAACTTTCTGGGTAAAATAGCTGTCATTGAAAGACAAATTATCATTGAAGTAATACCTATTCAATTTTTAGAACTTTTATAATCCTAAAAATTAATGAGTGTACCATCTACTAAAAACAGCATTCATCTCCTTAGCTTATCTGTGTTTCTTAATTTTCATTAATAAACAGAATGCAGTTCATACAATTATTTATAAATTTGGATTTCTTTTTCTTAAGAATGGACTTACCAACACTTAATACATACCTATATCTATCATAGCTGGTTGAATAACTGGACTTTAATGTTTCCTGATTGAATGTATGAAATATGAATGTTAGAAAGGAAATAAACAAATTAACTTCATTATAATTAGACAAAATTGTATATTGTCGATTTCTATGTATTACAAACACAAAGAATAAGAATTTTTAATTAATTGCTTATTGCATTTTTTACATATACAGGGTGTTTCCATTGTACATCTTCCGCAAACATATTTTTAAAATTTAGAACAAGTTTTGATGGTTTTATTTTTGTTACAATATCCTATTTGACATGTCTTATGTTCATAAGAATCTGTAATAGATTTAGACATCAATCGTTTTGTATTTGTTCTTTCATTTGGTTGTCACGGGCTTCTCGAAAATCGGCGGCAAAATTCACCAAAAATGCAGTCCTAACTTTACTCCTCATAAAAGGATATTTTGCATATCCTGTTGGGCCTATTTCTTACCTGAAAATGTTATGAAGTGGTGATCTTCCAGGTGTTCTTCCTATTTGTATTTCTTTCCAAACGCAACATACTGCTTTTTTTTTTTTTTTTTTTTTTTCTAACACTTATTCAGAACTTGAGAGTAATCTTATTCTTTTTCATTCATGACATATATTCACAATATTTTCCTCTTCATCGTCAGTATTTGTACTTTCAAACTCATTATGATTTCCAACCAGTATATCTTCATTTCCAGAAAATTTATCTTCATCAATTTCTGAAAATTCTTTGCCTATATTACTATCTTCTAAGAACTTGTACTGTGCTTTTTGCTTCAACATTTTTCTGGGTAGAAACTAACCTTAGTTAGTTAGTAAGTCATGGAGTAAAGCTATCAAAATAAAATTATAAGCTACTTACCAAAACTTTTAGTTTTTGTTACTTTTTCTCACACTAAAATGGCAGTCTAAAATTTTGGGTACTTTCTTGAAATTTTGATTTAAATAAACTATGCAGCAGTCTTTGCAGAAATGTGCAACTAACTGAATACAATATGTTGAAGACGTATTACATCATAATTTTTGATCCAATAACCTTATAAAGCAATAAATTGTTCTCCCAGTCAAATGACCAGCTGTGGTAGATAACGATATATAACAAGCATTGCTCAAAATAAACAAAATACAAAATTAAGAAAATAATAGAATTCTTAGAAAAAGTCGTGAAGTCAAATGTGCAAAAGCAATAAGAGGATATGTACATTTTCTCTACAAAAGATCATAATCGGTCATTTGGCTGGTTATGGTATGTATGTTAAATACAATTTTCTGTAAAAGTAGCAAATTATGAATATTTGGGATATTTTAAAAGTAATAGGATAGTTTTTAAAATCTATTGAGGCCCAGTGCTTGTTATATTCTTTTTTGCTTCTTAGTAATACAAAATAAAAAAAATTAATTTTGTTTCTATTAATTAATCCATAATTTGTCCTAATGGCTTTTTATTAAATTAATTTTAAACCTTGCAGTCATAAAAAAATTCACTTTTTTTTTTTTTTAAGGGTAAAGATTTTTCTCTTTTAAGTACTGCCATTGAACAATTTGACAGATGTATAGACAGTTTCCTCCGAATTTATGTATATGATCTGCTTAGATTTGTAAAAAATTTATCTAAGAAATAAAATTTTGTAAGATCTATACTTTTCTGACAAATTAAAATTTTGGATTATTTAGTTTTAAAAAAAGAAAATGATGAAGTGTATTTTTATAAATTCCATTACTTTCTTCTTCTTTATATTAAATTCAATAAATTTGATTTTTGATAGTTTAGTTGAGGTTTATTCAACAACATTTTGGCATATTCTATGAACTGCAAAAATCTCCATATATATATATATAGATAGATAGATAGATAAGCTGTGTAAACTTATAAATACCCCATGTTTCCTGTTATATAAATTTTGAAACTTTTCTTGACTGTGATACTTTTGTGAGATGTGAATAATACTTAAGCTATTACCGAAATGGTTATTTTTATTTGACTGTCATTTGCATTTCTATAACAATCTTTATTAGATCTTATATATATATTTTTACTTCACTCTAAATTAAAATTCTTGATTTTCACAGATCCAAAAAAGTTGCAAGAATTCTGTAAGTTGATTTTGAAAAATCCAGAAAATGAAATTCCAAATAAATCAAAAATGCTTATAATTCTGCAAGTATTTGAAGCATGGAAGTTTTATTCACACGAAACAAATAAAATCAAGTTACAAATATTAAAAGTTTGCTGTATATGGCTTTCATCTGGACTTAATGAAAATTTTAGATGTTCTGAATTGTTCAACTTCATGAAGGAATTATTACAGGTACATTGAATTTTTTTAAAACTTTTATTTTATTATTTCATGTTATAATAACTACCTTAAGCATTGTATTTATTTAATTTATAGTAGAGTATGACTAGAAAAGTATTATGCTTGTGTGTAAATATTCTTGTGTTTGCAATTAAATTTGTTTATCTCTTTTAGAATGTGAATGATTTTGAAATAAGTAAAGTTGTCGATGTAACAGACTTTTTCTCAAAATGCTTGAAATTTGCATTAAAGTAAGTAAAAATATTAAATATAAATTAATAATGATGATTATCTTGAATGACCAATCTTTATACTAAATTAAAATTCAGTCTTAAAGAATTTTTTGTTTTGTAAAACTTGAAATTACACTTTTATCTAATACATTTGAATTGTGTAATATTTTTAGACATGTATTTCCTATTAATTTAATTCATGATTTCCATTCGTTTCTTTTCTTTGTAACCTTATTACAAATTATTATTATTATACTGAATTATAAATGTATTTTAAATAACTATGTAATTATTTCTTTTTTATTTATTTGTTTAAGTTATACTGATATTGGAATAGATTTACTAAAGATCTTGAGTCTCTTATGTGAAAAAGCAAATGGAAATAATTTACCTGTACAATCTTTACATGGCTTACTTACTGGACATTCTCAGTTTTTTGAAGTAATGCTATCTGATGAAGGGGATAAAAATAATCTGAAAGGTAATGTATTTCAGATTAGTTTGATATATAATCTTAATCTCAAAAGTCTTCATATAATTAAAATGCAATAATGTTCATTTTTAACCACTAACATTTTAATTAAAGAACAAAATAATTCTTTTTTATTTATTTATTCTACAGAGAATTTAATAAACCTGTTAATTATTCTGACAAAATTGGATGGCACTGTATGCAAAGAAAATCATATAGGTCTTCTTTTATCTGCTTACGGAGCTTCTATGGCTTCAGTTGGTAAGTTCTGATAAATTCTTTATTTCACTTTTTTTTCCAAAATTTTATTTCTTGTGGGTATGCTATGTGATATTTTATTTAATTCTGTCTAGCTACTGCAATCAGGTAGTTTATTTACGATTGTAATGATTTAGTGAAATCAAAATTTAAAATTAAAAAATTGTTTGAAATAATTATTATTGTATTTTAAATTAATAATTTGGAACTAAAACCATCCTTTACAATAAATGCAGCTAAAATGTATGGCAAAATAAACTTATATTTTTAAAATAACAAAAGATAAAATTGAAAAGTCAAACAAAGGTTACTATTAGCCAAATAAAATGTAAAACGGTGTGAATTTTTTAGGTTATTTCAAGTCAACTAAGAGGGAAGGAATAAAAAAATTATACATTTGTACAAATAATGCTGCTTGTAAAAAATTATAAAAATGAGAATAAATATCATTTGATATTTAGTAATGTCATTAGAAATATTAATTTTTTTTTAATTATATGAAATCATTTTGCTATAATTATTTTAGAAACTGTTTGTAAAATGGACAGACTTTCTCTTAATTTTTAAGTAATTAAAATTTGATTAAAAAGTGGGGGGATGAAAGTGAGTTTCAAATCTTCAGCATTCAAATTTGCTAATGCTGGATTTGATAGTTCTATGTCAAAGAATCAGTTTTGTTGAATGCCAATAGTCAGACATACAGACTTTTATTTTTACTGTTATTAGATATTTTCTTATATTATTTGTTTCCTTCTCTTAATGTTTCTTGCATTCTTCATATTTCCCACACTTTCCTCATATTTTGCTATTTTTAGTATAAAAAGAATTTAAAAATATAATATCTATTATTATTTTTTTCAGAGAAGATAGAAAAATAGCTTATTGTATTAAATATAAATTCAGAAATCCATTTTTTATAATTATTACTTACTCCAGAAAATAAAAATGACAAGAAATAATAATTTTATGACAAATAAATAATACATACATTTATTAGACATTTAAATAATAGTAATTAAAATATCTATAATAGTAATCATAACAAGATCAAATGATTTTTTGTTGAACTATTTTGTCTAAAAAATTATGACATCATGCATATTCTTAAGAAAAGTAATAGTTAAGTTTCAAGGTTAGGATTCATAAAAATATTGTGTGTTTGTTATTTATTAAAATTTTAAAAAATGGTTTTGAATTCTTTTGTAGTGCTATAATGATAGTGAATCTTTGAATTAATTTTTTCTGTTAATATGTTCCTCTGTGCCACAATATATTTGACCTTCCAAATTTCTTTTTTCTTTAAATTTCTGCAATGATCTCAAAAATTTTATTATATGTGATCTATAATATTTATACTTATCATTTATTATTGATTGTAAAAAACAAAATTACATTTTAATTTCTAGATCAAAAGTTGCTGTACCTTTTGAAGCTGTATGCAGATAATAGCATTAGCATGAGTCAATACAGGTAAACTCTATTTAACTATTTGTATAATTTATTGTAGTAAAAGTCATTTTCATTTAAGCTATACTATTTGGTCTTGTATGTTTATTTCGTTTTTATGCACTTTCATTTTAATTCCAACATAGTTGTAAAGATGGAATATTATAATCAATATTTCTATTACTCCATGAATTATTAGAGATCTGAAATTTGTTTTCTTGTGTGCTTCCAACATAAATTCAATATTTTAATATTTTCATATCTTTTAATAGTGAGTTTGAGATGGAAAAACATAAATCGCAGAATTTCATAATGACTATAAGAATGGATGAAATATATATTAAAGACTGAATAGTGGAATTTAACTATTCTAGTCAAAATATTGGAAAAGTTGTTTGTTGATTATTTCTTTGTTGTTTTTTTAAATATGTCTTCTGTCTGTTAAACTGACTGAAATAGGTATATTTGTTAAATTTTTAATGCATTTTCTATCATTTTTATAATCTGTTTTTGAAGGAAGTCACTTTGTGGTTGTTTTTTTTTAATATTTTTAAAATACCTATATTACATAAAAACTTTTTTCAAGTATAGAGATGCTTTCATGTCCCTTTTTTTTTTAAATTTATTTTATTTATTTATTTTGGGGATTTTTTTGTACACTTTCATACTTATCATTTAATATTTGATTTTGATTAACTGATTTCTGTTTTATTCAAAGTTTTTATGATATAATCTTTTAAGAAATGTGGAAAACATTATTAACTTATATTATATAAATATAAAAAATACATATAATTGCATATGAGCTTTTTTTTTTTTTTTTTTTTTTGCTGCTTTTGAAAAATTCCAATTTGTTCACACATTTTTTTTTTCTTTTTTGTATTTATATTTTATTAAAACATTATTAGAAGTGATATGTTATGGAAACAAAGCATTTTAAAATTTGTCACAGAGTAAAATTTTACTCATCTGCCATTTCTTTTATTTTAAATTTTTTAATCAATAATATAAATTTATAATATCCATAATCTTTGTATTTTCATATTATTGATATTTTCTCATCAAATTTTACAGCCCATTTCTATGGGGAAAATCAGCAATATCACATTATTCAATAATGAAAACATCTCAGAGTTATTTGTGGAAACAGCCTAAATTGCAAGATATCTTGAGTCTCCTTCTGCCGGATAAGATTGAAAATACTCTTTTGTATTTTCCTATACATATGAAACTAGAAGTAAGTATTGTTATACAATATATGTTTGTTAGATAATCAAGTTATGAATCGAATATGCTATAAAATGTATAAAAATTACATTTCTGTTTTTAAAATTTTAAATGTATTGCTGTATTTTGTCTTCATTAAAGAAGATTTTTGTAGTTATTAATCACATTGTCTTCTACATGAGTCAGATTTTTTTTAACTGTGGTTTGCATTAGATGAATTTTAGTTGCAATATATTTGCAAGCAAAGATTAGGATATAATCTCAATACCTGTTTAAAATTGTTTCCTTATATTTATCTTCAGTGTCACCACACTTTAGTTTATCTTATTTTTGGATTTTGTAGATTATCATACTAAATCTCTCCCCCTGCCCCCATAAGTGAGAACAAAAAAATCAAGCTTTAATTCAAATCTTTAAAAGAAAATTTATCTGGAAATGAATATTGTCTTTAACAGCAAATTATAACAGTTGGTATATTTATCTACCTAAATATAAAGTGCATCAAGTCATACTGGTGTAAAGCCTGACTTATTTCCTTTGGTTACCCTAAATCTCTCGTAAACATGTAAAATATGTATGCTGTATGTTTTTAACTGAAAAATTATAAAATAATTACTAATTACTATTATGAAATTTATTTGCTGGATTGTGAAATTCATTATATGCTGGATTGTGGCTATCTTTATAAAAGCTACTTAGATTTTACTCTTGGCCAGCATAATAAAACTGTATATTTATTTATCTGCGCTAACCAAAATAACTAGAATTAGTCAGTTTAAGCAATTCAAATAAACATTTTTCTTTGCTTTTCAATTGAATTTGTTACAAGGATTGAGTGACTTTCTTTTCATTTCTATTTGTTCCTTGGTGTAAGATATTTTTCTCCTAATATAATTTCTATTTCGGAGAAATTTTTATTCCCATATAATATTGAAATTTGGAATTAAAACCCTTTAATTAAAATTTAATGAAATTCAATGCTTGTTAATTTTTTTTTGTGATGTACACTTTTAATAACCTGTTAACTTTTATAAAATAATTTTTGCTGTGTGTTTTTCCATGGACATTTACATTTCCCCATACTTCTTAATTTTTCTTCAGATTCTTTTTTTTTTTTTTTTTTTTTTTTTTTCAAAATTTACTTAAAATCTTGATTTATCTCAAAATTTTATTAAGTTTTAATTTATTTTAATAATTGTTTGTTCTTTTAATATTAGCCTTCTTCAGAATTAATAGAGGTGGAAGAACATTTAACAAATAAAATTTACGACATGCGATTCTTCCTGCCTTTGTTTGCTCATTTGCTGTCTCCAGGTAATTAAACAAAATTTCCATTGCCATCATGTTCTCTGTTTAATTATTGTAGCATATACTTGTTTTCAGTTATAAAGAATGTGGGAGAATATAATACAACTATTTATATTTCTATTATTCTCACTTACTTTATAATTATGGTGTGTAAAAGTTTTTATTTATTTCAATCTGCAAAAATGGTTATTTGAACATTATCAAGTAATTTTCAGAATTTCTATATTTTCTTTAAAATAGTTTATTTGTTAGATTATTTATATTTTTGATATTATAACTATCGTATTTTCAATTATTTAAAATGCTCAAACTAAAAATGTTCCCAAATGTATTTCTAATTTTTCATGCTGTTGAAAATATATCTAGATTAAGATTAAACATTCTCATTCATGTAAAAAATTATTTTTAGCATTTTGCTTAATATCATATGAAATGTGTGTCATTAATTAAAATATGGTTATACAAAGTAGTGCTGATACAGCCAGAGTTTCAGATTTATGAAATCGTGATATAATTTTATTTTTGAAATGTGTGTGCACACATGCACATTTAACACACTGGAATATTTCTACCTAGATGTTCTACAGATTTTAAAATATCATCTGTTCTCATTAAATACTAGTAAAATTTTCAAATCAGGAAATCACTCTTAAAGTATTAGTAAACTCTTTTTAGAATCCATTGCATATTTTTTAATAATATTTTAAGGGATTACAAAAAAAAAAAAAAATCATTGTGTCCATCTCAATGGCTTCCTGATCAAACTAATTTTCATTTGGTATGAAGAAAAAGTGTAGGTGCTACAATTTTTAAAACTTAAATCTCTTTATGAAATAAACTCAACTTAGTAATTTTTGAGATAAAATTGTCCTTAATTAATAAATTGCATCTATCTATCATGAAAGAGATCCACATAATAACGATCACAGGATAACTTCATATTTATTAAAATGTGGTTAACATCTCAGAAACAGAACAAAAGAGAAGGAAAAGAAAACCATACTTATTAAACATGCACATCACTTGTACACTTGCAATGACGACAACATCTCAATCTGAAATTGCAACATTACTGTCTTATTTATATGTGGTGATAAACAAAAATTGCATCTTCTTCAATGATATGCTAATTAGAGTCATCTTATTAGCATATCATACTAGATATTAGCTCTTGTATCGAATTAGATGGATTCGAAAAATTTGCATCTAGCAGATGCTATCGATGAAATGGAAGGAAAATTTTTGTTTATTCCCAACAGCAATTCCTTTTTCATGGCATTTGCAAATTAAAATAATAAGTAAAATTTATAATATAATATAAATTCATTTCTTTCAATATTTTGTTGTTGTTGTTTAGTTTACTAAAACTGATTATTATTTGGATACCTTTTAACGTTTTTAATGTATGAATAATTGACCTTTTTGTATAGGTGCCTTTGTACACTGCAGTCAGTTTATTCAGTCAAAAGCACCTCTACTCATTTTCATTTCTCTAAGTAGCATGGAACCACCTGTTAGAGCCTTGAGTTTCTATTGTCTCTCTCAGTTTTATCAACATTTAGAAGGTGCTTACTTCAGAGAAAAAGGAATTTGGCTCTGTTTATTGGACTCCTTGAGGAATTCAATAGCTTCAACAAATCCAAAAATACCCAATATTGTATCTTTATTCTTAGCTAGAGCTACTGATATTTTTACAAAACCAGGTATGTTTTACGTTATTTAATTATTTATTTTTTATATCTTATTTTGTAAAGTTATTATTTTATCCTTTGCTTTAATCCAAATTGGACCACTCATAAAACAAACATGATGAAAACATGAATTTGTAAAGACATGATTAATGCAAGGGGATGTAATGAAACATATAATATTTATGTACTAACTAGTACTGATCATCTTATGGTGCCATTTCGATATTTAAAAAAAATAATATAGATTTTTTGAAGAATATTTGTTTTGAAAATAGCTGTTGAAATTTTTTATTCATATGATCTGGCAAAGAATCTTACAGTGTAATGTAACATACCTGAAATTTTCTTCAGATGAAATAATAATAAGAAGATTTTGTTTTTAATTTTGCCCTTTTTTTTTAAAATTATTTTCAGAGCATAAACTTTATCGACCTCTTTATACTTTTATCTTGAGAAGACCTCTCCTGGATATTGGACAAGTCCCAGAATTTTACAATTTATTCAACAGCTCTTATATTGAAGTAAGTTCTTGAAAGATTATTTCTGGAATTAAAGTTATCATTCATTTTTCCCTCTTTTTTATTATTCCCTTTATATATATTAAAATTCTATGCAGTGATTATTATTTTTTTTATTATTATTATTATTAAAAAGCTGTTTAATTTGTACTAATTTGTAATATTACGAAATACACAGCAAAAAATTATTAAATTAATGGCTTTTTATAATTGTTGTTCTATGAATGTATTGCTAATATTTATTATCTTTATTGTTTACTTTGTATATATAATTTTTCTTTGATAGAAATATTAAATGTTACATTAGTTAATTAATTAAAAAAAAGAGAAATTTTTAAAATGTAAATCAAAATTTTATCTGCATTAAGATGGTATTTATTGAGAATGCCTTTAACTTCTAAACAATAAATTCTTCCTGGTATTAATTTAAAGGGATTACCATTTTAAAGAAATTCATTTCAGATGAAATGGAACTCATAAACATTTATGGAGAAATAACACTTTAGCAATGAAAAGTTGGTAGTAAATAAATATTATAAAGAGCTAAAAATAACATGAAAAAAGGAAGATTAGTATATTCTGATATGAATGGGACACGGTGGCCTGGTGGTAGAGTCTCAGGTCCGAAACTTGATTCCACTGAAGAATTGTCATCTAAGTGGATCAAGTGCACGCCCGTTGGTGTGGTGTGGAAGTTTGCAGAGGCTGATGTCAGCTCGGGTGTCGTCCTCATCATCTGACTGCAGTTCAAAATGACGAAGTCTGTCCCAAAAAGACCCTAGAATTGCTTTAAAATACAGATGTTAATATAATATGACTGATCTAATATCAAATCTAATCAGTAAATTATTAGTTTATATATAAAAAGTTATTATTTGTTTATATATAAAAAGTTATTACTTGATTACACCACTTTATTTGAAATATTAAATATATTTTTAGCATCGCATATTAAGACATTGGTTGCTGAATCTGATAGGAGATGGATTGAGATCTTCCTTAGATTTTCATATTTGTGAGAAAAGATATATCTTTAGTTCTTTATTGACTCATTATGTTAGCTGTTTATCTACAAATCAAGAAAAGGTAAGTCTTTATTATGTAAAATTCTTCCTTGATTCTTTTATTTACTTCTTAAGAATTAAATGTAAAGCTACTTAAATACTGAAAAAAAGAATTTGCTTATTGTTTCTTTGAAAGAATTTACATTTAAAAAAATTCTAATACATTCTTCTCATTTATAAATAATTTTTTATAAAATTATCAAATTGGTCAACATTGAATTTTTAAAAAGGTGCAGTAAAATTAATTTTTAAATAGCAATAGTTTATTTATATAAGACACTTATTTCCAATATATAATTTTTTTAAAAAAACCTTATCTGAAAAAGGTTAGATGTATTTTTGGTACTCATTGTACAACACTATACATTCTCTGTTTTCCATTTCTAACATTAATAGTATTGTGTCATTTATATTCTGATTATTTAAGTATCTTGTATAAATATGAAAAGTACCTTTCCAAAAATAAAATTATAAATTTTATTTTCATGCTAAATATTATAAATTTTATTTTTATTTTCAAAAATGCTATTAATAATACAGAAGTATGCATAGAGAATTACAATTTGTACAGTTGATAATATTTTTAATTTCTAAATATGTTAATTTATGCATTTCAAAATTATTTTTCAGCAAAAAAAAAAAAATCAATTTGCATGAATACTTTTGTAAAAAAAGAATGTATTTATTGAGTATTTTAAATGCTCCCCTCAAAAAAAATTAATATTAATTTTAAAAAATATTAAATCAAAATGTTAATAAAAGTTTGAAGGGTTTTTCACACAATATAAGCATTATAATAATTAAATTTTTATTTGTGCCTTGGTATGTGTTGTATGAGTGAGTGCATACATACTACTATGTTCAAAAAATTCTTGATTTTTTTTTTTTTTTTTTAATATTTACCAACTGTTTAAAAGTGTTTTTGTATTAATGTATTTCAAAAACTTTGTAAACCATACCTTTATTTAGTAGAAGAAATATGTTACAATGACATTCAAATGTATTTCAAAGAACCATCATTAATATATATATATATATATATATATATATATATATATATATATATATATATATATATATATATATATATATATTAAAATTGGAGGGTAAACAGCACAAAAATTAAATCTGTATTATTAAAAAATATTTTTTTGTTATGATATTTTTAGAAGATGTGAAATGTACCAAAGTCTTACTTAGGTTGTAATGTATTGAAATTGTTGTTAAAATAAATTACTCAATGTAACTTGTTCCAATTTTACTCTCCAAATTGGTAGCTTTGTGCATTGTGTTTTTATTTTGGAACAACAAACATTTGCTTTTATTATTAGTTAGAGATATATATAATTTAGTACATATTTTTCTCCATAGGTTGCAATTCTTCAGTGTTTAAATTCTGCTGTAAAAATAAAATCATCTGCTCATACTCTTTGTCAGAAAGGTTTACTCATTTGGCTTCAAAATATTGTAGAAGAAAGGTAGCTTTCATTTATATCTTTTTCACTGCATATATTTAAATCTTTTAAATATTATTTAATATTAAATATTTTTTTAAATAATATCAAGTAAATTAAAAAATTTAAATAATAAATATATTTAAATTTTTTAAACATATTTATTAAATATATGCACAGCATATATTTAAATGATAATGCAATTACTTTTTTTAAGAGAGACTATTTCATGTATAAATTGTGAGATTAACTGATCAACAAATATTTCTTTTAGTGATCTAGCAGAGATTGATGCGTTAAAATCTTTATGTGAAGTTATGAGAAACCTCAAAGTGAATGTTCCAGATTACTTCAATTTCACTCTTGTTTTTTTGAAATTTATTCCAAAGTTAAAGTAAGTATCAAGATATTAAAAAGAATTTTTATATTCAAATTTTTATTTGTGAACGAATCCAGTTGTCTTTAAATATTTGCTCTTTTTCTTTCGTTTTTTAAAACTAAATGGTGTGTAACTGCATTAATATTAAATTTTGATTTTAAAAAAATTATTTCTGTTATTAACCTGTTGATTAATGTCCAGTTTTGAAGCTATATATTTAGCTATTGTGGAAAAACAATTAGTTTTATGCTATGCTGTATTTGAAAGAATTACATACACCTTAACTCTACTCTCATTACATTATGCATTACTAACATCAAGAGAAATCCGGAGTTCTGAATTTGTGTGATGGCACTTCCCCCCCCCCCCCCCTTGCACTCTGCTTTCATGGCTTTTCAAATAGGATTATATATATATATATATAATGAAATATGAACCAATTTTGAAAGTTTCCTTTAACAAAAAAAAAAAAATCTTCCAAAATAATGTGTTTGAAACTAGTTTGCTATTTGATCATTAATTTTAATTATAGTTTCTGAAATTGAATTAGTCCAAAAACTTTTGCTTTGGATGAAAAAATTATTCATCTTCAGGAGCTCTTAAAATTCTTCCTTTCAGGACCTCTTTTGAAATTGCCCTTTTTTCAGGCAATTAATGAATTGAAGAAATCCATCGTACTGTTAAATCTAATAGGATAATAAATGTTCTTCAATAATATGTGATGGATTTAACATATTATTGGCATAAGAGCTTATAACATAAAACATAAGAGCCTATCTGCCATAAACCTATCTGTAGAGAAATTAAGCTTCCAGGTACTATAATACTTTTGTCAATGTTGCCACAACTATTATAATTTTAATTTAAAATAAGACTGGTCATATTATCTTATTTTAAGTGCCTTAGCTCAAAGCGTTCAGATTTTTTAAAAATAATTACTCTTTTAATAGATAAAAATTTACTAAATATGATAGCAACTAATTTGTAGGAAAAAAAAGCTTTAAAATGGTGGGTCTTTTTTTAATTATTCTTTTAATTGCTAAAATATAAAAAAAACTATGCCCATCATTTATAAATATATGTTAGTTTAATATTGCAATTAATTATTATTAATTTTTTTCGTACAATTTTTATTTTTTACCTCAAGTTTTAATGTAATATAACAAATGTTACTTGTATAACAAGTTGTATTAGAATCAGTCACAAAATACATATCTTTCCTCTAAATCTTTGTATAATCAATTCGTTCAAATTTTTTAAAAAAAAAATTGAATTAGGAAATTATGATGCCACCCCCCTGACCACTGAGTAAGCTGTTTAAATATCTGTATTAGTCTTGTTAATGTAATACCAAGCTCATATTCCATTTTCACTTTGTTGCATTTTCAGCTCTTTTTCTTTTTTGATATTTTTTGTAATTCAACTTTCACTTTATTGGGTAGAAAATTGTGTTAGGAAAAATGTTAAATATCTCCTTTGATTACTTTTAAATTTGCTTTATGATCGTGAAAAACGTTTATACAATATAATTTAAATGTCTTTTCTTAATAACAAACTGTTTAATAATACCTTAATTAAAAAAAAGTAAGTACTTATTCTTTAATATATATATATATAGTAACCAATCTAAAGTAAGAAAAAGTTTGAAAACGAAACTAAAATGAAAACGAAACAAAACAGTTTCGAAATCGCAATTAAAATTTATTACCTATTTAAACTAAAACCAAAAAGGAACTTCATAGTATTTAGAGAGCGCAATTGCAGCTACTTCTAAAACACAGATGAATTGATACAAAAGTATTAGAATCAAGTTAATAGGAAAAACAAAAATCAAAAAAAAATTATTAAAAAAATTAAAAAAAGAATCCGGTTGATTTTTGTTTTTCCTATTAACTTGATTCTAATACTTTATATATATATATATATATATATATATATATATATATATATATATATATATATAATGTAATATTATTTGTTGTGAAGCATGATGCAGTTTGAAGACATTGAAGAGACTTTTTAAGTTTTTAAATTCTTTTTAATATCCATTGGGAAAGCATAATTATTTACAAGCAGAGACGCGGACAAGACGTCCGCCGCAGCGCAGTACAAAAGCCGGAGTGGGGAAAAGGGGCCGAAATAAATTATCCCTCGCCTTATATAACGTTAGATTTTAATAGGGAAAATATTTCTCCACAGTGCTAATATATTATTAAGAGTCTGATAGGGATTTCTGACACATGTCAATCACATGTAAGGGAAACACAGGGATCTTTTAAGAAAGAATGTGCTTACTGGACATTTTTACCCCTTCATGCCGAGCGTGTGAAAATATCGGCGTTTAGCTGACTAAGCAATTTTATAAAGCTTCTCTTGAATTAATTAAGTGGAGAAAGTGGAATTGGATCACGAAATAAGAGAATATTTTTAAAATGAAGTTACTATGGGTTAAATTAAGATAAAATCTTGGAAATTTATTAAGTTGAAATTAAAGTTTAAAATATCATTACATATATATATATATATATATATATATATATATATATATATATATATATATATATATATATATATATATATATATATATATATATATGCAAATTATGTTCTTTAGATAATTGTCTTCTGATTTAATATTAGCAAAAATGAAAAAAAAAATGTTCCTATAAATATATCTTTTCTGTTTTAAAAAGAGAATTTTTACTCTATCTATACCTATTAAAATTATTTTTTTTTTCTGAATATGGTATACATTTAGAAGATATTGCAATTTCAGTTAATTAATTTATTGACTATATATATATTCATAAAATAAAAATATATTTTTATTGAGTGGTTTTCTAGCCTTTTCTAAGGTATCCTCAAACTATATCTTTACAGATAGTGAAAAACAGACTAAGAATTGGTCCTTGTCAATTAAACCATTTATTTTAGCCATTTTTCCGAGTAAACTTTACATTGCATATGTTATCATTATACAAACATATCCAACTGCTTCAGTGAATGTTTCTAAGGCTGCATTTAATTCAATGCTTCGTTAATTAATGAAACTTCAAAATATTATTATTAATGTTTTGAAGAAGGCTCACTACATCTCCCAAAACAACCAGAAGAAGCAGGATTTCAAGGAAATTAAGAAATAGACATCAAACAAAAAGTTTAATTAAGCATTAAAATAGGTTTAATTGTTGCCAGTAAATTGTTCTAATTGCTATGATATAACTATGGAAATTGATAACCTTATCTTCCAAAACTATTATCTCACAAAAATAATGTTTGCATTATCTTAAAAGTCAAAAAATTAATTACCTTTTTAATGATGCCATTTTCATTTCTGTGCAACATAGATGTTTACAAAGTTAATTACCTGCTTCAATAATTTTCAGCATTTATTAAAATGTGTATCATATTTTTGGACAGAATTGTAATTATTTTTAGACTATTTTATTTTCCATTTCTTATATAAAATGTTTCACTTTTCAGGTTTCTGGATATTCATACAATCAAGACTTTGCTTTCATCTTTACTTCATTCTTTGACTACTATGAAAAATTCAGACAAAACTTTTTGGTCTTCCTATAAAATTTCATTAGAAGAAATAGATCAATTATATGAACTATGGAAGTTCTTGGTTGAAAAATTCCAGTCAAAAGAAAAGAGTGATTCAGAAGAAAAAGTTTCTATTGGATTAGCAAATATCAAAGAATGCTTTCTCCTTTGCTCTAAAATTGTTACCTTTTGGGAGCCATTATTAGAAACAAGTACCTCTGAATTCTTGTATAATAAGCAAATTAAGTCATTAATCAGTATACTAGAATTAATGTTAAAAAAGAATGATAAGTCTTCTTTTTATTCCAGTGAATTACCTATTTGGCTTCTCAAGTGTGCAATTGCAGACACAAAACATGAACTTGTAAAATTGTTCCTTAGTTCTGAAAAAAGTAAAATGTTGTCATTAGTTATTCAAGTTTTTGAAAGTTGCTTAAAAGAAGAGCAAGGGCTTAAACTATCAAAAGAGTACAGTTGTGATAATTGGAAGAAGTTTCTGCTCTATCTAAAAGATATATCAAGGAATTCAAATATTACTTCCATTTCACCTATATTTCAACAAATCACTGATGCTGTACAATGAAATTTATTTTTTGTTAATATTCCAAGCTCTGTGAGCTATTGTAAAGTGTCATGTAAAGCTTTTAATAAATGATAATGTTTTATTTCAGTAATAGATTTATTGAAACTGTATAATCAATTGACATAAAAAGGTTTTTTAAAGTTTTTACTTATTTTTTACCTTAGCTTTATTTTTAGAGATTCAGTAACTTTAGGTTATAATTGATTGCAGTTTTTTTATATATATATATTTATTAAACAGATATTGCAATGAAATAACTTAATATTTTTGTACAACTGAAGAGCAGTTGATTGATTGATTAGATAATTGTCTTATTTTGCATACATACAAAGGTTGGCAGCAGACTTAGTAATCTCAGACCTTAGTCTATACTTATTGAAGGATTTCATGTGTGTCAACCATTTAGAGCCCATGCAGTTAAATTTAGAATTGAAAAATTCGACATAAGCATACTTTAGTTAGTCAGGATGTGCACCTAAAAGCAATTTATAAAAAATAATTTATTTAATTTAGAATTAAATAAAGTTTTCATGTTTTTCAACCATAACATCTGAAAATACAGTACAAATTTAATTTTTTCACCTTTTTAACATTTTTAAAAAATTCTTTTGCATAATTTTTTTTCATTGTTGAAAGCTAAGAAAGAAAAGTTCTGCTAATTATATGAATGAAAATTATATACATGAATAAATCGGCTAATTACATACATGAAAAAAAAAAATGTATCACAAAAGAAAATGTGGAATTTTAAATAGATTCAGAGATAATGGCAGTATTTTTCCGATATTGGGGAAAGACATTTCCAATGGCAGAGGACAGCAGGGTTCTTATTTAACTTCAAAATAATTTGCATTTATTAATTCTTTGATTATAATAAGTAACAATTTATAAACTATCAGACAGTAAGAATTGTCAAACAAAGCAGTATATTGAAAAATAAATTATTAATGTTATAATCTAAAGTGTACCTGATAAATATTGGAAGCAGATTTTTACATTATTTTAATTTCGAAAAAAAATTAATTAATATAAAAAAGTGAAAATAATTAACTTATTATTGAACTTACTTAGTACTAAACAATATTTTATTTTAATAGGATGAAACATATACAAATTTAATGAAAGCTGCATGAAATAAAATTAATTATATCCAAAGTTAAAAAAATTTCCAAAATAGTGTCTGGATTGTTTATGAAAGTATAAAAATTCAACTATAGTTCTTACTGTTATTTTTGGTGAAATAAATAAAAATTTATTTAAAATGAATATATATGGTTCTAAATTTATCCGAATCTCTTTTAGATTTCAAATGTTTTTCTCTCAGTATATGTGCATTAAAAAGTATTTACAACCATATATATGGGTCTGGTATATGCTATGTTCTCCCATTAATGTGATGCAATAGCTCGTTGATGCGGTACCGCGCAGTTATTGTCCTCGTCATCTGCCCATGACAAAATTAACGAGATTCTCACCAAAATAATCCTTGTACGGCTTTGAAACTGAACATAAATGAAATTAAGCTCTACATCTAAATACTAGTTTCAGTTTAAGATAATTAGATTGAAATTATCTTTAATGTGCTACACGTTTCATAACTTATTTAAGTAATTTTAATATATTGTTTCTAATATTAAAAAAATATAAAATGAATAACACTTTTTAATGAAATATGTACTATAAAAGAATGAAAATCAAAGAATTGTTAATTTTTTAAATATGAAATATAGTCAATAATTATGAAAAACAAAAATATTGAAACACTAAAATGACGATGAAACTGCATTGTTTTCAACATCTTTAAAAATATATTAACCTGTTATAAGATTTATTTTCTTTTTGGAAATATGAAAAGAAAGGTTGTGATAAACGAGACAAAAAAATTGCATAACTGAAAGAAAAAATGCATAGTATTTTATTTTGTTCCGAACGACAGAATTCTACAACTAAAAAAATCGTATTTCATTCCCACTTTGTCTATACAAATAGTATTTTCCTACAGTCTTTCATTTGCAAATGAAGATAGAGTTATTGAATAAATTTTGCATTTCAATTTTTTTTTAATCCTAAATTTCCAGTAAATATTTCATTACTGTTTTATAAAAAAAAATTAATTTCTATTAAGGAATTAAATTTTTATTAAATGGGCAAAAATTCAGAATATTTACGGAGACAAATTTAACGCCGCTTTAACATATTTATTATATTGCAATGCGACATTTAAATCCTGTTATCATTCTAAAAAAATAATTTTAACTTTAAAAAAAAATATTTTATTTTTTATTATAAAAAAATACTAAGTTATTTTGAATATAGAATGAAAGCTGGCATTTGATACGCCATCCTTCTAAAAATTGTGAAAAAGATTACCTTTATTATCTATTTATGGTAATTTCTTCGTGTATGTGTGTGTTTTGCGTGTTGCTCCACGGACCAGACCGTTTGACCTAGAGCTACGAAATTTAATACAGTTGTATTTTGGAAAGACGGAATGTTCACCTTGGGGTGATATTTTAAAGTTTCAATTTAAAATGAAGCAAGATTTCGATGTTTTACCGCAATAACTTCTGAAAATATTCTCGCACAAAAATAATTTTTACATCGTTTTAAAATTTAAAAAATTATCTTTTCCAGTGATGCTTATTTAGTTGCTGTAAATTTGTTTCGATTAGATCGTATTAACTTTTAATGGTAAGCATATTTCATGACATTATTTTCTTTGTTTTGAATGAAAACCAAATCATTTTCATCGGGTCATCAAATATTTAATAGTGTGACTTCCTTCCATTGTTGAAAGCTAAAAAGGACTCCGTTTAATATCTATGTAGTTTACAGAATGAATAAAAAAGTGAAATTTCAATACCGCTACATTTAGAATTATTCTACAATTTTTAAGCCACATTCTTTTTTTTCTTTTTCTTTTTTTTAAATTGAGTTGTGGGGAAAAAATCGAACATTATATAAAAATGTAATGCTCCGGCTGTAATATCTTTGGAAAGATATTTTTAATAATCTAGTGTTCAGCTGAAATCCGTAATAGAAATCAATAAACTCATCAACGGGTTACTCAGCAATACCGAGCATAAGTAACCTAATTAGGAATTTAAGAAAATTCTAGACCCTTTAAGCTACGGTGTCTAAGTGATAAGATCATGGCTACGGAGCTGAAGTTTGAAACTGGACTCCACCAAATTTCCGATTTATTTGCAGGCTTGTGCGCGTTAAATCGTAGGTGAAAGCAGAGAGATTAAATGCCAGTGCAAGGAGCGTTCTCGTCGTCTGAATGGGTTTCAAAATTATGAGATCAACTCTTTCACAAACTGGTTAATTTAAATTCACATCTCAATACCTTTTTTAATTAATCAACACGTTAAGGATTTATTTTAGTTTATTATGCATTTTGTAAATTTGAGAAAATATATTGTAAAAATGCTTTTATATTATATTATATTATATTATATTATATATATATATATATATATATATATAATATCATGAGAAAAATTATTAAAGTAATAAAATTCTCGAAAATTTAACCATAATTATTAATTGGTGACTTTCTTACTTGTAAGCATTTAAATATTATGAAACATTATAAAGAAACAATAAATTTCAAACAAATATAATATTTAAAAAATTATTATTTTATAATACTTGCCAAGTGAAATATAACATAATCAATAATTAAATAAATAATTAAAATTATTAAAGTATTAAAATTCTCGGAAAATTAACCATAATTATTAATTGATGATTTTCTTACAAATATAAGCATTCAAATATTATGAAATATTATTAAAAAAACAATAAATTTTAAACAAATATAATATTTAAAAAATTATTATTTTATAACACCTGCCAAGTGAAATATAATCAATTAATAAATAATTAATTAAAATTATTAAAGTAATAAAATTTTCGAAAAAATTAACCGTAATTATTCATTGCTTTCTTACAAATATAAGCATTCAAATATTATTACACTTTATAAAGAGACAATAAATTTCAAACAAATATAATATTTCAAAAGTTATTATTTAATATCACTAGCCAAGTGAACATAATGAATTAATAAATAATTAATATTTATTATTAGAAAATACTGGTATTTTAATTAATGTTTTTAATAATGCAATGTATCAATGTATATACAGTATACATTGAGACATTGTAATATTATATACAATGTAAAATATTAAGATACTCTGTAATCTTAATATATTATAATTCAAAAATTTATATTTCATATAAACTTTATATTATAACTATTATATAATAAGGCATAATAACTATTACATAATATTATTTAATCAGAGGTCCACCCCTTCAAAGCAGCTGTCTGCCTACCTTGCCTAGTCGGAAATCCGCCATTGATCTGGAGCTGCGGAATGAAGGCTGTTATCTCGATTGACAACTACATTTTAAAATTCAAGAAATTTTCTTTTAACCGATACCAATTTTATTTTTGTATAATTTTTTTCTTTGATTTTAATAATCTTTTTAACAAAAGTTTTTAAATGTATCTTATAATAATAGTTTTCCGTGATTTAGGTATTGGATTATAGTATTTGACCTATTATTATTATTATTAAATTACATAAATTGGGATTTTTAGCAGCAAAGGCTGTCATCCCCTAATGCCAGAATATTTGACGCATGTAATACGAAAATAGACAAATCGATCAGTTTACAACCAATGAGATCCAATCCTTTTAGAGATTGTCATAGCAACGGCCGAAGGTATGTGTTATGTGTGAAACAGTGTTGCGTAAGAGAGCAAGGAGCTGGAGAGCGTCTGCATGGAAACGCCATTATCTTCCGCATCATTTCCCAAACTGAAACCGAAGTAGCATCATATTATTTGGTATCGTTTTTAGACTCCTTCTCCGGCATAATGTAGCAAATTAATCAAGCAAATGTTTTTTAAATTTAAGTAGGAAATATTCAGTTGTAAATATGTATAAATTTATTTATTTTGAAATTGGAAAGATTTTTTCATTCCATTAGCAGCAATGAATTTTGTTTGCCTCTTAGCGAAACCATCTGCAATTTGGATTTTCTTTGTTTCTATGTTCAATTTATGCAGAGTAAGTTTGATTTAAAATTAAATTGCTTGTGCTAAAAGATAATATTGGATAAATAATAATTATGATTGCCTTCTGTGTTTTATTGTTTTTGTAAAATGTATTTATTATAGTATAAAATAATGAATGCAGTTAATTGGTATGTTAATTGATAAATTTAGCTCGTATGTTGTTGTTTCTTAGTACATCTTATAATTCTTTTCGAATTTAAAAAAACAACAAGATTCTGACATGTCTAAAAATGTAGTTTTATTTTTAACCAAAAATATAAATTGCCTGTAAGACCTACTTATATTTGTAACAATTTTATGTAATAAGAAATATTTTGATAATTTTAATATTTTGATAATATGTTTGATAGTTTATCAGTGATTTCGTTTACTTCTTTATTAAATATATTACAGTTTTATGTTGTTTTAATTATTGTTTATCAGCTCCATAATTTTTTGCTTGCAATCCCCAGATTTACATCTTTACTAAATACCTGGAAACAAAAGGTGTTTTCTTTGTGTGTGTGTGTGTTTATTACTTTGTAAAAGAAGAAAAATAAGTTACTAACAAATTCTGAACAACAAATATTTATATTGAACATACAAATAATGCAAAATATCCTCTAAATAACAGACTTCTTCTTATTATTCTTTTTTTTAATATTCTGTAAGAATCTACCCTTCAACCATACACACACACACTTTGCAAGCCTGTAGTTATGAAAATCTCAAAAATTCCTATTCCAATGCAAGATTTTGAATTGTTTTTCAGCCTAATAGAAGTTCTCAGAATGCAGGATAAAATGAAATTTTTTCATCATCTGTACCTAAGCAGTTATACCAAAAAATATAATTCTTCAGTTGAAATAATAACAGTTTTAAATTAAGTAAAATATTACAAAAAATTAACATAGCAAAGTTTGTCTTATTTCTTAAAGGAGGAGAAAATGGATCAATAAATTAAATTTTTATCTTTTCCAACATATTTAAATATAAATTGCATGCTTTTTTATGTCACACATATGTGTGAACATATGTATATTATGCGTGAATTTATATATCATACAAAATATATATTATGTTTCTTCATTTAAATTAATGAAGTATTGTCCTTATGAGATTTAATCTTTTTTTTAATGTATTTTTGTGAACAAAACAGATCATTGAATTATTGAGGATGAGGGCACATGTTGTATTTCTTTTTAAATATTTAGAATTTTTGTTGAAAAATTTTGAACTCGTGAATGTACAGATTATATTACATAGCTTAGCAAATTATTTCCTTTTGTCAATAAATTTAAGAATTTCTACTATTTGAAAGGCATTTTAATACTTAATAAATGTTGTTGCATTATTAACTTAGAAATTAATTCAATTCAAAACTTAAAAAAAAAAAAAAACATCAATTCTTTATTTAAGAGATTGCATTTTATTTTATTTTTTTAATCTCTTAAGAACTTGGTGATCATTTAAGATCTAATTTTCATTATTTTATTTTGCTATTGTTGTATATTTCTTATTTATATAAATACAAAAATATGAAAATGTGCAATTTTTTTAAAATAGGCTTATCACTATGTCGTCATGAGGGCTGAATCTACTACAAGAAGCAATGATTTTTGCGTTTACTCGGAAATAGACCCTTCCCTTCCACAACAGGCTGCAGAAGCTGTGAGTATACTTTAAATTTATGAATGTTAAAAATTTATACAATGAAGTAACCTCTCTTACCATATGTTTTCATGAAATTTAATTTCATTGAACAAACTAGAATTTTGTGGACTTATTCTTTGGGGACACCAGAAAAAATCTGTCAGCACTAATAATAATTTGACAAATCTTATTGATAACTCTAACTGCTAATTTAGAATTATGAGCTATTATTAGATTTACTATTAGAATTATTTTTAGTGATAACTGTTACAGCAAAAGAAATAGTATTAATAATTAAATTTGGCACTGATTTAAGCCAAGCTGATGTGAAAGTGCTGAATTTTTTTATAGAAGCAAAGTTAAAGTAAAATTTTTATTCCTCTGTTTTACTATTATTATTTTAGTTTTGTGTAAAATAAATTTTAGAATTTGCTATTCTTCCCTAATGTCTTATTTTTATTTAATTTGGCTTAAATAAAAAAATGCCATATAAGTTAGGAACTGATAAATAGGTAGAGTATTTACAATAATCAAGCTAATATAAAAATATGTTATTATAAAGAAATTGTCAGATTTTGAAGGTAGCAACCACTAAACAAGACCAGATTATTTATAACCCAGAGATTTATTTTATATTGAAAAGGTCAATAATACTGAATTCATATTGTTGAAATTTTGTATTAATTTTTCAGATGCCTTATTTAAAATTCATCCTAATAATTATTAACATTTCAAAACATCCTCTCCATTTCTTATTTGTTTTCAAAGTTGATAATTCTTTTCTTATTTATGATGTCATTAAAACAATAACAACAAATAAGTCCAAAAAGCTGCTCTGTAAAGCATGTTTTAAAAAATATATAAAGGAACTTAATAAGCACTATAGTTTTAGACTTGAAACCTTAAATTTATTACATTTTAAATCTTTCATTTGAAAAATTTGCAGAATGTATAAAAAAGAAAATATATGTGCCTCTTATGAAGCAATGTACATTAGTAACATGAAATTTGCATGCGTCATTCTGGCTATGCACATTGATTTTTAGATTAGCTGTACTAAAGCAGTTATTTAAATTTTTTTTTATAATATTTCCCTGGATATTTTATTAAATAATAAAAATTGAATCAAATTACAATATTTTTACTAATAAATATTTAAGATTACTTATGAAAACTAAGCATGAAAAGGAATTACCCACAATCTTAAAGAGTAAATAATCAAGTTTAATTATTATGTATTGTTACTTATTATGTACTGTTATGTATTAAATTTTGAAATGATCTTAAAGTACATAAAGTTGTTCAAAATTACTGGCTCCCCTTCCTATTTCTGGTATTTTATTAGTTATACATATAATATAAAAAATGATACTTCATATTATTTTCTTAAAAACTATTATATGGTGATGAGACAAAAATGGAATTCAAATGGTTTCTAAACATATACTAAAGGGTTCAAAGTACAGAGAGTGAAAAAAAGATTAATATAATATTTTGCTTTGTATATTAATTCTATTATTATCAATGTCAAATTTTATTGAAATGCAGATACTTCTGTTAGCCTTAAATATCTTTTATTATTTGATATAATATTTTTAAGACAGAAATTCAACTGACTCTAGTCTCTTAACAATTTTAGAATTAAAAAAAAATTAATATGAAATTTTTAAAGTATTTCATATTAAGAGTGTCACTTTTTAGTCACAATACCAATTTTGTAAGTTCAAAATGAGAATATTATTATTTTGGAATACAGCAAATAAGAAACCACTAATTCAGTATTTGAAAGAAGTTACAAAATTAATTGGAAACTAAGGACTTCATTTATACAGTGATTTAACTTATAATGGCATGTTTAAAAAAAAAGATGTACTGTAAAAAAATGTGATAAGCTGTTATTTTACCTGAGGCAGTAATAAAATTTGTACTCATGATAGTATGGGAATATGATAATCTGAATTAGAGCTGTAAATAATATATTTCATTAGTAGAAATATTTCTAGGTCAATTATAAATTAATGTTTAGATCTTGGTTCTCATTATAATTTCGTCCTATTTTCTGAATTACAGTTTAGAATAATGTCTAAAAAATGCTAGATATATCATATCCACTCAAAATAAATATTACCAAATTTATAAATTCTTTAAATTTTTATTTGTAATCTTGCTGTGAACTAACTTGTAACTTGCAAGAAGTTAAATAAGAAACTCTCAAAATGTTAATTCTGGAATCTACTCCTATATATGTATTATTTTACTTATATATTTGTATATGTAGAGAGATTCTATGTCCCAATTATGTGAAGACACTTTGATTCGTTATTACTACAACATTTGATAGCATATATTAAAGTTTCATATTTAATATATGGAATTGCCATTTTTTTTTAATTTTGAATTATTCAAATAGTTGGCCATATTCTACAATTGTTGCTGAAATTATGGCATATAGCATATCAAAAATATCTAACTATTGGTATTTAAACTAATTAATTTTTTTCATTTGTCTTTCTCAATTTATCCAATAATGATTAGCTTTGAGCAATGAACATAAGTATTTTGGGCATTTTTTTTATAAAAAGATGCCTCTTAGAACAAGATCCATTAAATATCAGAAAACTAAATGCTATCTATTCTCTTTAACAATTAGTTCATTTAGATTCCATTAGATAAACTCTGATGTTACTATAATATTGTTCCATATATGAATGATAGCATTTTTCATTTCCAAAAATCTCTTGAATATGTGGTATGATGCATACCTGTAATAATAAGGATTTTTTTTATTTCTTCAGTATTTATTCTCTTAGTGGAAAGACCTAAGTTTATTCAAATACTGATGAACCATATTACATCAGTAACATATAAATTTCGTGCAATTTTATTGTTAAATGAAAATTATTAGGTAGCTAGTAACTTAAATAATGATAATTAATTGAATCATTAAATTAAAAAAAGTATTTTAATAATAAAAAATTGTAATTTAAAAAAGTATTATATTAATTAATTTAAATAATAAAACGTCTGATAAGAAGCAAGATTTTACATTCATATTTCTTATTTTAAGTTAAAGAAATTTAATGTGTTTTATTAATTTTTTTTTATGTGTTATCAGAATCAACTCAAATAAAACTGGAACTTTTTTGCAAGGTTGACTTGTGGCACCTTGAAACAAATTTCATTTATACACAAAATAAATAAACAAATAAAAATTATTGTATTTTACTATTATTTACATTGCACAAGTAAGTGTTCTTAGAATTTAAGGAATGCATAATGAAGATTATAATTTCAATACTAATAAAAATAATACAAAATAAAGATGCAAAAATATACAAAATAAAAATAATTGTTTTGTAAATTCACTTAATATAATTTTTATAGGAAATTATGTAAACAGAATTATAATATGTGACTTTTATTTCAAAATGCTTAAATTTATAAGAAATTTGTGTATAATATTAACATTTAATTTTCTTGTTTAATTTGGATCCTATAATGAATTTCCTTAAGAATTAAATCATTCCTGAATAATGTTCTCAAGTGTTTATTTTATTACTTTCAGTACTGAAAAATATGTTTCAGTAGATTGAATGGTAATAGGGAAAGTTGATACAATTTTCAGAACAATAAAACAAAATTAATTTGCAGTTTAAGTAAATTTTTAAATAAATATTGAAATATTTTTATTATTATAATCTGAAAAACATGATAACAGTAAATTTGATTATATTAAATAAATCAGTGCAAATATATTTCTTTTTGCAAAGACATTTTTAAGTCTTTGCAGCATTTTAAAAGATCATCTTCAGTCAGTTTACACATATCATTCAAATTATATATATATAAAAAAAATCATAAGATGGTTCATATGCATGATAAATTTCTAATTTTTAAAAAGAGAAATAATGGTGTACCATATTTTGTTGTTAATGGTAATTTGAACTTTATAGTCTGTGCTATTGTTTATATGCATGATGAGATTCGGAGTTTTCAACCTGTCTTTAAATTGCGGGAAGTAAAATGCCCATAAATCATATGATGATATTCAGATGTATGTATATTCAAATATTTAAAGAAGCCTTTTCCTTTTGCAAAATCAGTCAACAAGACAGGTCCTTCTGATATGTAGAACCTTGTATTCTTTCAAAATTCTCTCTCCTCTCTTGCTGAACTTATTATATGTAATAGCTACTTAAAGTGTATCTACATTTTTGGAATACTCTGTACCACTAATTAAACTTATCCTTTATATAATTTTTCTATATTAAATTCTATATTTTCACCATTTTATCTGTTATTTTTGTATATTTTTAGAAACCTCACACTCTGGAAATTAAGGATGCAGTTGATTGGTGTACAAATAATTCAAAGAATAATGCATCAGATAAAGTTTTATTATTACCAGCAGGTGATTGCAGTCTTTCTGATCAAATACAAAATTTCTATCACATGGGTGGAGAAGTTATACTCTTTATCAATAATGGTTCATTGGTGAGTTCGTTGTTTCATAAATATTTATCCTTAAATTAGTTTTTTACGAGTATTAATAACACTTATTGTGCTCTTATTTTATCTATAAAGAAAATATTTTAAAAAGTCTGTTTTTAATGTTGTATATTAATAAAAAAAAATGCAAGTTTTTATACAGTAAAGAAAAACAGCGTAGTTTTGGTAATAATTTTTTTTAAAAAGTGAGATATAGTTTTTTTTTAAATTTTAATTAAACATTTTTTTATTATTTTAAAGTGTTCAAGTTTTTTTTTTTTAGGGGGGGGGGGCATCTATCTTTAAAAAAATGTGATCGGAAAAATAAATCCATTGAATATTTGATGCATTTTTTTAACCTTTTGATTGTGTTGTTATATATATATATATATATATATATATATATATACCACAAAGTTTGTTTGTTGTTTTGACTGTCAAAAATACATATTTGATATGATTCTTCTGAGAAGATATCGAAGTTTATTAGCTTCAGTAGGTAAGCAATGTAATCTTTAAATAAATATTTTATTTTTCTTTATGCTGCTGATAAGCTCATCTCTTTATATATGCTTTTGAAAATTCTTTGCTAAAAATATGACATGCAGTAACATGCAATATGAAAAGATGATGAAAACAGATTGTAAACAAAATACAATTTTAAATGTAGAACAACATTTCCATTAATTTTGTATAAAGATCATGTTAATTTTTTTCCATGCTTTTTACACATTCTAATATCACAATTTCACAATGTTTATAATGAAATTAGTTTAAAATAAAGTGCAATTGGTATACCATATTGATTGTTAAAAATAGAAAAATGAAAGTGTTTTTTAACTAAGAATTAAGGGTTTTAGAATCCAGTTGATATATATTTTTATTTTAAATTAACAGCTTTATGTTTATTTTAAATTTTAATATATAAAACTTGAAACAAGCTTTTTGCTTTCATTATGCTTCACATAATCATTCTATAGCCAGTACAAATGCTGTACCAGAAAGTCTTTTTTTTAGAGACTGGTACATATACCATGTATAGATTTGAATTTCATTCTCCTTGCAGAATAAATAGTTAAACATTTTTTTTATATATAAATAACATATTTTTTAGCATGTAAATGCATAAAAGCTTCCTGTTAAAAAGAAGTAAAGTTAGATCACAAAGTAAACATTCAGAGGGAATGATTGTAGCAAAATTTCAGTGTTTTGAGAATTGGTGGGAATACTAATATAGTTTTCAAAGTTCTTTTGTAAAAAAGAATAATTTGAGATTACTTCTATTTGTTGTCTGAAAATTAATAAAATAATTTGCATATTTATCTGGTAACTGTTCCCTTTTCTTATTTCCTCTTCATTTTTGGTAGAATGATATGAATTTTTCTGAATATAAGTATCTGAATGGAACTGGAATTCCTGCCATGAAAATATCTGAAAATTCTGCCAATGTCTTAAAAGTAAGTTTTGATTGACTGATAATTTCTGACATAAATTAGTTTTTGATTTTTGAAAATGCATTTTAATTTGCATAAGTTATGTTTTAGGAAATGGGTAAAATCATTACTGTTCAGCTATTTAAACCACATGATGATCAAGGTTTGTATATCGTAGTAGTTTTAGGAGCATTAGCTTTATTCACTGTGGCTGCTGGTTCATATATGTCTGGACTTACAAGTTACAAAATGTAAGTAATGTTTCTTTCTCTTTTTTTTTCAGAGAATTTTTTTTTTATTTATTTTGTACAGTGATGGATGTTTCAGTGATTTTTTAAAAATAAAAGAGTTGAAAAAAACTTTAGAAATATGTGTTTATATCAATAGATTATGCAATTTGGTTACACCATTATTTTCTCCAATTGACTTTTAAATTGATTTTCTATTCTGTTTGTTTTAATGATTACTTATTTTATTATTATGTTTTTATAATTTTTTTAGAGTTATGTAACTATCTGGAAAAGGAAAATTTGCACATCTTTTTTCTTTCTGTTTCTTTTTTTTTAAAGTTTATTCTATTTCTATTACATTGAATGTTGAATCTTACAGAACCTTTCAAAGACAATTTTTCCATATATTAAAAACAGTTGTTATAAATTAAATAAAAAATTAAATTATAACTATGTTTTTTTTTTATTATATATGCAATTTGAAAAGTCTGTGAAATCTAGTAAATAATATTTATTTCTAATTAAGCAGCATTAATACACTGCTACTAAAAATATAAACATATGTTTAGAAGATTATGCAAATGTTTTTATCATTTTTATGAAAAAAATTAAAATATTTGTTATTTGTGGTTATTATTTTTAGCAATTGAATTTGTTTTTGATTTTATAAAAAAGATTGCTTAAAATTTTTTTTTCTGGTAACATCTTTTTATTTTCAAAATAAGTTTCTATCCCATCTAGTACATTTCTTTCACAACTCTTAATTATACAATTATGTGTATACACACATAAAAATTAAAAGCATTAATCAATGATAAATAGCATAAATTAGGATTTAATCTTCATTTTGAAACTTTTTAATAAAATCCTATACATAAAGATATTATTTTTTTAAATAAAAATACTAAAGAACCTGGTGGAAAAAACCAGAATTTCCATTGTTTAGCAATCACAAAATTCACATACTAGAAACTGGCTGAGATGTTGCAATTTAAGAATCTACTATTAAATTAACTTTTTCTTTAACTGTGCACAATATTTAAATATTTTTATTTTCAAAAATTTCAATAAGAACATAAATTTGTCTCTGTTACTTAATTAATTTCTATTTTTAATAATGTTATTAAAATATTTTATAGAAAAGTTTGACTTAATATAATGATTTTTATACAGTATTGCTATTTATTTTTCTAATGCAAATATAATCATCTGATTAAGTTCCTGTTAAACTTTAGCTTTTAAGAATCGGCAAATTTATTGAGATAAATAAAGTTTCATTCCTTAAAAAAAATGTCATTCTTTTTTTTATAAGCTATTAAAAATAAAATAAAGAGTATTTATTTTATGTGGGTATAATAGTTTCTTATGTTGTATACCAAATGAAAAGACTTTTATTTCTGTGAACTATTGTTGTAGGGATAATTTTCCATTAACTCAAATATTTTGTACAACTATCTGAGTATTGGAATTGTCTTACAAATTTACAAAAGTCTTTTCAAAAGAAGAAATGAAAATGGTATATATCAAGAATAAAAGTGATAGACTGATATACAACAAATAAAGATGAAAATAAGTATACTTTCTTTTTAAATTGCAACTGATTGCTTTTGAATAAGAAATTTATTTTCGATCACAACGATTGATTATAATCTGGCATATATAAAAAAAAAGTTGCAATTGCATATGTGCACACTTACAATTTTAGTTTTTTTTTTTTTTTTTTTTTTTTTTTTGATATTTTTGTAATTTATTAGTTTTTTTTGTTTTTTTTTGTTTGTTTGTTTGTTGTTTAATGGCTATCATTCTCCATTAATTTTATAGCATAACTATTAAAATACTTTAATTGAGTCAAATTTAATCATGATTTTTTTAACAATGGTTTTTATTAGAAAATATTTTTTTTAAACTAATATTACAAGTGATATTTGATTTGAATAGTGTTTTTGTGGATAGTGGATTTGATTATAAAGAGAAAAAAAATTAATTATCACCTAGAAAGTACAAAACAAATATTTTATATCCCAATAAAAGCAAATGATTTAAAGGACTTTTGATTACGATCCTACACCTAATTCCTTTTTACTATATAATTGTTAACGTTTTTGAGAAAAAATTCATAGGAAAAAAAAATATTAATTTCATAAGAAAAAAATATTACTTTTTAATGCAGTGTAATATTTGTCTATTGCCTGTGATTAATACCATGAAATCACTGCTTCTTAAGTAGATCATTAGATTGGAAACATATTCTCCCCAATAAGAAAAAGCTTTCAATTTTTTGTGGGCAAGCCAACTATTTCATATGTTATTCAAACTAAAAAATGCTTTATCAAATTTTGTTGATTTATGACAATGTTTTTACTTGTGTTAATGCATCAATTTGATAAGAATTGTAGTGTTTCAAATAGTATAATTTTTACCATCTCATTAACAGTCCCAAATTGGCATTAGTTTTTATTTTCAAAAATGAAGATGTTTTTCTATTCATTGCACTTCTATTGTGATGAAGTATTCAAACTAGTAGTGATACCTAGACTTCAGCCTTTAACAGCTAGCAAGATAATGTTGACATTGAAAAAATTATGTCTGTTAAACGCCTCAATAAGATTGATAACTATATAGAAAACTAATATTTGTTTGTTTTAATTCTGTTGTTAATAAAATATAATTTTTTATTCTGCTCAGTTGTCCTTTATTTTTTTAAAAGGCCCCAAAAAGTATACATTTTTTATATATGAGTTTGAACTATTCTTGAGTATTGTATGTAATTCCAGTATCAACTGTAATTTATCATTATACAAAAAATCTTAATAATAATGAAAATATATGAGATTTTAAAAATCAGTTGATGCCATAAACTGTTGATCATACTTTTATAATTTTGTGAATTAAAGTCAATTTTGAATACTTTACTTTTTATAAATTAATTTTATATAATTATTATTAAAGCTCATTTCACATTTTTTTCAGTTTCAAGGAAAGTATAACTAAAAAAGATCGTGCTTCTGGTCGTGGTCCAAAAATGCATCGAAATGATGCACGGCAGAACAGACGGTTCAAAAAAGAACAGTTACTTAAAAATTTGGCAAATAAAATGGAATATGGTGAAGAATATGGCATACCTATCCTAATCTTAACTCCATGCTATACAGTCTATTTGATTGTAGGACTTGTAATTACAATAGTTTTAGGATATCTTCTAAAGAAATATTTATGTAAGTAAATATCTTGTCTTAATAGAAATTGTACAATAATTTGTCTATTAATGAGAAATATTTGAAATTCAAAAACTATGGGCTGGAATAAACAAATTCTTTGTTTACTACAAAAAAAGAAAAGGGAAAGAACCTAAAATTTTAAAAAATGCCAAGTACTTTATGAAGTACAGCATAAAAACTAAAGTTTATATTCAATTAACTGCTTTATTCTTGAAAGATCTCTTTTTTGCTATTAATTTTTTCCTGTTTTAAAAAACTTTGTTAATGGTGATGAAGTTCAAAATGAGTATGTGATAAATGTCAATAATTCTAAATTTTGCAACTGATTGCTTCCACAACAAGTACTAATGCAAGCTGTAAAATTTTATATGTTGGCAAAGTAATATTTTTAAAAAATTTCCCAATTCCCCAATTTTATATAATTCAACTTTCAAATTATAGTCCCCCTGGATCTGCAGCTCCTATTTATTAATAAAGATTCTTTATTCAGTGATGAAATCATATCAGATTTATTTATTTATTAGGTTAATATGTAGCAAAATCGATTTCATAATCAAGTTCGACTTTTATTCATATTTAAATATGATGTTTTTTACATTTAAATTTTATTAATTATAATTAGGAATTATGAAAAAGAATGGCTTTAGAAAGGCTAAATTTATATATTTACTTCTCAGAAAGTATATGCTCAATAAATAAATAAAAAATCCAACTTTTTATTAAATTTCAAATAAATTAAAAACAAATCATCATTTTGATTTTTTTTTTCTCTGCTCACAATGATTTCTAAGTATATTATTGCAGAAAACTTTTTTTTTCTCCACTTTAAAATTGGACAAATTAATGTTTCAATAATACCAATACCAGTAAGATATTTTTTTTTTTTTTTTTTTTTTTGAAATTTTTAAAGTTTTTGTTGCATAGTACAGGATTTGAAAAATATTTTTTGTAAACCACGTATTATAATTGACAAGCTTGATTTATAATATTTAATGTCTACTAAATATTTGAGTATAGAAGCAGCTCTTCTTGTGTGTTTTTTCCTTTAATTAAAGATAAACTCAGCTTATTTTAATAACGCTTGAACATTTTAATAAAAAATATTCTATTATTAATTAATAAGTTAGACATTTTTTAAAAGGAATGAATTTTGTGAATGCTACAAAACAGATTTGATTTCTAGCTTTAAATTGGAAAATTTTCTGATTTCAAAGAAAAAGCATAAAAATACAAAGTTTTTTTTTTTTTTTTTTTTTTTTTTTGCATGCCAAAACTGTTTTGCTGTAATTTTTCATATCATGAAAAATTATTATAACTTATTATTAACTATTATATAAAGTCAATTTAAAAATATTTTATTGATTAAAGATTGAACATTATTATTATTTATATATTATTCTTCCCTTCATATAATATATTTATATATATTTTATTTCAGTGATATTTTCCTTAGTTTCCTTCACATCTGGTAGCATAATATGCTTATATTTCTGCTTATATTCATGGACAAGAAAATATAAAAGCTATTTTGTCAAGTATGTTTGCTATGCTATTTATTTTTAAAGTCAGTTTTTATAGTATATGTGAGAATTATTGCAAATGGCTTTAAGTATCCACAAAAATATTTATTTTCCAATTTTTATAAATCTTTAACGCCAAACAGATTTTTTTTTTTTTTTAGATTTTTACTATTTTAATATATATATATATATATATATATATATATATATATATATATATATTGTACAATTGTTTATTAGTAATTCTAAAGTTTATTAGTTGTCTAAGATTGAAATTAAAACTTTCTGCTGTTACCATTGTAATGCTTCAATTTTTAAAAACATATCACTGAATTAATATTTAAAAGCTTACCTCCTTAAACAGCATTTGACTTGTTAATAGAAGAGAATGTATAGACATGGTAAATAAACAATTTTTTCATTTCTGAATATATATGTCTATATTGGTTATGTGCATATTCGATATTTCATTTTGTGCTTTAATTCAATTAAAAAATTGATTATCTTTGTTTATTTTTAACTGTCTTTTCCCCCTTATTTGATTTGAAAAAGATGTAATTTGTCTTGTTCTTTCAGTTTTGCATGCAGTTGTTTTGTTCTTTGATTATTCCTCTGTTTGAAATTCCTCTTGTGCTTTCTCTCTACTGATTTGAATTGCTTGCCTTACTTCCAATTTAAGAGAATAGGTACTTGACTGAATGATTATCTGTGCAATAACTGTAATGATATTGAATTTGAAATTCGCATGCAAGATCTTTATGTACTATCTTCTGCATCAATTTAGAGTGAAAAAGTAAGCATTTTGGTCACTTTGATTCCATTATTTGATCTACAAATGAATAATTATTTTCTTCTCTTCTATTATGAGTTTTTTAATACACTAAATGTAATTAATTGATACCCCTTCTCATTATCTTTTTATTATTATTATTATTAAAGTCTGTAAAGTCCACAAAAAGGGTAAAATGTGTTCTAAATCATCATTGATGAACTTTTAATGTAATTAAGTTTTTGTTAATTTCTAAATGATCTGCTAAAATATGAAAACAGAGGTCATCCAAACACACACACAAATAGATAACTTATAGGAAAACAACCTATTGCAATGGCTCTCATAATATGACTTTGGGGAAATTTCTGCAGATCTTCCATCATGATCCCTAGAAAACAAAACCATCCTTCATTCAAAAGTCTATATAATTTGTGTATGACTCTTTCCCATGTTGTTTTGTCAACAGGGTTACTAGAATTATTTTGCTTGGATTTTAATATGCTTAAAACATATTGTAAGAGATGTAAAAATCTCGGCCAAATTCATAGATGGGTTATATAGCTCAAAAGAAATGGAAATGGTGAGGGAATTGGATTCTTCATTTCCTCATAACTTCCTTAATATTGAAGATAAAAGAATAAATCAAATTATCCGAATTAACGCCTCATTAAGATGAATAACTTTTGCATTTAAAGTTTTTTGATTGCTGCAATTGCTTAGAAGTTAGAGTTAAAAAGTGATTTCCAACTCCTAATTTTAACTGTTTCTAATATCAATAATTTATGTTGTCAGTTTTTAAAAAAATGGAGTATAACTTTTATTTTTTATTTCATTTCCTTTCTTTGAAATTAATCAAATGCTCATGTTCTAAAGATTAAAAACTTTAATAAAACTAATTAAATAAAAATAAAGGAAGAGGGGTATTTAATAACAATATTATATAAAAGCAGAATTGCATGCTTTTTAGTTCTTTTGAATATAATCATAATCTTTTTCTTGGAAAAGGAGGTGTGTGTTTATTTGTTTTATTTCTGTGTTAAAGCAGGAGAATCGTGTACCAGTTTTTCACAAGGCAGAAGAAGATTCTAGCCAAATCCATAGAAATTCTCTAAATTTCTTAATATAATAAGATATAAGGGGAAAAAAAGATTAACACATTTAATAATTTATTGTTTAAAAAAATTACACCTTGGCATCATATGTAGGTATACCCAATTCTTCTGTATGACCATTTCACCGTTTAAAATAAAACAATTTAGTTTCTAAAATAGTAATTTCTTCGTGAAATATTAATTAAAATCACTCATTGCAGGATCTCATAAACCATGCAACCATTGAAATTTATCAATTATTTGTTTTTTAGGTAATAGATTTATTTTAAATGTGATTAAATACTATTGGAAAGATTTAATTCATACTTTGTTTTTTTTTTTTTTTTCTAAAAAAAAATAGTATGAAACTGATTATTATCAACCAAATTATATGATCAACCAATTTATTGAGCAGATGACAAAGTTTTATCAAAGTAACCAGTTATCTTCCCAAAGTGTAAAATAGGTTGCTGCTCAAATTTTGAATTATATTTTGCAATATTTATCATGGAATATATATATATATTTTTAATTCTGCATATTTTTTGCAATAAACTTTTGTTATTTAAATGTATTTTTTAAAATGAATTATTTGTTATTCCAGAACTTTTAATTTGTAAGTCCTTTGGTATGATGTCTGCACCCATTACTGAGTGTATACTGTATTAAAAGAAGACAACCATTATAGCTATTACCCAAGTCTGGGTATTTATTTTAACGACATAATAGAGAGTAATCACCAAAAATTTCATGTTAATCTATTGACTATGTTTGCTACTGATATGCGGTTAAGCCTAAGGTTCAGCAGTGGCTTGCAATTAATACTCATTATTATTTTTTTTAAAAAAATTGATAATATAATTAATTTTACTCCAGCTACTGGTTTCAATTAAAATATTCAAAAGCATAACAAATAAGATCTTAATTTCAACATTAATTAAAAAAAAGCAGCCGATTTTTCTTTCAATATAATTGAATAATTGAATGTTAAATAATATTTGTATATTATTTTTATAATATTTGTTGCCTTAAGATTATTTATTTTATAATGAATATTGAACTGTGATAGCAATAAAATCACTATTTATGATTGCTTCAAAATATAATAAGGATTATCTAAAGATTGAAAGGAATTTAAAAGCAATAAGTTTGATTATAAGAAATCTGTCTTTATCTTACAGCTTTCTGAGAGGAATTTTTTTTATAATACAGCCGTACCTTTAATTTTATTGTGTAGTGATATTTAAAAGGACGTTTTTGTTGCTTTTTCTACAATTTCAGAACAAATTTTTATAATTTATTATTCTTACATAAAAATCGTTCCAAATTATTTTAAATAAGACATTTGTAAAGTTTTTTTAAGGGTAACATGTGGGATTAATTCAAAAAGGCTCATAAATAAAGATTGCCAATCAAAAATATTTGCTAAAAAATTTTCTGTTAAAATTCTTTGTTAGAAAATTTATCAAAGAAAAAAAATATTTCCTAAGCATTAATGATTTCAAAATAAAATACTATTTCCATTGTTCTGTCACATTATTCTCTTAACATTTTTTGTCAAAATATTTAGAGAAAATTTTAGATTTTTCATTCATTGTTTTCATTATAGTTCTCTAATTAATGTTTTAATTAAATTATTCTGCTAATTATCTTTTGACTAAAGATTGGTGTCTTAACTTGATATTACATTGTTAAAACAAATTATTTTTGTTTAATTATCGATTAATTAAAAAATTATTTAAAAATTTTTCTTTTTAGGTATGCATTTGTTTTCTGCAATAGAAAAATAGTTTTCACTGCTTTGTCTCTTATTTTGCAAACAGTTTCATTTGGTATACCCATATTATGGGTAATCTTCAGAAACGCAAAGTAAGTATTCCTTAATTTTTTTTTTTTCCCTTCATTAAATGATTTAAAATGTCAGATTTGGTAAACATCGAAATTCAAAAATATTAATATGATTTTAATACAAGTATTTATACCTTTTTATTATTATTTAATATAAATATTTACATTTTATACTTTTTTATTATTATTTTAGGTATGCATGGATGCTGCAGAATATCTTAAGCATATTTTTATGTTTTGGTTTGCTAAGACTGTTTCGACTTTCAAGCCTGAAGGTAGCCCCTTTTTAAATTGGAGTTATAATACATATACTACATAAATTAGATTTTATTTACTTACATGATTTATGTAACAAACTTCCATTATGAATTATTTCAACAAAAAAATTAATTTTGGTGATGCTTCTGCAATTAATTTACTTAGATAATAACAGAAATGAACAGAGTAAATTTGTTATATTTTATCATTTCATCAGACTTTTATTCTATGAATTGCCTCTCCACAATATTCCCATTATATTTAATTTAAAATTCTGTATATAAAAGTATATAATATGAAAACTATATAAGTATATATATATAAACTATATATATATCATAAAGTTGGCTTTATCGCAATTTCAAATTTCTTTACATCAAAACTAAAATTCTACTGTATAACCTAAAGAATTTTTTAAAAATTTATATTAATATAAACTCCACAAATTATTGATTTTAAATATTGATCCAAAATTGTTGGTGCATATAACTTTGCCTTTAAAAATTCAAAAATACATTAATACATTTTGATTGCATATTTTACATATTAAATTCTACAAAAAAATGATTAAACATTTCATTTTAAACTATTTACCAAAAAGTATATCCAATAAAATAACTATTCAAATTTTTTAGATTATATCAAAGTAGAGGGTAATTTGTAGAGAAAATGCTCTGTTAAGATTTCTTTTTATATCTGCATACATCTCTTATTTCTTCTAATAGACTTTGACATTATTCTTGAATAAAGTAAAGAATCAATTTTAAAATATCACTAAATATTTATTATAAACCTATTCAATTTAAAAAATATAAAAAAAAAATTCAAATTATGTTTTGCATTGAATTTTCTGGAACAAAAACGGCATAAACTCATATTTATGTGATTGATCGATTGTAGAATCCATTCCACATTTTGCCAAAGGGAAAAAAATGGGTAGAATCATACCATGGTATGTAACAGTGCGCAGTGGGACAGCTATTTTTATCACATAATTGTGTTTTTACATAATTATATTGTTTAACTCCAATAACCTGTAAAAAAAATGTAAAATTGTTAGATTAAAAATTAATTTACCATGTAAATTCTTCCAAGATGTTATTGTGGATATTGATCATTTGTGGTTTGCTATTATTCTTTTAGATGTGCTCCATTCTACTTGTTTTACTTTTTATTCTGGACATATTTTTTGTGATCGTTACGCCTCTTTTTACTAAAGTAAGTGTCTGTGCAATAACTTACTTTTTTTCTAAATATTTTAATCAAAAATTTTAATTTTATGTTATTTTTATTGTTAAAAGTTTATTAGAGAATTAAAGTTCAAAGAAAAAAAATTTCACTCTTAAAAAAGTTTTTTACAAAATTTATGGTCTTTATTCATAGATTTGTTGAAGTGTGGTGGTCTTGTAGTAACCATGATTCATATTCCAAGGTCCATCCTAAAAGAACTTTCATGTTGCTTCTGAAAACTAAAATATAAATTTCTTGTATTTAAAGAATAAAATTCTTTTAATTATTGAATCTTTTTTATGAATCTTTTTTTAATCTTTTTTATTTTTTATTGAATCTTTTTTACAACTGTGTATTGTTGGTCATTTACTGTACTAAAACATATTTTTATTTGCTTTAACAGAACGGAAAGAGTGTTATGGGCGATCTTGCTACTGGTGGAAATTTTGAAAAACTGGTACATAGTGAAAAATGTTTTTTTATCTTTAAATATTTCTTTAATTAATTTAAACTTAGTTAATAAATTGACTTGAGATTTTTTTAACTATGTATATGTAAAAACCGAAAAGGCTCGACATAATTATTATTTTAATTTTTAACATTTATAATTGTATTGTTCGTTATTCATTGTGATTTTAAATAATTTATTCTTATTTTTTTCTTCTTATTTGGTAAAGGGCAATATAATATTATTTTTTATTCTTATTTTTTTAATGTGATTACTTTATATATTTATTTGTGAAAGATACTCTTACACATTTTCATCATGTTACCATACATTTGGAAGAAAAGAATTTAATTATTATATATATATTTATCTATATCTTTAAAACCAATACTTCAACATTTTTTTATTGTTTAAATGATTGAGATCTAATATTTTTTTTCAAAGCAGAAGGACAATTTTAAATTGATGTAAAAAGAAATCGTACAGAAAATATTTTTCAAATAAACGGTTGATTTATAAGATTGTTTATTATTTCAAGTAATAAGTTTTCAATAAATTTTAAGGTTAACTCTTCTTGTTCAATATTGAAAATGCAGTTAAAGATACCTTATTTTTGGAATGGAGCCTGAAAAAAGGTTGCAAAGTCATACATTCAAATTCCTAATTTTATTAATAAATTGTAAAAAGTAAAAGTTTTTCATATATTAATCTTTTAAGGGCTTTCATAACTTGCAAGTCATATATTAATAATTGATTTTATAATATGATCTATTAAATACAAAATGATATATATAATTTCATTTGTAATATCTTTTTAATGAACAAAAAACATTTTTGGAGCCATATTATATAGCTTCACTTATCATCATTATTATTATTATGAATAAAGAAGGGTAAGAAATAAAGAAAAAAATACTTTGTAAAAGTTTGTGTACTAAAAATCTTTTATTTTTCATTTTATTTATTTTATTTTAGAATGTGTTGTGCTTACTTTGTATTTTTCTTAATTTTTTTATGTGGTTGATTCTAAGAATGCAATAACTAAAAAAATTAAGGCACAAAATAATTTAAATAAAAATGTTTTGAAGGAACAAAAATTGAAATTATGGAACAGATTTGCAAATAATCGAGTTATTATGTTTGCAGATTAATATTTGTGAATCTCACATGACATATTTTTTATTTGTTAATGAAAAAAAAAATTAATGCTTAAGAGATTTATGTTAGTAAAGTTTTAAACTTTTTTTGAAAAAACATAATACATTGAATTTCTTTATCTGATCTACAAAGCAAATTAAAAATAAGAATTTATTTCTATATGAATTGAAAATTTGAAATTTAGTGCCAAATTACAAATTTTGCCTGGGGGCAAAAAAAAATTTCAGGACGTTTTGTACTTGCTTCATACTCCTGATCAGTATTACTTATTTAATTCTTTTGTACCACCCCTTATGGTGTTAAGTTCTCTAGGTTATATATAGCAATACTTAATGTCATTGGGAACATATTTTCATGCTTGTTTCAACTACTTAGAGTATGTTAGACACAGCTATCAATTTTCTGCTTGAAAACTGGTACTTACTATGTAACCACACAGAATAAAAATTTAGCTTATCACATATTGTATTGCCCTTTACCATTCTACAATTGTTTAAAAAATGATATGCTAATTTATACCAAACTTTTTATTTTGAACTGTTAAACATAAAGTTGAGTGTTTTTAAACTTTTTTATAGGATGATGCAAACTTTATGGAAGAGGTGGCAGCTGGTAGAAAACATATTGAATTTGTTAGTTGAATTTTTATTTGTAATTAAATGTACTAAAGATTTAGTTTATATAATTAAATAGAAGGAAGCAGAAAGTATCTGATTATTTAATTTGTTTACCTAATTATTTTTATCACTTTTTTCTACTTAATCTTCCATACCTATTAAATGTTACTGTATGTTATGCTATAATATCAATATTTAATTTGTAATTAATAGTCTATATAATTAATATTACTGTATTTATGCAAAAATTCTCATTGCTGAAATTTTTTGCAGATGTTTGAATACAATAAAGCTCCATTCCAATATTTGGGTCCATGAATTTCTTAGGATCTAAAAAAACACAACACTGGTTTTATATTAAATACATTATTGATAATCTATTCATTCTTGGACAGGAAGAGAAATGGGAGGACATAATTATTTGAGTTTCTTATTGTTACATGTAATTAATATACCTGTGACTTCAGAATATCATACCAGTCTGCATAATTGAAATTATTAATATAGTATACTTTCATGATATGCTTAGGGAGGTACGAACCTTTAGTTTCTCACATACGTTTTGGTTTTTTTTTCCTGTGTACCCTTTTTTGTCTTCCTTATCTAACCATCTCTTATCACAAAGGAATTTTTATGTATTATCTTGGGTTAATTTCAAAATCAGGTAACATGGATCAACTTAATAATGATTATGCAATTTATTATTTGATTCTTATTCCTGTTTTATAAGAAGTATTCAGTTCATACCATAACAAATTTAAGTAGCAGTGAAATAATTTCTTTTTAATTCATAATGAAAGTTAACAAATATTCATCATGATAATCAAATGTTCAAATCAAAGACAATTGTGATGAAAATCATTGAGCTTGTTGCTTGGCACTAAATTTTATTAGATTAGTTCCAAAGGAAAGCATATAGAATCTTACATCTGGACTTGCATCAAACATACTACGATATTTATTATTTACATGTATGTAAGATAAATATGCTGTTTCCATAAGTTATTTGACTATGAAATTTATTAAACATTTTGTTGTTTTAATAATGAGTTATTTGTATTTTTTTCACTGCTACCCAATGAGGTTACATATTTGTCTAGTATATATTTTCCACATGAATTTAGAGGAAAAAATATTTAAAACTTTTCTTCAATATAATTATCTCTTATTTTTTTCTGTTTTATTTTATTACTGATATTATTTTTCATATTTCTAATTTTCTGCCCAATTTATGTTATCTATACTCTCCTGACACAGTTGAACAAAATTTGGTCCACAGTCTTCATCAGATAACAAAAGGGCAACTTATTGTCCTCAAGCAAATGTTGCAAATTGTTTGTACATAGACATGTATTTGGCATGAAATTTCATCCTTAGGATATTACTATAGATTTTAATCTTCCTAGAGAATTTAGGAGATAAAAACCATTATACAACTTAAACAACTGTTAGCTTTTTAACAATGGTGCTCTTTAAATGTCATTTCTTCATTGAATAATCATAATTTTTACATTATAACCTAAAGTTAAGTCTTTCACAAAATTCTATACACAAATTACATGAAAATCTCCAGTATTTCATAAATTTTTAATTGAATCAATGTGACAATATCTTTCCATTTGATAAAAATGAATAATTGCATGACAAATGAATAATTGATGATAAATTGCAAAATAAATTTTGACATTAAATTTTTTTAGTTGTATGTTTTTTATTTTGTAGCTCTTTCTCTATGACTCATTATTGTATTTCTCTAATTTTAGATACCATCTCTAATGCAAGTGAAGGATATTGGATTTGATGATTTAGGAGTTTGTCATCAACGTTGGACAGGTCTTGGTCTTGGAGATATAATAATGCCTGGTAAAACAATTTTCAGCAAACTGTTTGTTTTCTTTTTATTTTGAATTATTTTTATTATTAAGTATTCTTTTTATTCCGAAAAAGAATCAAAATTCTTAGAATGTAACAGAAGCAGAATGTCAGATACAGAAATTTTAGTTCCAATTCCAAACATTTTTTTAGGGAAAGTGAAAAAAAAAATTCAGTAAATTATGCCAGAAGTTTACAGCAATTTTTGTTAGAACAAGAATTGTTTGCTCTCTTTGATGATATAGTAACTGGCAAGGAGGGAGGGGAGGTGGCAAAGATATCAAGCACCACAGAAATAAAACAAGCATATTTATGTAACTTTTTAAATCCAAATTTAATAAAGGGCAAAATGGTACCTTATGCCGGAAGTCATTTGCACTTGTTAAGACTTTGATATCTACTGGGGATAAAAAAAATCCTTCTCACCTATTTCCTTGATGCATACTACAATAGTACATAGATTTTCCTTTTACAGTAATTAAAAATAATACTTAGAAAATACCTTCAAAAAAACTCCTGCAAAATAACCTAAAACATTGAATTTTTAGTTTTAAAATTCATGTTTCAAAGTGCATTGAATTTCCATTACGACTACCTGCCTACTGAATTTCATAGTTGTAAATGTGATAAATTTGTTGGACTCTGTAGTATGCACAGATATATTCTTCTATAAGTATAATAAACAACATTTTATTAGAGAAAAGCTGTTTTCTTATGAGTGTTGAAATTATATATTGCTAACTTACTAAGCAAAAGTAAAATTTTAAATATTTATATTTTAATTTAGCTATTATTTTCCTATCTTACATTTAAGACATGCATGATTAAATTACATTTATTTTTGTTTTTCAGGCTTGTTATTATCTTATTGCTATGCATTCGATCTTTGTTTTGTCAAGAAAATGATCTACTACCCTATATCTGTCATATGTATGTATAAATTTTTGTTCAATACCTTTTTCATTGCATTCTGATCGATTTTTTATGTTAAATGGAAATTTATTTTGTATTACAGTGTATGGCATAGGTCTATCTCTATCAACCATATCTTTAATTTTCTGGAATGCTGAACAGCCTGCTCTATTATATATTGTGCCACCCCTCTTAATACCAATAATGCTGTTGGGATGGTACCGTGGTGAACTTAGTACATTATGGTATGGTCTCAAAGTAAGTTTTTAAAATAATTTGTGTCATTTTAAACTTCATACAGCTTTTGAAAAGCATATGTATATTAAATTATTAACTGTTATTCCAAGCATCATTTTACCTAACAACATTATCTTAATTGAGTAAACTTTTTTGTTAAAAACTGTATGTAAAGTATATTAAACTTATTTTAAAGCATACAGTATTTATGAATATTCAGTATTTTAACTAATTAAAGAAATTATTTCATGGTCCAAAACTTATACTTTAAACAAAACTTTAATACATTCAGCATACATATCATACATTATCTCATCCTGTTTGAATATTTGAAACTAACATCAAAAGTCTAAATTTTGTTGTTTACTTCCTGTTCAAAGCTAGATTTCTGAAATATCAAGAATTCCTTGGAATCCCATGGCCATATTAATCATCCCTTGAGTAGTCGTATGTTATTTTCAGCAAAATCGGATTTTGAATGTTGAAACTGTAGAACAGATTTAAAATATTAAATGCATTAACACTATTGAGTAGCTTTAAAGTATTGAAAATCCTACTCATTTGCAAAATGAGAATGAAAATTAGATAATGACTGATTGGTAATCTCAGTTAACTCCTCAACTTTTTTTTTCTGTCTGCTATTTAATTATTATATACTTTTCATTTTGAGAATATACTGCCCTATTAATTCAATTAAAAATCCATAGAATAATGGAGATATATGTTAATTATGTATAATTTTATATCAAATTATAGCATCTTAAAATGATTTAATTTTAATTTATGTTTGAGAAGCAATAATTTGATACACGTATAATTTAGGGCATAATGATTTAAGAATTAATTATTCATTCCTGTACTATAGACAAATCCTACTTCTTGAGCAGGGATTACAGCGGGGGGGGGGGGGGGACTTCTTTAGTAAAGAGAGATTAAATATATTATTTTATTATTCAGATATGCAAAAATAAATATTAGATTGAATTCATTTAATATTTTATAAATATTATCTAAAATATCTATACAGTTTTTTTTTTGTCAAACCAAAACAATTTATACTTGAAAGATGTGACATAAGCAATATATTGTAGTACCCTGGCAAGTTTTAAATTAATAGCCAATATGATATGAAAATTAACATTAGTCATAAAAAGAAAGAAGCTGGATATCTGATATTGATATCAGTTATTTGAAAAATTTATTATTACAAAGATGTAAAGAACTATGCTATTAGTTTAAACAAACAAGTAGATGTATTGGAACGAAGCAACTCACAACAGCACAAGACTAAGAATTTGCCCATCACTGATGGGGCTCAATTTTTATGTTCAAGAACAATTCAATTTAAACATTTAAGAAAGCTTTAGAATCTTCCAGATCTCAGATAAACAATAGATAACATATGAAATAAAAGTCTTTCCAGTTTTTGGCTGAAACATCATGGCTGGGATTCCAAACAATCTTAAATGAGATGCTGACTGAACCACAGTAATTACTAGTTATTCTAGTTTATGCAGCAATATTAAATCATCACAAACTCAAATATATTTTTTTATTGTTTGCAAAAAACTAACTAGGCTTATTCAAATTAATTAACATTTAAATCAGTTAATAAATCATTAATTGTCATTACTTATATTATTTTACTGTACAATGAATTTTCAGGTTATAAAAGCACATATAAGGAAGGAAAACAGCAACAATGACCAAGATTCTTGGGATATTAAGTTATCTCTTGATGACCAAGCAGAAGCTACCTAATTATTGAGTATAATGTTTGCCCTTACTGAAATGGTAATTAAAACTCTCCATTCTTTTTAATAAAAAAATTGATTTGGTGAATCAAAAAATTGTGCACAAAACTGTCAAAAACAAGTTATAGCATTCATTCAGCAGGATATCTACATTTGAATAATTTATGAGTTTTCTATTTTTAATTTTGTTGTAAACATATCCAAGTTTCAATAGATCTAAAATCAGTCTTATTGAAAATAGAAATATATATGTCGGGTAATTCATAATTAATTATACAGTATATTTTCTTCAAATAGACATGCAGATATTTTTCTTAATATTTGAAAAAATATTGTTTCAGTTGGAGAAAGACTAACAATGAATAAATATTTTTGAATCTAGAATGTTTTCACCTTGTAAATATTGAAATAGTTTGAAGCTGCATATAAAATATAATATAATCAATGCATATTTTTCATTGTGTATATAAGACGAATTGGTAATAGTTGTGCTATAATCAGATTGAATGTGCAGTAGAAAAAAAAAGATTCTTTCCATGGAACATGTTGAAAATAAGTTACAGTATTCACACAATAGGATAGTATTATTATAATAGATTATGAGTTTTTTTTATCCAACTGGTATTAGCCTCACTGAACAATAGAGAAATATTTGCTTAGGCAGTGTTGATACCTATTGATCACAATGAATATTCACTTTAAATGATAAACTTTAATCTTAATGATGAAATATTTCCACGAATTTCTTGGTGCTTGTATTTAGTAGATTTTTGCTTCATTAAAAAATATGGAGATTTTTAGATTTTCTTTTGTATAGATCAGGTTTATGACTGATTATTTTTTTTCTTTTTATTTTGTCATGGACACTTAGAGCAGCTGTACTTAACTATTAATTTGCATGGTATTTAAATTGTATGATTTCAAAAATTTTAATTTATACAAAATCTAAGTTTCAGAATAACATAATTGGATAAATAAAAATGAAAAAAAAAATTTATTTGAAATTCAAAATTTGTTTTTGTGATGCCAAATTGTCTTTTTAATGTATGTTCCAAAGTAAAAAAGCAATATAAATATTTATTTTACTGGAAAAAATATTAAAATCATCAAATGGTAGCACCAAGGGACAGCTAATAACAGTGATATACAGAAAGGTCCTGCTCAATTTTTCCTAATACACATAAACTTGACAATAACACAACACCATAAATAAGACCCTAATGCTTGGAGTGATGAGTTTCAGCTTGCCTTGCTCTCACTCATAAGATGTCACAATTATATTCTGAGAAAATTGATAAGTTCTATACAATTGTTTTACACCATCTAGAGTAGGTCTTTCTCATTTGTAGTTTTAAAAGCGGGCATCATTATTGTGAGAACTCAATTGAAAGTCAATGAATTGAAGTTAAATATTTAATTATTCAGCTTCAATGATGAATATTTGCAATTGTAACAGATGTCTAATTTTATTTGAAATATTGCATCATCTTGGCACTCTGCAGGTTAATATATTTAACCTAGAGCTACTATATATATATATATTATATATAATATGAAGCTGGAAATATTCACCTTTTATCATTTTTTAATTTTAATTAGAATTGTTATTAATTAAAAATTATACAAATTTTGAAATATTGATATTTCCATGCGATAACTTCCAAAAATGTAATATTAAAATAACTTTTTCTTCATCATAAAATTATTTTTAATACCAATGTTTGCTCTATAATTTATTTATTTATTTTGATTAATTGTTTTAAAGTTCTGTTTAGTACTTTTTACAACATTATAATTCATTATAGACTTTAAATTTTTTTCATTGTTGATTCTAATATTTCATCCTGTTTTTTTTTGTTTTTTTTCAATTATCAGTGATTAATATATGAAGATTTGACATATTTATCCACATTAATTTGGTTTGATTTCAATATAAGGCATATTTTTCAATAAAATTTTTAGTGTGTCCATTTTTAAAATTGTTGCTCTCCTGGGTGATATAAGTAGGTAAATAAAGATGTGCGTATAAAATTAGGGAAAATGATTGTACAATGAGAAGAACGATGCAAAACATCTAAAATAATGTGAGCTTTATGTTTATAAAAAATGTGAAGTTTAAAAATATTTTGCTAAGGAAGCCTTTTAAAATCAACTTCCATAAAATATTTAATTCATTCTATTAGCAATCATTAATCTTGGCAAATCAACTAGCCTCCAAAAATGGCTTGTACATCATGAATGTGATATAACAAAGAAATTATTAAATAGGTTGTGGATCAAATAGTAACCCATATATTTTTTCAAAATTTAGTTTCAAAATAAAGATAGTATAAACATGTATACAACCATATGTATGTAAATTTATATCATATATATTGAAGCAACTAATTAGATAAATAATTTTTTAATAATACTAAATTGTCTTGAATAAATAAATTATTAAAAATTCTTACTTAAAAAATATGTTCCTCAATTAAAAAGGAATTATAATTCTTTTTCATATTTATTTCTTAAATGCTGATATATTTTCTAAGCATATTGTGGATTCAATTTGCCAAATCTCAATATACAAACTTTTATGGAGAGACATAATCTGCCTCATGAATTAGAAATAGCTGTATTTTTGTGCACTGCAAGACTAGTTGTCGATTTTATTTAATGATTAACATTTGTTTTCCAGCTGCATTCACGAAGAAATGTTTTCTGGAAAATATACAAAATTATGCAGTTGAAAGCATGAAGCATCTCTGAAGCATTTTAGATGAAATTTTTTTCATGAATTTTGGAAAATGAAGTCATTGTTTTAAAGTAAAAACAATTTCATTGTTCATCAAACAAAATATGATATGTAGACTATGCACTACTATTTTTAAGAATTTTTATATGTATATTTCAAAAAGTTATAAGGTGATTTTTTTAAAATTTTTGCATGATAATGATTTTAAAATTTAAGATATCATAAAAAAATCACTAAACTGTCTCAAAATAACAAATGCATCACTTACCGCTTTCTAAATATTAATGTGCAAAACTTTGGAAAATACAAAACTCAGTTTTTTAGAAAAAGTGATTTATAACATTTTAACATCTGATCTCAGATATGTAATATGCTATTTATTGCCATACAGTTGTGTTGCAAATGTGATTGTGATTTTGTAAACAGTAAGTTTAAATTGATGCAATTATTTTTATCCCTATTATATAAGTTTTTTGATGGTTTTAAAATATAATGTTTTTGATCGAAACTGAAACTAAAAAAATTCCTTGGGAGCTGTTCAAATTTCATTATTAAAGCAGATGTTAGTAACCCTCAGACCTCAAATGGTAGGATTTTTTTAAAGTTTCAAATTAGCTAGATGCAAAATAATTTTTAGAATGCAGATATATTGAAATAATTTTTACATAAATAATAATCAGAGTCTATTAAAAAAATCTTGTAACTAAAAATTAGTTTTAAACTTTTAATTTATTTTTTAGTTATATATTTCTTTATATTATTTTTTATTTAATTATTGTATATTTATATTATTTATTCATATACTACTTATATATTCCATAATCTTACTGTGATTATTGGCACAAGATGATCTTCAATATTCACAAAGAAACTTTTTTCAGAAACAAAACCACTGTTTTGCTAACTACAAAATGCAACACAAAACACACATGAAGCTAAAATAAATATATATGAAATTAAATACTTTTTGCCTCAGTTATATACCAGTTGCTGTTATTTTGGGCTTATTGCATTTTTGAATCGGGAGTTAATGTTTATATTTACAATGCAAAATTTTTAATCATAAGACAAAAATTCAGACTATCTGCAAACACATCCTATATAATGTAAGTTAAATTATAATTTTGAAAACAAAATTTTCATATATTTTTTTATGAATAATATTTAAAAAGTGGAATAGTTTTTAAATGTTGCTTGTAAATGTTGCTTCTTCTAGTTTGATTTTAACCTTATTTTATTATGCTGATAACATTTTAATAAGTTATAATAAGTAAATAGTTCTGCTTCTATATCTTTTAGCAATAAGATATTATATGATATCTCCAAGATGTAGTTCGGTATTCTGAATGAAGACCAATATCATAAAGATATCGCAACAATGTCATTGGGCACTTTGTTCTGATAGGAATAATTTTGAATAAATGTAATTTAGATTATTTTGAAAAATATTATCTTTTTTTTTATTTGTTCAAATGCATTATAGAAACAACAAATAAAAACATGTTAAAATACATCATTACAATCATTTATGATTTTTTTATCGAAAATTTTTTACAGTATTACATATAGAATGCATAATTATAAAATAAATGTGCTTGTTTGTAAGCATCTGGGGCTAAAAGTAATAAACACAATGAAACCAAATTTCATATCACAGATGGTGGAATATTTAAGGAAAGGAATTATGCACACTTTTCTATTAAAAGTCATTGATTGGAGAGATTTTGTTTAATGAAATTGTGTCAAAATGAATGTTGAAAATTAGATAATGCAAAATTTTATTGATTTTCATATGGTAAAAATAGATTTTTTTTTTATCAACTATCGGGTCCCCAGATACGTATGCACCACTTTTAGTGTGCAACCGTTTTTTTAGAAAGACAACAAATATATTTATATAACCCAAAATTATCAATCATATTCAAATTTTTATACATATTATATTGTAACAGACATTATCTCATTATATCAATATTTTTTTTTCAAAAGTTAGCCATAAATTATTATTCCTTCTACAGTGGAATTATTTATTTATTTTTATTATTTATTTATTATTATTATTTAGGAATGTAGCTGTGGGAATATTATGCTTGAAATTTTTCATTTATAGTAAATAAAAGTTTCTATTTAGAAATCTTTAGAAGGAATCTGTAGAAAGCAAAATGTTTTTTTCCATGTATATTTAAAGCTGTGTTTTTGAAATAAGCTTTATTAATGTTTCATTTTGTTTGAAGTCCTTTTTGCATCATATTCGTATGTAACTTTTAATGTGACTTGTATCTTTGAATTCATGTAAGTGTTGTGTGTTTGTGGTTTTGTTAGATGGGCATTAAATGTTTTCATGTGTGCTTATATGAAATGTATCCATTTACCACTATTTACAAAAGTTTCCATCATTCCACATAGTCTTTTTTATAAAAATATGGATTGAAAATTACTAAGTAATCTAAAAAGGCAAAAACATTTTGTAAAACAAGGTTTTTGCATCATATTTATATATAACATATATTTACACATATTTCTTCATGTCTAACACATATTTACTTTATAAAAATGAAACAAGAAAAAATTTTATTTCAGAAAACTAAAATATAATAAGACGTAAAAGTTTTTACTTCCTACCTAACCAGAAAAAGTGTAATGTCATGTATTTAGTATATAGAAAAATATAGTTTTAGTATTAAGGAGAGTACCCTGTACTCCCATTCTAATATCAATAAAGGTGCTACCAAATGAATATATATGTGAATTTCAATGTTTTAACTGTGATTGTATGACCATAATTTATCATGTGTATTTAATTGTGAATGTTTATTGCTTGAGTGTAATTTATTGTATATTTAACTATGAATGTTTAGCTGTGTGCATTGTATATTTTGAATTATTACTATTCACAATTATGCTTAAATGCATTTGTATTTACATCTTCATGTGTGTTGTTATACGTTTTATCTTTATTTATGCCAATTCATTTCATATGGCTACCTCTTTAAAATTGTGAATGTATTTAAGCAATAGCATGTGTAAAAAGCTATATTACATTACATTATGTCATGTCTCATATGAAAAGGAACAATGGTAATTTAGAAATTAAAATTTTTAAGTTCACAGCATAAATCCATTCTAGATTTTTCAAAATTAGCTATTAAACTGATGATAACTGATATACTATTTACATCATTCCATTGAATGGTCCTGGCCTTTTGCTAGGTGTGGTTCATTTTTTCATACAGTAGTCAATTTATTCTTGAGATACATGTCATATGATTATGTGGCATAGTGAAATTATAAATATGTCAGTTCCATACATTTTTAATAAATTTAAAATATTTACATTATAACATTATTTTTATTATTATTACATTATAACACATTATTTATCTACAGTGGAATTATTTATTTATTTTTATTATTTATTTATTATTATTATTTAGGAATGTAGTTGTGGGAATATTATGCTTGAAATTTTTCATTTATAGTAAATAAAAGTTTCTATTTAGAAATCTTTAGAAGGAATCTGTAGAAAGCAAAATGTTTTTTTCCATATATATTTAAAGCTGTGTTTTTGAAATAAGAGTAGAAAAGAGTTTGAAATAAGAGTTTTGAGTAAATTTATTATTATTTACATTATAACATTATTTTTTTTAACTTGAGATGAATACTGAGATAAATGAGGGAAAGGCAAGGACTTCATTCTATTGGAATTTGAATTGTGTTATCTCTGACAAATTTATTACATATTTTCTTACCTCTTAGTTCTATTGTTTTATAATTTTAAAATCACTTCTTTGTATTTGCAGAAAAATTACAGATTCTGACATTTATATTTTTTTACATACCAGGAAACTCCATTTAAAGAAACTATCAAGTAATTTAAAGAAATATTGACTTAATTTAAAGAAATATTTTAAATTCTATGAAGATTTAATATCAGTATCTAACAAAAAGCAGATAATTAATTAAGAATCCATATTTTTATTTATATCTTTACTGTCTTGCATAGTCATACACATTTTTTGATTAAAAAAAATGCTTTTGGTTTGATGAATTTTGTGTTCATTTTATTATATTGTTTGTGTAATTTGTATAGTAATAGTGTATTTTTATTTATGCAATAATAATGCTATTTTTATTAATTGTTTTTATTGTACATGTTTTTATAAGTGGAAATTGGGTACTAGTAGTGCTCCTTTAGATTCCAATCATCAAATATACATTTTGTACTTAATTTTTTATTCATACTTAATTTAAAAAATTTAAGTTATCATTATCATGCTTAAAATTTTTTTGATTTTAAATTTTAGAATTTTATGTCTTTCATTTTTCTCTCTTTTTTTTTTTTTTTTTTTTTTTCTAAAAGTTATTTTTCACAATTGTAATACGAATATTATAAATTTTTATAAATTATTATGCTTTCTTTGTATTATGATTTATGAATCATTCTGTTTAATTTATTATATAGTAGTTTGCATAAAATTGAAAGTTGTGCAATCATTTTCATACTCCTTAGATAAGCATCAGTAATAAAAAAAAATTGATTATGTTTCACGTTATAAATCCTGTAAGTACTTATTTGATTTTACTTACTAATGTATAGTTTATTATTCTAAAAAGCAAGTTTAAAGTAAAAACATGATGGTAACTGCTGGTACAAGTGTAATTATTGAACCATTGTCATGCTAAGAAATATCTTGTAAAGTGATTGTATCCCTTGAGCAAAATAGTATAATTTCACTCTTCGTATCATGTTTTACATTAAAATATAATAAGGGGTAGGGGATAACAAATTTTAAGTAAAAAGTTTTGTGATTTAAGTTTCCAATGACATGCACCCACAGCATCTATGCTCTCTTCCCATGTAGTTGGTCATACTAGAGTATGCTGCTTTAGACTGTTTTCTTTTTTACTAATATATAATGTTTTCTTAACTTTTCAATTATTTAATATTTCAAATGGTTTCTTTTAACTCAAACTATAAATTTTGTTTGATTTTTTTTATTTTAATAATTAATGTAAAGAGTTTTCTATATGATATTACTAAAATTTATTTCTTGTAAAAAGTAAAAGAAAAATTAAGCCACTGCATGCATTTATATTTTGCATTTAAAGCTCATTTAAATGAGCATCTTACATGAGGCCTATCTTACATCATGTACAAGATTAAAACAAAAAGAAATTATGATATTGTTTTATATGTATACATGAATATTTATTTATTTGTATTTAGAATATTATATAATTTTTTTTAATATTTTCATATACATTTGTGCTCAATTTTATTTTGTATTTGATGTTTACAATATCCTTTAATTAAATGTTTCATGGAAATTGTTTGTCATGTGTTTTATACTTTGCTTTATTTTTCTCCAAAAACTAACATTTGTTATAAAAAATTAATCACATCAAGAATTAATCGAAGCAAGAAATGTATTCTTTGAAATTTTAAGCATCCTTCAAATTATTAATGTCATAAAAGTTCCATACATTTTATTAATGAGATGCCTGACTTTTTTTAAAGGAATGAAACATCGAAGCAAGTATGATCATGAATTTATCTTATCAGTACAAGTCATGAATTGAGCATGGTAATTGTAATAATTAAAAGATTTTCTGTTTAAGATGGCAATATTTGAAATGTTTTAAAAGATATTACTTCTACACTAAGTTTATAAAGAGGTTACTATTTGGCATCTTTAATATGTACCTCTTCATAAATTGAAAATTAATTAATTGAGGAAATTTTAGAAGGTATCAAGAATCAGCTGACGATATACTTATAGTTTCTCACTCAAAGATAGATGTATTTGTTCGGCTGATTCTATAATCCTATCTCCTACATCCTGCAAATGATTCAAGCAATTAAAAATTTCCTTTTTAGGGAATATATGATATATTTAGGCTTTGAGAATGAAAGTAATTATTTATTTTCTCTTTTCTTAGCATTTCATTTACATTTATTTTATTTCTATTTCTCTTTTGATACCTTTAATTTATAACTTCTTGTATTCATTTTTTTTTCTCAACCATAGAGGCATATCTATATAAAATATCACCCAGGGCAAATATCGAAGCAGCATTCCCTCTCGCCTTTGCCCCCTTTTAAACTGCAGTCTTCATGTTTTCTCTTTCCCTGCCCCTCTAAAAAACGTTATTATAGGGAGATGAAATTAAACCTAAATAATTCTCTATAAAACATTTTTGAATAATATTGTCTATCATTCGATCAATATATTTAAATTATTCAACAGATTAATTAAACTATTTTTAAAAATTAAATAATGTAATTATTAACAAAAATATAGCTAAAATGTGCAAAAATATTTGAAATAATGTTTTAAAACGCAAAAGCAGATAAGTCGGAATGCATATTATAATTTGTTCTTCAGTTCAGTTATATTAGCTCCCGTTTTAAAACAACACTAGGACTATTTTAGGTAATTTTGAACAGTGGTCAGATGACGAGACCGACACTGAGCTGGCACCACACCAACGGAAGGACGCTTGGCCCCGACTGTTTTAATGTGCACCAGATCCGCTTACACGACAGTTCTTCGATATAATCGGAGTTCGAGCCTAACACCCTCAGGTTCCGAAGCCTCCACCAAGCCACCGCGACCCCAATTTGTTCTTTCAAGGAGGCTCCAAAAATATTAGCACAATTCAAAATTTTCAAAGAAATAAATGTTGGAATGTCTCATTCAAACCCTTTCTAGTTGTTTAAGGAAATAATATATTAAACAATTTCTGCGCAAGTTTAAAGAAAAAAAAATTATTAAAAATTTTTGAAGTGATACTTATAAACACATTTTAATTATATTGATGCTTCTTAGATGAAAGATCCGTCCACATTTAATGTACATTATGTAATATCTTTTCTAATAATAAAAGCGACGATTTATACGTCTGTGTGTTGGCATATTACAGGCCGAACTATTTGACTTACTTTATCAAACTTGAAAACAATATGCTTTGAATGGGAGGAACTTGTACCTCGAAGCGATTTTCGTAACCTTGAGAATTAGTTTTAATTATGGGAAATCTCATATGTGTTAATGATAATGTTGCACAAAAGTACTTGTTACATCATCTTGAAATTTAAACACACACACGCACATATTTTCAATGGTATATATATATAGTTGTACAATTTTTCTCCAATTTTAACAATTTTTTAAAAATATTTCTGGATGTGATCTGTAATGGTAGTTTTCATTATTGGAATTCAAGTCAGACCTATATCATTGATTCATTACAAGTTAATACAAATAATTTAATGGATAAACTATCTGAAATTTTAAATTCATATATAATTCGTGTATACAAACATATATGCAAATATTATAATTCTAGTTAACTTACAATAACCAATATTTGATATTGAAAAGAAAATAATTACTACAGTATTTTTATAAATGATATACAAATAAAAATCCATAATTTTTTTTAAAGTTCTAATATCATGACACATTTAAATAGATTTTACTAACAGAAGTGTATCAGTTTAAATAAAGATATATTTTTTGTAAACCAAGATTGAGATAATACTTTTAATAAAATGCAAAAATAAATCAGAATATTATAACAGTTAATTTTTAAATTGCTTAAAAATTGAAAAACGTAGAATTCCGGTTCAAAAGCATATTTTTAAAAATAATTACCATTGTTTTTTTAATCAAATTAAAGGCAGCAATTAGTAATTTAAAATTTAAACTGATTATTTATTTTGAATTCTTTTTATTTTAATACTAAATTAAAGATTTAACTAGGATAAGCTTTCATAGGACTTTTGAAATATGTATTATCAAAAAAAATGTATTTCAAGAAATCGAAACATTTTTTCATCAAATTTAATTTTAAAAAGTAACTTTTAATCAATACCAATATCATCAAAAATATTAAAGATGGGGAATAAAATATATTTTCTTTTATGTTGAATAATAAAAAAATTAAAAACTAACCTTTTTTTAAAAAAATTTAGAAACATTACTTTGAAATTAAATGAAGACAATTAAATTAAAAATTCCGCATTTTTTGAAAAAAAAAAACCTAAAAAATTTCGTATTAAAAATTTATATGAAAATATGTTGAGTTTCTATAAAACATAATTCTGTTCTGAAGTTTAATAAGATTACGTAGAGGAATTTTTTGATTAATTATTTAGTGCTAAATACTGTGCAACAATTAAATGATTTACAGCTGTATGAATTTCTCAAACTTAGGCAGTTCATAAAACAAAACTGTAACTCTAGCGAATAATGCATTCCTAAGTAAAGAAGGAAAAAAAAAAAAAAAAATGTCATTCTTCTATGAGATTAATTTACAATAATATAAGTCCATTCCAGCCTCAAAAAATATCAGAACAATAATTCATTACTCCCTCGATGCCTTTTTTTTTCAACATAGCTAAGTTCTTATTGCTTATAATTTTTGCACTTTCATTATTATCAAAATCTATTTTCTTCTTATCCAATTTAGTTTATTGCAATTCTAAACAATGCATTAACTATTTTTAAACATTAATCGCTTTTTCCACGATTGATAGAAGTTTTTGGTGAAAAGGAATATGACCTTGATTTCATGTTAATCTTGTATTATCAAATACTACTTCCATGCTTTGTTTATATTATGGCGATACATCGATCTTTACATGTTTTATGTTTAAGTTCATGATTTGATTGCTAATGCCTGAAACGAAGTTGTGCGCAGAGATAGATATTTGAATCTGGAACATTTCGAAGTAACTGAATATATCAAGATATTAAAAAATGTCATTTCCGTTTATAAAAGTTTGGTTTTAGTTTTAGGAAATAAGCAAAAAAAAAAAAAAAGTACTTTTTTTTTTTGTTCTTAAATGTAATTAATTTATTTCTCAATTTTCTGCCGTGATGACGGCGGCTAGAACACTTTCCGATTCTAGTTAAACCATTGACAACCACTAAAGAACTATTTCCAAATTGAGGGTATTCTAGACAAAATAAGTGCTCTTAAAAATGTTGTTTTCAAGTTTAAAAATTAGGCAATTTTTTTTTAATTAAGACAGATTCTAGTAGTTTAAGTTATAGAAATATTATACAGGCTGATCAGTATTTCTGCTGCTTGAATTTCCCTGACATTACCAGGTTTTTTTAAAGAAATTTTTCTGATTTTTTCAGGTGTTTCCAATATTTTCAGAACGATGTCGCTTTATTTTATTCTCTTTAATTAATATTTTCTTAACTGTATTTGAAAAATTGTTCTATTCTTTTGATTAAAATTAATGTAAAATAAAATGTAATGCTCAGAAAAAAAACATAATTTTTACTTATTGAATTTCAGATAAGCTTCAATTATGTAAGACCTTTCTCTTTTTAGCAAATATTTTAACCAACACTAGATAGTTTAGTTATATTAACGTCCCGTTTTGAAGAAGCACCACTAGAGCTATTTTGGCAGGACGTCGTAAATCTGAATCGCGGTCAGATGACGAGGACGACATCTGAACTGGCACCCGCCTCTCCAAACTTCCACGTCACACCACCGGAGGACGTTTGGCCCCGATGGATTTAACATCCACTAGACCTGCTTATACGACGGTTCTTCAATGGAATTGGGTCTCGAATCCCTTCGGTTCCGAAACCGAGAACTTACCACCAGGCCACTGCGACCCCTAACCAACACTAGAAGGTACATGCCATCTAAACCGACTTTTAACCAATCAGTCATATCTAAGAACTGTTTGTTAAATATATTAATTCATTATTCCAAAAATGCAGCACAAAAATATATGCACATTTCCGGAGTGCTTAGGTATAAAACGATTTGTTTCCTGACAGCGGGGTTCTTATTGTACATACTATTTACCAACATGCCAGTCAGAACTGAACAATAATTTAATAACAGAAAGAAAAAATTATAAATACAAAATGAAATCTCTGCATCAAAATAAGAAAAAAATTCTTCAATTATATCAAAATCGTATCGACTTTTAGCCCACCAACTATAATTTAAAATCGCCTGACTGCTGGGTGAATTCTTAACTCGTAAAATAGAGAGAAAAAAGATCAGAAAATTAGTCCTTATTATCTTTTTCTTTATTTCATAAAAAGAAAAATGCTTTAGAGGTCTAAATTTCAAAAAAGATAGCATGAAGGCATTTTGTAAATTTTTAACGCAAACAGTTTCATATACCATCAAATTTTTTTCTTTTTGAAAAAATTTTTGAGAAAATTAACAAGAAAAATGAGTATCTATAATGTATAAAACAAATAAATTTCTTGTGTTTAATATTATTTTTAAATTATAGAGCATTTTGTTGTATGTATATTAAATTTCGAACAAATACAAAATTTTAAAAAATGTTCAAAGAAAATATTAGCAATAACTTCTATATGAAGAAATTAGTAAATCCATATTCATAATGTTTAAAAATAAACAAAAAAATGTTTTAAGGAAATTTTAGTAATAATGCCCGATACTTCATAATTCAGCAAAAAAAAAAAAAAAAAAAAAAAAATCATTATTGTAAAATACTTATTTAATTAAAATAAATTGTTTCGAATTTTAATAGTATGTCAATATTTTACATCCAGTTTTGAATATTATTAACAAAATTCATGCTTTCGTTTTCGTAACACATGGCATGATTGATTTGAAGTTTGAATAAAAGAAGAAAGTGAAATATATATCTTTTTAAATAAAAAATATGCATTAAAGCTTAAAATCATAACAGTAACAGAAGCTGGGTTGTAGTCAGGTTGTCTTTTCCCATAATACACAAAACGATTTTTGCTGATTATATCGATAACTTGACGTTCTTAAAAAAAGCTAGCAAAAACTTTCGGCGGAAATATTATTATATATTTATACAAATATGTAATAAATGAGATATGACGGTTAATCTTTCTTTTCCAGACTCTATTTTAGACTATCAGTAAAAGTTTGATTTACATAAGATTTGATTTTAGCAGCCAATGATGCTTCATTGTACTTGTGAATTATGTTTGATAAAAATTTATAAAAAAAATTCCAGTTTTATAATAAATTTCCCTGATTTTTCCCGACCTCTCGGAATTCTCTTATGATTCCCGGTCGGCTGGCCACTGTTATAGAATAAAGCTGATCTTTAAATTCATTTAAAGTTTAAAAATTACCTTTTTAATGATACTAATTTAGCTGTCATGCAATTTGTTACTGAATTGTGACAAAATTTTTAAAAAATTACGCAAATTTTTAAAAATAGTTTTCATTCTTCCAGTGAAATTCAAGTTGTTTGTTGTGATTTCATCAAATATTTAATCACATTATTCTCTTATTTTTGAAGGCTAAGGAAGATTTAGATTATCTGTACCGTTTACAGTGAAATTACATTATAGTGAAGGATAGGCAACACATAATCAGAAAATAGATTACATTGGCAACTGCATTTTTAAGGCACTAAGATTTCATGGAATTTGGATCATTAGGAATATTCATTCTGAATAAGTAGAATAGTCTAAGATTATGAAAATTTTCACGGCTTTAATATTCTACCACAATTTGATGCTTAAAATTGATGCTCAAAGAATGATGAACAACAATTACCTTAAGAGATTTAATTGGCATTAAATACAATCAAAATTCTTGGAGAACCAACTAGCTGCTATAAGATAATAATAATATAATAGAACAATATACTAGAGAAAATCTGAGTATGCATTTTGACATCTTCCTTTCAACTGATTTTTCTAAAATTTGATGCAAATTTACAATTTTAATAACTAGACCACATTTCAAATTTCATCAATCTAAGTCGTTCCCTTTTTAGAATCACCACAATCACATATAAGTGAATATGCAGACAGATTAGATCAGCAATCGGTAAATTTTTGTACTAAATTTGACAAAAACTTAAAATCTTGATGATTAAGCTGCATGCTAAATTTCATTCATCAGGATTTTTTATTCTTGTTTTTACATGTATTTACCTAAATTTAGCACAAATGCAAAATTTGTGTGAAATTCAATGTCAAATCAGATATAAAATTTCAACCATTTATTCCATTTCATTTTTGAATTATATACAGATTCACATAATTCGAAAAATATTTTTTCCCTGTCTTTGAGAAGCATAAAGCTGATCATTCATTCCATATCCTGCCTCACTAATGTAAAGATGGCACTCTAGAAACCAGTCAGAATTGACATATGTACTTTTTGCTTCCATCATTTTTATATGGAATGGATGCTCATTGAATGTGAGTGAATCAAGTGAAGCTTGTGTTGCATGAAAGAGAGGAGGAGGTATATACTACTTCATCAAAGCTTCATTGAGAGGACTGAAGTGAAACTGATATGGAATGTTCATGAATAACTGGTCTAAATTGGATGGCCAAAAAATAAAAGGCCGTAGAGAGCCATCACTCCATTAGCATAGAGTAATCATTAAGGGCAGACTTAAAACACTAAAAATTAATCAATACTGAAATTCAACAAAAATCCTAAATATATTTCATAATATATTAATGAATAGATGAATTACTATAAATCAAATATTCTTTTTTTTTAAATATAATATTAGTTTAGGAAAATTTGACTCAGAAGTATGTAACCACTTAGAAATTATGTATAAGAGTGAAAATGTGGCTTAATGTCTGGAATTTATCAGCAGTCTATTATATTTATTAATCTTACATTAAATATAAACAATAAATAATAACAATTAAATATAAACAATTTAACAGTTACGGATAGAATTTTAAATAATGTAAAAAAACATACCGATAGAAAGTTCAAATATTATGGAAACAAATACTAATAAGAAAGCAAGCCTTTTCTTTAACTCCTTACATGTTTATCTATAAAACTAAAGGTATTTTTTTTAAATATAAATTTTTGTAACATGTTTAAAAATGTTATATGTAATGTTTAAATGTTATATGTAATGTAAAAATGTTTAACATAAAGTATTCTGAAGTATTTTTTTTAAACTTATGAGTTGGGAACTAAACATTTTTTTAGTATTTAAACAATATATACAGATAGAGAAGTAAGAAATCTTCAGTGATACCTATAAACGCAATGTTGTTTAAAAACTAATCCATTCAATTATTTAAATGATGACTGCTATTTTAAGTATAAAATATATATCTCATATACAAAGAAAGTGAAAAAGTTTTTTAATTTAGAAAACACAAGCTTTTTTTGTTTGTTTTTAAAAAGAAACAGAAAAACATCTCAAAAAATATTTACTAAGATATTACAGAATGTACATTTTAACACACAAAATTCATTATTTCATATTAAAATATTCAATTTTCTGGAGGCTTCTTGTATTGTTCAGCAAATTCCCTAATTTTCCTGAACAATTCTGCAGGTTCATCAACTCTAGGTACCTAGATAATATAATACATTAAATTTAAAAAATCTAATGAAGAAACTAAACAGAAATTCAAGAAAGCATTTTTCCAACACTTATAGCTATTCTAACATGATACTTTTTCACACTATGCATATACCAATAAATTTTAAAAAGACATTATCGAGTACATATATTTCAAATTTTGCATATATATTAAAGTATGAGGAGTTTTTGGCTTGACCTTATTTTAATATTTAAAAATGATTTACTCTTCAAATACATAAAATTAAAAAATAACCAAAAATGTGAAATGAATATAGAAGAAATATGAGAACAATAAATGACAAAATTTCTTATATAACGAGCTTCCATACAATTTTAATTTGTATAATCCAGTAAAAAAAACTCAGCAATAGCCTTTTATTTTATTTTTTTAATTTACAAAAGCAAACTCTAAAATAACTAGCCTGTTGTTTATATATGAATAGTGAAGCTTACTGTTAAAAAAAGTAACATTGTATTAGCACTATGTGCAGTTACAATTTAGAAATATGTTTGAATATGCATAAATTATTCCAATAATGTATGTCTTATATTACAATATTTCCTAATAAATGGGCCAATTTCCTTCCCCTTTTTTTCACAGTATTATTTCAATATATTGTATTTCTACAGCGGAAAAAATGTAATATACTTTTATTACATTTTTAACAAATGATCTTATATTGAATATAATTATATATCCCTAAATTCAGGAATTTTATTTCAATTAAAATAATTTTAAGAAACAGAACATTATAAAATATATTAATTATTAAAGTATTCAACCAAAAAACATTCTTAATAAGGTATCACTCTACTAACTTGATAATTTTGACATATATAAATTCCTGCATAAACACCTGCACCAAATGTTACCTAAAAATAAAGGAATAATATATTAAATTAATAAAGATTAAAAACAAAAAAAATTATTTTGTTTGTCTTAAAAGATTAAATAACACTACTACTATCTATCTCAACTGCCTAAATTTTGTAAGAGATACTCAATAACTCTACTATTAAATAACAATAATACTCATGTAAACATATGAAAGAGTTAATATACAAAAATTTAAGATTGGATACATATAAGTTTTTATACAAAACATAATTCTTCAAGATTCAGTAGAAAATTAATCTATTATTGAAAAATAAAAATCACAAAAATAAAAACATTTGAAGAAATTTGAGTTAAAATTTATACAAATCTATTAATACAAAAGACATACTATTTTTGTATGTATATAGTAATGTTACTAAATAAATAATAAAAATTAAATGATATGAATTATTTTATCAATGATACAAATGGAAGTTTGTCACAGAATAAAAGAAATGAATTGGCTGTTTAAAAAATTATGCTTAATGTTGAAGTTAACAGATTTTATTAAAAATTATTACAATTTAAACAAATTTCATTAATGAAATGTGACAAAAAATCAACCTATTATTGACAAAGGTGATAAGCGCTTTCACTTGTGTTTTATCAAAAATAGAAAAACAACAAAATTAAAATTACAAACAAATAAATTAAAACAAATTTTATTTACTAAAAAAACCATAACAAAACAAATTTTTTCCCCAATTTTATCAATCGGAAGAAAAACAAATAACAATTTAAAATTATGATTGAATGTGTTAAATTACAAATTACTAGATATAAAGTAAGAAAACTACTTTGACGCCTAAATTCAAAAAAAAGTTATCTGTATAGTTGATTAAATACTTACAAGAAGCTTTATCATCTTTCTTTTCTAATTAGTAAAGAATAAGATAAGATAAAAATTGTAATAAATTTTGTTCTATCACTATTTAATTTAAACTTCTCTAATTATCTTGCGAACAGTAATTAAAATCTGGCTTTAGAAGATCTTTCAACATACACAAAAATTCAAACCAAAACCTCAAGTTGTCATTAAACAAAATAAACAAAGAGTAGAGTTGTATAAATGATTCCTGTAATCACTGAAGTAAAATAAAAACAAGTAAAAGTGTGAACGGCTTTGTTATAAGATATTTTAATAAGTAGAATTTTTGTTAATGCGTTTCTATTCTTGATACTCCTGATTCAAATGATTTTCATTGAAAAGCTTTATAAAATATTCATTGTAATTTTAATAATGACTTCAAAAATTTGAACCCCAATAATGACCTTATTATTTTGGATACTATGGTAGTGCAGATATACAAAAGAATAGCAAAATTGTAAAATAGTATGGTGCCATGTGATAATGTATACGAATAATAAAATACATTGTTTTCACCTTATTTGTAGAAAAACTTTGTATAGGAAAAAAAATAATAATAATAATAAAATCGAAATGCATTACGATACGAGATCTCTTTGGTATGCTTTTGAAGTAATGACAATCTCTTTTGTTTATTTTGCTCACTGCTTCAATTTCTGTGTGCTATGATTTTGATCGTGGATGTCTGTTCCATTAGAGGTGAAGGAAATTAAAGTGGTGCGGTTTTGGAAAGCGAAGTTGCGTTTAAGATTACTTTACGATCTTACTCTCAAGTTTAGAGAGTTTTTTTTTTCTATTTTTGTTTCTCTTCTTACTTCTACTCTGCTTAAATCAAATTGTCCGAGGTTTATATTTTGTAGACTTCTTTCATTGCAAGCTGAGTCACACATTTGTGTCAGTGCAAGACTTTCAACTGAATTCTGAATCTTTCCCCTTCAAAACGATGCCTCAAATCACTGATATTTATTTTTTGAATGCAAAACCTACCAAGGATCTTGTTCTAAATCTAGGTCAGAAACATTACGAGGAAATTAACGTTATTTTTTCTATGCGAATGCTCCTTCTCAAATACCGTGCACAAACTCCATTCTGATGCAAACTTCCATAAAGTAAAATATCGACAAGCACTCAAATATCACGAATATGAGATTTACCCGGCAAGGGAAATTAATTTTTACTACAAAGGTTCCGGGAGGCGCAAAACAAATTCTTAGCTTAGAACAGATTAACGATATTAAAGTTACTTCAAACGTTATTTGGGAGGGAGTTACTTCTAGATTTCTGCTTATTGATATGCCCACATGTGTTCCACTCAAAGAAGTTGCAGACGAATTGCGAAAGTTTAATGATATTGAAATCAGAGAGATGAGACGTTTTGTCAAACAAAATTCGACACAGAAAACTTCCCAAATTCTCATAACAATTCTGGGTACTTCCCTTCCAGATTCAGTTAAACTTTGGCTTACAATCCAGAAAATTCGACCTTTTTATCGATCGGCCTAGACAGTGTTCAAAATGTTACAGTTTCCTACACCCATCTAGGATATGTTCGAAAGACCAAGTTTGCCAATTATGTGGAACAGAACACGTAGGAAATTGTCAAAACCCAGTTAAATGCATTAATGGCCAAGGTTCTCATGCAGCAACATCTAAAGCATGTCCTTTGTACGCCAAAGAACAACAAATTTAGGATCTAAAATGTCGTAACCACATCACTACAAGGGAAGCACGACGCATATTTAATGCATCATCTAATTCAACTTATGCGATTGTTAATAGATCGAACATGGAACCCATAGACTTTGAAAAATCTTTAAACGACAAAATGGAATCCATCATCTAAAACATCAACAAAAAGATGGAGCAACATTTCAATAGACGGTCGAGTCTATTGTGCAACAGTTAATTCATGTGATCGACAAAGGTGAAAAAATTAAATTTCCATCCAGGTAGAAAAAAAGTTTTACTTAATGCTTCGAAGAACTTCGATAGTTCTACTAGTCAACCCATGCAATATGATGCTAATGGCCCTGCTGGGACTTCGGATAATTAATCTTTTTTTGCGCTGTGTTTTTTTTTCTGCTGTTTTCTGTTCCTTTTCAGCTTTACTGCTTGTTATTTGTTTCTTTTCTTTGCAAAGCGCTGCTTCAGTTTTTATCTTTCCCAAATGCTTGGGATTTGTGTGTGTGTGTGTGTGTCACCCCAGAATTTGGTTGACCTCTTGCAGAGTTTGCAGATTGTTTTAATCTATTAGGATGCGTTTTGTTCAGTGGAATTGCCGTAGTATTAGGAATTTAAAAAAATCTGGCTTGGTATTCCACCCTTCTCAATTTCAGATTTCTGGATTTTTCAAGAAACTTTTCTTTATGCTAAAAAAGGTTTTTTTAAAATCTCACAGGGAAGACAGACTGGGAAGGGGCCTTTTAATGGAATCCCCGAACATTTGTGGGCATACACAATCCCTTCCGTTGTATCTCGAAATTCGGACGTGGAAATCCTCACCGTTAAAATCATTACAGCTTCTCTAACATTTACGCTCCTACAGGTTTTGACATTGAAGTTTTGGGAAATTTTACTAACTCACTTTCTGAACCAACATTCATTTTTGGTGACTTTAATTTACATCACCCTTTTTGGGGCTCAAACACTTCTCACAGACTCAGCAATAATTTTGTCGATTGGTTAACGGATTCAAATTTTGTCATTTTAAATACTTCGAACCCAACGTACATTACTCCTGCAGGTAACTAATCACTTCTGGATCTTACCCTTTGTTCCAAATCACTCTTTTGTAGCTCAGATTGTTTCGTTGCTGAATCATCATTTGACAGCTACCATTTCCCCGTAATTTTCAACTTCAAAGTTTTACACAACAAACAAAGGTTCCTCACAGAAATTAAATGGCGATCTATTCTATTTCAATCGGAAAAAATTTTTGAAGATACAAATCTTAACCTAGACTGAGTTTCATCAAACATTTCAGAAATCATATACAATAATACTAGAAAAATACCTTTGAATAATAAACAATACCCAGCCTGGTGGGATAAAACCTGTCACAAGCTTTACAACCTTAAAATCATATATAGAAAGACAGCATTAAGATGCATATCAACTAAATTTTGGATTCTTCACAAAAAATTCGCAAGCAGATTCAAATTTTATAGTAAACAAGCAATCCTCGTTTATTTTATTCTATCTTAAGAAAACTGAATCAGCAATATGAAGATAATAACTCCTTCAACACCATTTCTGTTAACAATTCTTTTATCACAAACCCATAATTGTAAAGTAATCTGTTCGCAGAATCTTATACCAACAATTCCAGTTCTCACGAACCATTACCAATCCAGTTTACGGACAATCAGGAAAACGAATTAAACGGAGCACTACAAATCGAAGAATTACAATTCGCAATTTAAAAATCAAAAACAACAACCCCAGGTCCAGATAATATTCCCGCATCCTTTTTCAAAAAACTTAACAAAAATGCAAATTATTACATCCTTTAATTATTTCAACAGATTTTTAACACAACATATGTTCCCAAAACATGGAAACATGCACTTATTTATCCCCATTCCAAAACCAAATAAAGACAAGCTTCAGATAACATCATATAGGTCAATAGCTCTAGCATCTGTTTTTTTCTAAAATCTTTGGACGTATCTTATGTAAGAGAATTACCGATTTCTTACAAAGAACAAAAAACTTAATCCAAAACAATTTGGTTTTTTACCATACAAGCACAATAGGGCAGCCACATACTTATTATATTACAGCATTTCAAATGCAAAGAGGGGGGAAAACATTTCATTGGCATTAATCTCAACATCGCAAAAGCTTATGATTCGGTTTATATTGAAGGATTGATATATAAATGCTTGGAATCGGGCATCTGCGGGAAGATATGCACTTGGTTGCATCAATTCCTTAGTCACCGTACGTTCCAAGTGCGATGGAGACAAACACTCTCCGACATAAAAATTACAAACAAAGGATTAGCACAAGGTAGTGTCCTCTCGCCAATCTTATGGACAATTTTTATATCGGATTTTTTTTGAAACTCTTGAAAATGAAGTCGGTTGTTTTATTTTTGAGGACGACATATTAATTTTTTGCTCGCACCAGTCTATTGAACTTATTACTAAGAAATTACAAAAAAAAAAAAAAAATAATGGAAAACGTACATCAATGGTGTACGTATTGGAACGTACACCATTGATGTACGTATTGTATGTATCGTACAATGGTGTACGATCAGTTACATAGCCGATCTTTCAAACAAAATTAATTTTATCCACCCAAATATCTCACTAGCAGGTACGAACATCCAATAAAAACTCAATTACATTCCTCGGAATTCCTTTTTCAAAAAGAAATCAAAACGGGTCGATCTTCAATAAAATTAAAAATAAAGCTTTAAAAAATCAATGCATTAAAGGGCTTTACATATAAACATTATGGCCCAAGAATAAAAGATTTAATCACAATCATAGGCAATAGCATTTGCAGCTTATTTTTTTTCGCCATTCAAATTATCAGCAAATTTCCAGAAATTCACACGAAAGCATGTAATATTATTCAAGCCAAAGCACTTCGAATTGCACTTGATGTTCCACAGTGGACACCAAATAAAGCTCTCCTTTACATCTCCAATCAGGAAATTCTCAGTCAAAAAATCCTCCGTACAATTTCTCATTAAGCAGATTTCTATCAGTTCCTTCTCCGCCATTTACAAATTAGATTTAGAATATTTCAATCTTGCTCTTATTGAACAAGACAAAACTTTTTTGGATAAAATTTTTTCTGATCTAAACATTAATTGGAATTGCATTATTTCTGATCAACATTTTTTTACAACTTCCAAGAGAAAATTGCAATATTGCCGCATAATGAACTACTGATATCAATTCCTGTGGCTTGGTTGGCAAGACACGAGACTGTAGACCTTCACGACCGAGGTTCGAATACCAGCCAAGTCAGTTTTATCCAAAGACTGGAATTTTAATTTTAAATGTTATTTATTATTTCTCTAGTTTCTAGTTGATTCTAGATCTTTCTTTAAATGTTCTATCTGGATGTTTCTCGAACATTCTGAGAGTGTATATAAAGTCAAGTGTCACCAGTTGTGGTCGAGTTATCGGTCCTGTACGCTTGAGAGTTACATTGCTTGAATAAATCTGATTACTTGTTCAACCTAACAGCCTTGTTATTTCCAATCTTCGTGACAATATTATTATTTCAAAATTCCCTTTTCAAAACAAATCTCTCCCACACTCGGCTATTAATGGCAGTTTTCAAGGAGCGCTACAAAAGGACTTAAAACAATGTTTCATAATCGCAACTAATGCATCGAAATAACAAAACTTAACTTCAACCGCCGGCATTTCGGATCTGTCCCAATTTGCTTTTCGAACCCACAACATCAACTCAATTTTTACAGCTGAAGTTCTTGCAATTTGCCAGGCTCTTGACTATCCCACCTTTCCTGAGAAACCTATACTTCTTCTTATAGATAGTCTTTCAGTTCTTACAGCACTTCAAAATTTTTCATATAAATCCCCATCCATCATTCATTAAATTGTGGGCAAAATTGTGGAAAAATCTCAGATTAACCAACATATTACTCCTCTATGGATCCCAGGGCATTCGACAATATTATGGAATGAAAAAGCGGACTTGATCACAAAATCAGTAACAGAAATCAGCCCAATCATTGAATGGATCGCATCGGAAGACATTACCTCACGCATCAAACAAATCTCAAAAAGAAAAACAACAGACAGCTATAGACAGAGCAAATATTATGAAATTCTTGGAGAAATCCTAGACATAAAAAATATTGCTAAAGGGACAAGAAATAGAAGAGAAGACAGTATTTGCGCTGGAATCTCTACCTAAACATACCTCCTACATCGTTTTAACCTGTCGAATCAACCAAATTGCGAAACATGTCACTCTTTGAATAATTTGGATCATATCTTAACTGCATTGCCGAAAATACTCAAGCATCAAACGTTGCCTCTGGTCGAAGTTGGGCCTCAACTCTCTTTTAACCTGTAATTTTAAACACCTCACGAGCAAAGTTTTTGCTGATAAACTGTCTCTCCATATTTTCCTTCAACACTTGAAATTTTTTGACATTTATTGATTGGAGATATTGTTGAACGCTGGGATGACAGCCTTTGTAGCTAAAAATCCCTTAACCCCCTCATTCAATCAATCAATCTATGTGCTGTTCTGGAGTAGAGATGCGTAATCCACGATTTTTTGAATAACAAATAATATTGCTATTGTTATTTTTAAATATGCGTTCCAAATATCTGTTATTTCAATCATATTATTAATTAAAAATTATTACTTAATATTAAATATAAAATTTATTAATTGTAATTAATACTTAATTTACTAATTTAAGTAACGTGTGATTGAATTAATTTATCTGTTTCAGCTTACTTCTTAAATTTTATTTTTTTTCTCAAAACTATTTATTTATTAGAGTGAACCATTTTCTGGTAAAGGTGAGTTAAAAATATATATAATTTCTTTAAAATGTTTACTTTAGTCCTATATTCTACCAATAGATGGCGCCAGCAGTAAACAGAGTACATGTAATCAAAGTCAATCATGTCACAAGCAATTAAAAATGATCTGTATGGAATAGTGCATCATCAAATACGAATATCGGTCACTCCCGTAAAGTGGAGCGGTGACTTCGCACTTTCCAGTGAAGCCTCGCACTTTCCGGTGAAATCACCGCTCCGATAAATTTCAGTGATATGCAATTCAATGATACGATACGATAATTCCAATAACCGGTCCGCTCACTTTTCAATCCAATCACAGATTTCTTTCGAGAGCTTCCATTGGGCAGATCGTATCGATTGTTACTTTCCAGTGAAGTCACCGTTCCGGCAAATTTCAGTGATATCGTATCGATTGTTACTTTCTATCGTGATCCAAAACCTGTAATCTAAATATCACCAGTAAGATCGTATCAAGGATTTGAATCACACCCCTCTTTGAAAAGTATTGATCACTTGTATTTGTGACTTTTTGATATTGGTTACGTAATAACCGCTCTTAAAATATTCGTCATTCCTATTCTGGAGAGAAGGAAGACGGCTTGAAGTGAAGGTTGTGCTATTTCTTGTAATTGCTTCTGTCGTAGGTTTGTTAGCAGTCATTCTGCCTTTTGTTTTCTCGAAACAACTTTTAATGGTGATATTGTTAGAGAAGGTTCCCTAATTTGTTCTTCAGGTTTAGTTTTCAGCTTTTGCGTTGACTACAAAGCGATATTCTCTTTATTTTGGGGGTGTAAAGGAGACTGGCAAATTCAAGGTAGGATTTTTCGGGTTTTTCTTTTTAATTGTTTTGGTTGCTGCACCTTTTGATTCTGGCAGCATCCAATTAGATTCTTCGTCAGTGATGACAAAGAGAAAACCAGAAGACTTAGAGTCTGAAGGCAAATATAAGAACAGGAAGATTAATTATATTTTAGCAAATGAGTTTTCAATATATGATAAAACCAACATTGCAATTCAAAGGAGTTGCTCCAAAATAAAATTGTGCATTGATAGTAATGATGATCCGTCCCCATGGATTAAACCCACAATAATCAATGCCACGTTCGGAAAACTTACCCATAAAGAAGGCACCTTTTCCCTAAATAAATACAAAAAATTGGTTCTAGTTACACGGCACTTAACATCAGTGGAGAAAGTGAAGAATTTTGTCAACAGTGTTCCGGAAGTAAGGATTCGAATCATAAACACGGACATTGTAACAAAATAGATCATTTGAGATGTAGGCACAGATTTCAACATAGTGGAAATAAACGGAGAACTATCTACACAGGATATTATCGCAACAAAAATTGTTAGATTTTAAAGAGAAGGGGACGTTCTAATTGAAGAAATTGGTAAAACAAATCGCTCTGAAATAGAGATCGGTCGAAGAGTGCAGTTATTACTCTCTAGAAAAAGATATTATAAATCTAGCCAAAGAAAAAGATATATCATTTCTGGAAGCAAGGAGGATAGCAAAATCGCAAACTTATGCGCAAAAGGTAAAGGGTGATCTGCCGGTTTAGTGAACGGAAAACCCAAAAAAGCAAATAAAGGATATCTACTCCACTTTACAGGACTTAACAAAACTAATTACTGCTCTACTACCCCAAGGAAAGAAACTCTTAAAACATCAAGAAGTAAACAGAGAGTGTATTGAACGTATAGGAGAAACTCAGGGAAATTTAGATAAACAAGTTGAAGAGAATATTACTCTCTGGAAACAAATCGAGACTCAAATCGAAACTCGCTACAATCTAAAATTGCCCTTCTGGGATTCTATCTTGAATATAGCCAGGTACTTAGCCCAGATATTGTCGTTCGATCCACGGTGCTTAGCTGAAATAAATCATTTCAGTGTTGCGGAGGATTTCTGGGGTATCAGTTAATTTTAAATTTAAAAAAATAATTTTTTCTTTTTTTCTTTTTCTTCCTTTTTTTTCCATGCAGTTTGTTCAGTGGAACGTTAGAGCATCAAAAATAAGATCCCTTGGCTGCAGCCCCCCCCCCCCGACCTTCGTCTGCCCAGTGTTTAATTTTGCAGGAAACTTGGCTCAATGCTTGTGCTTTTATCTCTCTCAAAAAAAAAAAAAAAAAAAAAAAAAAAATCTTTCGAGCTGAAAGACAAAACTCCGCTAGAGGTGGACTGTTAACTGCAGCAGATCAGAATATTCCAGTTCAAGTGATCTCACTCACACTTCCTCCGTCAGAAGTGGAGGTCTAAACGGTTAAAATATGGATTGGCTCAAATTCTGAATTCCCAATCACGGTTATCAATCTTTACTCTCTTGGAGGTAAATTTGCAGACAATTGGTTGGAATAATTATACTCACAAATTTCTGCAATTAATATAATAATATTTTTTACTGAAACAAAGAATTTTTTTATAATCTGATTAATGAAAATAGAGTCACTCAGCGTTTAAACTTTATGGGCACTAAAGAATATCTTTTTCAATTTACGTATTATCTCAAGAATTTGTCAACAAAATTTTCTTAGATTCATCATAAGCAGATCGATTTATTAACAATGTTTACTTTTAAATGCATCAAACACTAAGAAAATGAAACGAATCGTTTAAAATAGACGGTTTAAAACAGGTTTTAAAAAAACTACTTAAAAAACGAAGCGCTTAAAACTATAAGCATATACAAAATATATATAACTAACATAAATACATTTTAATTACAAAAACATGCAACGAACCTAAAAAAAAATTTAAATCCAGTCCGCATCCGTTGATAATAATTCGTCAACACGATGCGGAATTCAGAACACAAAGCGCATGCGTGAATTTTCAACGCCAGTTACGTAACGCAAATACGTGATTTTTTTTCTACGCCAGTTGGGGTAACGCTATGCGGATTAGAAATTTTTATTTTAATTCAAAAGTACTTCAGAATGAATCTGAAGGATCGATTAATTAACAATGTTCAATTTTAAATGCACCAAACATTAAGAAAATAAACAGAATCGTTTGAAATAATCCGCCGAAAAATACTAACCCTAGCCTCATTACTGTTGGGGGAAAAAAACCCCGGAAGCCTTACTCATTTGGCGGTGGCGAAAATGGAAGATTTTTTTGGCGGAAAAGTTGGCGGTGGGGAAAATGGAAGATTTTTTTGGCGGGAAAGTTAGTTTTTAATTAATAATTAAAATTCTAATTAAAATTTCAAAAAAAGGGACCCCAGGTGCACATTCCCGACATCTAAGGTATACATGTACCAAATTTGATAGCTGTATGTCAAATGACCTGGCCTGTAGAGCGCCAACACACACACACACACACATTGAGCTTTATTATAAGTATATAGATATAATTTATTAAGCTATTTTAGTTGAATATAAGCATATATTTTGGAAATTTTATTTTATACTAAAAAATAAAATTTCGTATTAAGTTGGTACATAATTATCAGGAGTTCTTGAACACTATTTATTATGAAAAAGGAAACATGAAAATTCAAAAGTAACATCTTTAAATGATTAATCCGGAGCATAGTCACCATCTACTTCAATAACTGCTTCCCATTTGCTTGGAAGATGATTCTACGAGCAAAGAATTCACGGTTCTTGGAGATTCTTCAGAAACAGACCCACTCGTTTCGTTGAAGCAATTCGGTGAAAATTCGTACACGTTTGGCTTTTTCAAATTTGTGGGAGACCCTTCCAGACAATTTCCATACCTTTCTAAGATTTTTGAGAAGACGAACGATGGTTGAACAGTCCATATTGGAATTGTCCGCCAACATTTGAGTTGTCAAGCTTTCGTTCCCTTCCACGGCTGCCAAAAGTGCCTGGTCGTTGAAATCCGATGGCCTATCTCTTCTTGGCTTATCTTCCAATTTAGTGTCACCAGATTTGAAAAGGACAAACCATTCCCTGCATCGACATTCCCTGACTGTGTCTTCACCGAAAAATTCGTTGAGATCGCAAAATGATTGCGCTGCTTTCCATTCTTTTTCAAAGTGGTACAGCATAATATGACGAATATGAGTATTGTTACGAAATTTCCGAGTTCGTTTGGATAGTGGAAGTTATATGGTGTGGAGAACGCTCAATCAACAGGCGGCAGTAGGGAAAAAAAACCCGACGTTTATTTACACGAAGACAGGACAGGACAGCACAAAGACGACAACTATTTACAGCATAGAGAAGGCAATTATCTTCAGCCGCGAGACGTGCGCACAACAGGACTCTACTGCAGACAGTAGCGCACAGCTTAGTTCAGCACTAGCTTGACTCCGTCGCTGCTCTGCTAATCTCTGGAAGACTCGATCTTTAGCGTCGATTCCGACTACTCCACTCTTTTATAGGTCTCAGGAGGCGGGGCTAGAAGCCTCTCAACCAATCAGGAACGTTCGAGACGTATCTCGATTCTTAATTATGGATCGGGAAAATTCTCGATGTTTCGGGTATAATCTATTTTGGCACCAAAGTCGCCAAATGGTCGCCAAGTTTGTCGCCAAGCTCTGAGACCTCCGATGCGACACCTGGACTCCGTCCAATACAGATGACTGTAAAACGGTCTTTCTGATGATGGAACCAACTATGCTTGGAAGCAGCATCACAGATTCGTAACAGTATGAGTATCTACACGTATTTTCCTAATCTAAAGTAATAGAATGTTTCCATTCATAAAGTTATAAAGTATTGTAAATTTTTATTAAAATATAGAACGTTAAAGAAATGCCTGATAATTATGTACCAACCTAATATATTCTTCAATTTTTGCTTATTTTAAAATATGATAATGTTAATCCCTATTTAATATGATAATGCATGCAAATAATATCATTATCATATTAAAACGTTCTGCAAGCCTATCACCGGGTGGATCCAGTAAAGATTGAGTGTAATATAAATTATACAATGATTCTCCTTATCTCCCAACATTATGTTACAAGTTAATTTCGGTATCTACTATCGCCACTATCACATTTTTCTGTTATTTTCAGATAAGGAAACGAGACGAAACATTTCGAGTTCATTGCTCTGTTCTCATTTTGAAACGTCAGAACGTATTCCCAGAGCTCAGACAAATTCATCGTTATGGACATCTCTAATCGATTCTGCGTTAGCGTTGAAGGTGTTGTCATTCCTCGATTTCTTTCTGAAGAATGCTTCAGATCAGCTCTGCGTTTCAAACCTAAGAGGGGAGATGTTTTTGTGGCAACCTACCCGAAATGTGGAACTACTTGGATGCAAAATCTAGTTTTGAACATAATGCGAAGAGGGAGAAATTTCGAGAAACCTTCGGACTTTCATTTTGCTAGCCCATTCTTGGATATGTTGGGCGCAGAGGATTCGGAAAAAATTATGATTCGTCCTGGATGTTATAAAACGCATTTACCTTTGCACAAGGTAATTTTTCTTTATTTCATTTTATAAATTAAATTAGTTGTGTGAGCACTTATAAACAATAGAGTCATATAACTTGATTATACGCTAACATGACTTTTAGTTAGTTGCCATCTAAAAATTAACTATAACTTCTTTTATGGGACTGTGGTAATTGTCAAAAGTGTATCATCTAGCAACTAAATGACCTTTTTTTACACGGGCCAGTTATAATTGATAGAATGTACTATCGAGCAATTAATTAAATGTTTTCTTATATAAGGCCGTGACAACTAACATAGTATGTTAACAGAGTGTTTTCTTATTTGAGGCTGTTTTATTTGACAGATTTTACTATCTAGCAATAACTGAATGTTTTCTTATGTGAGGTTTGATAATTAACTATCTATCAACTAAATGAAACTAATAACTATCCATCAACTTAAGGAGGATGTGATAACAAACAGAGTATATTAGCAAGCAGCTAACAGTACGTTTTCTTATGTGGGGTTATGATAAGTCATGGCTGGACATGCCATTCAGCCATGACTTATCATAACCCCACATAAGAAAACGTAATGTTAAGTGAACGTTTGAAGTGAATGAAGTAAAAACGTTAAGTGAACGTTTTCTTAAGCTAACACAGTATATTATCTAGCAGCTAACAGAACGTTTTCTTATGTAAGCCTATGTTAAGCCATGGCTGAACATACCATCTAACAACTGAATATTTTCTTATATGGGACTATAATAAACCATGGATAGAACATGCCATCTAACAACAAAGTGAACGTTTTCTTATATAGGATTGTGATATGCTATGGATGAACATGCCATCAAACCACTAGCTGGGCGTTTTTTTTTATGTGGGGTTGTTATATGTCAAAGATGGACATGCCATCTAGCCCTTAACTGAACGCTTTCTTATATAGGGCTGTGATAAGTCATGATTGAACATGCCATCTAGCCCTTTACTGAACGCTTTCTTATATAGGGCTGTGATAAGTCATGATTGAACATGCCATCTAGCCCTTTACTGAACGCTTTCTTATATAGGGCTGTGATAAGTCATGATTGAACATGCCATCTAGCCCTTTACTGAACGCTTTCTTATATAGGGCTGTGATAAGTCATGATTGAACATGCCAACCATTAACTGGACGTTTTCTTATGTGACACTGCCATATTCCATGACTGAAAATGCCATCTAGCAACTAATTGAACGTTTTCTTATATAGGGATGTGATAACACATACTTTTAACTCTCAGTGGCTTAGAACTGGGGAGGAAGAGCATAAACGCACCATGTTTCAGTCATGGCAGGGGGGATACCATAGAGAAAATATGTGTGAATGCCTTTTTTTCTTTAAAAAAAAGCCACATATGATGAGACGCCCTAAAAAGGATATCTCGCCCTACGGCATCAAAAATGCAACTAGCTAGATAGATGAAGTTTGTCTTATAGAGTTAAACATTATAGTTGTAAGGTTTGTGTTAAATTTCAAACCAAAATTCAAATTTCTTCAACATAATCTTAAGTTAACTTAAAAACTCTCCGTAATGTATACAGTTTGCTTTGGAAGACCAGCTAGTTCGTCAAAACTATATATTGTGCTCAATCTTATTTCAATTAATGTGCATGATTTCTTGAACGAAATATTTTTAGGTAGCAAATCTACAATCGTTATTTTAATAGCTTAATCCTATTCTGTTTACTGTGTGCATGAACATTCCTTCTTCTTGATTAAAAACTTGATTATCCGAGTATTCTTTCTTCAAATTGCACGTTTTAATTTCAGTAATTTTAATTTTTCTTGTAAATAGCATTGGTAATATCAAAAATCTTTCTCCCACAGCTTTCAACAATGGAAGAAATGATTCGATTAAATGTTTGATGAAACTGGGAAAACATTTCGAATTTCATTGCAATAATAAAAATTACTTGAAAATGTATATTTAAAAATTGTCAAAATTCAAGAACAGATTCCACGACATCTAAATTGGTGTCGTTGAAAAAGAATCTTTCAAATTTTAAAATGGAGAAATCATTTTTATGCAATAGTATATTTGCAAATTAAAATAGAGAAACATCAAAATCTCACTTAATTTCTAATTAATCGAAGAATAAAAACTAACAAACAAATCAATATTAACGGGGGAAAAAAAGCTCTCACTTTAAAGTGCACATGTACATTCTCAAAATTATATTTGTGTTAAAGGTCAAAATGCTGGTGGGTGTTGAGCCTACTTTTCATTCACGGATTCAAAAATCTTCCGTGCTTTCGCGCATGCGTCAGGATGCGTTTATTTGGTCAAAATAGGGGTGAAAGGAAAGATAAAAGGAGATATTTACAATTAAGAGTAAGAACATGTTTACATTTAACAATAACAATTTTTATTTATTTTAAGAGACCGAAACATTAAATTATGATGAATAAATGGAAGATTTCTGTACTTAAAATTTCATAATTAACTTTTTTACATAATAATAATTTTTTATGCTAAAACACTTCTTTTTTTATTTCTAATTGAATTTTTTGAGAACATTTTGAAATTCCTTAGCGGTAGATAATATCGGTCACATTTAGTGATATTATCAAAAAATATTCTTTGTGACCCTTCTGAAAGCTGTTTTGTTACTTGAACAGAATAACTATATAAGCAATCAGTATGCAATTTTGAATTAAAATAAAATAGTACGTCCAGAAACGACACGAAACTCGCATACGTGTGAGGATAAGAAAAAAATAGCTGAACGAAAAAGTATCTAATCAAGGTCAAAGAATGGGAAGAATTTTGAATATGCGCTCATTTTTTTGCGTCTCACCCCTTAACGAGATAAAATCATCGAAAAGTAGTAGTCTCGTGATACTGAAACAAACAGCATAAACAATTTTTTTTTTTTTTTTTTTGTTATCATTAGAAAAAAATAATTTGGCGGGAAATCCGTCCTTTTGTTTTTATTTTTTTAAATTAGTTGTTCATCAGTTGTTTTTCCCCATTCATCTAAAACAAAATTTATTTTTCAGTTTGTAATGTATGCTTTTGTCCTTAGGTGCCTTGGTCTGATGATGCGAAGTACATTTATGTTGCCAGAAATCCTAAAGACTGTTGCGTATCCCTCTACCATCACATGAAAAACTTGCCTGGCTACCAGTTTTCAGATGGCCCTTTTGAAGAATTCTTTGACTTGTTCATAAAAGGAGAAGTCGAATTCGGTAATTATTTTGATCATTTGATTCCTTGGTACGAAGCAAGGCATCGATCGAACGTATTTTTCACTACATTTGAAGAAATGAAAATGGATCTGAAGAAAATAGCTATGAAGTTAGCTGAATTTATTGATAAGACAGAAGCAGAATACCTCCAAGATAATCCGGAGGTTTTAGAAAGCATTTTACACAATTGTACTTTTGCAGAGATGAAAAAAATTATGAATGAAGGAATATCCGTTATGTACAGCAAAGATCATTTGGCCAGCTTACCGAAAGGACGCAGGCATATCATTCAGTATATCGAATCCTTCCCGAAGAGAATTGAGACAGATCGTAAAATAAATGTCATCCGCAAAGGTGAAATAGGCTCTCATAAACATGAACTGACTCCAAAACAAAATGAAATTTTGAGCAGAATAATACAGGAAAGTACAAAGGGAACGGACGTTATGTCTCTGTGGGAAAAGTGGATGTAAATATAAAATTCACACTTGAATATTAACTGTTAATTGAACAGTCGCAAAAATTTAACATTTTCTCTTATTCGTTAAAAATCGACAATTATTGTGGGTTTTACTATACTTGTAAGTTAATTGTGTTAATAAATACTTTATAGATAATTCTACATATTTTAATGATATATTCAAAACTAATATACGAGGAAAGTCAAAAAGTAAAAGAACTTTTGCAATTTCCCTTTTCAGGGTTCGGTAACTGTGCTGGTATCCAGCGCTGAATTAGCGTAGTCAGCAAAATTTGTATGCAGCGTGTCTCTTATTCCCACGTAAGCCTTGGAGTGTAGTAGACCGTTAAATATGGCAGCTCCATTGTCGAGCAGCACAAAGGAGGAAATGAGGGCAGTTATTCATCATAAACCGGAAAGTAAGGCTGCGAGCATGGATTGAAAACACTCATCATCAGCAGAAGTTAAGAAATTTAAACATCAACCATCAGCTAGTAAAATTATGCTAATATTGTTCTGGGACATGAATGTTGTAGTAGCCGTTTCTTTCACCTCAAGAGGCGAAACTGTGAAAAATGAGAACTATTGCGATGTGTTGCGCACTAAATTAAAACCTGCAATCAGTTCCAAACGTGGTGGGAAAACTGCGAAAAGGGTCACCCTGCAGCAAGATAACACTCGGATACATTCTGACTAACGAACGGTCGAAACAATAAAGGAGCTAAGATTTGAAATTCCGGAACACCCACCACACAATCCAGACCTGGATTCCAAGCGATTTTCATATTTGGACGATTGAAGAAATCACTAAGGAGAAGAGGTTATTGATGCGAAACTTTTTTCGAACAGAATAAAAAAGATTGTGAAATTTTGGGAAAAATGCATTAAAGCCCAAGATAGTTATGTAGGAAAATAATGTATGTTTCAATTTTCTATCATTAGAATAAATTCACCTTTTCTGAAATGTTCATTTGCTTTGTGGCTTTCTCTCGCATAATTTTAAAAAGTTTAAATCATGTTATCAAACTACGGGTGCAACCTCTTAAAGATATGCAAAACATTTATTTCTTTCTCGTATATGAATTATAGAAAAAGCACTGCAATTCTCAAGAAAATTCGATTTCGAGATTTCGACGAATTTCCATATTTCAGACCTTCCTGAGTTCGAAAAGCATATTTTATATTATGTCTGTCAGTCAGTTTGTGGCAAAGATAATTCAGAAACACTTTTCGCTAGATAAATGAAATTTGATATACTTTCTTATCACTAAATTTGTAGATTTTTATCAAATTCTGTGCGAAATTCCTTCAGAGGAAGTCTGTCTGTCCGGCAGCTGTTCAAATATAATAACACGGTAATTAAGAAATGAAAAGAGTTAGATGGATAAAATTTGGTACGCAGATTTATCAGCAAAAATTAGATTTATACCAAATTTTGAACCAAATCTGTAATCATGTCTCGACCATTTTTCAACCATGTAAACGTGATGATTCAAATATGTAATGACTTAAATATATTAAATGTGATACGCGATTTTGTGATTACAATTGTTGTGTGTCAAATTCTGGTTTCGGTCGGTTGGAAAAAACATGTTTGAAACGCAATTCGATTTTGAGGTTTTTTTAAACGCATGAATGAATTCCAAAACAAACTCACCAAGCATAGCACGATAGATTCCATCAAAATACTTAATTCACGCAGAAGATCAACGTTTCATAGCTGTTGTACACCAATGCTATGAGAGGCATTCTCTTAACCAATGTCGACAATTTTTTGAAGATATAATACCTTTATTAAAGAGTCTGCGAGAAAATTTTGGGGAGACCATTCACATTGGTTTGAAACCATTTTTTAATCTTAATGTTAGTTATCAAAAAATTTTTAAAGATAGTCCAAATCTATTATTGATTTTGTTGTGATGAAAGATAGTCTCAGCTGATCTACAATTTCAGAATCACTAAAACATTTTTTTTAACTACGGGCTATAATCTCTTAAGGATACAAAACGAACTTTAAAAAAAAACTATAGGTGATAATGAAAGAATGTTGACTGAGTCATATTGCATATTGAAGTATAGAGAAAATGTCTAGAATTTTATGTTGAACACAAGAGTTAGATTGAAAGAATTTCGTAAAAATATTCCAATACGCTATGACTCAATTTTATGCTGTAAAATAAATTACTTTACTTTTATTCTTATAAGTTCATAATTTTGAAAAAGCACAAATCGACTTGAGCATCATTTTACAAGATACAGGCTCTAATCGCGATCTAATAACTAATGTCTGAACAATTAATAATTCCATTTAACAAACTTCCATTTAATGAAGTTTTCAACAGAACTTTGACCTTGAGCGAAACTTACAGGTTATCCACCATTTTGCGAAATGGAGGATAACTATTTAGGGAAGATTTTTCGATGTTATGAGACTTTTTATCTGCCGAAATTGCAGCAAAATCAACCAAATCGAGTGAAGTAACCTCACGAACCTCTGTCTTAATTTTCTCTGCGTTGACGAAGAATGCAGAAAATGTTGTTGCCCAAAACATTTTGCACGGTAATGAAGACACTAAAGGGATTGATAAAGATGACATTGAATAGGTTATTAAAAACCATTCACAAGAAAATATGTTAACAGCACGAAATAAACTGTGATTTCAAGAAAAAGTTACATGTATTAATCTTTACAAAAACTGAAAATTCTTACTAAAAATGTGTTGTTTATCTTAAACATATGTCTTTATATTGAAGGTATTTCAAGTTTTGGATATAAGTTAAGGTCTATAAAATGGATAGTAGAATTTCAACCTATGCTTTTTCTCTTCTTGTTCTTATAAACTAATTTACAAATTTCTATTTAACGAATTTTCTTTATAACGAAGTTTTTAAAATGGGCCGATAAGATTTCTTTAAATAGGAATTCAACTGTACTTCCATTTAGAGAAAATATTTTAAATGAAGTAAGGAATTAGTTTATAATGTTCTTAGAGTTAATAAATATATTACTGAGAAAAAAATTAAGAAATTTAAATTATTATACAGTTTTCAGATCCTATTATCGTATTTTTAAAAAATATATTCTTCACATACAAATATTTAAAAAAAAAAAATCAATGCTTTTGCAACTAAAACTGATCTACTTATGAAGCTTTAAATTTCATTATTTCAAGTCAATCAAAAACTACCTTAAGAAACTGGCATCTGTTCATTGGCAGATCTTCCTCAAGGTGGCCATGAAAATAATTTAAAACAAGTTAAAATAATGGAAATTCAAAGCTTCAGAATGGAAGGTCATGGAAAAATGGAACGGTCACAGAAGAATGGAACAAGTTTAAAATGTAGTATAATAATGTAATGTAATATTAAGATAATTTTTCTAAATACAATTAAAGAACCAAGAAAAAGGCATGGAAATTTAGATTTCATAATTTTTTTTTCAGTAGTTCATTTGTTGATCCATCATAAAAAATACAGTCAGATCCTGATTTAACAAATTCATCGAGGCCAAAAGTTTTATTCGTTAAATCGGAGTTTATTCATAATATAGGGATTCAAGACAAAAAAAAAAAAAAAAAGCAACTGCACTTACCTTATGGAGCACTCCTAATAAGCAACTATACAAAAATATCCAGAATTGGAAATTATTCAGGAGATAAATTAATAATTATGCACTAATTAATTTGAAATTTTAATGAGCAATGTTGCTTCCCAACGTTCTCAATTCTTGACTCAGTAAAGTTCTTTTTCAACTTTTTTTGAAAGAAAATACAGCGCCATTTACGTCTTGCTGAATTAACAAAGGCAGACATAGGTATGATTTTAGTTTCAAATTATGTAAAGCTTCAGAAAAAATAACAATCGTAATGAGAGTTTCATTACTGATTTCTGCACTATCGTCGGTTTAATAGAACCTATGAATCGCTATTCATAGGTTCTATTAAACCGACGATTTCAATAACACAGTCAATTAGTCCAATGCATCTCTTTTCTCTAATTTATGGAGTGAACAGAAATAAGAAAGGAATTTCCTGCTTTATCCAAGTAAAATACCAATCTGGCAGGTTTACACTCATTACTCATTTGTATGGACGCACTAATTACCCATCTATTCTGGACGAGATGGATATCGTGCTTACTTGAAAGTAAATAATATTTTTTAAACTAAAATAACACACAAAAGAATTCTCTTGTTCAAAAAATTCGTTAAATCTGGATTTACTATTTGTGAAATAGGACTTTTTACCTTCATTCTTATCAGAGAAAAGAAAAATTCGTTAAATCGCGAAATTCGGTAAATAGAGATTCGTTAAATCGCGTTCTTTACAAAAATTTTTGCATTTATTTTACAACTGTTTACCTTTAGCTGCTTAAAAACAAAATTTGGATCACAATTAGAAAGGATAGTTTGTATTTTGGGAGCATATATTTATTTACATTTATATTAGATGAAGCTTCATGTAGCTTTTAAACAATTTCGCGATGTCAAGGTCTCTTTGAAAACAGAAAATCATACTTCAATGAGCAACACAAAAATCTATCGTTTTCTCAAAGTAGACCCTAGCACTGAGAGATAACAAATGACACCAATATCTCTTACTCTATTTTTTTCAAATAACATATTGAGTAACGGTGTAGCAGAAGTAAGTAGTGCCCGAGGCAAAAAAATTTCAGGAATCAAAAATGGAAACTGATGAAAAATAGCAGAGTTTGGTTGATGCTCAAAAGTGAAATCAAAGTTTTAATATAACATCTTTATTGCTGCCAATTAAGTGCTAAATAAAAGCATATAATTGGAGAAATTACTTTGGTTTCTACTTAAAAGATGATATATGCTGAAATATATGACAACTTACTATAATCAAATGTATAAATTATGTCTTCGTAATTTCTGTCTGACTATTAGAAGGCTTTTTGCATATCTTATATTTTTAACTACAGAATATATGAAGAAAGAAAGCAATTCGTATAAATATACAACTTGATCTGAACATGAGTAAGGGTAACAAACGAATTGCATTTTTTTTATCCCTCATATTTTGTTACATATCTGTACCAAAATTCATAGTCTTTTTAGTAAGTTTCATTAATCTAGAAATTTACTTAAAATCTGAATTTTTTTTAAAACCTTAATCAAATATAAAAATGATCATTTTTAATAAATCAAAACAGAATATCTGAAAATATATACATTTTATTAAAAAATAAAATACAATAACAATATCAGCTTCACAAAAACATCTGTTATTATAAAGCAAGTTCGAACAGTTTGAGTCTATACACAACATTTTGCACAATAAATATGTTGTCAGAATAAGAAATGATGATAAAAATATTCTGAAAAGTTTATGTATTAAGTCTTTCTCACAATTTGTTCGACTCAAATAGTTAGAACAATATCTAGCAGATATTACTCTATCGTTTCCGTTTCTTCTGGTGTTTAGGTTTCTTAAAGCTGTCTTCATTATGTTTAGGTTTTTCAATAGTATTTGCTATTTTCTTGATGCTGAAAACAAAAAGAAACAATTATCAACAAAGCCAAAAAATACTTTTTATGTGATGTAATTTGATACCTATATTGCTCCAGATGCCTATATTGCTCCAGATCATAGATTTTTAAATAGGGTAGCTTTACTTTGAATATAAATTTCATGATCAAATTTATCATTGTAAATAAACAAAATAATTTAATATAATTCTTGATAATAAGATAACTATCTTATTATCAAGAAGCTTTTTGTTTATTTACAATGATACACCAACACCTTCAAAGTACTTTCCATGGAACACAATGCAGGAGTTTCGACACTTCTGAAAACCTACTAAACCTTTTAATGCTCTGAAAACCTTTTAACGCTTTTGCACTGTTGTTATTTGGTTCTGAGAATATTGTAGATTCGTTTCTTGGCTACTTTCTACTCCATCAGGATTTTTAATTTTTAAACTAGTTTTTGATTTTGTTAAAAATCATAGCTGATGATGATTTTGTAAAAAATCATTGATGGTTTATGCTAATTTGATCATTCACATGGTTTATTTTATGTTAATTTGTTTGGATTTTTTTCAACCTTTCTTTTTTTATTATTATTGATACGGATAGACAGAATACATTTAAGAAATAAGGTCAACAAATCCAAACTGCTATTTTTGTTGATTTATTGAAATCAATTTGATGAGGTTGATGAATTGAGATGGTTGATTCCCCAATTCCAAATTGCACACCTATTTCCAAATGCCTTCAAAAGAACCTGACTATTTCGGAACATGTTTTTGTTTTCGAAAAACTGAGAAAACAGGCTTCCATTCAAAATAATTTTCAAAAAAATTAAATAATAAATATTTGTTTTTATAAGTTGAATTCAAGGATTTGCAAGGATTCAAGGATCTCTCTTATTTCCCAACTTTTCAGACTCCCTATAAAACCAGTTTAATGGCTGCTTCCATTTGGGTTTAGCTCCAAAATCCCTTTCAAGAATTCTTGAAATTTCAAAGCATCTACAAAATTTGCAAAATACCTTTTAGGTAAAGCATATTTAGGAGAGATTAAAATTGTGTACTCCCTCCAAATGGATTGTAGACTGCCACATAGAATTCCTCCACACAGAATGCATTCATTCAACAGATCTTATTTTGATGAAATATGGATAGATTCAAAAAATGTTCTATTCTAATCAAAATTCTCAAACAGTAATGAGAGATAAGAAAGTGGCAACCGAGACAGGGGGCATCTAATTGGATGCATGTCCTTTCCTTGACATACAGAAATAATCCAAAAGAAAAAGTTGTATGCAGAACTGCTCAAAGTAAAGTATTCCCTATTCTTATACCCCTGTTAATTCTCATACAATGCAATTAACAGCACTGTATGTTATGTAATAAAAATTAAACATCATAATTTTTTTTTCTCATTTTGTCTAGAAAGCAAATGTTTATCCTTATCAATTGTTTATATAAGGGTAGTAGTTTCAAAAAAAAAAATCTTCCAAGCAATAAGCACATTTGCAAATAAAGGATGTATTTGAATGGGCATCTGATAATGCATATCCCGCAGAACATGATTTCTATTACATTAAATGCATCTTTACATTGTACAAAAGTCCATCATAATATATATCTATTGAATCTAATTAAATTTTCAAAAGTCATTTAATTAAAAAATATATATACATATATATATTTTTTTACCTTTTAATGCTCACAAGAGCTTTACGTCCACTGAATAACACTTTCTCCCACTCATCTTCTGACCCTTTTATGGCATATTGAGATATATCTATGTCTTTGAGTTTCAATGCATCCTGTTCCTGCTTCTCTTGAATTTGCTTAGCAGCCTCCTCCTGCAGAATGATAAGGCATTAAAAAATCTTTAAATACAGATGGGAAAATTATTGTTGTTCTGCGGACTTCCAATAGATCCAAGAATGGTTTTTTGAATAAAAAATTACCAAAATAAATATAATAAAAATAAACTCTTCAAAATACATAACAAAATTTCATACATAAATGTTAATGTTATCAACATCAAACATTATAAAATAGAAATCAAATATACAAATTATGCAATGTTTACCAAAAATAGTAAAAATTGAAACTTTTTTAAAATTCACATTTTACCAAGAGCATTTCATTTAATTTTAAAAATGTGGTATAATCTGACATTGAATTTTATGTACTTTATTTCATAGTCATACTTTTCTGAACAATTTTCTGAGAAATGTGTTGTTTGCAATTTATTAGAGAAAAACTAAAAAATTACAAAAATTTTATAATTTTGAGAGAGTTTATCTAGAAAACAAGCAACAAATTTGTGCAAACTTTAAACAACACTTTTCATATGTAAATAAAACAATTAAAACAGTATCCATCTTTCCGGGAATTGAATAGAGACACAACCAGCCTCCCCACTGTTTCAACTTCTTGACCTTTATATATAAGACCGTTTTACGATCAGCTCTGTTGGGTGCTAATCGAATGCCGCATCAGTGATCTCAGAGCTTGGCAACAAAATAGATATTACTAGAAACTTCGATAACTTTAGTAATTCAGCCAATAAGAATCAAGGTACACCTGATTGGCCCAGAACCTTCTCTGCCCACCTCCCAGGAACTATAAACGGCCGGCAGTCTCAAGCTGCAATCAATCGTAGTCAGCTGGAATCGTGAAACGAGTCGGATAACGAAGCAACGGTGGAATAGTCCAGCGTTGTGTGAAGCTCAAGTGATTGCAAAGTTCTGCCAAGCCTGGTGTTTATTATAGAAGCAGTATCGTGTCGTGTGTGGAGTAGCCAGTCGTGCAGCAGTGAGTCGGCAGTTGAATACAGCTAAAGCGAGGAGACAGTAGAGAATTGCAGACGTTTGGAGAAACTGTAGAGTGTAGCCACGCAAATCTCCCCCTTTGGCTGAATTCTGTCTGGCTGCTTTGTGTGCTGTGGTCAACTTGGGGGCTACTGTTTGCTGTAGTGTGCTGTCCTGTGTTCGTCTCAGCTGTGTATTTGTCAACTTTATATTTAGTGCCTTCGTGTTAAATAAATGTCATTGTCGTCCGTTATTGTGGTCTGCTGATTTTTTCACACCATACACCCACTACAATCGAACTCGGTAACTTTACCGGCTTGGAATCGAAGTAATTTGAAACAATATAATATTATATCATAATACACTTTGCCATGTGTATTATCATTCTATATAAACTAATAACATCTCTTCATTTGCATTTTGCACTCATATAATGCGTTTAAAACATAATATTTAATAATTTGAATCATTAAATTCTTAACATAAAAAGTCAGTAATTATGTGAAAAAGAAACAAAATTTAAAAAATATCTTAGGAGGAAAAGTTATACAGACTTATAATTTTAGTGGATAAATATCTACAAGGGTTTGGTTTGGATATTCTAATGCAAATTCTATAATTCTACATTATTACACTAATTCAACTAATGCATGATGAAGAAAAAAACAAACTCTTAAAAAAAAGGTCTTTTTGTTTTTACTACATTAAATATGATAATTAAAAAATTATTTAAATGCAAGAGAATAGATAAAATTTAAGATATTTTCCATTAACAGCAAATCAAAAGACTATTTAAAATACTCACCAATTCTTCATCTAAGCTCTGTGCAACAGGTTCCATGATAACTTCCCGTTTTTCAAAAGTATTTGCAACACTTTTTTCAATAATTTCTGTAAGATTACTAGTAATCCTTTTTATAGTTCTATTTAAGAGACCATGAATTTGTGAGGTATCAAGTCCTAAATCATTTTTTACATCAGCAGCAGTTTTATACTGATAACCAAAAGACAGAAGAATAGCCTATGAATGAAAGAAAATCAACTTTTAAACATATGAGTCTTTATAAACATTTATTTACGGAAAACCATACAGAATTTGATGCAATAAAAGCCAGCAAATTAGCCTAAATCATAAAAATTAAGCATTAACTAAAAATAATTCAAATAAAAGTTTATTATTCCTAAAAAAAAATAATTTTTTTTAAACACAGACTTTTTAAAAATTTATTTTGAAGTCCCAGCTACAAAGCACAGCAAAATACTGCTAGCTATTGATTCCATTCTTAATATAACCTTTCTACCCTAATGCATGACATTTTGAAAAAACAATAATAGAAATATTACCTATAAAATCAACATAAAGATTAGCCACAAAGTATAAAGTAAAATGGCGCTAAACATTGGAACAAAATTATTATAAGGATGTATTGTACAATTGATACATAAATTACAGTTATTTTCAGTTTAGATTAACTGTATGTTATTGGTGTCTTGCAGGATAAAAGTATAAAAAATAAGTAGCAAAAAGTAGAAAATTGACATTAAAAAATGGCTTCTCAAAAAATTTATAAGGCATATAAAACACTATTCTTTCTTTCTTCACTTTTTTTTTAAGGATACCTGTAACAAGTCACAAATATTATATTTAAAAAACCACCACACCTTTTTTTTAAAAAAAATTAATTTTACAAAATTCAGAACTTGCAGCAATTTTTTAATATTTTTTTTCCACAGTTCAGTTTAGCAAATAAAAGTTATCCTTCAATTTTTGTAATTCATTTTAGAATCTTATATTGCAAATATATATTACATGCAGAATATTATCACAAACTTGCATTATTTTCACTGGTGAATGTTACAGATATGATCTACTCAGATGCTTTTTGGAATGATATAGCAAGTTGTTAATCGAGAAAAAGAAAGAAAAAAATCTACATCTTGTTTAATGCTTTCCTCAAACATTTTTAAAAAAAATGATCAAACAAATAAAAACAGATTTGCCAGAAAAGTTATAAAATAGTAATAATTTTAATAAATCCTTTCCCAGATAAGCAGTTAAGTTTAACCACCTCTATTTTGAGAAATGTTCAATACAAATTAACTCATTATTACCATAAACGTTTATTACAATTAATGAAAATAATGAATTTAAAAATATAGATAAAATATATTAACAAGTTAATCAAAATTTTAATAGTATTACAAATTTTTATCTGAAAAAAAAATTCTTTATATGCAATATAACAGAAAAATATATTTACTGTAATTCAAATTACACAACAAATATTCAAAGAAAAATCTTACTTCTTGTGTACGAGGAAGATTCACACCCTTTAGACAATTATTGAAATATAAATTAGTTAGAGTAGGAATCAACTGTATGACAGCATAAAAATCTTGAAGATTCTGACAATATTTTTCCAACTGTCTCATTTGGTGAGGTCTAATTAGCAAATCAATTTCAGCTTTCGTAAGTTCTAAAATAGATATAGAAATATAAAATATGATATATACATGAAGACAAATTTAGAGTCATTTAGCCAGGTATAATATTATAAAGTATCTATTACAATCAAATCTTTTTGTTTATAGGAAATAAATTTAGTACAACATTAGAGAAATCTATTGCTTAATACTAATTATGTCTATTCAGGTTTAACTGCAGAGCAAAAATCAAAATTCTCAAAGTTCCTTTTCGATTTTAATTGTTTTCGAGTGATAAACATAGTAAAAACATAATTCAAAATTTAAACTCTTAACATTATTATATAACAGATCCAAACATTGAAGATTAAACTAAAACAAACTTACTTAATTTAAAAAGGCATTAATTAACAAGAAAGTTTAATAGAATATGGTATTATAAAGATGAAAAGTTTGAAAAGCAAAATGAATTTTCTTATATTTTGAAATCCTGTAGCGGTCAGTGGCAATGCAATCAGTGAATTATTTTTTGACATAGTAATTGTCAATGACTTACAAGTGCCACATTATTCACCTCTCTAAAAAATTATACAGAGCACCAATATGCAAAACTTGCAACTAGCATATCTATATTCCCATTGTTCCTCATGTCACTAGAATCTGGATGAGGCATATTAAATTCATTAGTGTATAACATATTTGAATCAACAGATTTAATGAAATAATTGTATGAAAAGTTTTCCACATTATGCAAATAATACAAAAGTTTATTCATCAGTACGTAAACAGTAAACATCTTATTCAATTCCAAAAAAATCTAAATAAAAATATGATTGAATTTTCATCACATACTATAATGGAAAATTTTATTATACAGTGTGGTTATAATTAAACTTCCCCTATAAACAGCATTATACAATGTAAACGGGTGAAAGGATTGCAACGAAATTTGGTATATAGACTCTATACAACATACATGAAATGCACTCACAGAATTTCGGAAGGAAAAAAAAGTTCCAAAATGCCCGCCAGAGGGCGCCTTTTCTGGAAAAACATTAATTTTAACACAATAAATGACCAAAACGGAATACAGAAGTAATATGAACATTTATTGACTGCTTTCTGATCCTCTTGTCATATAACCACCTTAAATAAAGGTAAGGAAAAAATAACAGTACACTGTTTGAGAAAAAAAAAAGTTCAGTTTGCAGGAACAAGAACAGATTAGGACAAAATTGCACAAAGCAAGCAGTTGTTAATCGTGTCAAGGATGATGTAGGGAAAGGTGCTCCATGTGACCACCCTCATTCACCTGCAAAATTTCAAATCGATGGAAATATGTTCAACATCAGATTGTAACTGATTAGCTGTGATGCTTCGCACATGAGGCATTATGAAGTTCTTTAAATCATTCAACGTCGCAACATCTTCACAACAAGAACCATCATCATTACAGCCTGAAACATCAACATAAAACATGACAATGACTGCAAATGTGTCTTACCCTAACCTGTTTTATATAAAGATTCTTTTTCCTTTGCAAGCATGCAAATTTCGACATTTTTTTCCTAGATTTGACAGCTTTCCCCCTTTTTTTTTTCTCCTTTTATTACTTATAATTCTTGTTCTGAATTGTTAATATTGTTTCGGTATTCCATTTTGGTTGTTTATTGTGATAAATTTAATGTTTTTACGGAAAAGGCGCCCGCTAATGAACTTTTTTTTTTTTTTTTGAAATTTTGCGAGAGCATCTCGTGTATAGCCTATATACCAAATTTCACTGCAATCTGTTCATCCGTTTGCATTGTAGGATTCTGTTTATAGGGAAAGTTTGATTATAACCACCCTGTAGATATATGTTTTTCATCTATCTTACTGGACTATCTCAGATAAGTAAATTGAAAATAATTACTCTAATTGCCTCTTGAATTTTTTAAAAAAGTCACTTCAACAAATAATTGTCATTCAAAATAAATAGCACACAAAAAAAAGTAAAATTACAAAAACTTAATATCAATACTAACACAATTTTGAAATGAATTTGAAAATCTGATTTTTGATAATCAAATGGAAATTTAAAACATTCATATTTTTGTAATGCAATAATCATAAAATAATAAACAAATTTAATTTATTATTTTATGAATGCTAACCTAGTTTTAGGGATATAACAGCTCAAATTGTTATTATTTATGTCACAGAGGAAAAGAAATTGAAATATTTAAAGAGGGAACCTAATAACAAAAACAACTGTGATGCACTTTGATTTTAATCAATTTACACATTTTTATAATACTGAGTATAAAATTTTAAATATTATTAGTTTTAAGAACAAAGCAAATGTTCAAAATTAAATTTGGACATTGGTGCAAACAATTATTTCTTTTTTAAAGATACCTCATTCATAATAATTATTTAAAATCATGATTTATATAATTGATCATTTGCCATAAAGGAAAAAAATTCTTAAATTATAAAGGCAATATTAATATTTATTTTCTTTAAATGTTAGTTTGCATTTACATTTTTAGATAACGACTTTCAAATTTTTAAAAATCTAGATAAAGAGAATAAATCAGAAGTAAATAAATTGAGTATTGTTTGACACAAATAATAAATTTTCTGATTGTAACCAATAATTATCAACACAGCAGTTTTTATATTTAACTAATGCCATTCTCAGGAATTTATGTTTAAAACTGCCAAAATAAATAAATATACAAGTACCATTTATAACTATTTAATTTAATATCTAAATATCTTCTTACATAAAACATTATAATTTTACCTTTAAAATCTTTCTTCACAAAATTTGAACCACACTGGATGATACTAAGAGCCAACACTGATTTAGAAGTTTGAAATTCAGATCCAAGGAGAAAGCAATATTGATTTAGAAAACTGGACCAATATTTTTCTAGTCTCTGTCTAAATGTCTCTTCAACAGCTTTGATCATGAATAATGAATGTTCTCCTTCAGGATTCTTTCAGAAGAAATTATTAATTTTTTTCATTTAAATAACAAAAATACAATAAATTTCTAAAATCTAAATACTTGACAAATAAATGATATAGTTTACATACATATACTTCTTTGTTTATTAAGTAATAATCAGAAATATTTTAAATTCATTGTGATATTGATTATATAATAGAATTAGAATTTAGATACTGATTATATAATAGAATTAATAAAGAATTATGCATACTTTGTTTAACGGCAAATATTATAATATTTCACAAATTTACTTTGAGAAATGTTAAATACTTTTTAAAAGGTTAAGAAATGATAAGAAAGGTTATAAAATGCAGCAAAATAGTAACTGTATTAAAATATTAAAGTGTTTTCTTACCTTTTTATCAGTAATGTATACTGGAATAAAATTGCTTTTCTTCCAAAATCTGCAACAAATTTCACAATCAAAACACAATTCACAATTATATGTTATTTTTATAACATAAAAACAAATCACATCAAAGTAAGATACTAGGCAAACTTTTGGTTTAACCACATTTCATTGGCAAAATTTAGATTTAACTTCATGTCATTGATAAACATAATCAATAAACTAACATGATAACTTTAGGCATTTTTTAAGCATATAATCACTGGTTGCATTCAACATGGTATAATTAAGACAGATCACGAGCATGAAATTAATTCACAAGTAACAAAGAAAATATACAATAAATATTCAATCTATTAAATGAATTTCCCATTTCAGATGAAAGTAGTTAGTTTTTATAACTATTTTTTTAAAATACATTACACAAATAACAAGTCCATGTTCAATATATTCCTGTACTTAAATTATTATGTCAAAGAACTCAAATAAGAATTGTTAAATTAGAGACTAGGTTAAAATGTGGCATTTGGAAACGGCAAACTCAAACAGAATAATAAAAATAACTCTGGTATATACGTACGTAACTCAATAAATTTTGGCCTAATGAAAATTGTATTCAGAAATAAAAGATGCCAATACTTCTCAATGAAAACTATCTTCCAAATATCCATACCTGTCTAATTTATCTTAGCATTTTCAGCATTAATGAACTAGCATAATAACTTTCAAAAGTAACTTTTAACTTTCATAATATACTTGGACATTGCTTCTAAAAATTCTTTAATGTGCCAGTATATAAGATCATAGACAATAGAATTTTCAGAAAAGCTTAGGAATTAAATCTTAATATTTGTATTTTATATATTTATAACATTAAAAATTACAAGTACTTAAAATATATTTCAGTGCTTTGAAAATGAAAAGAGGGGATCTTTATAACACAAAACTATTACACATGGAATAAATCTTAAAATATTAAATTTCATAGTTACCTTAAAAATTCTAATGATAAATTACAAGAAACTAGTATATATTCAACATTATCAGGCTGTATTTCTGTTAGTTGTTGCAAAATTGGTAACTCTGTAGGATTATCTTCAAGATTATCTGTTAATTTGCAACGTGATTCTAAATTTTCATCCAAAGATATACATTTGCCTTCATAAAATTCTTGGAGGAGTTGCAACGCACGCATACCATAACCCATCTAATTAACGAAAAATAAATCAGATATTGAACATAAAAAAAATAATATGATGATCATCACATAAGAATATAAACAAAAAAATTGAAATTTCACAATAAACTATACTTTTTCAATTCATAAAAAAAGCTATCATTAAGTATCTGTCTTTTTTTTAAATTATTATTATAGCAACATTACAGTTTCATGATAAAAAATATAAAATTAATTATTTCAAAAATTCTTAAGAAATTATTAATTCAGAAATTTTCAAATATCAATAAGAAAATGACTGAAACGAAAATTTATAAGCTTAATGTATTTGTTAATTATCCACTCAAAATTTCTTGTGCGAAAAGCATACCTTTAATAGGGTACAAGCAAAAACAATATCTTTTAAAATATTTTTAAAGATATTCCTTTTTAAACAATTAATCACATTGAAACAGATGCAACAGGGATAAGTATGGAACATAATATTGTGCAATTATTATTATTATTTTAAAAAACTGCAATTTTAGGATAAAATAATAATTTTTTGACAAAAGGGATTTTCTTTCAATACAGAGGCATTTAAATGAAATATTATTAAAAATTAAACAGTTTTTTTTAATTTAATAATGAGAACACTTACCTTTCTATAATTTTGATGAGTAACTATATTAAGTACGTGGGCTCCCTTTATAGGTAGAAAGCGAGATGTTGTCTAGAATAATCAATCAGATTTTATATTGAAAGTCATTTTGTTTAATCAATAACAATTTAAATCTAAGAATTGATTTTTAATACTTTTTAAAATTTTATTTTCCTTGTCACAAGGAAATACTGCTATTAATTGTTTTCACAAATAATTTTCAAACATCAAATAGACATCTAAATATATATAATATATACAGTGAAATATATTATATACCAATACAAAGTAAAAATGCAATTGTAAGAGATATTTCATAATTATTAAGATAAATTAAGATTTAAAAAATAGTTTGTAAAAAAAGTTTAAAAATGCAAATTCTGAAAGTTTATACTTAAAAGCGATTTCATATTTTCATTATCCTTACCTTATTCTCAGCTTTCCAGTCATTAAAACAATTAGAAACTGATCCATTCAAATTTGTTCCACAATGAACAATGTGGTCCGGAATTTCATTCTCCAAATGAACCTATAATAAATGACAAAATATCAATATAAATGTTTGTTTATAAAGTAATGCAACATAAATCCAAAGATAAAAATTGAAACAAATTATTAAATCGCACAATTGACAACTGATTGAATTAATTAAATTAATTGTAAAATTTCCTTTTAAAATGTGTAAGTAAAATTCATAAATCATCTCACAGTTAAAATGTATAAAGTAATAATAATAAATAATAATATTAAGTGATAATAATAAAATTACAATTGATTGTTATAATTGCTACAATTGATAATAATACAATTTTAACATTCACAAAAATTAGCATAAAAAGCTTTCAACAACAGGCTAACCTGATAACTGAAAAGGGTAGAAACTATAATTTTTTTATCAAATTCATTATTTTCCATCAAAAGTATTCAAACCAAGTATTCAAATCAAACTTTGCCATGGTAAATATGGAAAATAAAATATATAGATCATTTGAAACTGTGCAATATATGCAATAAATATTTTTTTTAATTGTGTCTTACAATGTAGAATTATAGCAATTTTAATTGTCTTGGTCAGATCACTTGCTTCAACTTCAAAACAGATATATTAAAATAGTTCTTCTAAATGATGAAGACATTTCACATCTATTGGATTTCAAAATAAGAGTATTCAACATTTTAGAATTCTAAAAGAGTCACAACTGTAGCATGATACTTTCTTCTTACATCTGGCTTTATTGGAATATATACATTTCAAATGCGTCCTTTCTAATAGTCATGAGATGAGCTTTACAATCTTTCATCTTTATGTGGAGTACAATTATTATTCTTAAAATTATGCTCTATTGATATTACTTAATCAATAATTTATCATAGAAAATGAACAGAGATATTTAGTAGACAATTTGGATCTCATCTTTATTGATTTAATTGGAACGATTTTATATTACTGTAAAAGAATAAAAATGGAGAGAAAATAAGCATAAAAATACAAAAAACTGAATTTATTTTAAAAAGCAACTTATGTTACAGCTGGAATTTAAATGACATAAATTCTTTTTCAATATACAAAGATATATATATTCCATTACTTTGCCCATTACATGAAGAGAGTTATTAAGAAGACAACTGTCAAAATTATCTGAAACATAAACTCAAACTGTGGCAATACATTTATATTTTTCGAACATACAATTGAGGGGGAAAAATATCCCTATTAGTACAAGATTACATGATATTTTCATGATATCATGAATCATTTAGAATATGAAACAAAATTGTGAAGAGTGCAATATCTTGCTCTTATAGGAATGGCTTTTTTTAAAAAAATTTCCATTCCATGTTAAACATGTGTTGTTCTAAAATTATTTTTTTTACTATGTAACTTTTTGTAGCAACATTGTTTTTTCACGAGAGAAAATTTTAAGGCAATATTTATAATAAAAATTACTTAAATTATAGAAATTAAAAATATAAATTAATAAATAAAAAAATGACATTACCAGCAATGCACAAATTATTCCAGAAAGTACTTGTTTTGTACTCGTTACTGGAGGTAGCAGACAGAATATTTGATAATTGGGAGAATCTGCTAAATTTAAAAGATGATCTGGATTAATTACTTTACTGCAGGATGTTAAAATAGACATCAGAGATTGAAGAAATTCTTCGGCTTGCTTGTTGCCTCCAAATAAAGAGTTACGATTCACACAAAATCTATTGTCAGTGAAGGACTTTTTTAATAATTACCAAAACAATTTTAACCAAGATTTTTTTTTTTTTTTTTTTTACAATGTAAAAAGAAGTAGTGTTTTAAAACTAAACAATATAAGGCATGTAATGTATTTAAACATTCAAATGTTATATGGTATATAAAAGTTCCATAAATATTTCTAATTTTAATTAGAATGTCCCAAGCATTCATACATAAATATATATTTATATAAAATGATATTAATCTAAGGAATAAATAATATAAAATAATAATAATAAAATAGAGTCATGAAATACCCAAATAAAATATATAAATGGCCACACAAACTTATTCTCTTTACTACACATTATATCACATTTAATCTTTTTATCATTCTTATAGTGAAATTTATATTTTACTTATAAATATGAAATCTAAGAGTACAACCTTATATTCATGAATAGCATTAATAATTTAATTAAATTATGATATAGTTGTTTTTTAAAGAGGGAAAAGGATACAGTCTACATTGGTCTGGGACTGGAAAGCCACAAGACAGATGTGAACAAATAGCTGGTTCCACACACAATAAATGATTCAACCAAGATTCAATACTGTCACCACTAGCATAGTGAATTGGATCATCAAGAGTAAATTTCTGAAGTTTTCCACCTAGGAGCAAGAGTCAAATTACAAAATAATTTCTTACCAGCATCACAACAAAATATTGTGATGAAAGTTATTAACTTACTTTGGGATTCTAAAGCACCAGAGGGTTCAATGGCATTTATCATACTGTTATATAAATATGGGCTTGAAGCTTCAGGTCTGAAATACAAAAGTCTTTTTTAATCAGAAACATATTTTTGATACAGAATCTAGATAATTATTACCTATGTATAGAAAGGTCTATTAGTGGAATTTATGCAGTTTTAAGGTCTTTAAGACAACAATTGAAGCATAATCAGATTTAGCGAGAATTGACTCCAACCAACAAAATTTTAAATACTGCAGACTTTTATATATGATGAATTTTGGAATTGGATTTCCAATTAACTACTTTCAAACCTAAGATTTTACCATCAGAAGTATTGTTTATGGATTCTCATAAAGTTTTTTTTTTTTTTTTTTTTTTTTTTAAATCTGTTATTGCAAATTTTTAAGTTATTGTGTGAGAAAATTATTTTTCGATGAATTGCTTAGAGCTAAAAAGCGATGTTTGAAACTCAAAATCGAAATGGAGACGTTTTGCATTGAATGTTGATGGTTGTGATTCAGAATCCAAATGGACACGTTCTGTGTTTGAAGTTGAGCGTTGTGATTGAGAATCTACAACACATTGCATACATTTACGCTTTCTTCGTTCCCGTTGTAAAGCTATTTTACGTTAACGTTTAATTCGATCAGCTTCTAATTTTAAATTTTGTTTTGTTTTTGTTGATTAAGGTTTTGTTCCGGCTTCTGTTTGCTCTTTCATTCCCTTTATTTCTTTGCAAGGCTTCATCGGAAGGAAGCTTAGGACGTGATTTTTCATTGCCATTTATGATTTATTCATTGCCTACGCGATTTCGAGCTTCAACCTCCCTCTAACCGAAACAACATCATGTTCTTTTTCCGTTCTCGTTTCCGTTTCTCGGCTTCTAATAACGTAAGCGATGTAAATGTCGTATCGTTCGATAGAGGACATAAAGTACAGTATATCGATGTCAGTCGTAAAGAGAGTTTTTGCAAAAACGAAGTCGGAAACCTCGCTCGAAAATTCAAATTTTTACAAATTTGAGAGTTCGTAACTCGCGAATCACTCGGAGTAACAACGTGAAACTCATATTGTTATGTGCATTTCGGCGAGTACTATCCAACGATACGGATAAATGCAATGTAACTCGCATTTGTAAATTTCGAGACACGAGTTTTGGTGAAAATGCCTTTCCACTCTATTCATCGAAATGAGTGTTTAGACGGGTCGCACTCGTCTCGACGTCATCGACATCCCGAGACCCATAGGGACTCTATGGTATCGATCTGACATTGATTTGATTAATATTAAGCAAAATCCGTACTGCACATGCGCAATGGATCCAAAAATTTGGGGGCTTTGAGGACCCCCGGGGGGACTTCTAAGTGAAAAAAACCCATGTCTCTAACATATGTAGTTTACGAGATATATATCGAAAATCATCTGCGCATGCGCAGTAGAGGACTCCATGGAGGATCTTCTAAAGCCACATAGGATTACTCTGGTGAAAACCCATTATCTCCAACATATATAGTTTACGAGATATAACGAAAATCATCTGCGCATGCACAGTAGATGACTCTATGGGGGGGGGGGGTCTTCTATAGTCCCGTACGATTACTATGGTGAAAAACCATAGTAATAGAAAACCACAAAACAAAAACTTTTACATATTATAGAATGCCATGTGATTAAGAATTTTTCAAAAATTTAAATATATTAAACAATGTACTAATAAAATAATAAGTAAGAGATAAAATTAAAATCCAATTTAAAAAATGCTGCTCGTGAATTTAATTCCAAGAAAACAATACTTGCCCACTTGTTGAAGCAGCCATAAGAACTACATAAGGGCCATACAGATTCTTTAATATATGCAGTGGGATAGAAGCTGCTTCATCAAACACAACAAGCTCAGCTTGTTCTAATCTTTCTCCAATATCTTCAGGAAAAATAAAGCGAACTGACTGAGGATGATCTCTAAAAACATTTATTCCTGTGAGGGCATAATTAAGCTTTGGGTTTATAGATTGGATTAGGTCAAAATCCTCATCTTCCTAATAAAATAAATAAATAAATAATAAACTTTATTTTTTTTTTAGTTATTTCTCATATAATATTAACAAAAATCATATTTGTTAGCTAATAGTAAAAAATGCAAAAGAGTTTTAACATTAAAATTTATAAATAAACATCAGAATAAATTTTACCAACTTACATGCTGTTGAAGCTTATTTAACACACAAGAATGCAATACTAGAATAAATAATTTAAAAACTGGTTTAGAGAGCAACATAATTTCAGCTGTTTACAATTATGAAGTTCTACTTTTAATAATTACATACTTTTGTTACACATATTTATACATACATAAAAATTAAGAATTTTTTTTATTGATTGCCTTCAGTTTATTAAAACTTTGGGGGGGGGAGAGGGGATTGCTACACAATAAGAAACATGAATGAAAACAGTTTCTTTTCTTAAATTTATTTAAGGTTTAATTTTATTCTTTTTAATATTCTGTACAAGATTTTTTTTATTTAAATATTAAAAATTACAAGAGGCAAGTCGGAAAAACCATATTTATTATTTCAATAAATAACTTTAAAATTAAAAAGTTTTAGCATCACCTAAAATAAATGCATATTTGAAAAAAAAAAAATTCTCTTTCAATTTTTTAAATCTGAGTTTATTAATAATTAGTAATTTAAGGATACAGAAATTTTCAATACTTTCTATATAAACTATAAGAATCCCAAATTACTTATTAAAAATAAACTAATTAAATGATAAGATCCTTATAAAGATTTATTTTATAATAAATAATAAAATTTAGAAAATAATATATATACCTTATAATTCAAAACATCAAGTCCTTTCAGAAGAAACTTAAAAACAGTACTGACATTTTTATAGCACATGGCTGAAATGAATATGTTCGAATAATTAAAAGCTAGACTGCCAGCAATAGCAAGACCCAAAACAGCAGATTTTCCTCTTCCTACAGCAGATGAGACAGAAAGAATATTGCGAAAAGTTCTGTTTTTCAGAGTTTCTAAAAATTTCAGCAACAACTCTGCTTGTTCAATAGTTACACAAATACTCAGAAGAGAAGTAATAATATTATCCTTCTCATATTTCATCTTCAGTTCTTCAATTTTTTCCTTGTTGAAGTATTTATCAAACTGTAAAAGAAAAGTTTAAAACACATTCTTTATTGAAATTTTAGAATTATTTATTGTTTTATTATTCAGTACCAACACAGTTTTAATGTAAATGTTTAATTATAAATACAACCAAAGACAACTCAAGCTCACTATATTGAGAGGAAGAAGTGCTGATTGCATTTGAATATGATCTTAACATATTGAAAAATGATGGACAGATTCAATTAGAATTTTATCTTAAGTACCATTAATTTATACTGAGCAGAAGAATGTGGGATCATACTGAAAATGAAAGATGCTTGATTTTATGGAAATATTTTTAAAATAGTATAATATGTAGAAATACAAATTATATGCTTTCAACCACGATGTAATGTTTGTAATTGCTTGTAACTAATATGCTGGTCATATTATAATATAAGCTGTCAGACCATTGTTAGAATTAGATTGCATGGCAGATTTGACTTGAAATTTGTTTCACATATAAATTCATCTGTTATACATATTTTTTCCATCATTTCCAAAAATTATATAATATACAAGAGGTTATCAAAATAATGGAATCACCTGTGAATAAAAATGACACTTTTGAATGCACTTTATAAGCATTAAAATATAATAATAGCCACCAGCTTCTTTTTTTATATATATAAATAGCAACATATATATTCTGGAAATATGTGTTAGCTTTATTAAAGTTCTGTAATTCATGGATTTTTTCAAAAGTGTAAAATGTCTGACCTCTCAGATTTCCAAAGAGGCCAAATTGCAGAAGCCCATCTAGCTGTAGCAAGTGTGACCACAACATCACAACTTTTAGGCGTTTCTAGAGGTATGGTGTCTAAAGTCATGACAACATACACACAGTGTGGCAAGACAACTGGCAAAGCAAAATAGTTAGTGGAAATAGATGCTCAGTGAAAGAGATCAATAGGTATTAAAGTGGATTGTAATGTCTAAAAAATGAACAAGTGCAGTAAAAGTGACCCCGGAGTTCAATCCCCATTTGGATTCTCTAGTGTCAGTGATTACAGTTAGAAGACACCTTCATAAACAGAACATTTATGTCAAAGCAGCAATTCCCAAGCCACTTGTCACAGATGTTAATGGTAAACATTGCCTACAGTGGCGTCACACTCACAAGACTTGATCAATTGATAAGTAGAAGAAAGTAATATGGTCTGAGGAATCGTGCTTCACACTTTTTCCTACAACAGGGCAGATGCACATTTGAAAGACATCTGCACAAGTGTATGATCATGATTGTCTCTTTCCAACTGTCAAGCATGGAGGTGGATATGTCAAGATATGAGCAGCCATGTCGTGGTTTTCTGCTGGATCAATCGTAATCCTGAAATGAAGGATCACTGGGGAGAAGTATAGAGAACTTTTAGCTGACCAGGTGCATCATATGATGCAAACTTTGTTTCCTGCAAGGGATGGAATCTTCCGGGATGATAATGCACTTATCTATGCAGCAAGACTTGTCTAATCATGAATTGATGAATATGGGGATGAAGTTAAACATCTGTCTTGGGCTACACCTCAATATAATTAAACCGTTATGGTCTATTTCAGAGCACTCAGTACGGAATTGATATCCTCCACTAGCATCTCACTCAGAACTTTCCCGGAAAAATTATAGAATATTCCTCTAAACACTATTCAACCCTTGTATGAATCAATTTCTAGGTGAATCCAAGCTGTATTACATGACAAAGGCAGTCCTACACCATACTAATAAATGATTCTTTATAAATCTAAGGTGTTTCCATTATTTTGATAACCACCTGTACATGCTACTTATCATATACACAATTTGATTAAAACAACTCACCTCAACGATTCCTGTATAAAACACAAACTATAATTTAAGGAAATGGATTCTAACTCTTCTTGTAAGAATTAGTTTCATTAAAATTCTTTTCTTATAACTGTTAGTATTATTTTGTCACACAAGCAAATTTGTCACATTCCATATCAATTTACTGATTAAAAGAATCTGATGTTCTAGCATTTTGGTAATTAGAGAAGTTTTATTTATAGTATTTTGTCAATACTAAATGCTGATGCGACCCTACTTAAAAGTTTTGGAATTAAGTTTATTTATTTTTGCCAGAACCCTTACTAAGTTCTTTACAAAATAGGGGAATAAAATTGCCTTTTTCTACAGTTTCATATAAGATTATTATACAAATATCTTTTGAAACTCTATTTATTTATTTATTCAATATTAAAATTTTTTATTATAATGAATAAAGCACTGGAAATAAAAAGCCTTTTCTTGTTTTGTCCTAGTAAAAAAAAAAAAAAAACCAACCACTTTTTATTGTATTTGTAACTACAGCAAAATAAAAAATGCAAAATGAATTAAAATAGTTAAAAAATATTAAGATCTCAAGAGTAATCACTCAGTATTAATTTAATGAATTGTTGGAGTAAATATCAATTTATATTTACTTACTTCCTGACTTTCTGGCAGCTTAGGTCCAGATGATAATATATTCAAATTATCATCAAGTATCATTGAATTTGGACAAGACTGAAGTGAAACAGCAAATCGCTTACTAAATCTGGAAAGTTTGTATCCGGTATTCTGCAAATATAAAGAGATTATAATAACAATTATAATAATAAAGTAATACAACAAAAAATAAGCTAATGGTCTGTTTTACTTATTTCCAATTTTATATATTTTCAACCTAATGGACTATCATAAGACTGAAAGCCACATTAAAGAGGAAGGAGGGAGAGCAGTTTTGGACAAGAGTATTTGTAATATCGTTTGCCAGGCAAAAGTAAAATTCTTAAAATTTGAAAATATCCATCACCATAATTTAATTTTTAAAAATGGATTCAATTACTATTTTGCAATATACTCACTTTTAATATTAATTCCTTTTGAATTTTTTATAATCAATGAAATATTTCTCAAAAGAAAAACAGTAATAGCCAAAAACTGTTCTTTTGAAAAGGAAATTATTAAAAAAAAAAAAAAAAAAAAAAAAAAAAGCTTTATATTTTGTTGATGACAAGACTACGGATCAATCTGGAAGATATTTCCCTTTAAAATAAAGGCATTATATATATATATATATATATATATATATATATATATATATATATATATATATATATATATATATATATATATATATATATATATATATATACAGGGTGTCCCAAAAAAATGTATACACACTTTAGCAGCTGATAACTAAGTTATTTCTTCTTTCTTTACATACTGAACCCATTGAACCGAATGATGGCAGACAGACTTGAATTTGAAGAAAGGAAATTTATTCTATAATGCTACTGGAAGTATGAAAATGCAGTAGAAGTGCAAAGACAGTTTAAAAGGTAGTTTAACAAACAACCACCTACACGAGTTACCATCACTCGAATTAGAGATAAGTTTGAAATTGATGCAACTGTTCAGGACGTCCATAAACCTGCAACAGTTGTTCAATTGAGGGCAACCATTGAACATGAATGTACAAATATCCCAAGGGAATTGTTCCATCATGTGTGCTTTTCCATCGCTTCGCGTTGTCAGCAGTGTCTGGAGCAGAACGGACATCAGTTTGAGAACATGCGATAACAAGACAATAGAATGATATTTGTAGAATCTTTTACATGTTGAAAATTATTCGAATTATAATAAACCCCAAATTTACAATTATTTAAAGTGTGTATACATTTTTTTGGGACACCCTGTATATATATATCATATTCTTATAAGATGACTGTAACAGACTAAAGAGAACTATTGAGTTTAGATGTTGTCTACTGTAAACTAATAAATAAAATCTCCTTCTCCCCTTTCCCCAATAAAATCTTTCATTGTAAAATATACATTTACAAAAAAAATAGTACTTTTAATTTTAAATCAAGTGGCAAAAGATCCATTGAAGGATTAAATTTTGTTTAAAGGGGCAGAATTTTGGTAAGCTTCAGAAAATTTTAGAAACTTTTCAAACAAATATTAAAAATGTAATATTTTTATAACAAGCATGTTAAACTCCGCTTGAAGGTGAATCACATTAAAATAAATCAAAGATTAATAAAATATTAAAGTAAATCACAGAAAAAGTAAGAGAAATAGAATTTCAAGCAATTAGCTCAATTTCAAATAGTGCAAAACAGAAAAACAATAAGTACCAAAATGTTTTTCTGTTACTGTTTTTACATTTTATATCTTTTCTCTGCTACCTCTTTTCCTATTTTTAGGAAAGTAACTTTCACAAAGATTGATATTGATACTATGTCCAAAGAAATTTGAGAACTTAAATTTTATACAAGACTTACTTCCTTGTGTATGCACAAAAAATTGTCTGCACAAATAAATTTTCTAAGCATGAAAGTAACTTCAAATTGGAATTTGCTTGTCTTTTCATTGGTTGGCAATTTTAGCTAATACCACTGTATTTTACTTTCAAAATGAAATTATATTGATGACTTTAATTACTATTTAATATTCTATATTTACAAAAAATATAATAATTCTATCTTTTGAAAATTTGAAACTTTGTTCCAAATCATGTATGTCAAGATGTAACTAAAATTTCTTCTAGAAGTACGTAGAATATTGCAAAAAGAGATTGACAGGAAAATATTCAGCTTATATCAAAAGAGTTTGACATGAATTCATAAAGTGTTTTTTTTCACAAATAAATGTTTTAGATCATGATAAAATAAAAAAAATTTAAAAAATACAAAAATATTTACTATACCAGGTTTAAAGTCTTCAAGTCATTTAAATTTTTTAGACCATGGAAAAGAAAAACAATAATTCCACTTCCTTTTGCTATATTTAAAGCCACAGATAAACTATGCAAAGTAAGAGCTTCAAAATCTTGAAGAATTACTAGATTGAAGGAATGGTGAGAAATATTTTCAATATTGCTGGAATGAAAATATTATAAAAAATATATTATTTTACAGTGTTGCATTTTTTCAAGTGCTACAAATAAAAACATACAAAAAAGTGAAAATAAAATTAAGTCAAATATTTATTTCAGTATTTTTTTTTCTCATAAATCTTTAAAATGAAAAATATTAAGACTATTATAAAAATAAAAACATTTTTTTACAATTGAAAAAAAAAAAGAATAGAAAAAATAGAATTGGAACAAAATAGAAATTCTACATAATTTTTAATAAAAACAATTGCAATGGAAGGAAACAGAAAAAATATAGTCATACTGTTTGTAGAAATGAATTTCCACAAATTTATGATATGCATATTAGACTAGGACTAAAAAACAGTTTTAAGAAAGCCTTAAAAATAATTTTCTAAATCAAATAGTAATTTTAAATAGGTATTTTACTAGTCATTACTAAAAATAATATTGAAAATTTGGGGGTGTTTTTCCCTCTCCCTTAGGATTTTATTATAAAAAATTTATCAAAGCATTTATTACTAGATTTTATTATTATCAAAACTCTTATTTTTTCCAACTTTTACTTTTTTTTTAATAAGATTTTTAGGGTTTCCATAATTTTATTAGTGTATAAATAATTTTTAATTTTATTTTCATTATTTTTAATTTTTAATCTTGAGATTTATTATTCACAGAAACATTACTTGGTGAAATGAAATCAAAAATATCTATAGTGTGGGAAGCGTTGAAAGATCTCGTATCCTGTATGGTGCCATGTTGCGTCATGTCATTAATCACGTAATGCTTTCCCGCCATTATTGGCAGACGAGAGTTGGGCAGTGAGACTGCAAGACGTGCAACTCACGCTCATGTATCTTTTATGTTCTATGTAGTAATGTTTTATCTTTTCTCCTTTAATCTTAATAAATATATTTCACATATTAATGCTGGTCGTTGCCTTCCCCCACAATAGTAAAATCCATAGTAATGAAATTAAAAAAAATTAATTATTGATTAACTGATAATTAAGCTATGAGAATGATAAAATTACATATTATTGAAAACTGAACATACAAATGTTCAAAATTTCAATCTTCTAAAACATCAGAAAGTGAAAAGTTGACTACAAAATTTAAACAATAAGATTAAATAAATATTAATAAATATTACATCAAAAAATCATGCTGTATCTGTGGCATCTTTTCTCACTCTTTCTTACTTGAAACAAAAAGGCAATAAAATCTAGTACATTTTTTATTAATGCGACAGCATATAATAAAATTATATACTGTTGCATTTTTTTTTTTGAGGAATTTATTTTATAATAGAAAACACTAAATAATTTCCCCCACCACCATTCAAGAGAAAAATAAAAATAATAAAACCTTATTTTTCAAAACAAAAATAGTTATTTATTATAATCCCGCATGTAATCCTAATTATTTATAACAATTCTTCATGAAAGAAAAGTTACTAAAAAGAAATTATTTTGATTTTTAATACTTATTATGATTTGTCTAAAACAGAGTGGGAAAACAAACAATAGAGATCATATTTAAAAGAAAGTTAGAATATTTAATAAATGCCGCAAGAGGAAAATTAAGAAACTAATATAATATAAAAACATTATGCTATCTTCAGGAGATAAAAAATAATTTATATTTTACAGCTCTGAGAATTTAATGATGAAAATTTATATTCCAAATTAAAAAAAAAATCTGTACTTTTTAAAGAACTGCTATGTTATTTACCTGTATGAGCAATAATATGGTGCAAAACCGTCATCATCTGTATCACTTAATTTAGGTAGGCTTGAATTTTTACTGAAAAAAAAAAAAAAAAAAAAAAAAAAACCTTTTATAAGTAATATGCAACTAAAGAACGATGAAAGGATTAAAAAAAATTTGTTATAAGAATTTTTATATAATATTTAAAATTTATTTACTCACTCAAAATTTGAATTTTCTTTAGTACACCATAAAACTGAAATTTCTTTGACTTTGTTTTGCTTTAACAGATGATAGAAGATTGGTACCTGAAAATAATGCAGAATAGTTATAAGAGATCTATCCCCATTTTATATATTATTTTTGCTAGAAAATTTTTTCAGAGTGTGCTCTATTCTTTAATTAGTAAGAAATCCATAATTTAGATAAAATATATGCATTTTTTTTCAAACAAAATCTAGTTATTTCCCTTCGCAATTCTAAAAAAGTAAAACATTTTTTTTTTTTTTTTTTAAATGATGCAAAAAACACACACACAAAAGAAAAAATATGTGGCGTAAATTATCAAAATTTATTTCCTTCTATGCTCTCACAATGGAAGTTGAAGATAACCTGAAACTACAACATAGAGTTACTTTACTATTCTCCAAAAAAAAAAAAAAAAATTAACACGAAAGTCAATTCTCCTCAATAAATAAACAGCTTTATAAAAAAAATATAATAATAATGCCATTTATAATCATGAAAGCAATAGAAACATTGCATCACATCCTTGACATATTATACCAAGAAAATGTAAATTTTGAAAACAGATTATGTAATATCAGTATTCATAAATATTATCCAGTTTCAGCTTTTTTTTAAATTTAAAATTTTAATAGCTACAACGTTTTTTAATATTATAATTTTATGAAAAATAAAATTTAATATTCAAAAAAAGGAAAAGTGAAATAATATTAATCTTTTTCAGTTGTTAAAATTAATTTAGTAAAATAAAATAAATGCAAAAGAAATAAAAGAACATGCTTATAATCATATGATAGAAAAATAATAGCATGTAAATTTTTATAGGAATAAAGAACTGAATATAAAAGACAATTAAAATGAATCATATATTGTCTAGTGGTTATAAGAACCTTTAGGAAAACCTCATTGATAGAAAAAGGAAAAATAAAAATGCAAATTTTTCATGCAATAAGCAATTGTTAAATATAAAATCCATAATCAACCATTACTAAAATGCCATTAAAGCTATTTATAAAAATGAATTGCAAAAAAAAAGAAAAAAAAAATTAATTCTTGATTCTAAAAGAACATTGAGAATCGTATATCAAATATTACTTATAAAGTACAGACAGTAGAGTGGAAATTTTGCCCTGCATTTATGTTTTGGTCTCTCATAAGCTTTTATTATTTCCTATATACTTTTTGGTGACCCTTTTAGATTTCTAGAGCATTATTACATATGAAGCAAATTTTGTGATTTACACCACTTTTCTTTTGGGATCTTGAAAATTCAAAAGAGGGATAGCACTGTATTTAATTTCTGCATATTCTAATTAAATTATAGGACATAAGATACTGTCAGATTATTCAAAGAATACGTTAGTAATTAACAAATATAATCCTAACAATACATGATTACATGAAATAAAATTTTACTAGTGAATTCCTAATCCTTCAGGAATCCTTTACTTATAAAGTAAAAAAAAGAAATTCTTTGGTCTAGGTAACATTTATTCTAGCTATACTACCATTGATATGATTTTCATCCTAAACAAATTGATAATTATAATATGACATAATGAAACATTTAAAGTTAAAAACAAAACTGACTATTTTGTAAAGCAAATACACTATTTTTTAACCGTCTTCGACAAGTAACAATTTCGCATTCAATCCCATCAACTAATTTACATATGGAATTTTTACCTTTTGTATTTTCACAAGCATATACAGATTTATATTTTTATCTTTAATATAAATTTTTTTTAAAAAATTACTAGTGAGATGTTCATGAAGGTTTCTAAATTGTGATGATAAATAATAAAAACCATAAATAATATTTAAAGAAACCAAGGAGTTTTAATGAAATTTTTTTTAAATTATCCAGAAGACGTGACCTTAATCAGTTCTAAGGGAATATTTTGAGATTAGAATGAAGGCGGAAAGGAATACAAAAGTACTGTGATATACTCTAGTTTACCAAGTCATTTTTAATAAAAATTTTGTTTATATTGTGCTTCAAATAAAGATTACATAGGTTGATCAATTGATTCTACTAAACAAATAATGAACATAAATTGTTTTCAAGGAAATGTCAATTATTTTTATAAAATTAAATTCAAACGAATCTCACAACAGTAGAAAAGAAAATATAAAAGATGAGGATAATTTTACTTTTGTAGATCCATCAGAACCTAAAATAACAAATAATGCACGATGACGACTTCTGGTGCTTGTTTTTATTATCTTCTTAATTGATTTATCTACGGTGTTAGTATCAAACGACATTTTTTTATATCTAAAAGGGAAAGAATTAATTTAAGTAATTACAAGTTTATAAATTTAAGCGAGCAACACGACCACATGGAAATCGGTATCGAATGTAAATAAAAGCTTTATTGCCAGATTCAACTTTGTAATTTCACACACACACACACACACACACACAAAAAAAAAAAAAAAATGTCCCTCATGCTAGCTGATCAGCGACCTTTCTTACATAACAGTAGCAAATCGTAGGGCAATTTAAAAAATAATAATTCATGAAGCTGAAATATGTTTTTATTTCATTTATAATGTATATTATAGGTTATGCATTTCGATATTTTCATAAAGTTTTCTCTTAAGAACCACGGTTATTATAAAGGCGATTCAAATACCGAAAACCAATGAAACGCGAACATTCGCATGGGGTCAATTCATGGTCACGTTTCAGGTACCAAACAAACCTTTTCTATTCAATTTTCAACCTTTCTGCGCATGTCGGGATATCTGCAGATAGCGTTGATGAAACTAGAAATGCATAATCCACGATTTTTTGAATAACAAATAATTTTGCTATTGTTATTTTTAAATATTTGTTCCAAATATCTGTTATTTCAATCATATTATTAATTTAAAATTATTATTTAATATTAAATATAAAATTTATTAATTGTAATTAATACTTAATTTACTAATTTAAGTAACGTGTGATTGAATTGATTTATCTATTTCAGCTTACTTCTTAAATTTGATTTTTTCAAAACTATTTACTTAATTTCTGTATTGGAGTAAACCATTTTCTGAAAAATTTGAATTAAATATAAATGTCATTTCTTTAAATTGCTTACTTTAGTTCTATATTCTACCAACAGTAAATGGAATATATGCAACGTCAAATCAGAAGCAATGGGGTCAATTCACGGTCACGTGTCAGGTACCAAACAAACCGTTTCTGTTCAATTTTCAACAGTTCTGCGCATGTCGGGATGCCTGCCGATAACGTTGATGAAACCATTGTTTAGTAAATGTTACGCTAGCCGATCAATTATTAAGAACTTCTGATTTTTTTTTTTTTTAAAGATATTACTTTGAATTATTTTCTCCAAATTTTCGTAGCTATATAGTTTTATTTCTTATATTAAAATTTTAATTAGTATTTTCAATGGAATTATTGTTTTTGCTTAATTAATTAACGTCACTTTTTAATTCGTTTGGTGCTGCTTTATTCTTTCCTTTCCCATATCCTCCCCCCCTTTTTTTTATCCAAAGGATACATTTTGACAAATGACTATGGCTGTGTTTTTGAAAAATTACATTTCTTTTTTTACATATTATTTAAATATTATTGAATGTTGAATCTTATAAATATAATTCTTTTTAAAAATAAATTATTATTCTTAGATAAGTTAATATTTTAAAGCTTACTAATAAAATTATTACATTTTTTTTTCTTATGTAATAATTTTTATTAATATTGAGATTGATGTTTTCAGTTTGTTCAGAGGAAAGAACATGAAATTCAAATTAGCATATATTGAATAAATTATGTTTACAATTTCAAATTATGAAATATAAAAGGTATGGATACCTTTTTTTAAATCTATGCAGCTTATGAATCAGGTATTTCATTTTAATTTGTAGAGATCATTAAAGGAAAACAAACAAAATTACAGTTTCCTATTTTTTATTTACACATTACAAATATATAATTATTTGAAAAAATGTGATCAAATGGATGTTTCATTGTACTCACTAATTCAAAAAACTAAAAAGCTACTTATCAACATTTTTTTTTTCTAGACACTTAGAAAAAAAATATAAACACAGTATGACAAGAATGTCAATGTAAATGATGAAATCAATTTTATTCAACAGAAACATTCTAAATACTAAACAACAGTTTTTTTTATCACGAATAAAAACATTATGTTGAACAATATACTTTTAAAGCAGAACATTTATGAAATTTTTTTTAATGTTAAAGTTACATTGATAAAAATTACATTGAATGAATATCATAAAATAAAGCATACAATACAATAAATTTAATAAACAAGAATAAGGTCATGATATATATATATATATATATATAGAGAGAGAGAGAGAGAGAGAGAGAGAGAGAGAAGTTAAATAGGATATAAAGATGAGTTAGAAGAAACACTTTTATGCTTTTACAGAATTTTATAATTCAAAATTGATATGTTAAAAAAATAGAAGAAAAAAAAAAAGTGAAACATGCATGTAGCAATGAAGTTGGGAATAAAAATTATATAATAAATGCTGATATGGAAATTGATTTTCAATGAAAAGACCTGTATTTATTAAAACAGAAATCACTGAGGTGCACAATGGTATAACATGATATTATGATAAAAGTCAATTTAAGTTTAAATACAATAAATTATTGACATTTCATTTTTAACAATAGAAAAGTTGTTTGATATAAATTCACTTTGAATCCATCACAAACCTGCAAATGTAATTAGAAAACTAGAAATAATGCTTTCTGGAGCCATCCATTTTGCTCTTTTGTTATTAGACATGATTACCCAGCAATAACTGAATAACATGAATTACTAAAAGATAAAGAAAACTTTAAGGTTCAGAATAAAAAAGTAAAACCTCATTATGCATTTTATTATAATGCCAAAAACTAAAAATCAAATACAAAAATTATTTGACGTTAATTAATGGTTTTTATACGTAACTAATTTATATACTTCATTAAATGACATGTGTTTTCAAAACTTAAATATATATATTTCTTATATATAGCATTCAATTTATCAAATTAAGAGCACGTTTAATAAAATACATCAATTATATATATATTATAACAGTCAATAAGAAAATTCAATTTTCAGTAGTTAGTAAAGATTTCACTTATTAAATAAATCTTTAAGAAATTTATTCACTTCCACCTAAGTTTAGCATTATAGCAGTTGTTATTTTTGCAGCAGGACTTTGTTTACTTACATTAATTAAATTTAGATAAGATTTTTTAGAAAATGCAACGTAATATTCTTGTAAACATTTTAAAACCTTCTAAGCATATTCAAAATTATCAGAAATTTCATGAAATGTGAATAAAGTGAATTAGAAATGCTCTCACGATTTTGTTTGATTGTTTTTGTTCGCAAATCGCTTACCGATTTCTTTTTTTCGAAGAATTTTTCTAAAAAATTACTGAAACATTTGCGATTACTGGAATTCCATTTACGATTTAATAAATAAACACACACTGAATGAATTCTTCAAAATGATCGAAGCATATCACCGACTTCGAAGGCTTGAAAAAAATCTATACCAAAGGTACCAACCCTAGGCAGGATTGTTGAAAGGAAAATAAGAAAACATTTTATCATGACAGTCACTCTTGTGTTTCGCATTAAAGCATCCATCAGCACACCAGTATTTCATCTTTTAACATATAATAAGAGGAAAGAAAATGACTCAAAAATTATAACTTCAAATGTAAACAAAAAAAATCCGCTTCATACTCGGCGGAGAACGTTAATGGCTGACTAATCGACGAAAGCGGTGCGGATGAAACTTAAATGCCATGCGCGGATAGCTCATGACATGTGACTTTTACGTCACATGAATTGACCCCATTAAGAACGATTTGTATGGAACAGTGCATCAACAAATACGAATACCAGTAAGACCGGTTACTCTCATGAAGTGGAGCGGCGACTTCACAATTTCCAGTGAAGTCACCGCTCCGATAAATTTCAGTGATATGCAATTCAGTGATACGATGATTCCAATAACCGGTCCGTTCACTTTTCAATCCGTTCACAGATTTCTCCTTTTCTGTTATGTTCGAGAGCTTCCATTGGACAGATCGTATCGATTGTTACTTTCCAGTGAAGTCACCGCTCCGGTAAATTTCAGTGATATCGTATCGATTGTTAGTTTCTATCGTGATCCAAAACCTGTAATCGAAATATCACCAGTAAGATCGTATCAAGGATTTGAATCACACCCCTCTTTGAAAAATATTGATCACTTATATTTGTGACTTTTTGATATTGGTTAAGTAATAACCGCTCGTAAAATATTCGTCATCCCTAGATGAAACCATTGTTTAGAAAATGTTATGCTAGCCGATCAATTATTAAAAACTTCTGATCTTTTAAAAAAGAAAGATATTATTTTGAATTATTTTCTCCAAATTTTCGTAGTTATATAATTTTATTTCATATATTAAAATTTTAATTAGTATTTTCAATGGAATTATTGTTTTTGCATAGTTAATTAACATCGCTTTTTAATTCGTTTGATGCCGCTTTATTCTTTCCTTTCTATATCCTCCCCCCCCCCTTTCTTTATCCAAAAGATACATTTTGACAAATGACTATGGCAGTGTTTTTGAAAAATTACATATGTTCTTTTTTGCATATTATTTAAATATTATTGAATGTTGAATCTTATGAATATAGTTCTTTTTAAAAATAATTATTACTCTTAGATAAGCTAATATTTTAAAGCTTACTAATAAAATTATTACAATTTTTTTCTTATGTAATGAATTTTATTAATATTGAAACTTTCATGTTTTCAGTTTGCTCAGAGGAAAGAACATGAAACTCAAATTAGTATATATTGAATAAATTATGTTTACAATTTCAAATTATGAAATATAAAAGGTAAAGATACCTTTTTAAAAATCTATGCAACTTATGAATCAGTTATTTCATTTTAATTTGTAGAAATCTTTAAAGGAAAACAAACAAAATTACGTTTTCATATTTTTTTATTTACACATTACAAAAAAAATATAGATAAAATATGACCAAAAGGATGTTTTAATGTACTCACCAATTCAAAAAATTAAAAAACTATTTACTATTTATCAATATTCATTTTTCTAGTCACTTAGAAAAAATATAAACACAGTATGTGAAGAATGTCGATGTAAATGATGAAATCAGTTTTATTCAACAGACACTAAAAATCACTAAACACTAAAAATCAAATGCAAAAATTATTTGATGTTAATTAATGGTTTTTGAGAGTTACACAACATGCAAGTAATAAAAAATTCAGAAGTGACATTGTATAAACATGTATAATGGGAGAGCCATAGCAAAATATATGTACATTTTAATTCTTGAAATAGCTCTTTCTACTGTAACCCTTACATAACATATTTTGCAGTTATCGATTCTTTAAGTAAAATTAAACTGAATGCAGTCCTTTAAAAATTTAGGACATTTTAATTTATATCCTATTTTTTGTAATTCTTGTTCAGTTTGAATCTTGGTTGAATCATTTATTATGTGAGGAACCAACTATTTGTTCACATCTGTCTTCTGGCTTTGCTGTCCCAGACCAATGTAGACTGTTTCCTTTTTTTCTCCTTAAAAAACAACTATATCATAATTTATTTAAATTATTAATGCTGTTCATGAATATAAGGTTGTGCTCTTAGATTTCATATTGTTACAAATCTGTAATTTGCTTCCTACGCGAATGGTGTCGTCATAAGAAAGACCGTTTTACTGTCATCCGTATTGGATACTGCCGGATGCCGAGCTAGTCATCCCAGAGCTTGGCGAACATTTGGTGACAAAATGGATAAGGCTCGAAACTTCGAGAATTTTGTCTGTCCATCCATTAGGAACCGAGATACGCCTGATTGGTCTAGAAGCTTCTAGCCCCGCCTCCCGAGAACTATAAAAGGCCGGCAGTCTCAAGCTGTGTGTGTCGAGAGTGAGTAGTCGGAGTCGCCGACAAGTAACGGGTCTTCGAGAGGATAGCGAAGAAACAGCGGAATTACCAGTGTTGTGTAGAGCGAGTATTGAACTGCTGTGTGCCGAATGCTGTCGTATATTTTATGTAGTAGCCAGTTGTGAGAAATAGCGAGTCGGCAGCTAAAGCGAGAGAAGACAGCGAGAAGTTCAGCCGTTGGAGAGACTCCCAGGATCACCTCTCCTGTTGGATTCTGTCTAGCCGCTTCGTGTGCTGTGGACGATTACTACTTGTGGGCTACTGTGTGCTGTCATGTGTTCGTCTCGGCTGTAAATATTTGTTGCCTGTGTAGTCGTCATCTTTGTGTTCGTGTAAATAAACGTTTTCGGTGTTTTATACTGTCACCTGCTGATTGTGTGTTCCTCTCTTCACCATACACCCACTACCAAAAGAACCCAGCGGTAAAGTAGAAATCCGTAACAATATTTATAAATAAAATATAAATTTCACTATAAGAATGATAAAAAGATTGACTGTGATATAATGTTTAATAAAGAGAATAAGTTTGTGAAGCCATTTATATATTTTATATGGGTATTTCATGACTCTATTTTTTTTTTATTTATTTCTTAGATTAATATCATTTTATATAAATAAATTAATATATATTTATGTATGAATGCTTGGGACGTTCTAACTAAAATTAGAAATATTTATGGAACTTTAAAATAACATATAACATTTGAGTGTTTAAATACATTACGTGTCTTATATTGTTTAGTTTTCAAACACTACATTTTACATTGTAAAAAAAATCTTGGTTAAAATTGCTTTGGTAATTATTAAAAAAGTCCTTCACTGACAATAGATTTTGTGTAAATCGTAACTTTTTAGTTGGAGGCAACAAGCAAGCTGAAGAATTTCTTCAATCTCTGATGTCTATTTTAACATCATGCATTAAAGTAATGAATTCAGATCATCTTTTGAATTTAGCAGATTCTCCCAATTATCAAATATTCTGTCTGCTACCTCCAGTATTTTTTATCATGAAACTGTAATGTTGCTATAATAATAAAAAAAAAAATGCAGATACTTAATGCAAGCTTTTTTTATGAATTGAAAAAGTATAGTTTATTATGAAATTTCAATTTTTTTGTTTATATTTTAATGTGATGATCATCATATTATTTTTTTATATTCATTATCCGATTTATTTTTTGTTAATTAGATGGGTTATGGTATGCGTGCGTTGCAACTCCTCCAAGAATTTTATGAAGGCAAATGTATGTCTTTGGATGAAAATTTAAAATCACGTTGCAAATTAACAGATAATCTCGAAGATAATTCTACAGAATCTCCAATTTTGCAACAACTAACAGAAATACGGCCTGATGAAGTTGAATATATACTTGTTTCTAGTAATTTATCATTAGAATTTTTAAGGTAATTATGTAATTTGATATCTTAAGATTTATTCCATGTATAATAGTTTTGTGTTATAAGCATCCTCTCTTTTCTTTTTCAAAGCATTGAAATATATTGTAAGTATTTATTTATAGCTAGCTATTACCCGTGACTTCACTCACGTCGAAAATTTGATGTATATGTATGAAAACTGACCTAGGCATCTTGCGCCTCAATCAATACCTAAGCTCCGTTAATGATTAGGTCATTGCGAGTGCCATCCGGCCTATGCACGATCTCATCTGATGAAGCGTCCTTGTATTTATTCCACAACTGGAGTGGGTTTGATAGTCCACAAGAGCTCACTAAAATTGCAAACAGGTCATTGTGAGCAAAACGACAACGCCGCCCATCACCGCCTGGTTGCCGCGGATGTCCTGTAGGCTGCGGTTTAACGCCCCTAATGCAAGCTTGTACGACATTGTGCACTCGTCCCATAATATTAACTTGCACTGCTGCAAAAGGACTCCCCGGCCGATGTTTTTGGTAATGTTGCATCTTGGAGTATCTTTGCTTGCAAGATTAATCGGTAATTTGTAAACGGAATGTGCCGTCCGGCCACAGTTAAGTAAAGTTGCAGCAATGCCCGAGGAAGCTACATCCAGAGCTATATTGCGGTCCTTGCGGAGTTGGGCTAGTAGAACATTCAAATAAAATTCGTATTTTTTTAAAATCAAGTCTATTTTATTTATCGATCGAAATTGAGATAGCTACAACAGTATACACGTCATTTTTGAACTTTTAATTAAGATGAAAATTCAGTTGTCAACAATAAGAACAAACTGCGCATGCGTGAATTCTCAACGCCAATTATAATAACGCAAATGCGTGAATTTTCTACGTCAGTTGGGGTAACGCAATGCAGATTAGAAATTTTTAATTTCCTATATTTTGTTTTATTTTAATTTAAAATTACTTCAGAATGAATCCGAAAGATCGATTAATTAAGAATGTTTAATTTTAAATGCATCAAATACTAAGGAAATAAACAGAATCGTTTGAAATAATCATGTTAAACCTAACCTCGTTAGCGGGGGGGGGGAGAGACTGAAGCCTTACTCATTTGGTGGTACGGAAATGAAAAGATTTTTGGCAGGAAAGTTAGTTTTTAATTAAAAAAAATTACCACTCAATTAACCAGAATAAATAGTAGTGTTACGAGCACCTTTGGCTAAAAACTAGATTTAACTTTTAAGCATACTAGAGCTATAACTTACTTTCAGAACTCTAAAGTTAGAATATAATTACGCGCGAAACCAATATACTTTTTTCGTATATGGCAACATCTTGTAAATAGAATTGTAAATAAGAGAGAATGAAATGAAGAACATCTTGAAATTAATAACGAGTGAATTAATTTGCATTATGAACCTACATCTTTGAATATTATTAGAGGAGAAACGACTGAATGAAATGAAATTCAGAAAGAGTCTTGACAAGTAACCTATGTCCTATTCCAGACTATAATCTGTCTCTGAGCTAAATTTCATCCAATTCCGTTCAGCTGTTCTGGCGTGATTGACTAACAAACAGAGGTAAACAAAGAAACGTATCGCCTATGCATGCCGCAGCTCTTGCTATTTGCGCATGCACAATTTTAAGTTTTTGCACATGCGCGGATAAAAGTTTTACGCACGCGCGAATCGTAGTAGGAAAATAATTAAAATCGCAATTATAAAACTCCTTTTTTAATTTTGATATGATTTCAATATATTAAAACATTCTCCAATAAATGCCATATAAAATGGTACAAATATCTCCAATATCAGTTAAATATTTCTCGAGTTTTTGTATCCTGTTTCAGTTTGTACATCTTGTAGAATGCAATACCATTCACAATTGCACCAAACTTTCCAGAACTTTCTATTCTCAGAATATCATATCCAGTTTTTTGTTTTTGTTTTTTACACAATTTGTGGTTCTTTTCTATAGTATATTTTTAAATATTTATTTCCTATTTCGACTAATATAAAAAGGACTGTTGGAACAAGTCGTCATCATTTCTCACTCGTGTATTCCAGTGAGTGCGACCTTTCTGTGTTCCAAGCTACCTATCGAAATGGTTTTGGAATACCTCGAGATTATTCGCTTCGTCGTCCCTACCCACACGTTCCGATTCAACAACTGAATGTATCTACCTGTGGAAATTGGCATCGCCCGAGTATTGTCCGACGAGAGCTAGCGCGAGACCCTGCTCTTGACGATAGACCACTCGCACGACTACATGACGAACAAGAACCGTCGTGTCAACTGAGTCGGCAGCGACAAGAGCTCCACGCTACCACTCAGTTTCAACGGCGACACGAGACTCGAAGAGGCGCAGCGACGGGTCAAGCAGTTTGTGGGAAACGAGCAACTGGCTGTCAAGGGCGAATAAGCCAAAAAAAAAAATCCAATTTATAGGAACGAGTTGTCGAAATCAAGACTCAAATTGCGGGAGACTGCTCGCGTGTCAAAGAGTTCGGGAAACTGGTCGACCTGACAGAGCTGCATATAAACCACCTCAATACTCTGGCGTTGCAGCCGAGTCATCGCGTTACAATATGCCAAATTTTTGGAAGAGCGGGCAGCTAGAACTGGAAGATGGCTGGGGTCAATGGGACCACCCGGAAGATTTTGAAGCCTGGGAAACCAGTGACAACGACTGGGCATCTGACTCGGGAGGATACATTCCTCCACCCGTGCCAGCATCAAAACCCGCAGCAGCTGAGCCAACAGCACCAGAAACTGTTTATATAAACATGAAAAATTTTAAAGGATGCATGGACAGAATTGAATTTCAAAACGGACAGTTGAAATTTATATTTGAATTTTAGATTGTTTTTCATCTTCCTAATTATTTTGTGTGTGTATATAGAAATATAGAATAAATAAATATTGTTTGTTTGTTAACTCATTGTATCGTTATTTGACTCGATTCTCCATACACAATGATTTAGATCAATTAATCATCTCCTTTTTGATCCTATTGAAGAATAAAATTAAAAAAAGAGATCTAAAAAAGTGGGGGAAGACTCGCCCGTCGTGTTATTCAACACGGTGCGGTGAGTCTTTCCTATTTTCCTGTTTTACCGAGGTCGGTGTGGCATTGAAACGAAAAAAAAAACTTGTAATATTTTTCAGTGAGAACTAGTTTGAATTTTAAACGTTTGATACATTTCTTTGGTGAAAAAAAAATTTAAAAAGAGCGACCTAAAAAAAATGGGGAAAGGTTAGCTCGTCGTGTTGGATACTCGATGAGCTAATATTTCCCCATTTTCTAGGTCCTTTTACCAAATTCGGTAAGGCATTGAAGCAGAAAAAACTTGTAATATTTTTTTTCAATGAGAATTGTAATAGATTCCAAAGCTAGATAACCCCAAAAAACGCCGAACTCGGTGAGCCTAAAAAAACTGGGGAATGCCACAAATGCAGCAACACCTTTTTGCCCAAACTGCTAATGCAATTTCATTTGTGAAAAAAAAAAAAAAAGAACCGTACAACAGTTGTTGTAAAACCGACCTCGATGACAAACTAATCTAAAAAAATTGGGGAAAAGGTCTAGCTACAAATGCGGCAAGACCTTTTTCCCCATTCTAATACTATTATTACCACCACCACTGCCGTAGCAGCCTCTGCAAAGATATTTCCACAACCAGTAGCGAGTTTTAAACCAGTAGTGAGGAAAATGTACAAGCACAAAACTCCATATGTCTTGGCTGCGAGAGAAGGGGAATATGTAATCACGGACGGCATAAGATCTTTTGTCAGATCCGATCCAGAAAATTGGGATCGGTGGTTAAATGAAGATGTGAGAAATGTTTACTTTAACTCTAGTAGTGTCTACTGTGTCGATGAAACGTCCTATGAAATATTAACAAGAGTTAGAACAGCGGCAGAACGACAGAATCCCATACATAAAATTCTGATAAAAGTATGGGAAAAAGATCCTGCATTGGTACCCTGCAAGATGTGTTTCGATAAAGACCGGCTGGCAATTAGAGGTAGCATTCAAAAATTTTTCATACATGAAATTGAAATGTTGGTTAATTAAACCCACCCATTCAATCTTTAAAAAAAACCCGTCACGTGACATCCGGTGGACGATTGCATAAAAGAAACATCGGCATACCGAGTCGGCACACACGTTTTTTGTCATCTCGACAGACAACTTCTTTGAGAGAAAGATTGACATGGAATTCAAAGTCCAAGAGATTCCGGACGTCTTTCCAAAGCCAGTGGCCGTAGCACTTCATGACCGTTGCTATATCCCACGAGCAAAGATTACTTTTTGCAATTGACAGACTTGACTTAATTCAGTTTTAAACTTTTGCAGGAGGATTACGGACAAGATACCATCATCTTGTCCGTAAGCCGATGATTTGGAAGGACGAAATTTTGCAGGATAATTTTGTCAGAACGGCCATCGCATCGACCAGACAACAACGAGAGTTTCGGCCAGACAAGATTCATTTCGACAGATTGCAAGAACGCTACCGGAAACCCTTGAAACCAAAAGGGCACAATACGGATTTGAGAGCTGAATTCTTTTGGAAAGAAAAGCAAGAGTTTTTGGTAAAGGCTTTTTTTTTACATTTAGTCAACGAACGGTACCGTCCGGATATGTGCACGTCTATCGCACCCATGCTGTTTTACAAGTTGGACCCGGATAAACCCCACGTCTGAAAATTTCGAGTCGCAGACAAGTGGTTCCACAAAAACGATCAGTGGGTTTACGATCAATAGTTGCTTCAACCCCATTCCACGTACGTCGTGCAAGATAAAACGACTTTTGCCGTTTTCACGGTGCAAAAAACTTTATTTTCCTTGCACGTGGTGAGTACCCCTGCACCCTCACCCTTCTATCTGACAATCCCAATGAGTCCTGACACTCGCCATCTCCAAATTTCGACAAAAGACGGCCACGGCAAAGTACTGACAGTAAAGCTCTGTGAAGTCTCATCTTACCGGGGATAAGTCTCTGAACTGAGTCTTCGAGAAGATAGCAAAGCAACGGCGGAGTGCCAGCGTTGAGTGGAGCCCAAGCTATTACAGAACTGATCTGTGTGCCAAGTCTCGTTGTCTATTGTGGAAGCAGCATCAAGTTGTGTGTGGAGTAGCTAGTCGTATGGTAGCGAGTCGGCAGTTGTGTACAACTACAGCGAGGAGACAGTGGAGAATTTCAGCCGTTTGGAGAGACCGTAGAGCAAAACTCCGAAGATTCCCTCTCTTGCTAAATTCTGTCTGACCATTCTGTGTGCTGTGGTCGTTGTTACTACCGAATTACTACTTGTGGGCTACTGTTTGTTGTAGTGTGATACTATGCTTTCGTCTTGGCTGTATATATTTGTCGTCTTTGTATTAAATAAACGTCGTTGTTGTTTTTTACTGAGGTCTGCTGATTGTTTTCACACCATACGCCCACTCCAATCGAACCCGATAAATTTACAGACTTAGTAATAGTTTGTGAAATCGAGGTAAATCCGTAACAATATCAACTGATTTCGGCTTCCGTTGGAGAGATTCAGAAACATCAATTTATATAATTGATGTTATGAATCTTTTGATTTGAATCTGATTTGATCTTTCTCATAAAAAAATTCATAATTTTTACAAAGAGCCTATTAAATTTTCAATTTGCGCAGCAGAGTTGCGTTGCGTTGAATCGTACACTCATGTCCATAAATTAAGGATAATTCAGAGTCACGCGGAAATCGAACTCTAAAATACATATATCACCCATAAAATGACTACGCACATCCTCAAAAATCATATGCAAATTGCAGGAAGCCACCAGATGACACCGATAGTACGTCACAATGACGAGAGTGTAAGAGAACGATATATAAGGAATACAGGCAAAGAAGTAAAATTGTTCGCAAGCGCTTTATAAGTCTTTCAGTGCAATAACCGCATAGTTATGACACAAAGGATGCATTTGGATGATTTTTTTACGTGGTAGAATTATCGGCCGTCTCGAATGTGAGTGTACCCAGCTAGAAGTATCCGAGGATCTTGGAATCGCCCAGAGTGTCATCTCCAAGCTTTGGCAACGATTCCAAGATGATGGTAATGTAAGTAGACTTTACAGAATAGGTCGCCTCCGAGTTGCAAAGCCGAATAAGGACCGATATGTGACAGTTACTGCCAAAAGAAATAGACGGAGCACGGCATTAGACCTGTCTCGTCAGCTTTCTTCAGCCACTGGTACGACAGTTTCAAGGCAAACCGTGTACAGACGCTTATGGCCTGTACGACATGTTACTTGGTCTGTATGCTCGTAGGCCTGTCAGATGTATTCCACTTACTGTAACTCACTGTCGCCTGCGGTTAACCTGGAATAGAGAGCATGCATTGTGGACACCTCAACAATGGGCTTGTGTGGTGTTTTCCGACGTGTCTAGATTTAGATTGCAGTCTGATTCTCGCCGGACTTTCATATGGAGAGCGCCAAGTACCCGTTACCACCAAGAGAACATCATTGAACGACACCGTTACGATGGTGCAAGATTGCTCATTTGAGGAGGAATTATTCTGGGTTCCAGAACTGAACTGCATGTTCAAATTGGCACCATGACAGACAAAATCTATTGGGACGTCACTCTGGAACAACACGAATGCCTTCGATCGGAATATATCCCCCGTATGGACAGGCCAGCGTTCTCACCGGACTTGAATCCATAGAGCATGTGTGGGACATCCTTGGCCGACGAATTGCAGCCTGTTAACCACTTCCTACATGTCTACCGGAGCTTCGGAAACATTGCTTGATGAGTGGTGTAATACTCCCCAAGATCAGATCGATAATTTGATACTCAGCATGCCTAGGCGTTGTACGGACTGTATTGCATCGCATACTATGTATTAACCATCATACCAACCATGTAATATTAGTTTTTTTTTTTTTTTTTTTTTTTTTTTGTGATTTGCTCCAGGGAGCAAAAAATCGCAATGTTTATTAATGATATCAAACATATAGCATCTTTTTTGCTCTTTATCTTTTGTTTAATAAATGGGCTTTACAAATAAGTAACATTTGTGTTGCTTCTGACCATTTCTTTTCCTGAACTTGCATTATCTTTAATTTATGGACAGGAGTGTATTAAGGGGATATAGGTCCTTTAAACCTTTATTATTTTGATTTATGATTTCATTTAATAGACAAAATCCTTCTGGACATTTTTTGGCATTGCACATGGGTGGACGTTAAATAATTAAAAAGATATAGTCAAAAGCGTAGAGGTCACTATTGACTTTTCAGTCAGAAACGTTTCCTTGTGTACTTTAAAGTCATTTTTCTCAGTACTATATTTTCAGAGTCTGCGTGCAGAATTAAACGAAAATAGCTCATCGCATCAATATGAAATTTTCCAGGTATGCTTATACACACATAATAAAGAAAATCATACAAAATCAAAGCATTGTTACGTATACTTTATTTTTGTCAGCGCTTTCTAATATGCTAAAAATGTTTTTTTAAAGCGTTATCATGTTTTAATAACATAAAAAGTAAAATAAATCGAGTAAATCTTTAAAACATTCATCACTTTCTGTGATTATCAAGTTATGTTCGTTGGGAGTAAATTGGTGTAGCATTTTCAAATATAAGTTGTTTATTTTCTAAAAGGCTGTGGGCATAGCAAATTCTGTCTTTGACAATTCATACGGATCATGGTACTTTTTTCATATACATTGTAAGTAATGAAAATTATTTCACTGACTTAAAAATTCATAATTCTCAGGTTAAATGTCTCATAAAATTGTGGTAAAAATCTATTAAGCTTAAGAATTTTTAAGTCGCATTTGACCAACTTTCGAGGTTTGTTTTACCTATTAGAAGCCCTATAGTCCCTTTTATGTCTGAAAATAATATCAATTTCGTCTTTAAAACTCAAAACAGTTCTTTTTTAAATCCGTTTTGCTATTGCAATTCAATTGTAGTTATCCATTGTTTATGGCTGTTCAATAGATTTCAAGCCAGATCTGGCAGTTTAGTTGTCCATTCAAACCAATCTAGACCGTTTTAGCTCGTACAAAAGAATATGAACTTTATCACATGGCAAGATACCTCCCAGAATTTCTTTACGAAGGGGGAGGGCAAGAAATTTTACGCTCGTCAATCATTGATGCTGATTGAAAAATAAAGATTAGTTAATTATCTGTTTCAAAACTGATAACTTAAAAAAAATGTAGAGATCACACCAAACGAATACTTTTGTGTAGCCAGACTTTTTTGATAGCATAAAGCGAATGATAATAATAGCTACGATCATATTAAGCGGCACCCACTATATATATATTTTTTTTTGCAATTAATTTTATTTGTTTCTCTCTGGTAATTTTTTTCTCTCCATATCTGAAGTTTAATGATAAAAAAAAACCCTGTTTTCTGATAAATAAATGAATATAAATGATTTATTTACTTCAATTATAAGCATCATATAAGAAAGTCAATATATGTTTTTTTTAAGATTATAAAAAATTATTCAAAATCCGCAGGATGGCCATAAAATAACGTTCCCGATTTGGAGGCATTTATTGATGAAACTAATGAACAGGATAATAAAGACTAATGCCTATGATAAAAGGAATATTCATAATACTAGATATACATTTTCAACTAGCCACCTTTGACGACTGGCTGGTTTGCCGGAATGAATGGTCGCTAAAATTTTCAATAAAATATTTTATGTAATTAGTCTTAATGACTTCGACAAAAAGTTTTTAAGCTTTAATATTCCCATAGCAAAATAATTTTAAGTCTTACTTCCATCCACGCCATTCCATTTTGCTATACATTTCCTTGATATTCTGTCCGTTTCCCTAAAATTCGTAAAAGACGGAAAATCTCCGCAATTTTTAGCATTTTAACAATGCAATCGAATTTCTAATCTAAAACAATATAAAATTTGGCCTTTTTTTCATGTTAATACACATTTTAAATATAAATTTAAATATTTTACAGATTCTTCCACAAATTAATTAAATAAACCGCATGCTTTCCTGGAATTTGATTTGCCACTAATGTTTGTGGTAAGGACAAAAGTTTAATTTCCCTATTTTGCAAATTTCATGTTTTAAAATAATAATATCAATATTAATCCGGATTGTAAAACAAAAATGATAAAATATCTGCAACTTTCATTGTGATTTTTATTTATAATTTTGATGATCATTCAAAATTCCTATATTTTTGTATTATCGCTTTTGATAACGTTTATTCAAATTTCTTATGTAACTTTGTTTTCTTGTTGGAAAATATGCTTAAAATTAAAAAAAAATTATTAAATATAGAAAATTATTTATACGGTAAAAAAAAATTGATATCAGTGATGACGTAATAATATTTTTATATTGTCATATTTTCTAAGGTTATCACGGAAAAAACGTTAAAATTGCACCTTATTTTTAATTAAAATTCTGATTAATTTTTTTAAAATTTCTCCTTGGTGCTCCTTTCCTCCGAAGTATATATGTTCCAAGTTTGATAGATCTAAATTAAACAATCTACCCTGTCCTGGAGTGGAGCAACACACAAACACACTTATGCACACACATATAAACACATATTCAAATTTATTATAGGTAAAGATAAAGATATGTCATTCATCAACAAACTTAATCTGAAAAACTATAACTTAATAATATACTTATCGATATAACGTTGTTCAAAAAAGGAGCTCCTTTTGTAAAATAACTTCTTATTTCTATGCACATCATTCCAGAAATATTCTTACAGTATTTCCAATATCGTAGAGTACGAATGTTTAGTATCTGTTATGTAATTATTGTAGATAAAAAAATTTAATTATTTCTGTTCATAAGATTTCCTTTATTGAGTATATTCTCCCGTAATACCGGGTGCTGCATAAATTCGTGCAAACTTCAAAAAATCATAATAAAAAAAGTAATGCTCGAAAAAGAGTGCGGTTTGCGGGAATAAGTTCAGAAAGCCTTCGAATTTTGTTATTTCCATTAAAAAATTATCGATAGATGGCGCTCACACGTCATACCGAGACTGTTTATGCAAATCAGTATAGCTATAAAACACAAGGCTGGAAATGGATCTGTCATTCGACGCCAGTAGCATGCTATCGCTACCGGATCGAGCATTAGTGATTAAACTGTTCTATAAGAACGGTGAATCCGCGACTAAAGCTTTGCGACAGTTACGGACGGTAAAAGGAATTAAGGCGAAGAAAATCCCAATTTCATTGAATGGGATATTGAATTTAGTTCTCCGCTTTGAGGAAAAGGGAAGATTAGAGGATCTTCCACGAAGTGGCAGACCATCCGTCAGCGCTGACCCCGTCCCTGTTGTCCAAAGGGTCATGAGAAATGTGACAGCCGAGACTTCAACGGGGAATTCCAGTGCACTTGAAGCAGGTAAAATAACAGGAATTCCGGAAAGGTCGATCCGACGCATTCTGAACGAAATCTTGAAACTGCATCCGTACAAGATAGAGGCATTTCACCAGTTGTTGCCAGCAGATTGCGAGAAAAGACAAGCATTTGCAACATCGGTGCTCGCACAAATGGAACGTGACCCAGAATGGTTATGGAACTGAACATCATAGGGTTTACTGAACATCATAAGGACAGATGAAGCCCACTTTTCATTGCATGGTGACGTCAATACGCAAAACAGTCGGTTTCACTGCGTCCTCCATTCTAGGCCCTTTCTTTTTTTTTTTTGAAGAGCGTTGTTCTGTATCCGGTTGGAAAACCTGCTCCGTCACTGCAGAACGCTATCTTAGGCTTTTGCGAGCCCACGTGATGCCTGCTTTGCAGCAAAGACGTGGGTCATCTTCCACCACCATCATGCAGGATGGTGCCCCGCCCCACGTTGCTAGTTCCGTTAAGACGTTCCTTCTAGACACATTCACTGAGGACAGAGTGATAAGCAGAGGATGTAAGAATGAGTGGCCCTCACGATCGCCAGATCTTTCTCCAGCGGACTTTTGGTTGTGGGGATACCTGAAGTCTCGTGTCTACCGGGGTACTCCTGCCACTTTGATGGAACTGAAAGATGCCATTTAATTGGTCGTTGGTGGCATCGATGCTGACATCTTACAAACCTCACTTGCTTAATACCTTGTGGTAGCGGTCATGTTGAGCATCTTTTGCTTTAAAATAAAATGTACTATAATGTTACAGTGCTCTGTTTTCCTGATTTGCATAAACCGTCTCGGTATGACCGTGTGAGCGCCATCTATCGGTCATTTTTAAATACATTTTTTAATGGAAATAACGAAATCCAAAGGCTTTCTGAACATATTCCCGCAAACCGCAATTTTTTTCGAGCATTACTTTTTTTATTATGATTTTTTTGAAGTTTACACGAATTTATGCCGTACCCGGTAAATCAAAATGTACTGAAAATTTTTTCAATGAAAATAAAATTACTTTTTAAACTAATTAAAAATATGTTCATATATTTGAATATACTTTCAGAGTTATCGTACTTTAATTAAATCTATTAAGATTTCGGGTCCATTTTGATTTAAATTATTTGTTGCAATTAATATTACTAATGAAATTCTAAACATACCAATAAAAAAATTCAAGATACAAAATGCGATGGCAACAATATCCGAAAAAAATATATCAGATTAAGAAATATACTCTGAACAGCTTTATGGAATCTAAGCTGGGTCCTGGATTAAAGATTCTTAATTCTGGATCTTGTTTTTATTATAATTATATTATGTACACATTGTAGATGAAAAAAATTTAATTATTCCTGTTTGTACTTTGGCTTTAAAAGATTTTATTTATTGAATATAATATCTTGTAATAAATCAAAAAATGCCTAAAAATTTTACAGAATCTAAGACAAAAAGTCTATCTGCCAAAGCACATGTGAATTTGATAATTCAAAAACGTTAAAAGCTATATAGATGAAATGTAGTGCACATTTTTTGTGCTAGAACTATTGATATGTATGGAATTTCGGACTAATTGCTTCAACGGGCAGATTATCTGTCCATCTGTCCATTCGTGAAATAATTTAGATGCAACAAGGAAGATAAATAAATTTTGTGCAAGTTTTTTTACAACAAAATTGCAGATCCATGTCAAAATTTAGATTTAATCCACCAGAGGGTCAATTGGCTATCTGATTTTTGTATGTGTACATAAGAGCATGATAATTCATAAAGCTAAATAAATGGAATTGGATAATAATAATATTTGGAAAAATTAATAATAATAATTGGATAATAAATGGATGTGGTGCTTCTATCAAAATTATAGATCTCTACAAAATTTAGAGCCAATTAATCAAAAAAAGATGCTAAAAAATGCACAAAACGCTAAATATCGAGTAAATCAGAATTTGAATTAATTAGCTGTACGAGCAACTGTTTTGTATTTTTATCGGAGTTTCGGTCTATTGAGTTTAATCTACACGCCTTTCTTGATGATTTTAATCATATGTCAAAGCCGATCAATTCATGCTCACGTGATATGCGCCATTATACAACATTGCACAAGTGCAGTTGGATGTCAAATGACATGTGAAATGACGTTCACCTGATGATCGTGACACAGGTGAATCGATTCCATTTGTTTAACCTTTGCTTGAATAAACAGGAGCGGAAATGCTGAATTCAGTTACGTTGTCTTATATATTGTTTCAGTCTTGTCATAACAAATGAACAATTATAAAACTATTTAGTTTAGAAAGTAACCTTCCATACGAAATTTTTATTTATAGAATGCAAATGAAATTGCATTCTACAAAAAAATATACATATACATATATATTGCTTTATTTATAGAACGCATATCGAACCTAATTAAAACTCTTAAAATTTCTAATGAAGTTTATATATATTGAATAAGAAATCACTGAGTGGAAATCAATTAAAAGTATTTATCTTTCTAAGAATATATGGAAAAAAAATTCTTGAAATTTGTAAAGTATTTTTGTTCAATTGATTTGAGAAAGAAAAGTTTTTGCTGTTAAGCTGAAATGTGTAAAGTGACGCATTTGAACTCATTACTACGTATTTTATTACGTATAGCTATTTTTGAAAAACTTTTCTAAAATAGCTATATTTTTGAAAATTGGCATTAAAAAAGATCGGAAAAACATCTATTAAACCAAAATACACCAATTAAGTAGCAAAGGGTTTTAAAACTGAGCTCGACCGATTTTGAGATGAAATAACAACTATGATGTCATAGTTCTACGTCAACCTTTTAAAAACGCACCTGCTGTCAAAGAAGTATACTTAATAGTAAAGCACTATTGGTAAAAGTAGATCAACCTTTTAAAAACGCATCTGCTTTCAAAGAGGCATACATAATAATAATGCAATACTGGCAAAAGCAGGTAGAAAAATATATGCGATTAAAATGTGATGACAAAAATGCTATTTATGCTTTATTCATTGCGATTTTGAGCTTCAGTATTCATTGCCTACGCGATACGCTTCAAAACCTCCTAACCAAAACAACAGCATGTTCTCACATGATAATAGATTTTACAGATGGGAAAATTTAAGATGAAAAAGAGAGAGAGGAACGAGAAGCTTCGAAATTCGATAAAAACTGGATGGAATTTTTAAACCTTTGACAAAACTTTTAGATTTTTTTTTTCTCTCTAATCGCTTATAAAATTTTCTACTACGATTTTTCTAGTGAAGAAAGAGATTTCAAAGCTATTAAATCACCAAAGGAACAATGTGCTGATATTTGTGAATAACTGAAGCAATTAGGATATGAGTGCACTTTCTAATTTATATAACGAGGGTGCCATTACGAAATAAACAGCAATTTTATTAATCTTAAAAAGCAATTATTTTAATAAGAATTTCAAGAGATGAGGGGGGAAAAGTCAAATTACCGAAATACTTAAGTCAAAAAATTTCCAATTAGCCGAATGTCACTGTAAATAGAATAAAAATATCGGTGAAAGTTTCTGACGTTAAAAACGTTAAATAAGCTTTTTCTTTCAGGGCACCTTCCAAGGTTGACTCCTCTATCGTATTATGAATTTTCTTCTGCTGCTTCCATATTAATCCTTCCATATTAATGCTTCCATATTAATTAAAGCATAGTGGTTTATTTCATAAACCGCTTATATCACGCTTTTTAATGCATGGTGGTTTAATTTTTAAACCACTTAATAAATAAAGTATATTTTTAAAACTTAAAAATATAACTAAAGAAAATAAGAAAAAATTAACATAAAATATACTTAAAAATACTTTAAAAAATGTATTAAATGACAAATAAAACTTGTACCACTGAAATACCTTTTAAATTCGGAAGTGGGACGAAAAGATGTTCTGTGTAATTAGATGCTTCAAAATAATTTTGTTAAATTAATATTTCGGTTATTTTTTTAATTGGAAATCTAATAAAAATTTCGAAAAAAAATTTTAGATAGCGCATATTGAAGAAAAAAACTAAGTGCCAAAATTGATAACTCTAGGTCTAATTCTTGTTTTTTAGAGCTATTTGACCAACTTTTTCCTCAAATATATTGCTTGAAATATATGCAATGTACTAATATTATTCTGTGTGTTAACGTCATTAAATTAAAATTGTTGCGTTCAACATAGCTTAAGATTTATGAAGAGTTTGATTTATTTTTTTGTTTCGATGACTCTTTTATAGATGGCAGCACGATCGCCCATTCCATCTTTCAGCTCGAAGTTGACAGACCAATCGAGTGAAAGTAGACGATGTGGGTGTGTTTTCAGACAGCTCTTTACGAGCTTCCTTTAGAAAACAAATCCCGTTGAAACTGACAGGAGAAGATCTGAGTCTATGACCGTGGAGAAGAGATCATCTGAGCGCCGCATTTGAAGAGAGTTTGACGGTTGACAGTGGTACTTGCGTGTTTACGAAGACCGCTATTTGAAATCTTTTAACGAAGGATTATTTATTGGATACAAAAATAAAAATATGTGTTTGGTATAACTTTAATTGAAAGTTAAAAATTCAATTTAAAAAGAATTTGTTAAGTGAAAAGTTTTATTACATTTCGATTTTGGAACCAACTTCAAAATGTTCTGGTGCTTTGGGAAAAAGGCTCAAAATTATCATTGCAAGATTGTTCTTCTGGATGAGACGGACTTTATACAAGACATACAGGTAAGAATGACGACATTATTTTTCAAAATGTGTTAATTTGAAAATTTATATTTAAAAGCTTATTTTTACTTTAAACATCCTAAACGTGTGCGTGTGTGTATATATTTATATGGTTATTTAAAAAAAGTAATCTATATTAATTAAAGATATCTTTGAAAATAAAATGATTAATTAAATTTAAATTTCGATATCTGAAATTTGTCATATATTTATATGATTTAATTATTAACATCAAAAAGTATTCATATTGTATTATAAGAATAAGTATATTTTTTAATGTAATTATTTTAAACCGCAGAATTTAGTTTTTATTGTGCTTTTTGAAATTTTATTTAAAAACTGTTTTAATTTGCATGATTTTTTTTTAATTCTCATGATATGAAGAACAAGATTTAAGGTAAAAGCTATGATATATTGAAAGAATATCATTCAAATACTTTTCTTAAAAATCTTAAAATTTAGCTCGATAAAGCATCAACTTGTTGTATATTAAATTTGTAATAGAATGTTTTTTTTTTTTTTTAGATATAATGAATTTTAATTTTTTTTTATTCATTGTTTTTTTAAATTGGTTTTTAAAGCTGATTTAATGAATGTGATTATTTAAATGAAATAAAGCATTTACTTGAATGGTTTAAATATTTATATAAAATTAGCTTTTTTCCATTAATTTTTTTGTGCATAAATTTTCTTAATTTTTTTTTTTTTTTTTTTTTTCTTTTTGCTTGCCGTTTTTTCATCCACAGATACTTAAATTCTTTTTTTTTAACTGATTTTATCAGCATGACTTCTTTGAAAGTAAATTTTAACGACTAGGAGACATTTTTTTCAAAGGCTCATCTGTCATTCATTCTCCTTCACTATCTTTTGTCAGTTTCAAAAAGGGCTTGTACCTATTCTTCTCAGTATCAACAGTATCATTCCCCTCAAATCCCATAGGCACTGACTTCTGGAATTTGCGGTTCGGGGGGGGGGGGGTGAGGTTTCAATGGAATTTTCTCAGCGGGAACGTACATTTTTGTAATACAGGTTGCCAAAAGGTGTGTTACACTAGGGGTGGAATCTTATCAATCACGATGCTGTTCCTCAAATACATTGTTCGATTTTTCTTAGATAATATTAATTTGTTTAATCCTATCTCTCATATTCTGAAGATATTGTATATGATTAAATATAGAAACGTGCAAAATCTATTATCATTCTTAAAATATTGTATATGATTAAATATAAAATCGTGTAAAATTTATTTTCATTCTTAAAGTATTGTATATGATTAAATATAAAAACGTGTAAAATTTGTTATCATTTTTAAAATATTGTATATGATTAAATATAAAAACGTGTAAAATTTGTTATCATTCTTAAAATATTGTATATGATTAAATATAAAAACGTGTAAAATTTGTTATCATTCTTAAAATATTGTATATGATTAAATATAAAAACGTGTAAAATTATTATCAATCTTAAAATAATGTATATGATTAAATATAAAAACGTGTAAAATTTATTATCATTTTTTTTTCTGGCGAAATGCCTAATGAATGCTCCAAAAATAAAATGTTCGCACTGCTACAGATATGTTACTTTTTGTTTATTATTATTATTTTTTTAAATGAAAATTATTTTATTCGTTAAATAGTTATGAAATGAAAAGCTGCTTAATGACTTTCAATGAACATTTTGCTATTAAATAATTATTGGAAGGATATTTTAAAGTTAAACTTGATTTGGTGATTGTTAAATTTTCCAGTTGCTGTTGGGTTGAAAACATATTTTTTTTAGCTTAAAAATACTAATAAAACACTAATGTAAAAACTAAGGGGAGGAACTACGCAATTTGATATATTTTTAAACATTTTAAACTTTTCTGATAAAATTAATATCTCTTGATTTAAATTTTAAACGAATAGCTTTATTCTGCGAAATATTTAGCTGAGATTTATTTATTAATTTTAAAATTTTCTGCATCGTGCAGGAGGTAAAAGAATATGGCATCTCTGCATAATATAGGACAATGCGCAGTTGACTCTACATGAATTGACTACATTTAGTTCACTTGACTCCTTTAAAGACTTTCTTATTAATTATGTCATATCTTAGTAATTATATCTCTCCAAAGTCATAATTAATTTTAAAGGATAATTTATATTTTTCATTCTTATACTAAATCTAATTTTGTTGTTTATAAAACAAAGGATTGTTTTTCTAATTGCAATTATTTGATTTAGATTTAAGTTGCCAGTTTAAAGTTTGGAATACTGCAGAATTCTAATTCATGTTTTTGTTATCTGTTCTGTTGCAAAAAAAAAAAAAAAAAAAAAAAAATCAATAAAAAAAATTACTTGAAGTGGAAGAAAAGATTAAAACAGAACTGTGCTAGATGTTTTCGAAATCAAGTCTGTATCGCAGCGAATGAAATTTTTTTATAATTAGACGGAGGCTTCCTGAACATGTGAAATGAATGAAATCGAACTCTGTAGTTAATGAAGCATTTATATAAATAAATGATAAAATAAATAAATTTTGACAATACTGTAATTTAATTCGCTTAGCTGTGAGCATTTAGGGAAAAAAAAACTTTCTTACTGAAAAAGGTTAGATCAGGGGTTTAATGGGTATTTAAATGTATACAAAGCAAACGAGCGTGGTAAAGTTAATCTTAATATGAAGTGAGTAACATCATGAACATGAATTTTCGTCAAATCTAAAAGACTATCTGCACTGATTTCACGCTTGGTCGGATTGTTAAAGAAAATGAACACTCAGAAATGAGTGCTCCAAAAAAATTGTTGAGGTTGTTAACCGTATAGAGTTTAAGGCTAATGAAAGTAAGGAATGCTTTTAATGCCATTGTTATATTTGAAATGTAAAAATTTTTTTCGTAGAACAGCAAATTCGAAAATATGGTGCAATTATTTCTTCATATGTTTATTTTTTGATTTACGAAACTAAAAATAGAATTCAAATTCTTTTTTCTTTTTTTTTTTTTTTTTTTTTAATCCTCGGGAGAAAAATTCTTTCGCCGTTTTGGTTAATTAGTTCGATTAATTTGGACAAAAAAGAGAAAAAGATGTTCATCTAAACGCTTTAAATACCTTAATGCTAAATTCCAAGATTTTAAAAAAATGAACTGTGATGAAAAAATAATTATGTTATAAAAAACTGCAATACTGAGAGCAAACGATTTTAAAAGAAAGTTTTTTGACATCAGAATTCTTTTTTAGAAGAATTCTTGTTTTGGAACAATAAAAAAAAAGTTCGTAGTAGAGTATATTTTAAATTTGTGCTATGTAATATTAAAAGAAAGGAAAGACATTGTGAAAAGAAAAGTGTTTGTTGATATTTTTACTTTACGACTGTTTTCCTTGGCATTTGAAATATTTCTCCTTTTCTGTGAAGTCAGAGGGACCATCCATAAATAATGTCGAGTACATAAGCATAACAAATATCTGGACAAGGTGGGAGGTAAAGTTTAAAAACTCGTTAAGCACCGGCCAAGCCTCCTATCTGCATGCAGCGAGGATTTAGAAAAAATATTTTATCATCTCTCTGTTTTGACCATAAACAGCATGTTTTAAGTCATGGCAAGTTTTTGTTAAAATTTCCTACAATCAATCATAATTTTCTATAGAGAACTTGAAGGTTATTCAGAAAATGTTGTGTTTACATGTAATTGATGCTCTAGAGTTGCATGTTGCATGCATATTTCATGAAAATATATACTTTTTGTTCCGAAAAGGTCTTTTTTTTTTCTCCTTAAGTATTGTTTTTTATTTACTTGTATATTTCATGATTACTACGATTTTTTTCTTTTTTTCATTTTCAGACTTTAAGGATGATTTGAATATATTATTAAAATGTTGAAAACATTATCTTTTAAATATTTTAACATACATAAATATTAAACATTTAAAAATTTAATATTAATAGATGTATCTAAGGCAATTTTTGAAAATCGAAATTTTTCGTCATTTCGTTGTTTAGTATAAATGTTAAGCAAATCATAATTTTTATATTAGACCTTGAATCTGCGAAATCCAACAAATTCTTCCCGCCTAAATCACTGGTCTGAAATATACAAGGCTTGAATTCGTATAATTCTATGACAATTGATAAAGGAAAGCATAAAAGGACAACATAATTTTAAAATCGTGAAGTAATTGTTCTATTGTTTTGCCATTTCCTTCTTTTTTTCTTAAAACTACATAAGATTTTCCTTTAATGTTTCTTGATAACTGGAAAAACAATACACTTCTGAAGATTATTTTAAATGTTTCTTAAATTTTTATGCAATGAAAAATAATGAAGTTTTAACAAAATATCCATTTTACGTTTACTTGAACCTACAAAATACTCATTTTTATGTTAATATTAACATCAATATATTTTTTCTTCCAAAGATTCCAAAATAAATAATTGTTAGAAAAGAAGAATCACAAATTGTTTTGAATAGTCTTTTGTTTAACCTTACCTAGAACTCCTAGTGTTCTGTTGTTCGTTATTCACTATCGTGTTTAGCATCAGAATAATGGCAATGAAATTTTCTCCAGAGGCTCAGAACAGAATCCCTTCTGGATATGATTCACCTCATTGTTATCTTAAAGTAAACAATCAGTCCGTTTTGATTTAATGCTGCAGTCAACTTCTGCGTTCGACCAGGTTCAATTTTAAGTGGGAAAAAGACGGAAATGGAGGTTTATTCAGCAGCTTGTAATACGCGGATGTAGTTACTAGTCCAAAGAGACACGCACAGGAAGTGTTCTCTTGAATCATTGTTTTCAAATTGTGAACGGTTCGGAATCGCCCGGAGCAGGTGGAACTTAAATTTAAACATGTTTTTATTAAAATATATGACGTTCATTGATTTTTTTGACAGTTAATGTATATGCATTAAACGAACGTAACGTAAACATCACGAAATTCAGAATTTCAAAACTGGAAAAGAAAGAAGTATTTTAATGTAGTATTTATTAGTTAATTCATAATTATTATCTTATTTATTTTAATTTAATTTCTTTTGAATAAAGAACATATATTAAACATTTTTTTTGTTTGTTTGTTAAAGACTGGGATTTAAGACTTTGAAAAAGTGTTAATTTATTCGAAAGATAATCACCCAAATTCTAAATTGAGTAATTTATAATTATTTTTCCTTAAACTAGTTGGGACGGAAGATAAATAGTAGCAAAATGAAATATCTTTGGTAAATACACAATTATGATATAATTAGGTTTAAAACTTTAGAGTGATATGTCAATAAGCAGAGAAAATATGAATTTCATATCAGTTTTATTTATTTTAAAGATTGAAAAACTGACAGCTGAAACTTCAAAATTATTTTCCTTATATTTTTTTTCTGAAAACAAATTTTAAAATTGTTTTGCTGCATTTGTTGTAATATGAAATGAAATAATAATATAAAATATGACATAAAATAATATGAAAGCTGAAAAACTAAATCTTTTTTTAACGGAAATACAATTAAAATGTGATGGGAAAAAATCTCTTTATTTCTCTGGAATTTCAAAATAATTTTAGTTACTTGAACTTTAAATACTAAATTTTTCATGCTGTAAAGGTTTTAGAATTTGAATTTCAAAATAATGTCAGCCTTTTTAAATTTTAAATACTAAATTTTTTATTAAATGAGATTCTGAAAATTGTATTGTCATTTAGTTTTTTTCAACTTTATTACATACATATAATCAAGTTAATTTTAAGCAAACCGAATGTGCAAGTACATTTGACACAGCTATTAAAGAACTGTAAGTGAAAAATGGAATTCCTTTCCGGCACCAGAATCTATTAACATTGAATATATCAGAATTCAAGAATGAATTTTGACCTTTGCTGCAAGGAAAAGGGGATTATTCAAATGAAGACGTGTCGAAATTAAAATAATCTTGACAGCATTTGTTAAATAGAAGATTTTCCTGCAAGCGGCTTTCATTTTATACAAATGAAAAACTAGACACAAAAGAAAAATATAATAAAGAGAGGGAGGGGAGTAAAATAATAATAATAAAAAAAAGAACAAGAAAATGTACCTGTCTAACGCTATAGAATTTTCATCCCGTAACTTTGATTCTGACACAAAGTACGGGTTGTGACCTTTCTGAGTTCGCAAAAGAAGTTTTATTCAAATGAATAGGTGTCAAGAATGAGAAGCGTTTGACAGAACATTTTGATTCGAAGAATTCGAAAACTGTAACATTTAATGAATTCTATTTCGTTTTCCTCTCACAATCTAAAAATTGTTTACATCTAGATGACTTGTCAATTAAAAAAAAAGCAGACGATTTTTTTTTTTTTATTTTTATAATTCAGCGAGATTTATACTTGCAGTTCGATTAATAATGAATCATTACTATTCTGCTTTGCGCTTTTCTTGTTTTCTGCCTGAAGCAATAAATTCAAGTATGTTTTGGTCCACGGTTTCCAAGCAACTAATTAGCGGCAAAGCCTACTATTATTGAAGATCTTCAAATGTTAGTTTTTTTTTTTCCATTGATTTCTTTTTCATCGCACAATTTTTTTTTTTTTTTTCCCTTCTCTAATGGCAGTCATGAGAATGGTACACCGGATGTCAGAGGTTAGTGTCATTGTACTTGCTTTAATTTGTATGTCTTGAAATGATGAGGGTTTTAATAAAATGATTTAATACCACTCACATCGAACTTCGAACTAATTACTCATATAATTTTATTTGTTTAGTTATTCTCCTGCCATAATCATTAAAAATTGGGGTTACTAAGCTTAATGTGGCAATTATTTTTAGATAAAAAAAACATGATGAATGAGTATTTTTACTTTCTTTTTCATCTGTTGGGCTGTATTAAAGCGATTCAACACTTTTGATAAAGTTTTTAATAATAATAGTCATTAGGTTTCATAGCTTAATTTTTTTTTCTTCATATTATGTCAATTTTTATAGAATTTATTTGTTCTCTTGTTTTAGTTTTATTAAGAAATTATTGGAAGTTCATATAGAAATTCCCCTTCACATAAGAGAAAGTTGTGAAAAGCCTTTTTTTTTTTTTTTTTTTTTTTGTCTCTATTATACATTCAGTTATGATTATTTATAAAGAACTCGCCTTTTTTTTCCCCACTAACCTTTTAAATTTAAAACTGCCTCTTTCAATTACTCCTTCTGAATATATGTAAATAAATAAAATAAAATTAAATATATATATATATATATATATATATATAAGTTTTTATTGATCACATATGGATTTTTATGAATTTTAACACATTTTTTATGGAACATGTCCAAAATTTTATTTTGGATTTTTTAGCAGCAAATTTAATGAATGTACCATTTTATCACATACGGATTTTAACACATTTTTTATGGATCATGTCCAAAATTTTATTTTGGATTTTTAGCAGTAAATTTAATAAATGTACCATTTCATCACATATGGATTTTAACACATTTTTTATGGAACATGTCCAAAATTTTATTTTGGATTTTTAGCAGTAAATTTAATGAATGTATCGTATTCTCGACTGATTAAATTACTATTATCAATCGCTATTAGTTTATATTCTTTTGAAGATGATAATTAAAAAGTTAAAGCTACTTTATATGTTTTTATATCTTAGAAAATGGTACTGAATATAATTCTGCTAAATTATTTGAAAATAATTAATATATATAAGGATTAAAATGGTTAAAGTCATATGCAGCAAAAGCAAAAATATGGGAAATCGCACAAAACTGTTCGATTAGTTAGCCCGCAGAACTTCACTTTAATGACTTATTTATATATTCTTTTTGAACTACTAAAATCATTATCATGCATTTTTTTTTCACATTTGTCACATTATAAAGTATTGCCCGTTTGAAAAAAAAAATGTAAAACGAAAAACGGTGATTGAGTTTATTTATTTATTTTTACATTTATATCCTTTACCCCTTTTAATTATTTCAACAAAATATAATTTTAAGTGTTAATAACAAGTGCTGATGTTTAGATAATATCATTATAAGGGGGGGGGGAAAGACTCCGGATACTTTTCTGTAACGTTATTATGGCAATCTTCTGAAATGTAAAATAAGGTGTCAGTTAACCATCTCATCAATCGACCTGGTTGTTACTTGAAGCAGCGTAAGACAATTTCTATGGTTTATTTTCGATAAATCATATTAAAAGGTATTATTCAAAACTGTACAGTAAAGCAGAGCACAATGACATAGTTTGTATATTTTTTTATTTTTAGGGTAATCAAAAATGTATAAACTATATGTTATGCATTATTTGCGCATTGTTGTCACAGTACTTGGGCCTTACTGACAGATCTTCACCAGATGGTAGAGAGACTTCTTACAAGAATATTAATAAGGCTTTCCTAGTCTCCTCCATCAACAATTTAATACCATTTCACGTGATTCATTTCTCTATTTACAAACGTTAAACACTTCTTGAATATCATATATTGCTGTAAGGTTGTACATAAAGATCTTAGACGTGCATTTTGATTAATCGAAATTCTGATAATGTATACAGATTTCGGTTCAATTCTATTCATTGAACTCTAATTACTTAAGGAGGATAAAGATAAGATGCTCTGCTGTTCGTATCTATTGAATATTAGAAAACAAGTTTTGAAGAATTACTTTTATTATGAGACAGAAAAAAAAAAAAAAGAAAAAAAAATAAGAATATCATTTTTGGGAAGAAGGCGCGCACTATCTCGACGTCATCGTGAAACAGTAGGCGATAAAATAGAGGCTCAATGTGTCGGACGATCTCTGGGTGGTCCACCTGCTGAGTCAGCTACAAGAAGTTACTATGTATTTTCCCTTAGAGGAGAAATATCCAGAGGACTCTAAGAACCACACCCTAGCACCCTGGTGGGATATTACCAATGGAGAGTGTGAAGGCGGTTCAATAGAAGGGGGGTAGGATGTGATGCGTATATTTCAAATACTTTGTGTGTGTGAGGGGGGGGGGATAATTGGAATCAAAAACGACATTTCAAATACGCAAAAATGTAATTTTTATGAATTCTTTATCTAAAAATAAGATTCGGTAAGATAAAATTCTTCATTCTTTCAAAAAAAAAAGCATTCTAGATCATTTTACTAATTTTCTATAGGAATCATTTTGCTGTTACAAATGATTCTTGTACGAATCATTCTTAGGAGAATCTCTTGTGTGAATCATTCATGATTTTTACAAGAATCTCTTGTAAGAATCATTTGTTAAAAAAAAAAAAAAATTGTTTGTGCTAAACTGTGTTTTTGTTTAAATTTTCTTTCGAATTTTTTTTTCTTCTAAAAAAATGTGTAAACCTTTGAAGTCATGAGGAACAAACAGTAAACCCTAAATTATTGGCTGAATAGATCTTTAATCATTTTCTAAAAAAGTTGTTTATATATAACTAAACGTCTATAAAAAAAAATAAAATAAAAACAAAAATGGGACATATTTTGTCTGAACAACTCTGGTTTACAAGTAAAACAAGCGAATAAGAGTCGATGAAATAATAAAATTGGCTTGAATGTCATTATCACAATAACAAACATTGTTAAAAATTAAGTTCAAAATTAATTTTGAAAAATGTTTTAAGAATAAATTGATATCCTTAAAAGCTTAACTTAACATAACAATAAAAAAAATAATAATAAAGAAAATGTTGTATTAATAATGAAAGTCGGTCTTTATGTAAGAAAATGCAACATAAAACGAGGTTGTGGTTAGAATGGAAGACAAAATAGAATTGTTGAAAAGTTTTGCTATGATTTACAAAGATGGATTTTCGTAAATTTCGAATAAATCAAAGAGTTTTGGTGAATAAGTTAATAAATAAATAAAATCTGAAAGGAGAGTGACTGCCTTAATTTTAATTGTTTTTTTCCCCATGAAAATGGTTAATGTCATAAAGTTTAAAATAATCTATCATCAGTTTATATTCTATTTTTCATTTCTTCCGGGTTTTGCTTGGAGCTAAACCCTCGTGCTTTACGTTTTGATGGTTTTTGATATGATCTTGCTTTACTTTTTCTTTTCAAAAACACTTTTAGAGTTTTCTTATATGGTTATACATTATACCTATAATTCACTTTTTTTGAAAGAAAAAAAGAAAGAAGACTTATAAAAATACAAACGTTTAGAATAGTTAGAGAATCATCTTCCATAACTAATGGTGCATGGTATATTGCATTTGATGAATATATATATATAGAAATAATCTTCAATGAAAATGAATTTTTAGATTTTCACGAGCTGTTGAACTTTCACGTTATTTTTCATTTTTATTTAGAAAATCTCTGCTTCGGGATATTTTGTTAAAATGCCGCACGCATTAAATTTTTAAAAAATTGAAACTGCCTCAGCTTATGATTGATTGATTTTCTAATTAAATTGCAGTTGTTTATTCTTTATATGTTTCGGTTACGGTTTCATTTATTTTTGTTTATGATATTTGAGTCTTAGTTCAGATTTTTAATAAGAAGTTTTGTATAAATAATCTAACACTTAATACAGTGGAGTTTCAACAATGGGGGGGGGTAAAGGATTTTATCATCTCGGTGTTTCTTTTTTCAGGTAAAGAATAAATTAGAAAGGAAGTGGACCGCTATGAATACAAAATAGTAAGGCATTTATTTCACTTTTTAAGACTAAAAGTGAAGAATTTGCCTGGAAGACAAACCTTTTTCTTTTTCTCATATATGAAGTATACAGAAAGTATTGTAATCGTCAAAGAATTCAAACTGGGGATTTTGACGAATTTTCCCGCTTCAGACCCCCTCCCCCCCTGAGTTTGAAAAACACATTTTCAGCATTATGTCTATCTGTGACAAGTATAATGCAAAAACTCTTTGAGCTAGGCGGATGAAATTTGGTATGCGATCTTTACACCGAATTTGCAGGTTTCTGTCGATTTTTGAGCAAAATCCGTTCAGATGTCTGTCTGTCCGGCTGCTCGGATATAAATAGTAAGATAAATACAACACAAAGAAAGCTAGACGAATAAAATTTGGTACAAAAATTTGACATCTATATTGTAGACACCTATCAAATTGTTGCGCGAAATCCAACAAAGGGTTAAAAAAGGGTTGAACGTATGTCGGTCTATTAGACTGTTAGAAGCATGTAAATATGACAGCTCAAAAACGTAATGACTTAAATATGTCAGATTTAGTATGTGATTTTTTTTACTGAAATTTTAGTTGCATTTATTGAATATACAAAAGAAACATTGACGTTATTAAAATTCTGCATGAAATGTGGTTTCTTTTGTAATTTTGAATAATTACTTTTAAATAATTAAATGCAAATTTTTAAATATATATGTGATGGATGATGTGAAGCAGCTGAACTTTATTTGAAATGATCGAATTTCGGTTTTTAATAATTGAGGATTATGGCTTTTGTAATATTCTTAAAATAATAATACAATTGAAGAACTAAAAATTATTTTATATAGATTTGCAAATAATATTAATAAGACACTGAATTCATGTTATTAATATAACAAATTCCAGTGTGACATTCTGCTCTTTTTTTTTTTTTTTTTTTTTTCAAGGTTGAAGTATTTTTAGTTTAATTTGACCAGTACGAAAATTCAAAACGGCGATTCCAGCAAAGTTATTACTTTTTGTTATATATTTATAATATTTTCTTTCCTGTGCAGTTATGCATTTTTCAATCGATGAAGCATTTTCAGTTAAAATAGAGCAAAACATATTTTTGAAAAAATAAGTACTTTTTTAACATTATTTAACAATCCTTGGTAAAATTTTATTGAAATAAAAATTATTTGATTCTATTTCTGAGTATCAGCTCTAAATTATTTCTTGACACTTTATCGTTTTCTTTTAAATTTAAGCTATTTTTGTTTAATCTTAAAAATACAGTGGAGATGTTTTTAACTGAAAATAGCAATAGTACTCAAAGTCCAATTGAAGTATAAACCTTTAATTTCATTAGTCTTTTTCAAATAACATCTCCCCGGTGGTTTTTTTTTTTTTTTTTTTTTTTGCTAAATAAGACTGAAAGATATTTCTACAGAAGACGATTTTCATAATATATCTGGAGTTTGGGAATTATACTGTAATTGATAAAGTTCAATTAAAAGATTAAAAGAAATTTTTAAAATTAAAAAAGCCTTTCTTTCCAAAGTTTAACTTAGAAAAACTAATTTTATATTTTTTAATCTGCTAATTTATGGTTTTATTGATTTAATTCACCAAATATTTTGAAAATAGATCGATCCGTGGCAGATGCAGGAACATGATCATCGCTGTCTTTGTTGAGATTACTGTTATTAGGAATAAAATCCCCCATCAAATGGGAAGCCGAACCCATTCACTTTTCAGTTCCTTAATGATTCCTGACACGACAGCGCCTAAACGAACAAGAATCCGTCCTACGCTTTTCATCGAAATATTATCTGCATTCCTCAAATAATGCTAATGAAATGTAATTGATAATCCCTTTTATATGAGTTTATTCAACTCAAAGGTTATTAGCTCATAAACTGGATGAATTCCATCAACTATCGTAATGGCGGCCACTGTTCGCAGATCCAAAGATGAGCTAAGAATGCTTCCATTATAATTACTTCAAAACCATGATTCCAATTTTAGTAATAAGTATTAAGAATTGTAATTAAATTCTGAATAAACAACGTGCTATTATGGCAATCTGTTAACTTGTGGATTCCGCACTTCAGATCAGGGTTGCCAATTTGGCATTTTTGGAGCCAAATTTAGGGATTTCACTTTTGTCTTCAAAAAGACTTTTAGAAATTTTTCCTTTGGCCTTATATTATCAGTTGTATTGTCATCCATAATTTTTAAAATTAATATTTTATATTTAAAAAAACAATGAAATTTATTTGTAATTCCGGTATTTTTTAAATATATATATATAATCACATTATTTTGGAAAGTAAAATCTTGACCTCTGCATTTTCGATTGGTAAAGTGAATTTTCAATTCAATTCATTGACTATTAAATTGGATTAAAATACTATAATGACGTTTTTCCAAACTATTTTGTATGCAAATATTAAAGAATCTTAAAAAGCCTTCAAAACTCCAAACGGCGTCCTATAAAGTTCGCGCCTTTTTTTTTCAGATTATATTTCTAAATACATTAAATTAAATTAAGATTTTCTAAATATATTTTTTAAGTTTAATTTCTTTTAATTTATCACGAATGTTATGTTTCCTTACTAGTTACTTTTGGCAACGGGCGTTTATACAAAGAATACTGCCTTTGTTGAATTTTAGTGAAATCTTTTATGTTCATGATTTCCTCGAGGAGGTATTCTTAATCATCAATTAGTAATATGCATAGAAAGCTTCTTCTTTTTTTAAATAACCTTACACTTGTTGCCTATCGTGTACATGGTCCTTCCTAAAGGAGTAAAATTCCATAATATTTTAGTATCAATAAAAATGTAGCTGTCTGAATAGACTATCCTCTAATTTCATGTTGTCTTTCGCGGTACTGGAGTTTCATTTACATATTCTGTGCAGATTATAAGCGAAATCTTTCTTCTTTATTTTTTAAAAAATGGTAGAAAATCACGTGATTAAATATTTAATGAAACGGTGGAAACGGTTTGAATTTCTTCACGACAGTGAAAAATATTTTTGAAAGCTATGCAAATGAATGAAATTATTGAACTTCAGAGGGAAATTGCTTGACAACATCATTTACAGGAATTTTTTTTTAATTTTAAAATATTGTGAAATTTATTCTTGTAAAATGATATTTTCAAAAGTTGTCCCAGAAAAAATTAAAAATTATTTTCAGAGTTTTTAATTAATTGAAATACATTTCCATAGTTTTTAATTAATTGAAATTTAAAAGCAAAAAAATTGCCCTGATGTGCACATTCTTATCCTTCAAAACGTATTTGTGCGGAACTCGGTAGCTATTGGCCAAATGATCCCCCCCCCGCACACACACATATAATTTTTTTTATTATTAATGAAGATTTGTTTTCAAATTCCCTGACACCTTTTCAGGCTAAAATTTAGTCACAAAAACATTTCCTATTGAAAAAAAAAATAATAATCGAGAGCTAAATGTTTAAGTAGTCTCAATTGAAATGAATTTATTATATTATGCGCTATTTTTGATTATCATATTGAACTTGGATGAAGTTTGAATTTAATTAAATTTTAACGATCAAAACGAATGGCTTAGTTAAATTTTAACAGGAGATTGAAAGCTTCTCAAATTACGTGTCACAATGACATACGTGTATGTTTTAAAAGCTTCTTAAATTATATGTGCCGAATAAAAATAAGATTTTATCTTATAATTTTAAGGCCACAAATATTTTCACTGTGCTTAATGTTCTTTATTTATTCAATACCGGTAATAAAAAATTATCAAGCAAATTATCCTCATTAATTGAAATTCATGAAAAAAAAATCTATATTGTATGAGGTTTTTCATTCATCATTAAGGCTCCACCTATTTATATAATTTTTAGTATACTTTATTTTACGTATTAATTTTATATTTGGCGCATTTTAAGATATATATTTGTGCTTAAAAAGCCTTTCATTAAACCACCGAAATACAGCCCTTTTTAAAAATGATGTTGGCATTATTTTGCTCGTCCAATCTGGCAGCCCTATCCCAGATTTTGGTGCAAAATGAGTCAGTCGTCGGTGAAATGTGGAGAACCATAATCGCTCTGAATGGAGCCGTTGTCCTTTCACTAGTCGCCCGAGGCGGCATGTTATAATGAGTCTCACAATTTGCTATTTTTCTCCTGTGCATTATAAATTCAGCGCCGAATCCATTTAATGGAAATAAACGCGAGCGAGGCAATATTATGAAAAGGCCCCGGGCGGTTGCAGCTTGCTCGTCTGAGGGTACCGCTGCTTTCGAAGAACAAGGGTATAAAGTAGCTCCTGCTGAAGTTAGATGGCATTCATTTCCGTAACTAACCTGCAAGTAGAAACAACTTGCTGGGGCGATTTTTTTCAATTATGTGTTTTTCTTTTCCTCTTCTCTTTTAAATAAAACTACGATACTTTCTAAGATTTTTTTTTTTCTTTTTTCCTTTAATAGTATTCGATTGAACAAAATTGTCAAATATAGGTTTACAGATGTCTCGGTCATTAAAGTTTGGAGTAACGAACATGTCGAACCAGCAATGCTTTCAGACATTTTTCGGTCTCTCTTTTGATTAGATAGTTAATTTAATTTCATATTTCAGCATATTTGTAACATTAATTTCAGATTAATATCTTTTATTTTATTAACTTTGTGCATTATGTATTAGTTTTTTTTTTTAATCTATTGTAATTCCAGATTGCCTGGATCCATATTTGTGCATAAAATTACTAAGCAGATGTTCGGTTTTATAAATATTCTAATAATTAAATGAACTTAATTAAACAAATAAGAATCTGATCCATTATACTTAATAAAATATTATCATAATACTTAAACTTTATCTCCCATAAAATTTGCATTTTTTTTACAAACTTATTTATTTGACAACCGGGATAATAAAGTTTTTTAATCGACTTGCTAGTCCCTTCTCAGCCTAATATCCCTGGGCAATTGTCTGGTCTGTCTAGTTGGGAATCCCCCCCCCCCAGTGTCTAATATAAATCGTCATTTGTCTCATATTCCAAACAAAGAAATCCCAAAAAATCAACATCAACGAATCCAAGGCAACGGCAACGTCATGATATTTCGGAGTTCCGCGGTGCGACAAAGTGGTCACGAGCACCTCCACATCATAATTTGGAATAGTTATTATGGTTTATAAGTTTAGAGAAGTATTAAAATTAATTGAAAAACTAGTTTAGACGAGTGCATCAAGATCTAACGTTATGAAATTTGGTAGAATTGTTAGATTAAAACTTTTATGATATAATTATTAATATAAAATAATATTTTCATTATTTATGGTGGAAATAGAACTTTAATGGATTCTATGCACGTGCTTTTTACTATGGGGACTGATTTAACTATTTTGATTAGTTATTTTCGAAAAAAATCCAGAAATTTCACGCGTGTAGTTGTTCATCGTAGCTATCTAAGGCCGAAACAGGAATAATCAAGAAAATGATTTCAAGAATTTTCCTTCGTCTTATTCGTTGAGTGACCAAAGCTGAATTTTATGCCTTTTAAATCTTTGTAGCTGAATTTTCATTTCATTTAAATCAAGAATCAAATAATACTTTTTCTAAAAAATATTCTACTGTAAAATGGTTTGAAGTATGTAATTTTCGCAATTTTTAATGCACTATCCATTGGTTACAAAAGACTTCATCATCAAAATTAATCCAATAACATTCGGCGCTGGGATTTTTTTTGTTTTCTTTTCCTTCATATCTCAAGCGATCTGTTAATAATACTAATTACATACTGGTTTCACGCTGAGTAGAAATGCTACTTACCCAGAATGCGTATTATATATTATCGTAAGGTTTTTTTTAACAAAAATTTCGTTCGATGCGAATAGCATTTAAAGCAGCAATCATTTTTTTTTTTTTTTTTTTTTTTTTTTTTGAAAACGTTACGAGTTTCACATCATGTTATGTGCCTGCAAAAGGGTGGCAAAAATATCGGAACTAAATTAAGTTCGATTTTTACTTACATTCAATCTGTTTAGTGTTTTATCTAATTCATGATAGATTTAATAGTTTTCAGTGGCTTTACTATGTTTTAAGATATATGGCACGAAATTCCGTTATTAACATCGTGTATCTGTGAAGTAAGGTTGTTTATTTTTAACAGAAAAGAATAATGTCAGATTTCCGATTCTTTAATGGAAGAATTGAACTTTCACTAATTTTAATTAGGAAAAGGATATTTTGCATTGAAAGGAATCCTCCTGCCCCAACGAAATAATGAATTGTGAAAACAATCTGGAAAAAAAAAAAAAAATCTAATGCAACGGACCCAAGCGAAGAACGTCATCCATTAACAATATAGCAGTCAAATAAAATGTAAAAATAGTTTTGATTTAAATTATTTCAATAAAACTTTCAAATAGTCGTGTTAAATAGCATTTCATTTCATTTAACCTGGATCGAAGTTTCATTCGGTTGCTCTATTTCCTAAAATGTATTATTGAAATTAAGAAATTTTAATTGATTGAAAAGAAACCGTTAATGAAGAAAGTTATATGCAAGGAATTTTAAATTATCGATGCCGGTTCTGAATGGAAATATGATTTTTGGGTTTTAAAAATTGTGGCATCATAGTCTTTAATCTATTTCTTAAATAATAATGAAAAAAATAATTAAGAGAACAATTTGATTAAGATATATTAAAAAGTTACAGGTAACGCTATGTAACGATTCTTTTTCATGTAGTTTTAATAAACTCTGTTCGCAAGTAGAATTGTAGCTTGAATTGTTAAAAAAAAAAAAGGTCGTTTCAAAATTAAGTAATGGATATGTTTTTAATCGTAAAAAGAGGTCATAAGAAAAAAAAAAAAAAAAAAAAAGCAAACGATGAAGTACTAACACAATTTATTATCCACTCCATCTGTGATAGCTAAAGAAATGGCAAATAATTTTATTGAATAACTTTTTTGTTATTTGTTTGAACAGGTAACAGAATGTTGGTTTACGAATTTCATGAAAATATTTATAAGAGCGTAATACCACTACTGGAAAATTGTGTTCGTAAATGCTATGAAGAATGAAAAAAATTTTAATAAAAGTGCTGTGATAATTATTTCGATAATTATTTTTTTTTTATCAAATGGGAACTGTTTCCATGTACATAAAATATTATTTTATCATTATGTGGCAATTTCTAATGAATGAAAATATTATATTTAAAATAATTCTGTTTATTTTCCTTCGAGTTATATTTGCAATATTTTATTTAATTATTATGTCATTCTTAAATTTAAGAAGAAAATTATCGTTTGACGATAATTTTCTCCATAAAATTTTTCACGATTTTTAAAAGTCGTTTGGTATTGCTGATATTCTCATTTTAAATAAAAATAGAATTATAGACGATAAAAGGGCTTTGCGTATTATAACGCTTTACATGAAAGCATTTGTTACATTATTTATATTACTTTAAAAATGTATTTATTTATTCATTAGCACAACCACCATTTAATTTTTAACAAAATATTCTTTCTCTCATTTGATGTTTCCATAGCAGAGAAAAAGTAATTTGATATGTGACAACTTTAACCTTTATTCTAGCATAAATAAGTGTGTCAAATTTTGCTTTCAAATATTATAGAATAAGGAAGATTTCATTGAAGTTTTCATGACAGCTATTTAAGTTATTAATTTGTTTATTAATAAAAAAGATGAAAATATTTTCATGGCGGCTGTAGATAGTAGAACAAAATCAATGAGGATAAAAATTTGCTAACGCAGTTTTAAAAATAGATTTCGTCAAATTTCTTCAAATTTGGCGTTGCAGAGCCCACTGTGGCAACCCTATTGCAAGAAAGTAAAAAATAACTTGATGCTACTCTTACTTTTGTTTCTGCGCATTTGAATAAAATTAAGAGGTCCCCTGCACCCTATCGTTAATGGCCTTCGCCCAAAGAAAATACCCGATAACGACCTCCCGTTCAATTCATATTGCTTTCAAAATTTATGGCTGATTGTGAAAGCCTGGTTGTATGTACTTTACGGAAGTCTCTCTTTTATTTATTAATGCTTGCCGCTAAGATGAAATACTTGTTCTTGAGAAATACCTTTTCAATTAATTAAAAAATAAAATGCGAAGCGTTTCCGTGGGCTAACTTCCAAGAAGTTTCAATCGGTCCATTTAATGAAGATTGAAATGAAAGCGTTGTATAAATTAATTACATTCCAGGAGATGCTTTCAGATGTTAAATTTTACATCTTATCGTCGATCTTATGAGGTATCTATTGGAAAAATTTTCTTTATTAATGAAGAAGTGGCATATTTTAAGTAATGAATTGCAGGAATAAGTTGTTCCATTTGTTGTTAAAGAAAGCCATTTTGAAAATTAGTACTTTTCCTCTTTTTTTTATTTTAAAGTAGTTTCTTCGTTATTTTTGACTTCCTTAGGGTGTAAGAATAATAAGCTTTTAATTTTGACTAGAAACACTTTCAACTTCTCAAGAATGAATCATTTTAAAATAAATTTTAGTGTATCTCTTGCATAAGTGGTTGGTGGATTTTATGAAGATTTTCAAATGAATTATTTTATGAATGGAAATTTTTAAAAGAATTGTTTACACATAATGATGTTGAATCTGAGAGCAACTGAAGATTTTTTAAATTTAAATAAACTTTTTCTTAATTTTTAAATTTATTGAATGGTATGTCAGAAAGTGATTTTTAGAGGAAATAAAGGGTGTCCCAAAATTAACACAAGATTTGAATTTCCGTGTAGTAAAGTGTTGACAACTTTATTTAAAAAAAAAAATGAGAGTTTATAGTTTAGGGTTAATAAAAATGGAGCGTTACTCAATAGAACAGCGTGTTTTCATTGTTGAACAATATTTCAAAAATAATGAAAGTCTGGCAACCACAGTTCGAACATTTGAGAATCGGCCCCCTAGATCATGTGACTTAACATCCTCAATGGATTTCTTTTTATGGGGTATTTGAAGCCAAAGGTCTATGCCAGCAACCGCACAAGCATGTGTACATTGAAGGAGGAAATTCAACGCTGCATGAACGAAATTCAACCACATTTATGCAAAATGATCATGGAAAATTTCGACAACTGTGCTTATGTGCCAGCAAAGCAGTGGAGGCCATTTTTCCTATATGTGATTCCATACATAACCTGTACTACCCTGCGTACTTTAAAATCCAATAGAAATAAAAAATTTCAGAAAAAAAAAAACCTTTGTTTTTTTAATTTAATTCAAATCTTGCATTAACACATTGTTCTATCGTGTAACTCTCCATTTTTATTAACCCTAAACTATCAGCTGTCAAATGGGTTTTAATGGGCCTACATTCCACTGCACGAATGGTGGCAAATTCAAATCTTGCTTTCATTTTGGGACACCCTTTTTGATGTACAAGAAAACAAACTCATACAGTAGGTAACCAACTATCTAGCTTAGATTTACAGCAAAGCCAAGTAGGCCGGAGTTCAGTAAAGGCTCTCTTCTTTCCCACACATACCATTAAAAACACATTTTTTTTTTCACTGAACCCGCTATTACTGGCATTTTCTTATCTTTTCTTGAAGGTCAGTATATTATTATTTTTAGTTATCTATTAAACTGTACGTGTTAAAAATTCATTACATGAAAAGGAAATCCGAAAAAAATAATTATTGTGCACATTTTAAATTAAATTTTATCTTGTCTAATTTAATCGCAGGAAATATAATATCATGTAAAGAATACATACTCTGCTAAAATAAACAAAGCTTTAACGTGGAATGAAGGCTTGGTTCTTACAGAAGTTATTTTAATTCATTTTGCTGTTCATTGATAAATGATTACAAGATGTAATCAACAGGAATGGTTTGAATATTCTCTTTCTGTGATAAAAGTATCCCCCCCCGCAAAAAATTGCAAGGCCATAAGCTCTATAAGAGTTTGATTTCCCCACCCGCCCCTTCAGAATCCCATCATGCAGCGTAGTCGAGCAAAGAACCCTCCCCCCTTCACATTTTTTTTTGATCGATAGAAACCAAAATTTGACAACAGAAATACATTTTAATTACAAACATGCCAAATTTCATTTATCTAAGCTGTTACATTTTCTAGCTATAACGCATTTACATTCATGCGAATGTACAGACTGATAGATTATCAATCCATCGACAAGTTTGATTCAAAATTTCATGCGGATCTATAATTTAATTTGAAATTTGATCCATCTAGAACCTTGCGTTTTGTAATAATCGCGTTCATTTGAACGTGAGCGGATAGACAGGCTGCAAATTTCCTACGTATAGGCTTTGCTCAACATTTTACAGATTTTTATAATTTTATTCTAGATCACACACCACATTTCATCCATCTAGCCTCAAAGTATTTTTGAATTTTCATGTTCGCAGCCAGACAGACAAAATTCCAAAAATGTGTTTTTTGAACTCATGGAAGTCTGAAACGTGAAAATTCATCAAAATATCAAGATCATAATTTTTTGATGATCATAATATTGTTTCCTAATATACTTCGTATACAAAAAAGTAAAAGGATAATTGTAAGATGAAAGACTCAAAACTCGATGTTATAACAGACTTGTTGTTAATGGTGGTCTATTTCGCTTGCAGCGCCTTGTCAAAATAAATTATTCTTCATTTTATTACTATTTAATTAATAAATTATTAATTTTTAACTGAACTATATAATTGCTAGTGGAATATTTTTTTTTTAACTGGGCCCTATCATCTCGAGTCAGATTATGGCAATTCTACTGTATTCGCTTTCTTGTTCGTATTCAAAGTTTTTAATTTTTAACACAAGCAATCTAAAATCTAGAACTTGTTATATAGTTTTGAAAATCAAATTTAATGATGCATGTCTGAAAGAGAAAGCTCTATACATATCGAATAAATTTAATAAATATTCACAATTTCATTTGGCGTGATTTCCTGAATATTAACAAGTTCCTTTTTATTTTGTAAGCAACCGATCTTTTCATTTGGATTGCAAAGTACGTATTTAAAAAAAATGCTCCAACTTTATCATGTCACACTCTCTCATCACTTAAAATAAGAGAACTCCATCTGAAACAGACTATATAATACAAAGAATACGACCTGAAAGTAAGTCGTCTTTTGTCGGAACATTATCTGTGAAATATAAAAATCGTGGAAATCCACACGTCTTATCTAACGGGTCAAGCGGCGAAACTATAATTCACAAGAAGCCTGTTCCGAATCTGTTATCACACACATTTACATATATATGTCAACATTTGAAATGTATTACTGGTCTTCGACCTACTACGGTCTCCTTGAATATGAAAAAAGCACATGTATTTGATAGAAACGAGTTTTTTTTAACTATAAAATGTGCAAGTTTATCCATTTATTTCGATTGGCTTGACTTTAAAATTTTTTTACTTTGTTTCTATCCATTATTCTTTAATTTATGGTGCTGTGTTTTTTACTTTCTCGTATGCGTATTATAGAGAAAGTAAAGTACTCGTTAAAACATTCGAACTCAAGATTTTGAGGAATCTTCACGTTTTATACCTCTCTGAGTTCGAAAAAGACATTTTTAGAAAATGTCTATCAGTTTCTCTGTCTGTGATAAAAATAACTAAAAACGTTTTGATCTAGACGGTTGAAATTTGGTATGCGATCTTTAAATCAAATGTGCAGATTTCTATCAAATTTTGAATAAAGTCTGTTCAGAGAAAGTCCGGCTTTCAAATATAGGTTAACATAATAATTACAAAACGAAGAAAGCTAGATAGATAAAATTCGGTACACAGATTTAATATCAGTAGTGTAGACACCTGACAAATTTTCAGCCAAATCCATCGACGGATCGACTGTCTGTCGGTCTGTCATTTCAGAAACTTGTAAACGCGATCATTCAAAAACGCAATAACTTAAATATATCAAATTTGGTATGGGTTTTTTCGACTACAGTTTTGCGTCACATTTTTTTTTTTTTCTTTCTGGTTGAGAATAACGCGTCTAAAACACAAATCCGATTTTTGGATACCATTAAAGCATGCCAGTGATGAATCGCCAAATATCTCGCCAAGGATGGCACGATAGATTCAGTAAAAATGCTATTTTTCGACAAAAGTTAATATTTCGTAACTGTTGTACGCGAATCCATGTAAGGTGTTTTCTGGAGTGACAAGTTTATGAGGGAGTACGCGAGAAAGTTTTGTGGAGACGACTCCCGCTGATTTTAAAGGCGATGCATATTTTTATCCTATTTTTTTGGTTCAAAAATAAACAATTTGTTGAAATAAATATTAGATATTCTAAATATTTTTGTTGAAGTTTGCAATATATGTTGTTATTTCTCCAGTTAAGGATGAATAAAATTACTCTGGAATATATTTCATTTTTTGATCGTTTTTGAAAATGTCTTTTGATCGCCTTTTATAGACCTTTTCAAAATATTTTTACTGAATCTCTATTTCAGACTGGAAAATTTTGTCTAAAAATTGTGTAAAGAAATATTGATGTTTTGCGGTGAATAAATTAAACATTTATTAGTAAATTTTAAGAAACTGGTTTAGAATCAAAATAATTTTTTCAAATTGTTTGTTTAAGTACATTGACAATAAACTTATGCTTAGGTTATGCTACGCTTTCTTCTTGTAAAGTAATATGCATCAATGCATTAAATCTCGCATATTATTTTCGTTTATTTATTCACTATTTCATTGGGATTGTTTTTTAGTTAAACCAGTTTTCTCAAAATCAATATTTCTTTTTAATCCAAAACTTTTTAAATTGTTTTTCACTCTAAACCACTTTTGGAGCAGAATTTTTCATGATTCCACACTTGAAAATTATTTAGGAAGTGAAGCATTAATAATTAATAAATAATGAAATGATATTAGAAAATCATTTTGTGAAAGTTTTAAGACAAAATTTCTAAGTAAATATTGCAAATAACATATTTATAAATATTGGAAAATTCTGTGTTTGTGATTTCTTTACAATTCCACAATCCGTGGAACAATGGGGTACAAATCCATAATTTGGGGTAAAATTGGGGCCATGCACCAAAAGCTAAGTTTGGCTTATTACAATATTATCTTTAAAGTGATTTGGATTCTGAATGACTCATGCAACAATAATCTTCGATTTTGATTCGAGGATTAATAAGAAGAGTCTAAATCATGGTTCTAAAATCTGAAGAATATTTTTTTTTAAATCATCCTATATTATTAGATAGAATATAATTTTAGAGATTTGGATTCTGAATGACTCATGTAGCAATAACTCTCGAGTCAAATAGAATTTTTACTCGAGGATTAATCAGAAGAGTCTAAATCCTAGTTCTAGATTCAGAAGAACGTTTTTTTCTCCATTTTTTTTTCTCAAAATCATCCTATACTTTAAGATAAAATATAATTTTTCTCATAAATTCTTTGGTATAGATATATGAAAAAATAATTTTATAGAAAATCAGAATAATTTTATAAAAATCCTTGCCAAATTTAAAATCTTTTTGGAGTAGAATTATTTTATTAAAGTGGTCTTATCGTGCAACAAACATATGAACACAAGATATCTTTGATAAAATCAAGATTAGCACCTTCCAACTTTTAATCGCCTTCAAATCCTTAAAAAAAAAAAAAAAAAAAAAAACAAACTGGATTCGAATTGCATATCTCGTACGTTATCATGAATAAGGACATCAATATGCAAATTGTCCCACTAGTCCTCGAATCCAGAATGTCTCTGGCAAATTTATATCAATGTAATTTTATGAAAATCTTTGCCGAATTTAAAATCTCTATCGAGTAAGATTATTCTATTAAAATGGGTCTTATTATGCAACAAACACATAACAGAACATATGATATCTTTGATAAAATCGAGATTAGCACCTTCCAAATTTTAATCAGGGCTTTCAAATCCTAAAAACTTGATTCGAATCGCGTATCACATACGTTATCATGGATAAGTGCATCTACATACGAATCGTTCCACTAGTCCTCGAATTCAAAGTGCCTCTCTTTGAATATGAAAAAGGTGCTTTTATTTAGTCAGAGCTGTCTTGCGGGAGAAATATCTTTATGGTATTGTTGTGGAATTTATGTTTAAATAGCCTCTCTTATCGCCGGCGTATCTGCGAAATATGAAATGGGATCCGGTGATATTTACAGGATTAAAAATGGCTTCCTTTTGATTGTGGGGTCGCTATTTTGTTTTGGTAAATGGCCTCTGTCCCGAAAACCGTTTAAGGCGTATCCTTTTACGGAATTTATCTTGCCGCTATCTCTCTGTGAAAATGAATTAATTCTTTATGGGCCTTTTGAGGTGGTAAATGAGGTGGTTGATGGGTAACTAGATCTTGCTACTTTTTTGTTAACGATTGCCTTTTCTTATTTAAGATAATGAAATTTTATGAAGAATTGCAGATAATTCAAACTGTTTTATTTCGCTTGACGAATAAGAGAATAAATTTCCTTCCTTTCTTTCTTTCGGTCGCCCCACCCTTTACGAAATGTATCAAAATTGCATATTTATGTTGAGAGTGGGAACTATTTTATTATTTCTCTTTTGTTTCGTTCTGAATTCGAATCACTTGCAAACTGAAATCTTTCCCTTGATATGCTCCTCCAAAGACTTGACAGTTAAAAATTGCGTAGATAAGGGAAGGGTCTATCAGCCTTATTTGACAACTGAAATAGGAGCTTTCAAGTATCTTTGTGAAAAAACAATGTATCATTAAATAGCTTAGCGATAAGAGAGATGGTGGAGGCGAGAGAAGTATGCATACCTTGTTGCCATGGATGTAAAAAAAAAAAAATTAATACATTTATGTCATTTTTAAATCCAAATCTGATAATGAAGTGAAAAATTATATCATACCCCAAACGCTATCGATGACGTATGGGAGCGAAAACATTTTCGAGCGACACATATCCTCGTAACGCCACTGAAAGTTAGACTACTACTCATACAGATTGAATCCAGTGTTTTTCCTTCCATCTTCTCCTTAAAATGATATTTTTCTGATTTTACAATCGTGATATCTTTTTGTTGATGTCCTCATATCTTCGTAACGCCACTGATAATTAGATAATCCATTACTATTCATACAGACTGAATTCAGTGTTGTTCCTTCCATCTTCTCCTTAAAACGATATTTATCTGGTGTCAGAATCGGAATATCTTTTTGTTAGTGTACAGAATTAGAATTAACGTTCTCTTATCTTTATAGTAGTGAATAGCCACAGTGGCGCCGCCATGGTAATAGAGCCCAGGTATAATATGATTTAGTCATCTCATAATGATGATCAATGGTTTGGTTTGAATAAACAGTGTCCGATGCTTAGTACTGTTTTTCGCTTGCTCATCAATATTTTACAATCTGGGATATATGCACTAATATTTTGTCTTTATAATATTCTCCTCTTCCCTTGGAATAGAAAACCGCCATTCCAGATCTCTCTTCCTCTTGCCCACCCTTCATCACACCACTTGGCTACTGGCTAATGGACAATGCGGTCAACGAAACTTCGTGGAATGTGTAAAATGTGTAGAAATGCATTCCACAGAATCTGTTTGTGATTCCATAGGTACGATGAATTGATAAAAAAGAAATACCAAATGACTATCAGGAGCACTATAGTTGAATAGAATATAGCACTGTATAGCTGAATAGATAAAAGATGAGATTCATGAGTTTTTATACATCTGTGAGATTCATTTATACAGGAGTGAGGAATAAAATTCTGACAACTGTATGGCTGGCTACCTTTTTCCATTGTTCAATGTTTGAGTTTTGTTCTCTGAATATTTACAGATATTTTTTATTTTATTTATAAGTGAAAAAAAAGCGATTATATTATGAACTTAAAGGAACTTGGAGGGTGGGGTGAGGAAACATGTTAATCATACAACCTAAACAAGATATATGCATAAATTTTGTTACAATGAGATGAACATGGTAAAAAAAAAATTTTTTTTTTTTTTTTTTTAATCTATGGAACAAACTATTCCGATCTTCATAAAAATATTTCGTACATTTTTTAATGTTAGGCAATAATTCGAATTATGAACAACATTGAATGGCTTATGTTCGATTATCGATTATTCAATGTGATTATGTTTGGGCTAGATAATACAATTGGCTATAAAATAACTTTCCCTATTTAGAGGATCTGCAGCTAAAACTAAAAAAGGGAATGGCATGAAATTTCATATGCTGACCATGAAAGCATAGGAGTGAATTCCAAAAGGGAAGGGGGATACCAATGCAATATCTTCTATGCATTGAAGATCATCACATCGAAAATATTGCATAGAGGTCAGGGGATACAAATGATTTATCAAAGATAATTTTTTATTGCATATTTATAAAAGGTGTCCCAAAATTAACGCAAGATTTGTATTTGCCACCATTCTTGCTGTAAAGTGTTGTTTATCCTATTAAAAAAACATTTGACAGCTGATAGTTTAGGCTTAGTAAAATACGATAGAATAGCGTTTTTTCATTGTTGAACAAATTTTCAAAAATAATGAAAGTCTGGCGGGCACAGTTCGATAATTTGAGAACTGGCCCCCTAGATCATGTAATTTAACACCACTGGATTTCTTTTTATGGTGTTATGCCAACAATCCCACAAGCACGCGTGCATTGAAGGAGGAAATTCAACCCGGCATCAACGAAATTCAGACACATTTATGCAAAATGGTCACGGAAAATTTCGACAAAAGAGTGCATATGTGTCAGCAAAGCCGTGGAGCCCGTTTGCCCTATGTATTATTCCATACATAACCCTATCCCTTTTTGTGATTCAATAAAAATATAACAATTTAAGAAGAAAAAAAAACGGTATTTTTTATTTAATTCAAATCTTGCAATAGCATGTTGTTCTATCTTGTAATACTCCGTTTTTATGAACCCTAAACTATCAGCTGTCAAATAGTTTATTTAATAGGGTGTCCAACCCTTTATTATTCATTTCTATATTTACATTTTTATCCATCAAAAATGAACGCATAATTAATTTTTATTGCGTCCATTTTTATTTATCGACCCGTTTATTATTAAACAGAAAGTATAAGACTTCTTTTTTTTTTCGGAATTAATTTGTTTATGAACGTCATAATCTGCATATTGAATTTGATGTATTTTATTCATTAGCTTTAGCTACAAATATCTAAATCAGGAAAGGTTATTTTATAACCACCCAGTATATTAATAACCAAACAAAATGATCTCATTACCAACGCCAACAACTTATCTAATGCATTCTATAAATTTTTTTAAAACTATTCTTTGAAATAATTGAGTTAGCTAGCACCAATTATAGGCCTTAAAAGTGCAATAAACATAACAAATCTAACGGCTCCAACCCATTTATAAATGTATTCCTTTAGGGAGACAAATGACTTATCCAATACATATTTATCTGACTATTTATTGGCCTTCCCGGATAAAACCATAAAATGGAAAAGAAAAAAAGCTTTAACGATAGCGAAATGTATATGAATAATTTCTCCTCACATTCCCTCAAGAAAATGAAACAAATTACAAACCTCGACGGGCTTTTATCTCATGTTTTCACTGCTGTCGTTCCGAATCATTCTTCAAATTTATGATGAGCGTTTCCACCTGAATGTCTGAAACGGATAACATTAAATCAAATTCAGAACAACCCTGGATACAAAATTTGGCAAGAACACGCCGGGGCAGACTTTTACGGCTGCTTTCTTTTTAATGACAGAGCGAAGAAAGTGATTCGCCCGCGCATTCGGAGGTTTATGAGAAATTATTTGTCTGTTGGAAGCTTAGCGTCACCTTGAGGTTCTAGTTCTTCCGATGATCAGTTTTATGAAAAGAAGGGCGACGAAACTGGATTTCTGTTTCTTTTTATGGTTGTTCAATAAGGTATAAATTTAAACAGAAGAAAAGGAAGATAAAAGCTTTGCCGTATAATATTATTGGCCATCAATGCATAATATCACTGTCGTTTATAGTTTTTTCTTTCCCTTTATCTTCTTCGTCTTTCAAAGTATTTCTCCCCAAATATCAATATATTTTTTTTTTTTATCAGGCACCCTTCGATTTTAACCAAGTGCCGTTTCATGTATATTTGAGGGGATGAGAATTATAATTTCTTTTCTTCATTTTAACTAATTACAGCTCATACCCGAGTATCCTGCCTAATCAGCCTAATGTGGCGGAAGGATAGACCGGATAACAAAAAAGCCGGATAGATCGGAGTTCCATGAATTCATTTCTTTGGCCATCAATACCAGAAGACAAAGATTTAATACCAAAACTCACTGTAATAATACGTATTTTCTCACCTTCTTATTGAGTACTAAGCCTTCCATTTATTTCAATGTGAACGCAGCCTCGACCAATTGAATCATAGAAGCAGTTGCAGTAACACGTCGAGTTAAATTTGAAGGCTCTGTACTGATAGTTTATAAATGCTTATATACTACACTGCACAATTCAAGAAATTTTTTTAAGAAAAAGTAAGTAAAGGATATAAACTGATCACATTTTAGCGTAAATTCTGTAATGCCCAACTTAAATGCAGGAAACATTAACAAAGCATAAGCGTAAATCGTAGGCATAATTCTTAAGAAAATTGGCTTAAATTGATTTTAATTTTCACTGATAAATGATTATATAGATATGAGGTTAGATAAGAGTCAAAACTTACAGTTTTTAGGTTTTGAAAAAGTCCTTAATAGACACCTTGCCTTCCTCATTTCATTACGAATTAAAAAAAAAAAAAAAAAAAAAAAAAAAAAACTAGGTCGGATAGTACGGAAGCCGGATAATTGCGAACTGGATACTCGGGAGTGAATTGTATATTCGATTATCTGGAACCCAATTTTACGAATCTCAGTTATCTGAGTTAATTTCTCTGGATGGGGAGGGGGAAACAAAAATATCAAATTGGGAAGAATCAAGGGATCATGGTCAGTGGTCGCGACACGTTTTTGCCAATCAATCGAAATAAGTTATTTTTAGCAATAAATAGTGTGCACTACTTTGACTCGTTCTTAGTCCTCTTATTCCTGCAACTCGTTGCGACATATTATGTCAAATTGCGTTGCTATTTTGCACGGCGATTCTGCATTCGGTTATATATATATATAACATATTTTTGGTTGACGCAGAGTGCAGGTTGAAGACATAGACGAGACGTTGTATTTTTAATTCCGTTTTATTCTTTCTCGGGAGGCAAGCATGATTATTTACAAGAAGGCGCAGCGCGCCACAAAAGCAGCAGACAAAAAGGGACGGACAAATGATCACTATTCTTATATAACATAGGATTTCTGGTCAGGCTCCAATTCAATACACGTGATGACCTTTGACAAATGAGGTTGACAAAAAAAAAATATTGCCAATAATGAAGTTTAAAAATGTATTTAAAATGAAAGATTCAAATTATCGAATTCTCTATTTTATTTCTCATTGTGCTTGTGTGTGTGTTAAAGCTCTACTGGGCGGATTGATATAGTACTTTCAAATTTGGCATAGATATCTTTTGGTAAGTAATAATCTGCACCTCGAGCAGTGTTTTAAATTAAAGATTTAACGAGATGTTGGCGATTTTCCGTAATATTGTAATGAAAACGCAACTATTTTTATTGTTCATCAAATATTTAGTTGTGTGATTTTCTTTCATTGTTGAACGTCAAAAAACGATATAATTCTGCTTATTCTTTATGCAGTTCACCTGAAGATTCAGGATCTTTTGAGAAAATTATCGCAAAATACAATGTGCTATTTAAAATATATGATTCAGACATTTGAGTTTTTAATGGCACTTCGATGTCATGGAACTCGACTACATTAAGAATGTTGATATACATAATAAACAGAACAAGTATAAAGCAATTAAAATAACTCGTCTTTAATATCTATCATAATTTAATATTTAAAAATACTTTCTAGAAGAAATAACGGACATCAGTTATGCGTAAGAGAGTTAACGGAAATCAACCCGTAACTGGAGACGGGAGTCAATATGACGTCGCTTTGTTCATTAGCTCTGATTATTGGTATTTTTTTCTTGAATGCAGTAATCTTCTGAGTACCTTCAAGTTATTCTGTCAGCAATATACTGGCAAAAGTCTAAGTTTGAACACGTTTGTATAACCGAGTTATTATTTTTTCAAAGTTTTTGTTTTTATTTATGGAGTCATTGACTCCACTTCTTTGAAACTGCTTTTAATTTGAGTAATGCAAAAAGAATTAAGAAATATTCTTAAAATATTATATTCCTCACTTTTGTTTGTTAAATTCTAACAGTTATTAACACTAGTCTTATTCCGTAATATCTAAACGAAGTAAATACTCATTAAAAGATTGTTCAGGTTTTTCTCATAACTTCCAACATTTAATATTATAACATTTTTATTATTAATATTTTTGGTAACTATATGGTTTCTAGAATGTATTGTGCTTACAAAATAAAGACAAAAAAAGAAAAATAACAATGAAGTCATTTTGATTTCACGTCTCTGGCCGCGTGAGGAAATTCATGTCTTTAGTTACGGGTTAAACATTGTCGAAATTCCCATCGGACTTGCTGGTCGCCAAAGGTGGCTAGTACTGTATAAAATAGCTCGCACAAAATCCTTCAAGCCTCTCTCTTTTCTGAAAATCAAACGTCAGGGACACTCGAATTTATTGGTATAAAACGTATTAGGGATAATAGAACAAGTGACAAAGTATCGCAGCCGGACAATTTCACAATCTCCTCCCGCTTTCTCAGATGAATTATGCGATGGCTCACTTAAGATCGGACGAATTTCTTTCTTTCTAAAGAAAAGGAAAACTCTCTCCCCTTCGGAAGCAATAGCCTTATAAAATTCCGTTTGCACTTCTGTTCTTTGGTGATCATAAAATTCGAGGGACCCCCTCTCCCTGACAGCGCACCGTTAAGGCAAATGCAGCCCTGAGTTAAAAGCTACGAGTTATAAACGACCGAAAAAGGAAAAAAGAGAAAATATGGAAACACTCCTGTTCGATGCGGGGGTGATACGCTCCAGCATCGCGCTATAAAAACAGCACTCCATCGATTTGATTTTATGACGCGATTTTGTGTAAAGTGTTTGGGCTTGGTTTTGTCTCTGGGGATCTCGCCTCAAATTTCGTCGAGTCAGTTTTGAAATTCTTTAATTTGTTTTATTTGTGTATTCTTTTTAACCCGACTTATACGAAATTAACTAACTTTGGCAATCAGCTAGATCTCTTCTAGAGTAGTTGTGTTGTGTTTAATAGATCTCATGTTAACTAGATATTCATGGTCTTTGAACAAAGCATTTTTAAACATCACCTTATAATAAACATTAAAACGTGTCATTTTAGTAGTCTTACGCCTGTTCTATTTATTGTATATGTCACCGGCAAAGCATGAAATGACGGCATTCTATAGAATGCATAGGGGGCTGCTGTGGCCTGGTAGTAAGGCCTCGGCTTTGGGACCGGAAGGCTTCTGGTTCGAAACCCGATTCTACTGAAGAACCGTTGTGTAAGCGGGTTTGTTGCACGCTAAATCTGTCAGGGCCAAACATCCTCCAGCCAATGTGGTGTGGAAGCTTGGGAAGGGGTGTGACATATAAGGTGTCGTCCTCGCCATCTGACCGCGGTTCAATATTATGAGACCCGTTCCAAAATAGTCCTAAAATAGTTTAAAGCGTTGCTTTAAAAACAAGTCGTTAATATAAATAAATAGAATGCCTAGGCATTGTATATAATAATAATAGATGAAGTTTGAAGTACGAAAATTATTACATACTTTTCCTATGCATTCTATCGAATGACGAATGCTATTTAGGAAAAGTATGAAAAAAGGTCCAGATAATGATATTATATAAATGATGCGCATTCCTCAAAAATACAAATGTAATTCTGAAAAAATAATGAGAGGGCCCATTTAAAAAATTTGTTCAAAATACATAAAATAAAATGAAAGTTGTATAAAACAGAAATTTATATCTTTCTTATTAAGGAGAACGGAATTTTCATATAAAAAAATAAAAAATTACCTGTTTGTTGCAACATTGTAGGCTTGAATGACATTTTGAATCACATTTTATTACATTTTTCACGGAAAGACATTTCATATTTTGGCACTTTGTTTTACACATACATTTGACATAGCCCTGGCCGCTTCCACTAGTCTGAGCCATTGCAACTAACCGGAGATGAATTGCGTGGTCAGGAATATCTTCGATTCTAAACAAAATCTTAGGGCATAAAATGGATTGTGATCTCGGATATACTTGTTTTAAAATTCCTTTAGAAGTTCCAAGTCAGTAGAAACCATCCTCTGTCACATTCCTTACAACTGTCAATATATTACACGAATCACCTGGACCCTTGTTGACGTCAGGAATAGGAATTCATATAGTAGTTCCCTAAGAAACAGTGGGAAATTTCGAATATTTCGTGATATTCGAAACGAATCGGAAATGTATATCATGCTTTTCCGGTTTCTCATTTGGCATTCTATAGAATACCTAGGAAATGTGAGAAATATGAATTGTTTCATTGCCAGGCTGGTTTTAGGCATTATATGCAATGCCTAGGCATTTTATAGAATGCAGGAGTTCATACTTTGTTGATAACATATACATGAATATGTCTGCAGTGGCGTAGCGGAGGTAAGTGGCACTCAATGCTATATGACGTTTCACCCCTAGTCACCATCAGTAACTTTGTAAAAAATAAACTTCGTTCGGGGAATGGTATTTTTTTTTCCGCTCTTTCATTGCATTTTTCTTCAAACAGTATCATATACACACTAACGTTTTGTCCCTAAGACTGGTGCCCGAGACATATACTCCCTTTGTCACCTAATTATTATATTTTCTGCCTGTATGAATTGTGAGTCATTTAACACGCACAGATAAATTTATATATGAACATATTTGTTCTTGTTATCTAATTGCCCATTATGTTCTCTATGCGGTAACTTCTTTTCCTTATTTCTCATATGGATAGTGTATTGACATGACACAGTTTACTTATATTTTATGAGGGCATTTAACAGCAAGTAAAATGTATTGAAATATACTGATAAAAATTTAAACAATAGCTCTCGTAATATTTCTACATATCGATATATTACTTAACACCTAATGGATTTTCTTAATAGATTCTACCAAGACTGATAAAATGAAATAAGAACATGAAAATCATAATGACGTTGCCAAAGAATAGAAAAAGAGTATAATTTTCATAATATTCCAACAACAACAACAACAAAATTAGAACAATAAAAATCACATGGTTAAAAATGTGTAGATATAGGGAAAAGTATAGTTGCAACTATTGCATGAAAATATCTTTAAAATTTTTTTCATAATTCAAAAAAAAAAAAAAAAAATTGTAGGCACTTAAATTGATACTAAAAAGACAAGTTCTTCAGTTTTTAAAACTACGTAAAAATCATTTTCGTTTTTATATTTTTGGGAGTTATCAAAGAAAAATTCTAAATTCTCATTGAACTTTCAATTTATGAATAATCTAATAAAAAATTTAAAAATGCTCCGAAGTATGCATTCTTACTTTCCAAAATATGCTTGCCAATTTTTGTAAGTCTAAATTAAATGATCTGCCCTGTTTTCAAGAATTTTACTACTTGAATAATATTTTATGATATATATATATATATATATATATATATATATATATATATATATATATATATATATATATATATATATATATATATTTAAAAAATAAATAAAAAAAACAAATATATTTCCACAAAATTACTAAAATAATAAATAAATAACATGTTGATTAAATTAAAAATGTGATGAAATATGAAACTGAATCGATACTTTATTAAAGGAAGCGTCATGTATACTGCCTGGGGCTACAAAATTCTTAAATTCGCCTATAATCTGGCATTCCGTTTTAAATTGACATTAGCACTGAATCAATTAAAAAATCACAAATCCAAAGTGTAGGCGGCGCTATTATTAAGTAAAGGGTTGAAGATGCAGGTGAGAACGTAGAAGTATGAAAAAAACGTGGTTACACTACACTTTCGCTATTGCGGTGACTACCTGGATGTGAGAACGCTTCTTCAATCGAAGTTTTTCTGAATGGATGAATGATGATGAATTGTGTGAAATGATGGACGGTTAAATAGTCCAGCTTATAAAAAATGGCTGAGTCGAGGTTCAAGAACACTCAGAAGAGGTCAATAACGTTAGAATCATTTATAAGAATGATCTAAATTTAGCTTTAAAATACAATGAGCTGCAAGTGAAAGAGTCTAAAAAGAGCATAGTGTTTTACAAAATTTATTTAAGCCCTTGGATTCAGAAAAGTAATTCGATGCATAAATGTGCGCCTAATACAAGGATTTTGTTTATTGCTCCGAAATATATATATATATATATATATATATATATATATATATATATATATATATATATATATATATATATATATATATATATATATATATATATATATAATAGTTTTAAATTGAATTTCCCCGATAAATTAATTTACTTATTCTTACTACTCTGTAGGTATTGTCAACTCTCAGAATTTAAAAATAAACGAATAAAATATTAAAATGAAGCATTATCTTAAATTGAGCATCTATCACAAGCATTCGTTACAGAAATCTAACTGTTTTATTTGTTTTAGAATCCCTTTATTGCTTTTTTTTACTAACAAATGAATAGTTTGTTGGGTTTTATAATTCAATGTTTTTTTTTATCTTGAAATATAATATTTGAAAAATTTGAATACATGGTGAATATTTTATATTAAAAGTTTTCCTTTTTGTTCTTCTTCTATTATCTATTTAGCAAGGCAGTGTCCATTTATATCGATAACTGAGACTGCTACTGCTACTAATAATAAAACTAACGATAAATGTATCTTATACAAAATATTCATAATGTTTTTGCCTATTTATTGGTACACATAAATAGCTCCTGGAAAAATATATATGATTAAACTTTGCTTTATTAGCATCTTGTATAACCAGTGAGTAAAGAAATGTGAAAAAAGCGACTCCCTTAATGAGCGATGTTTCGCAGAACGAGTGGCTAGGAGACACTGTGACGTCATATTTATCAATTTGTGTTGAGCGCTTATTTGAAGAGAATTCTTATATCAGCATGGAAGAAGTGTTTTGACCGGATGACATGGATGAACATGAGTTTCAAATGATTTTTGCATCTTGAATGTCTTATCATGTTAAAATAGTAAACGTATTCTTCAGACATTCATAACTTGTCCAAATTATATAAACTCGTATGCAAACGCCAAATTCTGTCATCTACACTTAGCCTTATACTAGAGCATTTTAATCGATTTTTTTTCACTGATAGTATACCATCTTGCTCCACCAAACAAAATAACCAAAATATATATGCAATATATTATTTAAATGGACGATTTTAAGTAAAGTTAAATACAAGAACTTACTTCCTATAGAATGTGAAGAATTTTTTATACCATACAGTTCTATTAGTTCAAATGTTTAAATTACCGCGCATCTGCTTTGTAAATGTTATCTATTCCTAATTAATTCGAAGCTTAAACTCGGATGTTTTATTTTCCGTCTTGATAACATCTCAAACCCTGAAAGTTCACACTTTTAGCATAGAATGTATTTTGTAAATATAAAATGCTTCAAAATGAAAGAAGATGAGATGCAATTTTCAATAATTCACTCACTTGCCAATTTATACTTATGTTGAAATGATAATGCAATTGAAATAGCTATAAAGTTTGCTCATTTTTTTTAAAATACTAGTAAATGATTGGGATTATCGTTGATGTACTGGTAATATAGTTGAAACCCGAATTTAAATTCGTAATATCTCTAAAGGTGATATATATATATATTTTTTTTCCCTTCAAACCTAATACTTCAAACTACAGCAATTGATGAGTTGTCAAAGTTCATTAATAATCCTGAATTCTACCAACAAAATGCAAACCTGTCAAACTGTTGTAAAATGCTTGGATTTTAAAACATAATGAATTAATGATCTTATTGTAGTTCGGTTTGATTCAATTTTGCTGTGGTCTTTCTTAGATGTGAATTTTGAAATAATATTTCTCTTGTTATTATTGTGTAAATTACTGTGCTTGAATTATTGTTATTAATTATTTCCAAAACCTCAATTTCGTGGGATTTTCGGGTAACGAGGGGTCAATACTTGGACGAAAGTCAGACCCCTCACAGAAAAAAAAAATCCCTGCCTCAGGGTGACCCTCGATAATGTCTTTAGGTCGAATTCACCATTTCCTTCTTTTTTATTCCATTTAATTCATTTTTGCATTTAAATTTAATATTTATTTCTAATTTGGTTAAGTTCATTTGTGTTTTAAATGCAGCATTAGCACGCTCTAAATGCAATGTATCTTTTATTAGTTTTGACTCGAGAGATATTTACTTTTAATTTATTTTTATAAAGATTACTTTTTATTGGTTGATAGATTCTTGTCTTAGTTAATTTATTAAGGTGAAATCATTAGTCTTTTGAAAGTGAATGAATTTTAGAAAATTAGAAACCAATTATTAATTTGCCATTAATTATTAAATTAGCATTAATTGAATGAGGTATTAGGAATGATACCTTTATTAAATTATGCTTTCGTTAGAACTCAGTATTTTTATTAAAATCATGGGAACTAATATTTAACTGAAAGCACTGTAATGACTTTTACAGCAATTAGTGCAGTCATTACCACTATCTGGAAAGTGACATTCCGAAAACGATTGATTTTAAATCTTGCTCCCCTAATAATTGACGTTCTTCAAAAAGTTTTCATTGAAAAGTTCTGGAATTAATTTTAAAAGTATTTAGCAATTATCGTTTACTTGTCAAATATTGATGGCTTCAAAATATTGGGAAATGAAATTGAATGGTTTTGTGTTTACACCCGATAGTTTCATATAACATTTTTTTTTTGTTTTGACTACGTTAGGTGACTACGTTAAAAAGTCGAATTTTTACGAAATTATGAATTCTTTAAAATTTGATATTCTTAATGTGTGAACAGGTTTCTTTATAAAACATTTAGAATTTGGTTTCTAAGTCTATTTTTTGAGAAGTTGCATTGATTTTTATATATGTATTCACATTAAGTTTTAATGATGTTTTACAACTTTAGATGCCATTTCCTCAAATTCTAATCTTTGAAAAAAAATTCCTTCCATATAACCTCATAAATTAAAATCCAATGCAAATTTTTTTTTCAAATTCGGTATAATAATTCTTCAATATGTTCTGTAGTTTCCGAACTAGAGAATAAGTATTCTATTCATTTAAAAATGTTTTTATAGTTGTTTTCGTGCTTCACAATGTAAAAAAAAAATAGGAAATTTTGTTTATTTATCAGTTGAACCCTAATATTTAAAGAATGGATAAAAACACAACTTATTTTTTAGTTCAGGAACTAGATTATATATTTCTTAAGCTATCTGCAAAAGTTTAAGCATATCATTCCATAAACTTCTAAACTAGAAGAATTTTGCTTTGTACCTCTTTTTAGCATAAAAACGCCCTTTTTCCATTTTTTTTTTAATTTGCGACTTTACTGGTAAATTGTGGTTTTATAGGTGTTTTTCAATCTTTTTTATGCAAATATTCAAAAATATAATTGTTTTCGAACATTTTTTTAAAAAAAATTTGTCCTGGACGTAGTCACATACCTTAAGCTAAAATGCATGCTTTCAAAAGTTCCAACACTCTCATTTGATTCAAAATTATAAGTTTACTTTTTAATTTCATTAACTAGAAAGATACATATGATCTCTCTTTAAAATTAATTTTAATTTTATTACAAATTTGTAATTATACAGTAATTTCCTTTCAAATGTATAACATGACACACATTAAAAAAGAATTAACTGATTTTTTTTAGTTATAATTTTTAAAAATTCATTTAGTAGTTGTAGAATGTTTATACTTTTGATAGAAGAATGAACCATCTATAGAGTTCAGGAAAATGAATAAATTTATTGCATTACTTGTAATTATCTCTCTATATATAAAGCGCTAACGTATGTGAAACAGAAATCGTTGTAATTACTTATTTCTGAATGGTAGCAGTCAAATGTAAATAAATCCCTGTGCGAATTTTTCTTGCAATTGTAAATGAACTTAAAGTAATTTTTTTTGTGATTTTTTCTTTAATTGTGCGAGTATGTTGGCGAATTCTCCAGATTGCTTCACTGAACGATTTAGTATTTGCATTTAATTCAATGCTTCGCTAATTACTGGAACTGCAAAATATTATTAGAAATGCTCTGGAAAGGGTTGACATTCCATTCAGTCATAAGAAACAAGATGTGAAAAATCAGGGAATAGACGCCAAACAGAAAGTTTATCATGCGCCAAAGTAAACTTATTTACCGTCGCCAGAAGGATAATCGCTGCGACATAACTATTCTATGTTAATCATTTAAAAATCTGAGTGTACAAGCTGATGGCCAAGGCGACTAGTTTAATGTAACTTGGTCTCTTAATAGCTTTTTCAGCAAAATATTAAGTTTCAAATTTTGATAGTCATAAAATGTATACTATTTTAGAAGTCTTAAGCCATTCTGTTCAATTTACTATGAGTCACTCTAATTTTCTGTCATCTCCCGTAAAATTTGAACTTTAAATTAAAGTGGAAATGATAAACTTCAATTAAAACAGAAACCTTTTTGCTGAAACCAAACATATTTTTTAAAAATATGAGTACACCAAATAAAAGAAATTCAGGATTGAAGTTTTACGTGCACTGCAGAATATTTCTTTTATATAATCTGGATAATATGTCAAAGATTTATTCAATAAAAATGTTTTGTGGTTCATCATAAAATTCAATTCTAAAAGGTTATAATTGACGTAAATAATAATATTGTCACGAAGATTGGAAATAACAAGGCTGTTAGGTTGAACAAGTAATCAGATTTATTCAAGCAAAGTAACTCTCAAGCGTACAGGACCGATAACTCGACCACAACTGGTGACACTTGACTTTATATACACTCTCAGAATGTTCGAGAAACATCCATATAGAACATTTAAAGAAAGATCTAGAATCAACTAGAAACTAGAGAAATAATAAATAACATTTTAAATTAAAATTCCAGTCTTTGGATAAAACTGACTTGGCTGGTATTCGAACCTGGGTCGTGAAGGTCTACAGTCTCGTGTCTTGCCAACCAAGCCACAGGAATTGATATCAGTAGTTCATTATGCGGCATTACTCCCCTCCAAAGAAAGACAGCGCCCCGCTGTCAATCAGGTTAAGGGTTTTTACTCTGGAACGTGTCATGGGACCCTTGTAAATTTCTTGATTTTCGGCAGGTACGACATTTTCATTTTGACTGTCCTCAATTTCAATTTGCTTGTCGGGATCATGGTATGGTTTCATTCGCAGTACATGGACAACGTCTCTTGGTCGTCTTCGGGATTCAGGGTCAAAATCTTGCACCTCGTATGTTACGTCTGATAAACGGCGTAAAACCTGGTAAGGCCCAAAGTACCTCCTTAAGAGCTTCTCGGAGAGTCCAACTTTTCGGACTGGAGTATAAATCCATACGAGATCTCCAGGAGCATAAGATACCATTCGGTGTTTGGCGTTGTAACGTCGACGGTCTTTATCTTGGGCACTCAGGGTTCGCACTCGGGCTAACTGTCTTGATTCTTCAGCCCTGGCAACCATCTTAGCGACGTAATCATCATCTACATCATTGGGAGAGAATGGCAACATTGTATCTAACGTCGTTTCGGCGTCGCGTCCATGAAGTAAAAAGAAAGGCGTAAAACCTGTCGTCTCCTGTTTATCGGTATTATAAGCAAAGGACACAAACGGTAAAATTTCGTCCCAATTTTTCTGCTCTGTATCCACATACATGGACAGCATGTCGGTCAAAGTTTTATTAAAGCGTTCTGTCAGTCCATTTGTTTGAGGGTGATACGCCGTCGTGAAACGATGATCGATATTGCACAGGCCAACAAGGGTGGAAACAAGTCTTGCTCGGAAAACGGCTCCCCGATCCGAAATAATTACTCGTGGAGCTCCATGCTTTAGAATAATTTCTTCGAGCAAGAACTTTGCTACTTCTTCGACTTCGGCGGTCGGCAAGGCTTTTGTTATGGCATATCGTGTCAAATAATCTGTGCAGACTATGATCCATTTGTTTCCCCGACCAGATTTTGGAAATCTTCCGAGGAGATCAACCCCAATGCGATGGAAAGGTGCTATAGCTGGAGGGATGGAAACTAATCGTCCAGGTGGTCGTTGAGGAATAGGTTTTCGTCTTTGGCAATCCCGACAATGCATGACATATCGGACAACATTTCGGTACATCCCTGGCCACCAAAATCTTTTGCGGATTCGGTCGTAAGTTTTTGCGAAACCAAGGTGGCCTGCCGTAGGAGCGTCATGGAAGTGTCGAAGTATGTCGACTCGTAGATGTTTCGGAATGACTGGCAGCCACTTTTGTCCAGCTGGATCAAAATTCTTTCTGTATAGAACCCCGTCAATTAATTCAAATCCTTTCTTTTCTATGGATCGGCTGTTGTTGTCAATGTTAATTTTTACAAGGTCTGGATCTTTTCTCTGTTCTATTGCAAGGTTCATACTCGTGGTAACGGCTAGGGATTTGTCTGTTGTATGAGTCTCATCTTCCACTGGATTTCTCGAGAGAGTGTCGGCATCCCTATGCTTCTTACCGGTTTTATATTGAATGGAGAAATCATGTTCTTGAAGTCGAAGGGCCCATCTTGCAAGCCTTCCTGAAGGATCCTTTAAACTCATAAGCCAGCACAACGAATGATGGTCGGTTTTAACTGTAAAATGTTTTCCGAATATATATGGCCTAAATTTGTTGATTGCCCACACAATGGCGAGGCATTCCCGTTCGGTAGTGGAATAATTTCTTTCGGCTTTTGTCAAAGTTCTGGAGGCGTATGCGATTACTTTTTCAGCTTTATTCTGGATTTGCACCAAGACAGCTCCAATACCATAACCACTGGCATCCGTATGAATTTCTGTAGGGGCATTTTCGTCGTACATTCCTAATACAGGATCAGACGTAAGCGCTTTCTTCAGACTGTTAAAAGCTTTCATTTCTTCATGACCCCAATGAAACTCCGCACCACCTTTTAGCAGCATCTGCAAGGGTTCAGCGAGATAACAAAAGTTCTTGATAAATCGCCGGAAGTATGAGCAAAGGCCAAGAAAACTCCGTACATCATGTTCGTTTTTGGGGGTAGGAAAATTGCTAACGGCTTTCACTTTGTCAGGATCAGGACGAACGCCACTACTAGATACAAGATGGCCCAGTATTTTTACTTCTCTGGCCGCGAAAAGACACTTCTTCGGGTTGAGTTTAAGACCAGCATCTTGAAGGCTTTTTAAAACAAGTCTTAATCGAGTGAGATGGTCATCAAAAGTTTCCGAGAACACTATTATATCGTCTAGATAACAGAGACACATAATCCATTTGAAATGGCGCAACAAATTGTCCATCATTCTCTCGAATGTCGCGGGGGCATTACAAAGTCCGAACGGCATGACTTTAAACTCGTATAATCCTTCGGGTGTTATAAATGCCGTCTTTTCACGATCAGCCTCGTCTACTTCTATCTGCCAGTATCCAGAGCGAAGGTCCATGGAAGAAAAGAACTTGGCGCCCTTCAGACAGTCTAATGTATCATCGATACGAGGAAGAGGATACACATCTTTCTTCGTGATCGCATTGAGCTTGCGATAATCAACGCAAAAACGCCAGCTTCCATCTTTTTTCCTCACGAGTACAACGGGTGAAGACCAGGGACTTACAGACGGCTGGACGATATCGTTATCGAGCATCTTTTGAACTTCTTCACGAATGATGCGTCTTTCGGTCGATGAGACTCGGTAGGCTCGTTGGCTGATTGGAGTATGATCACCCGTGTGAATCCGGTGTCTCACATTCGTCCGTGCAGCTGCCTGCTTGTCAGTCTTCGTGAAGATTGCAGTAAAACGTCGTAGCAGTTGAGCTAGTTTGTTTTTCTGTTCATTGTTCAACTCTGGTGACAACATCGGTGAACAATCCATTTCGACGTTTGGTGTCTCTTGCTGTGCATCGATGTCATCTGACTTGCTAGAAATTACACATAAATGTCCCCCATCCAGTGGTTCGGCTTGGCCTATGCACATTCCTCTATTGATTACTCTGTTCGTGGACTGCAAGTTGGCAACCCAAATTTCACTTTTCCTGTTATGGTATAAGGATACCATGGATGGCACGGCGATGTTTCTCTCAAAGAGCAGCTGCTTATTACCATCAATGACTACGTTTAGGTCTCCTTGAACATGGTATCCTGATACTGCTACTTTTGTCACAGAATGGGGTTTAAGTGTGTAGTCTTTTGTGGCATACAATTTCCATGTGTCTGGTGTGGCAACGTCTTGGCAAATGTCTTCTACGTATAGTTCACTTTGACCACAGTCGATCACGGCTTGCGAAGCTTTTAAAAAGTCCCATCCAAGGATTATTTCGTGACTACAATGCGGCACAACAATAAATTCAAACGGCAGTTCTCGGCTGTTTATCCGAACACGCAGGATACATTTTCCGATCGGTCGGATGAAACTTCCATCAGCGACTTTCAGTACAAGGTTTTTGGTGTCAGAAAACAAAACCTTCTTCAACGACCGTCGATACTTATCGGAAATGATCGAAAATGAGGCTCCAGAATCGACTAGAGCACGTATAGGTTTCTTATCTATAATGACGTCCAGTTGATTTCCCGTCATCTTGGTGGCCGATGGAGGATTTCCGTTGCATGCGGCCTCACCTCCTAGGAAGGTCGCTCCGTTCAGTTTTCCTCATTTCTGCGGCTTGGCGACTGACTGGATCGACGATACGGTGACGGTGATCTGAAACGGCGTGTAGGGGATCGGCCTCTAGATGGACTGGGTGTGGAACGGCGGATGGTATTTGGTCGGCGGTATTCTTCTTCTTCAGCGTCAGTTTCGAAGTTCTGTTGGCGGCGTCGATAATTGTCAAATACAGCTTTCCGTTCTCTGCAATAGCGCACAACATGTCCTGGACGGCCACAGTGGAAACAAACTGGTCTATTGTCGGCAGTTCTCCAAATATCAGCTTTTCTTGACTGTACGGGCAACCTCTGAGCAGGGGCTCTGGTTCGTCTGGCCACAGCTGCATAAGATGGTCTTGGTCGAGGTTCGGTTGGTTTTGCTGAAACCGGTGCCAAAGCTTTTACGACTTCGTCTTGCACCAGGTCCTCTAACGACTGGGAATATGGTTCCGAAGGTGCTTTAAGTTCGGTAACCAACCGCTGAACTTCCTCCTGCACTATTCTGCGAATGAGGGACGTCAAATCTGTCTCGTCCTCCATGGATGCTACAGGTACGACGTTTGGTAGCCTCTCAAATCTCTGTCGTTTTACTCTCTTTTGCTTCATATCCTCTATATAGTTGCACCATTTTGTGAAATCAGCTATAGTGGTGATTTCTTTCATTAAAAGGGCCTGATAAATGTCTTCGGCAATACCTTTCATTAGGTGTGACACTTTTTCGCAGTCAGACATCGATGGATTAACCTCTAGGCAGAGACCTAATACGCTCTGAATATAGGACTGCGTACTCTCCCCTGGGCGCTGGGCTCTGTATTTAAGTTGTTCTTCGGCTTTCTTGGTGTGTTTTTGACGGTCACCAAAAAGTCCTAGTAATCCATTTTTAAACGCTTCCCAGGATTTCAAGTTGTCTTCGTTGTTTTCAAACCACTGCTTAGCAGTGCCATCTAGGAAGAAATATACATTGGCGAGACACACCATGTCATCCCACTTGTTGAAATGGGCAACTCGATCATACTCCTTTAGCCATTTAAGAGGGTCCTCTCCAGGCGTTCCGGAGAATGTCGATGGGCTCCTCAGTTGTTGGGGCGTAGGAACAGTCACTACTACGGGCTTGGCTTCTACCGACATTTATGTCCTTTTTCTGCTTTCTGGAGAGTAAAATCCAAATTCGGGAGATAATCCTCTCAATCGAAGGCTCCTCCGTAGGTTTTCGCTATCGTCCACGGTTGCAGGAATAAGTACCCGGCGCCTCCACCAAACTTGTCACGAAGATTGGAAATAACAAGGCTGTTAGGTTGAACAAGTAATCAGATTTATTCAAGCAAAGTAACTCTCAAGCGTACAGGACCGATAACTCGACCACAACTGGTGACACTTGACTTTATATACACTCTCAGAATGTTCGAGAAACATCCATATAGAACATTTAAAGAAAGATCTAGAATCAACTAGAAACTAGAGAAATAATAAATAACATTTTAAATTAAAATTCCAGTCTTTGGATAAAACTGACTTGGCTGGTATTCGAACCTGGGTCGTGAAGGTCTACAGTCTCGTGTCTTGCCAACCAAGCCACAGGAATTGATATCAGTAGTTCATTATGCGGCAATATTTTATGCTGATTGAAGTGCTTTTATGCAATCCTTTGGCCCTTTCAATGAAATATTATTGACACTAACATCTAAATAAATAAATAATTATAAAAAGAAACTTTTATAGCTTCAAACATGATCAAACCTGACCGAGTTATGGAATTTTAAGCTAATTAGCCTTCAGGAAACTCCAGGTGTTGATTGGCGTGTTTTCTTTAAGACAGCCAATGAAAAGGCGTAAATTCGCGCCTAATTTTTATATGATAGTAATATTCAAATTTCCATAACTCACCCAGTTTTAATTAGAGAATCTTTCTTTTTATTTAAAATGTTCTGAATGAGTGTTCTGAATAGTGAGTTTTAAGAATAAACACTATTCTGACAAGAATTCTAATCAAAATTTCACAAAAATATTTCTTAAATGCATCATATTTCTACTCTCCAAAGTATATCTGGGCTAAATTGGTAATTCTTACAGTCTAGCTTGTAGAGCGCCAACACACGCTCACAAACAAATTCATCTTTATTATAAGTAGAGAAAAACTGTTGTAAAAACAAAAAACAATCACTTCGAAAGTTTTCAATGTAAATAAAACAATGAAATTGATAATTTTTACCTGAAAAAGTTTGGCGAGGTCTTAAATCGTCTCGCATCTTCTTTAAAATTCAATATTTGTTAATTTCATTTAGATAAAACTCATTAATATCATCCATTTTTATTACTATCTCTTTATTATTAATTAATATAATTATTTATGAATTATTAAAATCGCTTTCCATTGACGAAATTCTACATTTTAGTTATCATTAGTATAAAGTTTGAAATATTAAAAAAAAAATAAGTTTAATGAAATTAATTCAAAGCTTTATGTTTAGAATTTTTAATATAATAATTGTTATTTTAATCCACATATTTTCAATTAATAAGTGGATTTTTTTTGTCGTATTGTAGATGTTGCTATATAAATATCTTTTGCTTTTTTATTTGTTTTGTTTTGTTTTCTTTATGTTTTTAAGGTGAAAATCGTTTGTTGAAATTTTAATCTGTGCCATACTATTCATAAACTTTTATTTCCTTTCTAATTATTTTGAATCGTCTGATTCTTTTTTTTATTTTGTGAATTAACTTGGAGACGGATTTTGGCATCAATAAAAATTTTTGAAATGAAACAGTAGAATGAGGAATAAAGGTCGGATTTTCTCTGTAATGAAATTGTTGTCGACAATTTATTGTACTAGTTTTTACGAATACATCGATATTAACGAAAGGTATAGCAATTTAAAAGTACAATTTTTTTTATTTGCAATCAATAATTCTACTTGACAATCTATTCTATTTCATTAAATATATTTTCAAGAAAATTCTGCCTTTCAGCAAAATTGCACCTTATTATTATCAATTGTCTTCCTTCCACAACGGCAAAAGGTAATTTCATTTTCGAAATACGGAAATTGCATTTTGTGATAAAACAGTTTCTTTTCTTCCTTAATTCTTTTCCCCTCTATTCTTTCTTATTTAAGATTCTTGGAAATAGTTCCGAGATAAATATTATGTTTTACTTTCGTTCTCTAATTTTTAAAAGCAAATTTTCCAAGTAAAAAGAATTCTGTTCACTTTCAAAGGAAATATCATAAAATGGAGAAGCATTAATGTCTTTAAAAAATGGATGTCTTTTACTTATTGGCTTGTTTTTATTTATTTGTTCTTTAAATAATGATCTCTTATTTTCTGGCTCTTTCTTTATACGTCATTTTCAATTTTTCTTTTCGAATAAAAGAACAAATAACATTGTCTTGTTTAATATTTTTTTAAAAATGATTAACTTAAAAGAATATTTGGAAATGCATGTTTCTTTTAAAATTACCTATTCAAATTTTTATTTTCAAAATGAGAGTCACAAAGTATTCTAAAGCATTTTATTATCTTTACAATATGCATCCAATTCAGGTTATTGTATCCACTAGTTACATAGCGTTTATTTTGTTCGATATTTCATTTCTGATTAAAAAATGAACAATGAAGCCAAAGCTTCTTTTATTCGTTTTATATGAAGTTTATTATTTAACATTCTTTACTGTTTCTACTGAACAAAAATTCTTTTGTCATAATATTTTCTCTATCAGCTTCTAATTCTAAATAAACGATAATAAAAATCAATTAAAAACGGGAAGATTATTCTGAATTTCTTCTGGGTATCTTAAATTATAGCGTTCACATACGTCGAATGATAGCCAGTCAAACCTTTGACATGTTTTAGTGCATATACAAAGGTATACAAATCTGGTTCTAATACCGATTTTCATCCATCTAGCATCGTTCTATTTTTTCAATTATCGTACTCACCATACAAATGGACTTTTCATTTATAGATTTCATTCAAAATTTGATATGTATCAGCAGTTTTGATTTAAAAACTGTACACTGAATTTCATTCTTGCGAAGAATAATAAGAACAAAAATAAAAAATAATAATTAAAAAAAGCAAATAACAAAGAAAAGAACTTTTTGGAGACTGTCTTTATGACGCCGACTATAGGGCTTATACTACAATATAGAGCTTTGATTATCCGAACACAGCTCATCTGGTAATACTGTAATAACTTCCGCAAACATTTTGCAAATAAAGATATAACAATGCAAATAAACAAAGGACATAATGCAAAGAATGGAGCTAAATTGTACGTGACAATGCAGATTTATAGGACAAAAATGACAAAAACAAAAATAAAGCGTGAATAAGTTTTAATAACAAATAAATATATAAAAATATCAAACAATAAACAATTAAAATAATAATTATGGAAAAGTAAAATGAACTGCATATATATATATATATATATATATATATATATATATATATATAATCCGTTTATATTATTATATTAAAACATTTATTTTTCATTATTATTCTTTCCTTTTATATAGTTATTTGTTCGAATTTTATATATATTTGAAATATAACCCCTTTTTTTATTTTAACGAAAAAATTTTTGAATACGAATTTAATTAAGAAATTTCAGCGAATATAAATATTAAGTGAAAAAAATCGAAAATAATAAATGTTATTTTTTCTGAAGGTTTAACGAATGGCGATACAGTTATTTGAAATTTAGATAGTAACAAAATTTGTTATGAAAAAAAAAAATTAAGTATTAGGTAAAAAAGTTGAATATAACATATATGATCAGTTTAGAATAATTAGATTTAAAAAATATAAGGCGCTTCAATAAATTCTTTAACTTTTTTTAAACAGAAACGTGTCATGAATTTTTTCAGCAGTGTACCTTTCGAACTGTTTATCTATATCTATATTTCACCGTTGGCGGCATAAATAATTGGCAAATTTATAATAACAATGGAGAGAGGAAGCCTTGAACTGAGGCCGAACCACGAACATAAATATTGCAGGACCTCTTATGTTGCGTAAAATAATGCAGCCAAGCGAAACCGGATGCGGAAATGAAGGTAAGGACATGTCAGGTGTCGGAAAGTTAGTTTTTTCGAGTTAACTTTAACCGTAATTTACTGCATACTAGAACCAAGGGCGTTGTGTCTAAGTGATTAATTGCCCATGTCCAAACCCTAAGAAAGAGAATGTCTGTTCCATCCTTTCTAAAGTTATGGAATACAGTCAAATCTCGTTTCGGTTTTTTTTGTGTGTGTGTGTGTGTGTGTGTGTGTACGATTTTTTCCGCATGAATTAATGCAAATTTAACAATCCATTTCTGGACCCCTGTGATTATTTCATTATACTTAGTGTGTAAGAACACAAAATCAGAGAAAACTTCTATTAAAAACGAAAAAAAAAAAAAAAAATGAGCAGGCCAAAATAAAATTTATGTGGGTTAACAGGAGAGAAGGGAGTTGTCATCATAGGTTAGAGACGTAGTAAAAAGTTATTTTTAAAAAGGAATTCTTAATTTTTTAAAATTTATTTTTGGTTTGTATGTGTGTGCGTATGTTTTGGACTCCATTCAATACAATTTTATTACTTCATCACTCTCTTCAAGCCCATTAGTTTTTATATCACTGAAAGGCTATCTAATGCCATTGATTTTTATTTTCACAATTTTACATATTTATGTTTATTTATAAAAACAAATATTTGAAAAAGCTATCATAAACCTGCAAAATTTTGTTCTTTATTTGATTTTATTTGTTTATTACTTTTTTTTACAAATTGATATATTTATTGTAATGTCTTTATTTGCAAAAATTCGATTTTTCATTTTTTTTTCTTATACATTTGATGTTTCTTTAATGGGTTAGTTTGTGTAGTTTGATTATATTAATGACACGTTTTGAAGCAACACTAGATTAATTAAGGGTAGACCTCATAATTTCGAATAGCGGACAGATGACAAGAATTGTATCTAATTTCGTAAGTGGGATTGAAATAAATTCAGACATAAAGTTTGAACTAAAAAACTAACAACAATGATAAAAAAAAATTAAAGATTAAATGATAATTTTATTTTATTAGAAATTCATTGTCTTTACTATAAAAATAACTTAGAAAAATATTCTAAGCAATTTACAAGATCCCACGAAAATACAGAAAGAGGGGGGGGGGAGAGAAATTATTTTAGGAAAAAAATTGATTTCAAATGGAAAAAAAAAAAAAAAAGAGGAATTTGTGTAACATGAACCAGTGAAAAATTTATTTCTGAAATGTGGTTTCTAAGAACAAACGTACTTATTGGTATATGCTCTAAGTTACGTAATTTTATCGCATTAGCTTTATTATAGCAATTATACTTCTACATTTTTTTTTTTGTGTGTGTGTGTGTGTATTGATTTCTTTTCACTCGAAAACTCTTTTTCTGGGATTTCCCTACTCTTTGAAATATACTTTCTTAGAAGTAACACCATTTCATGTTCAGAAGGCTGCATTAACAGCTATTGACTTCTGAAGGCACTGGGAAAGTTAAAAGAGGGGGGGGGTGAACGACGATGCTCATGTAACGCTGTTATTGAGAAACCCATCAGATTTCCATTAGCGGCGTGAAATGACTTCATATACTGGACCTTCGGCACTTACTCGCCCATCCAAAATGAAAGTTGATTTTCACTTTCCTTACAAATAACCTGCGCATGAGAAAGGCAGTGAAAGACCATTAAAAGAGCAAAAAACATGTGTATTCAAGCGAAGTAACACATTCGCAATCATGAACATTTAGTAACTGCAGTACGTGTAAAGCATTTAATTTTCTGGGTTTAATTTACTTTGCTTAGAAATGCTGATATTAAAAACAACATCAATAATTCTTGTAACATGTTGTCAGTTTTATTTATAAACTGCAATTTTTTTTAAAAAATCGGATAAACTTTTAAATATTTTTAATTGAATCATTATTTTATTAGATTAATTAATATTCAGAATGAAGTGTAATCCTATCGTTATACTACTGGATGCAGTTGAAATCAATATACATTATCGAAATCACTGAACTGCTAAGTATTGGAGTTAACAGTTGGAAATCCTGTGTTCTTGAATGGAATCTTTGATTTGACAAATGAAAAATAATACTGAAATTTTTATTCATAAAGAAAATGTTATTTTAAAGGCCTGCAAACTTGATGGAATGAACGAGCAGAAGATGATTAACCATGATTTACACTTTCAGTAACAGTAAAAAAAGTGTAGATTATTGCTCTGAAAGTTTAAAATTTTTTGTATTATTGTAAGATACGAAATAAACGCTTTAATTAGGAAATAGTTTATAATAAAGTTGATAAAGAGAAAAAATAATCTAAATTTCTGGAATTTTTGGAAATTTTTATTATTATTATTTTATAAAAAGTTTGTGGAACTTGGGGAAAGTTGGAACAAAATAGCAAATAACAAGATAAATTATTTGGAAAATGATATTTTTCATTAACATTTCAATTATAATACTTATTAATAACTTCCATACGATCCATTAAAGCTCCAAACAGTTTAAAAGCGTCTAATTTACTTTGAAAAAATGCACCTCCGATCATTTAATGCGTTGCAAACAATGTGTTCCAAATAAAATGCTGTACAAATTTTTTCTTTTCAGCATTCGTACATGGGAAAAAATGTCTTTTTCTCCCGATATCCGGTCATTCTTTCATACTGTACTGCCATCAAAAACTGAAATGAAACATTTTACGATGAATTCCATCCATATCTAAACCGAATAATTCTGCAAAATCTACCTGCTTGCTACTCTTCTTTCCATTTAACTTCAAGGGTGACAAACTTCCATCATTCAGTTCGCCGTGTCTTTTGTAACAATGGCCTTTGTTGAGTGTTCTAATGGATTGATTTCCGGCCTCCAAAATATAGGATTTTTTTTTCACTCTCTCTCTCTTTTTTTTCTACTAGAAAGCCCTGAGGCTTATGTGACTAGATAGAACTTCAGAATGAGTATGGAAGCGGAGGGTCCGAAATTTTCTCCTATCATTATCAGGCACTTCATGTTCAAGTGCATGTAAAAGAAGCTCCATTTTTTTTTTTTTTTTTTTGATCGATCTGCAAGTAATAGTGCATGGTGCTTGAAAATACGGACATGTAATATCTGAACATATTCCAGAAATGTTCTGTCTGAAGTGCAGTGAAGTATCTCGCGGAAAAGCAATATGGAGTTAGGAACTTTTTTTGATGAGTCTGGTTTCCTTGGAAATATCTTTTCCCCGAAAGATGGGATTGCTTCTATTGATTTCTAAATTTCCTCGAAAAAGAACAATTCTGACATTTTTTTTTAACAAATTGAGTTTTCTTTTTCTTTTTTTTCCAATGTCCATAAATCGTTAAGAGGTGGATTTACTATCAGAAAATATTTTTATTTATTTATTTATCTTTGGAAGATTCTATATGGGATTGAGTATATGTATTACATCCAGAATTTTCTGAGGTATCCATCCTTAATTTTAACTTTTTCTAAAATATCGATATAAACTTGGTGGTACTTGAAAGAAGATAGTCGAAATTTCAAAGCACATGGAATGGAAATCTATTCATTAAGTCTCAAAATGTAAGGGAAAGGATTTTCCCCCCATTTTTTTATTTTTATAAAACGTCTTTGAATAAATCCAGAAAAGAGGGAAACATAATATAAAAAAAGTAAACCAATAGATTGCTAAACAATTTTTGTTAGTTAATTACATCAGAAATATATTTACAAATTTGATCGAAATTCTTAAATATTAATGTATTGTTATTTATCTTTTCCAATTTATTTTGAGCCATAGTGCAATGCTTGCATTTACTATGCTTTTGCAGTATATGTATTACATTCTTTATTTTATATATTTGATCTCTGTTTCTTGAAGATCTTAACTCTAACATTTACGAATATGACTTAAATATATTGCGTTCCAAATTTATTTTAATTTAAAAGAACAACAAATAGCATTAATTTTGTTGTAATTGGTGCCTTATTATTTGGCAAACCTATAGAGTGCCATTAAATTTTTATTGGTTAATTATATCAGAAATTTATTTGCAAATTTAATCTTAGTTCATAAATATCAGTTTATTGTTATTTATCTTTTCCAATTTATTTTGTTCCGTAGTACAATGATTGCATTTGCTTTTACAGTGTATATATTACATTCGTTATTTTATAGTATTTGATTTCTATTTTCTGATTTATGATGAGATCTCAACTCTAGCGTTTACGAATATGACCTAAATATATTGTGTTCCCAATTTATTTTAATTTATAAGAACAACAAATAGCATTAGTTTTGTTGTAATTGGCGCCTTATTCCATTTATTCTAACCTTAAAGCCTGTTTACAGTGCTTTACGCAACAACTTCTAACGAAATCTTTGTTTTAAAGAGCATATTATTTTTGCAATTGGCTATACAATAGTTTTTAATGATGATAGTTCATCTGTCACCTATCAGTAAAACGTGATGAAACATGACCTAGATAGACCTACCTGTTAACTAGATTGTCATTATCAGAAAGCGTGCAAATTAATCATTAAGTTGCGTGATCAAAGTTATGTACCTAATATAAAATGCAGTTATGACCTGTAATTATGTTATTGTTGACGTGAATTAAATTTCCGGAGAGTTTTAAATTAGAAAGTGCTTATTAAATTTATTATGTTGAATTTTTCGCTTTTTTAATCAAATAATCTATTAAAATGTTAAATTTAATTTTGTTTAATAATCTCTTTATATTGAAAATATTTCTAGACATGAAAATAAAAATAGACTTTTATATCGATTGACCTTTAATGTAAAGATCTTGTTAAATTCAAACAATTGGACTTAAAAAAAAAATGCAATTTGGACGATTTGTTATACGATACTTATACTTCGGATATATAAAAATATGCCGCTAAAATGATAGTGTATTGATCATTTGATAATGTATTGACAAAAATTTACTGTTTCTCAGTGAGTTTGAAAAAATATTATATGCCTTTATTCGAATGCTATGGGAATGTTCAAATTATGCTATAATATCTTCTGAATATTAAAATGTATTCATATGTCATTGGAAGCTATATAGTCCCCCCCCCCTCCCCATTTATTTATATAAAATGTACTTAAACTTAGTTCATGCCTTCTATGATCAAGTGTCTTGAATTTCAGTTAAGTCATACACTTTATTAAAATAAAATAAAGAACTGTTATTTAAAATAGCTATATTTTTCTATTGAAAAGTTTCCTAAAGAAATAAAGAATCTTTTTGAATTTATACATTTAAATATTGATACTTTAACAAATTTTTATATTCAATTTAAAAATAAAATGTAGTTTGTAACTATTAATTTTTTTTAATTAACGATTCGATGAATAATAATAGTAATAATTTTTATTGAAGAAAGTATAATTGGAGGAGTGCATTTTCCAGCGTATGCATTTATGACTTTCTGTCAAGCAAATGCGATCAACGTATTTCTCGTCAATTTTGTCATAAATTTAAAACACTTAAACGCTTCTCAATTTAACTTTTAATACTTATTCCTAACTCATTAATTATTGCGAGCGTTAATAGATTCGAAATCAAAACGGCCAAAAAAATAGTTCGTCTACGAGAATTTTTGTGTCGTCGTGAATTTTAATTCCTGAAAGTTGGTAGACACCTTAATAAATGTAAAGAGTTTAGCTCATTAAATTTCGTCTATTGAAAAAATATCGTCCATACACCAACAGGTATAGCCTCAATTTCCTTCAAAACTAAGTTGCCAATTTCCATAGTAGCGAGTTTCTAATCAGTTTAGTGATCTGAAATTCCTTCTTTACATTTATTTCCCAATTCTTTTTAATGACACTGAAAAATATATATTTGAATGAATATTAACCACTTTCAATTCAATCTCTATCTCTACAGCGATCTAATTGTACATCATTATTAAGGACCTGTTTTTGTAAGATTCTATTAAAGATTCCAAATGCAGCAATCTTTTCCGTCCTACACACTACTTAGATATAATCTTATTTAATTTTATTATTTATTTTCCTCTTTTGTGTTGAAATCTGTGAATAGTTAATGATGTCATATAATTTGAAAGAAAAAAAAGAACGCGCCTACATGCGAATTTTTTTTCCCTGTAATATTGCTGAATATTCTCTTTTTGATTTATAAGCATTAATTTAGTCTGCACGATTAATGATTGCCTGTTATTCTCTATAGCATTCTTATTTTATGTTTGCTCTTAATGCAACAGAATTACATAAATGTTTCTTTAGTATAAAATGTGAATACAGACTTCTCAAACAATGCCATCTGCTTAAAAAACTTATATTTAGGTCCTGAATATATTATTTAGAAATGTAAAATACTATCACTTCCTTAATTTTTAATCAACATTATTATTATTATTATTTTTAAAGATTTACCTTCATCTTTGTAACTGCATCTTCGTTATATCTATTAAAACAGCAATCCTTATTCTTTGGTTTTGAAAAACAATTTTTCTAATAGCTATTTATAAGGAATTTTGGACCTTTAACTAGAATTCAAACATCTTTTGTATTATTTACATGTGCGCGCTTTTTATAGTTGTTGTGCTTTTTTTGCTTAGTTATAGCATTTATTATGTAAATGATATAATTTTTTTACATTTATTTTATTAAAAAGATATCGATTGACCTATTTAACCAGCCAAAAATTCTTTGCACTAAATCTCTAAGATTTTTTTTCCACTTATGCAACTCGACCTCAGGTGGAATTGTTCTGCATATTATTAGGATATATAAAAATATTCTAAGCGCCTTCTTTCTTTACATTTTTTGGTATTTATAAGAAAAAGCAATCATGATGTTAATCATTATAAAATATTTCTTAGATATTATGCTTATAGTTAGAACGATTTATGGATAGTTATTCTAGTCACTAAGAAATTAAGAGTGAGAAAAATTCGTGAATTTTTAATTTAAATACAATACTCCGTGTTAATCTGAAGTAGCGAAAACCATATCCCATTTCTGAAAATATCACCTTCGATTTCAATTCCTTCAGGATTCCTCCGAAAAATCCACAGTGGCTTACAGGATAGGCGCGAAAGAAAGAAAAAAATGTTATTAAGAACCCCGCCTAGCTGTGGTTCAGAAGGTTAAGGGCCCCGAGGTTCTCCCATTCGCGCTCTCATGACCTTTCGAAATGGATGATAACCTGAAGCAAGATTCAAATGAAACAAGGTGGGGCATAGGATCGGACCGAACGACCCTAAGAAACGAGGCAGCATCTTCAAATTATATAGCCCTGGGTATCCTGAGGATACTTGGTTGCTTTCGGTACAGAACGCCTCCCCATAGTTTCCTCGGCAGAGACGGATATGTCTGTACACCTTGCACTTCGCTTAACTGTTGCTTCGACGACCTTTTTTGTTGGAGGTCAAGGTGGTCAGTTCTTAACTGCGCTGCGCAATACAAGGGGATGTCCTGAATTGAACGCTAAGGGTTTTAGGTTTCAACCTTCTGGAATTTATAAGATGTATCAATGAAATCAGTGAATTTAAAATTACAAATTTGCTTACAAGGACATAAAACCGATATAATATAAAAATGTAAGATGTGTAATTTGCGATGAATGCTTTTCATACTGAGCGTGTTATGACATATAATACCCATTTACTTGAAAATGAGACTTAAAATTGAATAGTTAATGGATCCACATTTTTATCTATATTTTTATAAGTAAAATTGCATTCAATATCTTTGACGCGTGGATTTATTGTCTAAAATTGAGTATAAATGAGCGAATCTTTCCTACTATCATGACGAGGGCTTACTGAGTGTAAACAATTTCACTAAAGATCCAGTCATTTCATATAATATTCAAAATTTTCTGTAAAAGATAGGAATTCATTGTCTTGGAGTTTTTATTTTGTTTTTAACTAATTCCGAAACAATAAATTATAGTAAAATAAAGGTTGCTATTTTCATTTTTTAAAAAATTTCTCATTCATTTTTTTCTTAACTATTTAAATTTCTTAACTATTTTCATTTAAAAAAATTTGCTATTTATAAAAAAATTAATTTTTTATAAAAAAAACAAAAGGAATACAATAATTGTCAAAAATTTCAACCTTTTGATAATATTTCACTAAATTTTATACGTTTCCTCTTGCAAGAGAAAAAAAAAATAATTAAAACTAAAAGTGACGGGCCTTTTCTCGCTCTCAAATTAAAGCAAAAACAGATTTAGTCTATAACTAAATTTGTTTTAAGCTTATATTTAATAATAAACAAATAAATAAATAAAACAATATATTTTCTTTGAATTATTCTCAAGATTCCTTAACAAAACGAAATTTTGGTACAACCCCACTTAAGCAAAGCAGTTGGTGAAATTTTATTTTACAGCAAGGTGTATTGCCTGAGGGCTTATTCTGCTCTTCCCTCCCTTCATCTCGCCTGTATTGCTCACGGCTTTTCCGTTTCTCGCATTCTTTTTGGTGCCCCACCCCTTCAGAGAAGGACTGCGGGAAATTGTTTAATTGGATGGGTTTTATTATCTCCCCCTCCCCTCCCCCTCTCCTGGCTACCCTAGGTTAATTCCGCGGTTTCTCCTAGCTGCCTTCGCTGAAAACAATAAAACACGGAGGTAAATAACTTCGATTCCGGTGTTGTGTTCGTTGAGTGTGGTTAGTGGTGAAGAAATATTTAGCTTCTGAAAAAATAAGCGAATTTAATTTGCCAGTTATTGAATTTTTAGAAGAAATGGGTTTGCTATTTGAAAAATGGTAATGCTAAGAGATTTTTTTTTAAAATTTTATAATTAAAAATGTTTTAAATGTTCGAACTCCTAAATTTAACCTGCATATTTCAAAATATCGACTTCATATGTTTTCTTTGACGTCTTTAAGAATAATAGATTTTTTTTTTTTTTTTTTTTTTTGCTTTTGGATTTGACACTTTATATTTTCTCTGACTTCCTTGTAGTTGAAGTCCTAAGCATTTATTGCTAAATCGGAGAAGAAAAAGAAGTCCGAGGATATAATTGCAATTCATTTATACAAGTCTTTTAATATTTTTTTAACTGCCAGCACTGGAAAGATAAATAATTTTGTTCCTAGAAAGTATGCACGTTGGAATTTCTTAGAGCGAAATATTTTTTGACTATCATCCTGTCTTTAATCGTAACTATAGAATCTTTCTTGAAAATTTATTACAGACTATTATCGTAAATATTGTTTTGAACAGTCCATGTCGTAAGTTTGAAATGCGATCAAGCTAAATCAGAGAGTATTAAGATGAGGAGTTTTAAAAGATTCTTGAAATTGGTATTTCACATATGAATGCTTTTGTTGTTCTAAATTTACATTGGATACATTTGTTGATAAATAAGTGTTGGGGGGGGGGGGAGGAGATTAAGAGATCCGAATTTCCGAAGCATAGTAGTATGATACTTTTTGGATTTGATTGGTCTTTTTTTTTTTTTTTTTTGCTTTACTTTTTAAAAAAAGTTTATTAATTACTGCACCAATAACGTACACCATACATACACACAAAAAAATGTATTTAATATAATCATAACTCAAGGATACATAAAAACTAAGTGAATTTATTAAAAGTAAAGATTATGTTAATTTGAAATTTAAAATAAATTATTTAAAAATTGCAAATTATTTAAATAAATTAAAAAATCTATTAAAATTAAATGAATCATAAAAAAAGAAAGTTTGTATTGTTAAAAATTCAAACGGTTAATTTTTAAAAAAAATTTTGATGTAAAAACGGTTTGTATGCAATAATATTCACCAAAGTTAATAAGAGAATATTAAAATTTCAATTTAACTTAAACTATTCTTATTGTCCAATAATTAACTATACAGCAAAATTGGTATATCTGTGTCAAACTGTCAGCACTGCCCAGCAAATGAATTTGAATATGAAATAAATAAATAAATAATATTCCAAACTTTAAAAAAATATAGATTTTAATTTTAATAAATTCGGACATATAGTTCTTGTAAATCAAATGAACGCGTTAAATTAAATTTTCCTGGAAATATCGAGAAGAAAAATCTTGGTAGCCTCTTGACATTTGCCTACTCTGTTAATATGATAATCTATAAGAGTGTTTGGGATGTTTTTCTTCATTATGTATGTCGCAATTTACAAATAAAAAACATTATTATGCTGTTACAATTTGTTGCTGCTGTGAATGTGAAACAACTAGCCCTGTCAATATTACTTGTCTTGGGAAAAATTCAATTTTCAAACGTATTTGTTTCTCAGTGTAAGTGATTATCACTAAAAGAAAAGTTATTGTTACAACTAGTGACTGAAAAAATAATAAAAATCAGTTTTGTTTTTGAAGAGGACTAGTTTCACGTTTTAAGTTAACAGTGTTAGTGGAATCAAATTTGTTAAATAATACTTAGTGATTTCCAAAGACATTTTATTTCTAATGCGACAGAAGGAGAGAAGGAAACATTGGTCTGACATTTGATTTTATTTAAGTAACTCAATCATTTATATTTATTATAAACGTGTCAATAACATGATTTTCTATATTGAAGGAAAACTAAACGTGAAATTATATAATCTTCGATTATTTGCATCGTTGTCGGTGAGGTAGAAGGGAAAACTTGCGAAAAAAACGAAATGAGTCACCATAAAAATAAATTTTACTAAGAATGCGATTTAAAAAACGGGTAAGAAAATAACAGGGTGAATTTCATTAATCAAACGCATTATTTTTACGAGTTTTCTTTGCAGTTGCTAACTATTTCCAGCGAAAGGTTTGTTGCCTTTTCTTTTCCTTTTTTACTAATTAAAACTCTTGTCTTAGTCAATATGTTCAAAAAGTATAAAGTGTAGCTTCTATTTTTAATACTTTGTTACAATTTAAATTTTTTAAATAAATGTAACATTTTTTTATCATTTTTTTTCATCACTTTAAGTGACGAATTTAAGCAACACTTCAAGTCCGAATACGAGTTTTAGTTCTTCGAGAGGGTCTTTTAATATCTTACCATCTAAGAGCTCGCAGGTTCGTTGGATTTGACTTTCAGATATCCGTTAATTTGTTTGGAACCACACCTAGCCTCTTTTCTTCAGTTCCTTCAAAGTCAACGACGACCTCTAAAGTTATTTTGATGAAATCTCGACCGCTCGAGCTTTTAAGGTTTAGATCTTCTCAAATGGCGCAACCTCAGTGCTGCTGAGGCCAGGGTAACAAACTCCAAAAAAGAAATCTTAGGAGATAATCTAGTTTCGCGTTAGGCTATACGTCAAAACTGTTCGCCTTTCAGATCCTTCACCAAGATGTCGCCCTCTGCAAGCATTTTAAACGTTTCGCATTTACATACAATGATCTCAGAAAGAAGACGGCTCCCCTCAAAGGTTAATTTATCATTTTCAACCAGCAGGGTGTTTGAATACAAAAGAAGAATATATTTCATTATCGTTATTAGATGAGTGGTGACATAATGTGTAATTTAATAAAAATGCTTTTGAAAAATAGAGGAACAGAATATTTATGAGTAAAAAATGCGATCATGCTCTCTTCTTGAAGTAATTAACAATGAGCTTTTATGAATAAGTTATCGAGTGCAATCTGAAAGATGACACTAGTTTTCTTTTGATTTTTTTAAAAAATATATTGTTGGCTATCAAGCCATCATTGAATCGCTTAACACGTGGCTAGGTTTACGCAAATGTGACAAAACCCAATTTTTTCTTCTATATTGATAACTAAAATATTTATTAAAAAAAATCCATCTTGATAAAAGTATTTCCGAAAAATTCAATCAAGAATAGGAATTTAAAGAAGGATGAGGTATTTTTGCTGATGGATTTCGCATTTTTCAGCTATTATCGGATGTCAAGAGCAATACCTAAACTGCTTCTCATTTCAAAAAAAAAAAAAGTTTTACAAATTACTCTCGTATTAAAAAGCATGCAAAATTATGTAAATTTTCTGCATTAATAGTACCTGTAATTACATTTAATTATATCATTTTTAAAGGATTGGTTTTGATTAAAAATTTTAATCTCAAAAATTTATTACACAAAAAATTTTTTATACAGATGACCTTTCCAACATTCTTTAAAATTGAACATATTTTTGATTAAGACCAATCTATCAATCAGACCAAAGATATATCTTTTCTCCTGCTATTGAAAAATATTATATTTAATGTGCATTCTAATAGGTTTCATTATTTTTATATCTTAAAGCCACTAAATTAAATTTTTCACCTTTAAAACTAATTTTCAATCCTCATGCTCAGGTAAAGTTCCATGTATTGCAAACAGTTGAACTATCAGATATCGAATCCCATTTGCAAACTACGTATTTAGTTCTTAAATTTCATTAAATAGCGAAGAAGAATATGTTATTATTATATTGTACGTTATTGTTGTAATGTTAATATATTGTTTCATTACTAAACTAAAGAATTATGCCTTTAGGAACGATTTCTTTTTTTAAATATTAATAATAATTTCTGTTTATATGCTTGTTTGTTTTGTAAAATATCTTAGAAATTTTTTAAATTTAAACTGACCCCAAAAAAGAGAAGAAAAAAATCCGCCTGTTTTGTTTTTTAATATTTAAGAATAATGCTTTTATTTTCTTAAATACAAATTATATTTTTTTTTGTGTGTGTTTGTGTAATTGCTGTTTTCAATGAATCCACTTATGATACGATTTCACTGGAAATAATTTGCCGTATTTTCAGAGTAACTTGAAATAAGCTGACATGCAATATTTTCTTGAACTGACATCTGCTTCTTAGAAAGTAATTATGATAGCCATTGAATGTTGAACTCCGCATAAGTCAAACTTTTTTTTTCTTGTTTCTCGTTTTCAAGAACAGTATATGAACAATCAAAAGGCACGAGCCGTCATACCTCTGCTCAGATCTTATCGCATAAGTTTAACATTTTGAATGCATAGAATACACGCGTCACATCAAATTATCTATCAGAAATCCTAATCCTTTGTATTTGATTTCGAAGGCTCTTCCTATCACATTGCCGCAATATTTTAAAGAACGGAAGGTGTATTCTTGTTTTGTTTTGTATTTCCTTTCACATATACTTTCTTCGGAGAGATTAAAAAGTGACATTCCTAGGGTGTAATATATTTACTTCGTTCTTGTAAAGGTTTATTAAAAAAATAATAAAGGAAATCCGAACTTCTAATCGTAAATTAATAGACGTTGTATAATAATGTTTTTGGCTTAATTCATTTGTTTTCGCCTAGCTTGATTGCTTCTACCGTTGCATTTTAGTCGTAATGACTTTTTAATCAATCAGTTTACAGAAAGGGTGCCAATCTAAAAACATTATCATGTAAATGAAATAAGTGAATATTTTGCTTTGAAATTGTTGTCCGAAGAGAGCATTATTGTTTTTATCATTTGCTTAACTATGCTGAAAACACGTGACTGAAAAGTATAGGTTTGAATTTCATCACAAAAATAAAAAGCATTTTGTAAACGGCATTTGAAATTAAATTTTTAAAATTTGTTTTAAAAAATTGTACTGTGTATAAATTTAAATTGATAAGTTAATTTTTAAATTTCAAAATGATTAAAAATGGTTTTGGTGCTCTGAAATCAACATGGACAAATATTAAAATTTTGAAAAACGCTTTCATTGTAACCAAGTAGCAAATATGTGTCAAATATCCAATGCTCAGCTCTCTTGAACATTTTGATCGATTTTTGCATTTTTTATCGCACGGTTTACAAAAAGTATGCTATCCTAATAGCACCTGTGCTAAAAATTGGAGATATTATTTCTTTGACTACTTCCTATCTCATGTATTCCTATATAAAGGAGCTTTTTATGACAAGCAAATAATTATCTAGGTTATGCTTCAAAAGGATATCGAAGCATAATAATATTTTTGTTGATTTTATTTAAAATATCTACTGCCTAAAACATTTTTATAAGGGCAACGAGAATATATTCAATAATAAATGCTTATCTAAAAAAACATATTCAAAACAAAAGGTTATGATGTTTCCCTTGGATGTGAATAGCATTCTAGTAAATAAATATAATAATTTTAAAATATTTATTCACCGTGCATTTTTTTAAAGTTGGAAATTGAATTGATTTACGTTTGTAAATAACAGAATTTCTTAATGGAAGATAACAGAAATTCTTACTCTATTAAGAATAGGTCACGTTCAACTCATGCTTAGTCATTTGTTGTTGGAAAAAACAGCCCCTCAATGTATACAGTATGCCAATGCCCAATGTCAATTCAACACGTTCTAATTGATTGCCCACAATTTATTTCACAAAGTTAGTCATATCCGTCTTTTTACTTTTTTAAATATGATTGGATTTTATTATTTGATTCAATTAAAAATAATTCCGTGTTATAGGTTTTCTTACAGTTTTTTACCGGAATACCATAAAAGTTGACACTTTATGACAATTGACAAGATTTTATCTAAAATTTTAATTCATAAAATATGTTTAGTGCAGTAGAATCAAGAATGGTTTCTGCGCCACTAATCCCCTAGAAACTAAATCAAATAGGATTGTATTATCAGAACTTAGTTATCAATTAATCGATTGCTTTGGTTAAATTTTGCTTTCATACGAGTGGTGAATTCGAAAAAAAAAAAAAAAAATGTTTTCAGAATTCCATTAAATTTGTAGTAATGAATTATCAATCCATAAAAACGAGAAAATCATAAAAATAAAATTTAAAAAAATCTACTTTTTAGTAAGCTTATGAAATATGCTTTAAAAATTTTGTATAGTATTTTTTATATTTTTAAAGGGATTCGAAATGTAGTACAGATTGAACTTTTAGTGTTGGGAATGATGACTCAATTACTGATCTAAATACGAAAGAGGCGTAGGGTGCCGTTCTTAGAGAGCGGTTAAATGAATATAAAATCTAGTTGCGTTTATTTCTCGTTTTTAAAACGAAATATGACAAGGAGGGGTGGGGGGGGGCTTTTCTCCATTACTATGGATAATAAAAGTGCCTGATTATAAAAGCAACATACTGAATTTTATCCATAAAGATTGCCCTGTTTTAGAGAAATATCTACACTCAAATGTAAATCCAAAACACATTATCAATAAAAGATTGCAATTTTTTTCCCCCTATTACAACACTTTTGCTATGGATTTTTCGTAAATAAGAAAATAAAAAGGGACATTCTTTTGGAGGAAATAAATTTCATTCTTTGTAAAGAAAAAAAATGAATATTTTTAAAAAAAGGATGTACACGTATTGTTTCCTTCTTTTGCCAAAGTATTCATTTGTTTCGAAAGATCTGATTAAACGTTTCAATCGCTTCCTTCCATGTATAGATTCCTTAAAGATTTTTATCCATATAACTTTATTTCCTCCTTTTTTAACTTATCTTCTTTCACTACTTTTTTTATAGAGAAAATGCGGAACCGAAAGATACGGTCATCTTCGAACGCATTTGAATTATCTTCATCGAAAATCGGGATGTACTTAATTTGCATGTTATCCGCTCGTGCTGGAGTGGGGAAAACTTCTTTTGTTCTGGAGAGGAAAAAAACCTATGTTTATTTATTTATTTATGCTCTTTTGCGCTGAACTTGGACCCAACCCAAATACGGACTTTCATGATCGATGTGCAAGATATGTTTTGGATTTAATCTTGCTGAAATTTTAAGAAGGATAGTGAATAAAAGGTGTAATTTCTTTAATACTTCCTGAAGTCAATTTTAACAAAAATCACGTGAGAAAAAAAAAAGCATGCAAGTAAACTACAATAATCCAATTTTGATATTTCAAAATATTTTTTTAAAGCAATTACGCTAAATATTATGCTTGAAGGCGTGTGATTTCAAAAATATTTATTTGGATCATTTTAATAACGTTTGTAGTTTAAAGCTTTTTTTATAGTTGTTTATTTTTCATAGGTCCGTAACCAACGTCTACTAACTTTTGTCATAGGTCTGTAAAGGTTGGCAACTGTTTGCGAACTATTTAGTTTAAACCCGAAAACAGCATCTGGCAAATGGCTCGCTATAAACAAACAAAAGGAAGGAGTCATTTGGTTTTAAAAATTACCTACTAAAATTTGATTTTCAAAATTACCTAAATCGGAAATCAGCATCTGACAAATGGCTCACTACATGCAAGTAAAATTAAAGAATCGTTTGGTTTTAAAAATTACTTACTAAAATTAAAATGCTTGCATAGATATACAGATAAATATACAAAAGATATGCTATGTTAATTCAGTAATTTTTTTTAAATCAACTGCATATGGTATTATTTGACTGTTAATCTTTTTATCTTTTTTTTTTTATCTCTTTCCATCTTTTTTTTTTTCTGAATTTAAAAATTAATGGCTGTCTTTAATAGTATCTGTGCTTAAATAAGCAACATACAAGTGCAAAATATGCATATAATGAAAGATCGTTTGCTTCTTTTTAATTATTAAATCGGTTTCATATTTCCTTAAAGTTTTATTCTTTATAATATATGACTCTACATCTTAAATAACAATAACAAAAATAAAATAGGAAAAAGCTGAAATGATCAGAATTTATTTGAAAAACAAAACTGACTGAACGAAAGCAATCGTTATTAAAATTATTCTTTGGAAACAAAGAGCAGAAGACATACAGTTTTCTTCGTTTCTGTTAATAAGTAATCTTACTTTTAAGAGTAACATTTACGCTAACTGAAGCCTGTGGAGTTCTGCTTGGAACACGCTAGGTTTTGAATCACACAATCGCCGGGGACATAGCCGAGACGCCATTTATTCTAACACACCTGTCCGCGTTTTTCAATTGTCCATCTTCCAAGACTAAATGTCACCATCTTCTGATCTTAATTGAAAGCTCTTAGTCCCATTCACAAACCCCCTCTTGCCTCCCTCAGGGGAAAGCGACATAAAAGAGTGCTTTGACAGGTAAGTGATCAGGCAGGGCAATGAGACTGCATACCTCCCATGAACACTTTCTCTTGTCACTGCAGCAGATCGTTCACTATTCTGACTTATGGGCCTTTTCCATAGAAAATCCTGGATTTACGACGCCCGTGCTCGTCCTGTTATCTGGCTTAGACTACCATAAAGCCCATTGCCGAAAGTCATTTTCCTTTCTACTCTCACTCACTTCTCTGTAGGTTGTGTAGTATATTATATTATTACTCAAAGGAAGATCGAGCATAGTGTTGGCCTGGTTTTTGATCTGAAAGGGTTTTTTTTTTTAAAATTTATTTTCTAAAGTTTATTTTACTGGCACAATCAAAGTAACATTACGACGTCATTTTTAACGATAAATTAAATAAGTTATTTTCAATCTTTAGTTTACAATATTTTTTTTTCTTTTAGTATTTTTAAAAATTAAAGCACGTTCGCTACAAATCCTGTCCTGTATGCAACGAGATTTAAACATCTTTATTACAAAATTTCATGTTTTTCGTTTTCCTTTCCTTTTTCTTGTGAAAAAAAAAAAAAAAAAAAAAAATCGTGAAACTACAGTAGTAAATATTTGTGCTTAGTATTTATGCATTTAAGCGTTCTATGATGTAATCTACGTTTTTATAGTGTGCCTTTTTTATTTATTGTTTTTTTTATTCTCTTCTTGTGTTTAAATTGAAAATTAATCCTTCCTTTGTTCAGATACTTATAATTAAAAAGTTTTAGCAGTAAATATCTTTAAACACATGGTATACAAATATTTATTTATTAGGGCTAACGGAAAAAATTAACTGTTTTTTTAATTAAATTTTTTTGTTAAAAATACATTAAGGGAATTTTATTATTATCTTTTATTCGTGGTAAAACGAATAATTAAGAAAACTGAAAAATTCTGCAGAGTTGAATAATCTTACTTTTCAATGATTTTGGTTGGAACTGACGATATAAAATTAATTTTGTTAAGTATTATCGAAAAAAAAATGATGAAGATTACCATCTCCGTGTAATCAAACTAACTTTTTTGAAGAATTTGTCTTCATATAAATTATTATTGCTGCACAAATAGTTTTATTTTTCTTTTTTAATTAGATAATATTTGCAGATTCGATACTATGTGTAAATTGTGTTACATATAATACGCAGATAGTTGGACCTTATTTGTAGGTAGTAAGTGCTCATTAAAAAAAGAATTTTCAAATTTTCAATTAAATTTTTTATTTTAAAAATAAATCGATATTTCATTGACTTGAAAAAAAAAGTTTGAGCATACTATTGCACAAAATCCGTTTTTATATCTATTTTTAAAATTCAAGAAAATAATTTTTCATTTCATATTAATTTTATTTTTGAATAGTTTTTTCTTTTCTTTCAATAAATTTTTAAAAAAAATGTTTTTCAGTATGTTTTACAACAATATTTTTCATTATTTTTAGAACCTGCGTTTATACATACTCGGTTTTACGATATTTATGTTTGTTTGTTTGTTTTTTTGCGTATGTTAGTGTAACTAGAATTAAGATTAAAATTTAAAAAATATTATAAAGATAGATGAAGCAAGAGTCAAACATTATTATGCTACAGGTTTGGAACTAAAAGTTTGAATGTCTTATTTTTTTTTTTTTTTTTTTTTTTTTTGAGCAGGTTTGCACGTGTTTGGGTGAGATTACTTTTAATTTTGATTCTTTTCTTAGCCTTCTGTTACAACAAAAAGCATGCTTCCCTGCTGCTGAAAATTGTTGCATCGTCACGGTTTGGGGAAACCCGCTTTTGATTTATCCTTTCAATAATCACGCTCTCAAGATTCATTTGCGTTTGCCATCGACAGCCTTCCATCATCGCTGACAGCGGTGTGAATGAAATACGACAAAACTTCATACTACCTACACTATCACGTACGCCGATTGCTTCTCTTTATTGAAGTATTTTTATCAATGATGCTTGCTGGAAAGCAGGGTTGCCATATTCGCCTGTTTAAGGCAAGTTGGGAGAATATCGCTCTTTTCTTTACAAAACAGAGCTCCAGAAATTTTTGTTTGGTCTTAAAATGATTTTGTCTTTCATTTGATCCATAATTTTTGTAATTATTTTATAAAATAGTCATTCTGGGTTTTTTTTAATTCTTTAATATAGAATGCTAAGATTTATATTCCGTTTTGAAGCCACATATTAGGAACTAACCTTAAAATTTTTATGAAATCGGCATTCTCCCTTCGAAGTTCTATGCCACTGAAAGAGCGACTGATCCATGTCAGATTTAAGTGCACCAGGTCCACATAAAGAGGGAATCTTAGATGAAATCGGTCCTTTTCAATGCCGAAGTAGACTTCCTTACAACAGGCCTTGCTTAATTTATAATTAGAATTCTATCTGCTTAATTTATAATTAGAATTCTATCTGCTTAATTTATAATTAGAATTCTATTTACTGTGTGGTGCAAAATCATTTAAATGTTCTGCAGACTGACCATTCGTGCTAGAGCTACCGTATATTAATACTATCATATGCAGTTACTTTTTGAATTCTCACTAAAAAAGGATTTTTCAAAAGTTTTAATTTGGTCTTTAATTAAGAGCAAGAAGAATGTCGATTTTTCCCTCAATAACTTTGGAAAATATTATCATTTAACAATTATTTTTATACCATTTTAATATGCATAAAATCTTTTCTGCGATCTTAATTTGATTTTCGTACAATTTTTTCTCTAATCGTAATAAAGAAATATGTTTAGATATTTTACAATAAAATTTTCCATTCTCCCAAATACTATATTTATACGCATGCTCGTTGCGACAATATAAAATACATTTTTTTTTTATTGTACGCGTTACTATTAATTGTTGTCACTAATAGGAAACATTTGTAAATATAAAGAGATCAGAATTAAGACCTAAATAGACTTAAAACATTATCATGTTACGATATTTTAGGAAAAAAAATTCAAGAACTATTCAAAAAATTTCAATTTACAATATTCAAAAAAATTTCATGAACTGCTCTGCATATTTATTATTATTATTTATTCTATATGTATGTCAACATTTAATCGTCTGTTCAAACTAAATATGGATACTAAAAGTTCTGTGAAATTGAGAAATATCTGTTTCCAATATTCCAAAGTCATTAATTTGGCTATGATATTTGAAATAAAACTAAGGTTCGATTAGTTCAGCATTCTGATGAGATGATATAGAATACAACTTTTTAGCAATATTTTGATATATGATTCCATTTATTTTGTTATCATTTTTATTATACCCATTTGTACGGCTCATTGAAACAAAATCAATCATTTCCGATGGAAACCTTACAAAAACTCAATAAAACATCTTTTTTTTTCTTTGGTCTGCTTTAAACGAGATTGGCTTTATTTAGCCTTTCTGATCTGGCAGCCCTGGCTAAGTAGAGAAAGCGTGATTATAAGAAGTTCGATGACGACGTGATTGAAACGATCCATGACTTCATCTATCAAAACTTCCAATCTATTTCAGTCGCGCATTTTAACAACTTCATATTATTTATTTATTTATTTTGAAACTGCGCGTTTGCCTGGCTTTGAACTTCCCTTTAAAACTCTTTTCGACACCCAACCCATATCAGTGCTATATTAATTTGTCAGTACAAGGGCAACAAGCAGTGATAGGCCTGTTTTCGTTCTTCGAACATTTTGTAAAAAGTAATCTATATTTAAATTAGATTCCCCTAATTTAAATACGATATCTTCTTTGTCTGTATCTAATTACAGAGAGTTCTTGATATTCCCGCTTTTTTCCCTTTTTATTTTCTTAAATTTGTTTACTAAGTTAAAAATAATTATAATCTGTCTTGTATTAATTGTATGTCTTACAAAAAAGACACATGAGAACATAATTATAATTTAGTGCTGAGGAAAAACTGTTGTTCTCATACCTTAATTCATCTATTTTTGTCACTTTCCAAATTGGATTATCAAACAATGCTGAGTAGTCTGATGCTAAAATGCTAACATATAAATCCTACTTTATATTATAATCGAATAATGCCCAAACTTATATGGCTGATCAGTGCGTTTTTGCTGTTCATACGACATACATTTGTTATTTAACAAGGACATTTTGTAAAAAAATTAAAATATATCATGCCTACAAGTAAAAATTTCAAGGGCTAAATTTGTTTAAAGCTTACCTCCCGTAGTTGATAGAGACAATACGATTCATTGGGGCCACAGCCCTACTACTCGTACATTTGACTTTTTTCGGACTTGGGATGGGGCACTTTCACTTTTTAGCTAATCCAGTGGTATGCAGATGAAGAAAAATTATTTAGAATTATTTAAAATCCCTAGAATTTTAATATTCAAAACCAGATAATAATAAATCACCAAATTAAAGTGAATCTTAAAATAATTTATCTTTTATCCTGAATGAATGATAATTAATGAATTTATTCATTATAAATTCTTTGTCTCTTGTTGTATTTCATCGAATTCTTTTATTTAAGTATTTCAGTGATAACCAGAAATTGCAGTTTTGTCAATTACGCAATTCTTGGAAAGTGTTCTTTGTGAATAACAAAATAAATGCAGGTCGAACTTTCTGTTAATAATAATAATAAAAAAAAAACCCTAGTTTTTGCATTTGATTTTTAATCTAGAATTAAATTAAAACCAGAATATATATTCTTTAAATTAAAAAAAAATTATGCAGTACGGTTGCAAAAGGTGTGAGTCGAGTGTTAAGGCTTTTTAATCGTAGAAGGGAAGCCGAAACCTTAAATTGTCATTTCCAAATTATGAAGTGTGTCAACACAATAATTCTAACGATATAATTTTGTATTGGATCCCTGAAAAATAAGTTAAAGCCAATATTGAATTCTATTTAATATCAGCAATTATTGTATTTAATATTAATTGCATGAAAAATTGATGTGATTTTTTTTTGCCAGTCTTATTTTGAATTTATTGAGTACATTACTAATGGGAAAAATAGTGAATAGACTCCACTCTTGTCATAATGGTCGATTGTTCTATTTAACTATCATTACTTCATTGTGTACGCCAGTTTAAATGATTTCCATCTCTTTCTAGTGAAGTTTATTCTTGCTTTTACATTCAGTAAAAGATCAGCCTTCTGCAGAACATGTAGTGCAGTTTTGGTTTTCCCTTCGTACATCATTCTCTTCCCCCTCCAAGAAATTCTGCATGCACAACATCATCGAGTCCTGCATCTTCTTCTTTTGCTCTGGAAATCCCAGGCGAAGGCACAGTTCAAAACTAATGTTTTAGGCTGCGCGCAGCAATCGAAGATCAGTTAACTAAACTACAAAACATTGGAAAATTGCCTAAGTAGTCAACATAACATATTGCTGCCTGAAACGTGCGACGAAACGTGTCTAATGGAACAATCATGTTTCTTGTTCTTCGGCACTTACACCGGCGCGTGCTACAGCAGAAAGCGTGATGCATGGCCGAACTTTGTAGAATGGAGAGGGATCGAAGGTCGGGTGATTCTACTAGGTAATTATTCGATTGAGGATGTACTTCTAGTGCAAAGCAGGCACGTTCAGACTGACTGGAGAATGTCCATCTTGAAGGGGTTGTTACACGGCAGCTTAGGTAGCTTGGCTGATTTAATTTGAAACCATTTAAGAGAGGTCGGAGAGATGTCAGCAGACGCTAGAGATATAAAGTCATGTCTGCAGTCCACCGAGGCAAATTAAGAATGATTGGAGATGGAAGACTTGTTGTACAGGAAGTTTTTCGCCTAGGTCAACATAATTTCTAACAACCAATACCAAAATTTATTCAATCAAATTAATATGTGTTCGGCCTGGTTATCTTATTTGATAAATATGTCAGATTGCTAATTTTTCAAAAAACAGTGTATGATTAGAACCGATTACCTTTTTTGACTAATACTTGGAATGGAATTCTTGGGTTGATTTGTTTCAAATGAAATAAATTCACCTCAATCGCAAAATGAACCTATTATCTAATGCTATTTTAGTATTAGCAATAAATGTCAAGACTTTAACGCTAAACCAGCCTGCTGCATTTGTGGTATACAATGTGTACATGAAATGACTCCAATGTCACCATGTGTTGATTAAAATGGCCTTTGTTGCTTAAATATTGTCAGGGCTATTTACTCAAAAGAAATGTGTGTCAGTATTGATGATAAAAAGTCAACAGCGTATTAAAATAAATTTAACTAACATATACTAAATAAATAGAACATTAAAAAAAGAAAAATTAAATGCATAAATTTAACCAATTCTAGAGTATTTCTAAATATCAGCTGTTCTTGCCAAATAGGAAAGATAGATTTTTAAAAATTATCATGACGTTTTTTACAAAAATTAAAATAAACATTAACAAATTCGAGCTTTTCCCTCACTTTTCTTTTCCAAAAACATCCCCCTTCTTGTAAAATTAACTGATAATAAAATTAGAATTCATGACAGAATATCAATAATTCAGCAAAATGTAATAGAATGAATCTGAAAATCGACTCAATTGTAGGCTCGGTCTTTAAAACAAAAATGACAATCCAGAGGTATTCACATTTTACTTTAAATTCTGTTTCAATTCCTTTTAAGGACAGCTTTCCAAAATTCTGATTTAAGGTATCGACATTATTGTATTTGAAATTTTGTGGAAGATTCTTCTACATTCAGATTGGTACAAAATATTTCAAGGTGCGATGCGAAGTTTCAAGATGCGATGACGCTTTTCGGAAATTTGTAGGCAATTACTAGTATAAAAGCAGAATCAAGTATTTCAGCTAATAGTCTAAGGTAAAGACTTCAATATACTTCCCATATACAACCGAATTTTACAAGAAGTTTCAGTAGAAATGTAAAAATCGGTTAGGAACAGAATTGTTCGCAGCTTATCCTTTTCTGAAGCGAATACTTTCCATCGCATTCATTCCGAGAACGCTTCGCATCTTTTCCGTCTCTGTCTTCCAGCCTTAGTGTAATAACTCAAGTCACGGGCCGTAGGTGAAATGGGGGTGTTAACCCAATAATTCCTGGAAGTTTTTAACAAGATGGGGAAAGGGAAAAGGTCGGGACACGGAAGTTTAAACCAGAAACATTGTGAAGTTTATCTCTGACTGTAATTTTTAAGTCAACCTCCTAGTGAGCTTTCTCTTGTTCAGAGCTCCGGCTGTGGGTGATTTATTGTCACCTGAGGAACAGGGGGCAAATAGAGAAGAAAGGGAAGGGTAAAGAGATATGCATGAATGAGAAGTCTCGCCTGGGTTTCTTCTTTCAGGTAACCGCTTGCAGCAGTGAAAACATAATTTTGTAGCGCGGTTAATCCTCTCCAACACAGAATTCTAGTAATATGATTTTCATGACTTAGTCCAAATATTGCAACAGTCCTTTAATCAATCAAAATCCTAAAGTCACAGTTTCCATATATAGCATGATTAAACAAATTTGGATGTTGCATATACAGCACATGTTTCCATCGCATTCTTTTGATTAATATTTATAGCTGCAATTTTACGTATTAATTTGTAAATTTTCATCAATGTGCGTATTGTTTGATTTTACTTTGAACTCTTTCATTACTAACTCAACCCAATCCGTACTTGATAGTTTTATACTAATGGGCGTTTTTTGTTTCAAACGAAAGGTGTAGGATGTAAATCATATTATCATTAAGAATCTCTCTCTTTATATCTTGAATTTCTCATTTGAAAAAGAGAACGGCCTGTTAATATAGAGCTTGCACCATAGTCGATTTAGTAGTGAGAGTAAGTTAGTAGTTCAAAATGCCAATGCTAGAATTATTTTTTAAAAATGCTAATTATAAAATTAATGTGCTAGAATTTAAAAAAAATGTTAATGAGATGCTAGAATTATAAAAAAAAATGTTAATGTGATGCTAGAATTATAAAAAAAATTTACTAATTAAGTGTTAGAATTATAAATGTACTAATTAAATGCTAAAATTATAAATTTGCTAATTAAATGCTAAAATTATAAATTTGCTAATTAAATGCTAAAATTATAAATTTGCTAATTAAATGCTAGAATTAAAATTTTCCTAATAAAATGCTAGAATTATTTTTAAAAAAATGACTTAATTTTTTTTTCTTGTAGAAATATATGGTATTGAACGATATCTTCATTCGTGTATAGCTTAGCATCTTAGCTATAGTACGATTCCAATATAAAGCAAAACGTATGACCCCAATCTGCATTATTTTTAAGTTTCTCACAAAACGGTTTCCCGTTTTGGCAAAATTTCATTTTGTTTACCATCAAGAATTTAAGATAAGCATCTGCATTTTATCTACAGAAATGGTTGTGCAGTTTCCACGTAACATGATTTACATGCATGCGAAGCAGGAATTAATTCTAGTTTGTAGATTTTAAATTAAGATATGTTAGAATTGTAATTATGGAAACCTGAAATTATTCAAAATTTTTGATAACTTCCTTTTGAAGTAGCTGAAGGAAGAAACTTCCCTCAAAGTTTTCCTTTAAACATACATTCTAAATCATATAATTTTATTTAACTAACTGATTACCGTAAAGGAATAGTTTCCTGTATTTTTTAAAAAAAGTTTCAGTGTTTCCATGATATATGACATATTCAAATATCTTATCCTTTAATCAAAATGTCTAAGTCGTTCATTCTGTACGTTGACCATCATAAACAGTGCCCTGTAATTACTTTTTTTAGTACAGTGCAATTGTTTATAAAATATAATTACAACACTCTAGATGCTTTGAGAATTGTTACTGTACTCTTATTATAAGTAAGTGTTTCGTGAAATGTTCTAATGAAACCAACCCACACTCCAATTTAGGAACATTTCGAGCCATAGTCGGAATACTTTTTTTTTATCAAGTATATTGATCTCAGAATATTATTTTATCATTACATTTATTTTGGATTTCATTTAAAATTATTTCTTTAAAATTAATTGCATTATTTTTTTTATAATCACGTTTTTTATAATATAATGCGTGTAAACAGATGTTTTAATTATAGTTTCATTTTAAAAGGAGGCTCACACTTTAGCTAATTACAATGCACTTTTTAAGTTTTTCAAGAAATTTAAGTAATTTTGCGTATGAACATACACTTGTAAATACAGTGATCTCAGAGACATGAAATATTTCGTGCTAAAAAAAATCTGTTAAAAAATCAGAGCAAGCAATTTTATATTATTCTCATGTCACATTTTGAAATGTTATAAATATTTAAATAATTAGTACCCATATTTTACTAATATATTCAAATTCAATTTATACGCAGCTTAATTTTATGAAAACTGAAAGCAGTAATTTAGAATTTCTTTAGGAAATCCTGCATAAATCTTCAAGAAGTTTGACATTGTGTTTCCCTTTCTAATTTCGCAACTCTGATTTAAGCATGCATAAACCTTTTGTTTTAATGCGGACCTACAGGAACCTTACCTGTGGAAAGCCTCTTCCATGCCCTCGGGCAATGATGGTTGAAAGGTGTGTTCAGACCATACGGACGTTTGGGTATAATAGGTTCAACGTCCCTTCAATTGGACTGAACTCTGATCCAGACAAAAGCGGGGGGATTGTGTATTAGCATTAATATGTGACTAAAAAGAGGCCGGTGGAGATTATAAAAGAGAGGCCGTGCGTGACCTAGGCGACCTAATCAGTCTTGGCTTGGCAAATATGGGCCGGATTTCGATGGTAATTGGACAAGGGAGGAAGGGTGTTTAGACTTTAACGAGTGGGCTTTTCTTGTTTTAGTTTTATTATCTTCTTACTCTTCGCTGGAGGATGGAGATCAGATCCAAAGCATTAGTTATTTTAATCCCTCTTAGTGCGCCTTCAAAATCGCTGATTGCTGCCAATTGTGCAAGAGCTTTATTATCAATTATTTTGACTCTTCCGTGTGTGGAATGCGTCCATCGATTTGATTTAAGCTTTGAATAGGGTTTCCTTTGCATTTTAAAGATCTGGGGCAGTGCTATAACTGAATTATTATATGTGTTGGAGATTAAAATTGTTTTAAATTTGGGAGCGACGGTGACTCATAAATATTCGTGAATTACTTTAAAAATTCATATTACATGTATACACTAGTGATCTCTTATTAATATGGACTACCCACATGTAACATCAACTAAGTAACATATTGTGGACGCCAACGTTTTAAAATTAATATTATGCATATTCTTTTGTGCTGTGAATACAAAGGAATAATATATAAACTTTTAATAATTTTTTAAATAATATTAATGTCTTTTCATAAAGAAAGCTCTGGATAATATAAAAGGTATATCATTACAGAAATGATAGAAATTGTTGGTTTTAATTAAATATATATTATATATCGCCAAGTTTAAATTTCTGATGAGAAAACGACACTTTTCTTTTGTATGTTTGGTATGTTAGAGTAATATTAGTTCTGATTCTATGATTAATAAGTAAGATAAAAATCGGCTGCTTTGAAGTCGAAATTTTTATAAGTTTAATAGTATTAGTTCTGAGCTGAAGATCAAACATAAAAATTAAGTCTCAAGTTCGAGGTGTTTTAGTAATATGCAGGAAATTATGATTAAATGTTCTTTATCATAAATAAAAATAAATCCTGTTTTTATTTCATGTATCCATTAATTGTAATTCCTTTTATTTTCAGGTAAGCTTTGATTTTGGATTTGAAAATGTCTGCTTTTACACTTATCGAATGAAGTAAGAACGATTTCATTAATGCATTTTTATTTATATTTATTATAATTCTGTCATTTTGGAATTTCTAGACCATTTCTAACAATCAGATGCATTATTTCATAGTCCAAGTTTTTTTTTTTTAAAGGTAATCTTCGAGATACACTACATTCGGTGATGGCACTTTTATTTCGGCTATGTAGAACGAAATCAAAACAATGCCTTCAACGAAATGAATAATAGTCACTGCGGAATTAAATGACCTTTATTACAGACTAAATAAGAATTTAGAATGGTTTTTGCTTTAGGGGAAAATTCCCCGCCCCATTTTTAAAAACCATCAGAACATTAATCGTAATTCAAAACTCAGTTAAAAGAAATTGCATCGCAGTGTCAAACGTTAAAGCTATTAGTTTTAAGGCAAGGTCTCAAATTATATATAATTCTTATTGAAACGTATTCGGCCATGACTCAAAAAGGAAGATATTTGTCAAATGGGCTTGGAAGTGTGAAAAGAGTCATTGAGGTAGGCGTCTTCTGTTGAATACAACAAGAGAAATATTATTTATAAAGGGAAAACTGCTTGATGTTTTTCTTTTGGATGTATACATTTCACGAGCATTATTTATCTTGGCTAATGGAGAAACGGTGTTCTTTGGAAAGTGAATGTGTTAAAATGATAAAAATAGTTTCTGATCCAAGTTTTTCTTGTTTGAAATGTTCACAGCACCAGAAATGATTAATTTTGAGCATCTTTGCCTTTCATTTATTTTCTATTACCTGCTTCTCTATTTTTTGTTTGTTTGTTGAGTTTGAAAATAACTCAAATTTTCTTTCAAAATAAGAAATTCTGTAAGAAACTTAAAATAACCACAAAAAAAAAAAATATTTACGTTCATTAAGGCCTGTATTTCAGACAGCATTGATTTTTTAAAAAGAAAAAGAAAATAAAAATAATACTATAATTTAAAACCTGGTAAAAATATGTTTTTTAATAAAATGTCATGGAAAGAATAAGAAGTTTATACAATATTTATTCAAAAACATAGAAAACAAATCTTAGAAATATGCTAACTAGTTTCTCAACTATTCGCTGGGCTATTCATTTTTTTAATTGTTAAATAATATAATGTAACTGTAATTGAAAATAAAAATGAAATAAAAAAAATGTTCTTATTTATTAATGTTGAAATTTTTATTGAATGTGTCATACGTCACAAGCGTTATTTCATGATTCATCAGAAACTTTGTTCATAGTATTATAGACCTATTAACACATTCTTAAAATATGCCTACCATTATTTTATTTAAAGAAATTACATCAGATTTGGATGATTTATTGTTATTGTGTTGTTGAGAATGTGAATATAGCTATGGGAATATGATTGTCACATGCAGTGACGTATTTAGGTATTTTACCTAAGTTCTAGTCCTAGGCAATGTGTATTATGAGGTCCATCTTTTTAATAAGGTAGTCGATTTAGTTTCACATATCAAAAGATTTTTAATATATTAGTGATTTGTTTCAGGTTAAAATTTTTATCGTTTTATTAATTTTGTGAATATGTATTTGTTTTTATTTATTTATTATGTCTCTTTAATGCTCGATATTTTCATTCGTTCATTATATTATTGAAGCAAAAGTTCGATTATATAAATATTCAAATTAGTAAGTGAACGTATTGAAACATATAATAGGCGTGCAAATGAAAACTCATCTCCAAGGTTAGTTGCATTAAAAAACATACTTTAATACATCTAATTCACCCACCATTTGGGAGCTATGTAGCTTAGTCATTGCTGTTTCATTACATAAGTTTCAATCATTTATAAACGGCTATTCCTTCTGTGTTAATTTTATAAGAAATGAATGTCGATAAGCAACATTTATGACATTGTATTCTGTTCTTTTGTGAAATGAAAAAAAAAAAAAGCTAATGAAGTTATGGAATTGATTAATTTGACTTTGGCTAGTCATTCTGTGTGTCATTCAAATGTTTAAAAAAAATGATTTTCAAAATTTCGTGATGAAAATTTTAGTTTTTAGGACAGAGATCCACTTCCGAGTGCATTAAAATAAAATTTGAAGATGAAGAACTTAGTTTTTGCGGAATGAAAATCCATGTCAAACTCAAGAAAAACCTGCAGAATAATGAATAAATACTCACCAAGGAATATTACTTTGATTGCATGCAGTGGAAAAGATATAAAGAAGGAAGGAAAATAGATTCCTCATAAACTGACAGAAGAAAACAAAAACCGAAGAGCTGAATTTACTTTTTCGGTGCAAAGTAAAGACTGTTTTGCAAAACTTCATTACAGATGATGAAAAGTGCAAAATACTAAATATTAGGAATTTTGAAAAAAAAGTCATATTTTTAATGTATCTAGGCATACTTACAGAGAAAAGTATAGAAAATAATTTGATAAATAAAATGGCTGCAATGAACTAAAAGTACCGTTTTTTGGAAAACTCCTGTGTAATATTTATCGTCTCCAGATCGATTCTGGATTCGTCGACGAAATTTAGAATGCGAGGCACGTGTTTAAGCTCTTAATGCGACCAATTGTGCGGATTTTCAAGATTGAATCATTCACTTCACTAAGCTTGCGAATTTTGGGCGATTAATTTTAATGCTTCTTTTTTTGTCGATTAAGCAGTGAAAGTAAATTGTAAAAGGATAAAACCAATTACATTTTTTTTTAGTATTTTCGATGTTCAAATCCTTAGAGAAATAATGATTGCATTTAAAAAGTGTTTTATTCTTTTTATTTTGGATTTTTCTCTTTATTTCAGTAATTGCCTAAATAAAATAGTAAATCTCAAAGTAAGGTCAGTATATTCTTGATGCACAAAATATTTTGCGAAGAGTTTTAAATAAATACAAATCAAGTTTCATCTTCGTTTTATTGGTACATACTATTCAGATTTGTTAGTTAAATATTTTAATTCATAATCTATAAATTGATTTTTATTGATTTATGTATAATCAAATGAAACTTGTACATAATGCCATATAATGATTCTATTGATAAATCTTTTATGTGTAATTTGTTGTAATGTCTCAAAAATCCCCTTTGTTGTCGTCGAAGTTTGCAGATAACAGTCGAGTTACCGAATGGGCAGTAGTTGAGAGGTCCTGCAATTTGTGGGGTCCTCGAGGCTTAAACTTTTTTATGACATTTCCATGCTAATTTTAGACTTACCTCTCTTTCTACATTTTAAACGTTACTCTCTCTCGTTTAATTTTTAAATTGTAGGAATATTGATCACGGAATTTTTTGCAGAATTTTTTTTTTCTGGCTACTGACTAGTTAACTGTAACCAGAAAAAAACATTTCTGTTTTAGAGCATTTAGATAATATTAAAATAATTTTATAATGTTTTGACAGTATGCTTAAAATTACTTAATTTTTTTTTCTTTCATTTATTTTATGCGATATGTTGAAAACAGTTTTCTTAAAGATGATCTGCCATAAAAAGTTCCATTTTTTCAATTTGTAATAATATCTGTTACTTAAAAATTTCTTATATAAAGCGTAAATTAAAATCAATAAAAAATATCTGATTTCTAAAATTGAGGAGATGAGAGAAAAAGGGGAACTGAATGTTGCATTGTCTAAGAGATTCGATCCTGCCTTGTTGAAGTGTGGACTACTGACTCAAATATGGCCCTCATAATCTTTGAAATGAAGAGGTATATTCTTTGCAACTCTCCCCCATAACTACAATTTTTATTGTTGGGAAAATAAATAAAATCAAGTATCGCTGCATTTTAAATAAATACTAATGCTATTATATTCAAGGAGGCATTTGTTTCTTTGAATCAAACGGATATATTCTACAGTTAGTTTCCATTTAATAGAATGTTTTTTTTAATCGGCTGCATGTATCCTTCTACTCCAGTTTTTATAATTACACTCTCACGTTTAATGTTAGCAGCTTTTGAGTTCTCTAAACACATTAAGCCTTTGTGAACGATTATCATACGAGTTACGCCGCATTCGGCTCTCAAAACCTTCTTTACAATTGCTGACGCACGAACTTTTATTACTAGTTTTTTACTAATCTTTACCAGGTATTAGAAGGATAACTCCATAATATTGCGCTCATAAAGAATACAAAGCGGGTACTCACGTACGTGAATGTTGAAGTCAGATAAGCTGTAAGATTGTAAATAATCTGGCAAATATTTGTATAACTAGAGTTTAAACGAAGAAGCATCATTCTTCCTTTCATGAATAACATTTTCAGTGAATGTGTTGAAAAATACCGTCTTCTTTGAAGCGAATTTTCTTTTATCCATTAAATGTTTCTCATGTTTCCCCCTTTCTAGGAAATTAATATCTTCTTAGGATAAAGGTGAAAAGAGTAACGGCTGTTTCATTTATCATTGAGATTTCCGCTAAGAAAGCACAGATTTGTTGTTGTTCCGTTCATGCTTTTGTAAAGTTTGAATTCGTGAACATTTATTGTGAGTGTTTATAGTTGCATGTATTTCAAAATACTTCTAAAGTGATAATTGTTTCCATTGATTATTCTTACAGCTGCAAATTATTCTTAAACTGTTGATTTACGACTTGCGTGTTTACAGTTTAAGATAAAAACTTCATCCAAGACTATTTGTGCTCGAAAAATTTATTGTGTTCACGATTAGGGTATTTCTGAGTCGGATTTGCACTGTATAATGGTTTGAAAACTACGTTAAATTTTTGAACAATGCAGAATTCTTAAGAAAACTCATATTAAATTGAATCCTTATCGGTGTATTACTGTACTTAACCCTTTGGGACCCACCTTGATATATATGTCCGGTGATATTTTTAAATCGTCCAAACGGATAAGTAAATGGGGAGTTTATTGAAGTGCATGTCCCAATGGTTTTCTGTCATTACTTTCATATGTTAGTGAAATTTTTAACTACATCTCAGTAATAAAGAAACCCGAACAAAAACTGTATGAGCCATGAGTAAAGTTGCACTCTGAAAAAACTGTTTTACAATGTATCATACATAGAAATGTCACGAATAATGTTGGATATGTAATTGGTAAGAGTTTTCTTGCAATAAAACTGTTTTAAAGTATCATAAAATTTAGAGGCTCAATTTTTCACTGTGTTTTATATGGTCACCTTAACCCCAATGGGATACATGTGTTCCATTGAAAAAGACCTCTTGGACGCAAATGACCCACATCAAAAATTGAGCCTATAGTTAATTTTTATTTTTATTTTAGCCGAATATAGCTATTTATACTTTATTTAACTAATTAGAGCCCTAAATTATCTTAATTTTGGAAAAGAAAAAAACTGGTATTGAAAGGGTTAAGATAAAAACTGCATCCGAGGCTATTTGTGTTCGGAAAAATTTGTTCTTGAATCTAGAAGTTCACGGTTAGGAGTATTTCTGAATCGGAATTGCATTATGTAATGGTTTGAAAACTATGTTAAAGTACATATTTAAGCATTGCAGGATTCTTAATCAAAATCACATTACATCGGTGACGGCGTCCTGGCATAGGGGTAGCGCGTCTTCCCCGTGATCTGGGCGTCCCGGGTTCGAGTCCCGGTTTGGGCATGGTTGTTCTTCTGTTGTTCTATCTGTGAGATATGTGAATGTGCCCTCCTGTAAAAAGGGGTTGTGCAAGCGAATGAGTGATGCGTGAGTGGCAAAGTCGTACTCTTGGCCCTAGTTGGCGCTGCTATAAAAAATAAGAGACGTTCCCCCTCAGGCTTAAATCGCTGTCCTCGTAACAGCGGGCTTGTCAATGGCAAGTGCCATGAGAAACAAACAAACAAACATTACATTGGTACCTTGTTGGCGTATTACTGTACTTAAATTTACTTCATTAGGAAACTAAATACCTTCCGAGGACAGACACTAACATTTTTCGAGTATGAATATGAAAGAATAGAATTATTATATATTTCCGCTACCGGAATCACTAATGCGCAGTTGCATCTTTCATACTTTTGTATTAAAGCAGTGTTTCTTCCAGAACCGACCATTCTTTGCAGATTCTTTTCAATTCACCTACAGTTAGTCGATCCTTCATGGCTGAACTCCCCCGTTAAATTGAACTTCACAATGTCACTCATGCGTTGCAGTGACCCTAAATATTTACTAGCCACGGACTACCTGGCGCCCGTTTATGAATGGAAGGAAGAAAGGTGATAAACTAATTGAAAGATATGCGATGGAATAAGAAGACTGGGTAGGGGATTTTTTCAAATAGGAATTAATTATTTGCCTTGCTTTGTGCTAGCGAATTTTTTAAAGCGTAGTGCGGTAGATAAAACGTTACCTTTTCTTAAATGTGTTTGCTAGGTCTTAAGGTAGCGCCATCTTTAAGGCATGGTATGTATGTATCGTATCTAAGGAAGAGGTTAACCTTCCTTTATTTACTATTGTTTTGTTTGAGTTTAAATAAAAGAAAGATCTATATGATTTCGATTTTGTTTTTATGTGTATACAACACGTTTTGTTTTAGTGACGTTATACCTATGCTATGTTTTACATTATGCCTTCTTAAGCTACGCATAGGATAAAAAAAAAATTATGTTGAGAAGATTCTATTGCGACTTTTTTGTTGCGAAAAATTTTAATTATACATACTGCAATTATATACAGGCAAGCTCTCGAGCCGTAATTAATGAAATCATATCGATTTACCATGTAATAAATTCTTCGACACAACTTGTTTCCATTCTATAAAAATTAATCATTTAACTTCTTTTTATTTTACTCATAAATTCTAGTAATTAATTATATTTTATATATTTTAATAAATGCAATTCATTATATTATTTCTAAATTGTTTGTTGTTTTCAGTAATTTTTGTCGTTAGATTAATTCGACCCGTAATATAAAGTAAGATCATTCCCATTAAATTAAAAAAAAATCTCTATCTCATTTCAAAATTAATTTATCGCCTATGGGTTTAACATACATTACTCATTACTTTTTCATATCAACATATTATGCAAGCAAATTAAAGAATGTGTAAATTCATTACATTATATGTGAAATGTTTTTTACATTATATGTTAAATATAATTATTCTTAAATAGTATTTATGAAATATCTGAAACAATTGCTTCGAAGGCGCTGTTTTACTATTAAGGTTAGTTTTAACAAAACATCTTTTCGTTGCTATTGTCTTATCGTTCCTTCATGATTCGATTGCAAAGCAGGTCTCTGACCAATATTCATATTCTGAACCTTCACCTTATTAGTTCTTTTACAAAGCATAAGAAGTTTATCTGCAAGAACAGATCAAGTAATTATCTTATCAACAAAGAACGATAAATAGCAGAATTTCCTCTACATGTCCAGCATACCATCGAACAATTCTTTTTTTGCCCAGCAGCCATTCACGCGGTCTTTGTTGTCAATTTAATGCCGCCTCGATATACATTATAAGCACGACATGGTGTTGAAACGAAGACTCCATCAAGTAGAGATTCGTACTGGATGATTTCTTTGATGAATGACCATTTCTTCAAGTGCCAAAGTGCAGATTATCCATATTTGGAGTCATTATTGCTTCTAAGTCTTCTATCACGTCATGACATAATCTCTGAACTTTTCAACATACGTTTCTGCAAAATAGCTCGAAGGGTCAAACGAAATTATTACTCTTTGATTGTTCTTTTGTTTGAATTCTAAATTATTTATGGGAAGAAGCCATTAAAAGAGTCACTGTGAACATGATGGTATGTCATTTTATATTCACGCTATAGATAGATATTTCTGTTAACATCAGTTTCTTAAAACTTTGGATGTAAGAAATCGGCCAAAGCTTTTAACTGGTTCTGAGTTAGAAAATATTAACTATTCATAAAATAATGCTAAATTGAATTTTAAAAAATTTGATATTTAGCTTGTAAAACTTTTTTTTTTTTTGCCTAGATATTTTTTAAATTGAAGAAATACCATTGTACGTACCAGCTTGTTTGTTTAAATTTAAAGCATAAATTAAATTTTGTGTGAAAGTTTGAAATTCTTATTTCGAAATATATTTTTGATAAGAAAACAATTAATAAAGCGGGTTTGAATATTTTATTTTTTAAAATGTAACTTATTTATTTTTGTTGAAAATAATTTTAAAAAAATTAGATATATATTCTCGTGGGGACATCATCACAAATTGTCTTAAAATCTGACGTCTGTAATCAGCTCACATTTTTTTAAATTCATATTTCACGATAATTTTTCGATATCTTTGGAAGAACTCTTATTAGTTTAACATTTCAATTATTCTTTTTAAAATTAACAATCGGCATCAAATTTATGCTGTTTCTAAACCTCAAAACGGTTCGAAATAAAAAAAAAATTCTCTTGAATACGAATTTACGAATATTTTTCTTTGATGCATTGCCTACATAGAGTTGTAATTTTTTTTTCTTACAAGATAAAATTTATTTGAAAATAGAGAAAATGGGAAAAGTGTTAATGATAGATTTTTTTTTTTTTTTTTTTTAAATTAGTTTAAGATATTTCGATTTGAAAATTCCATATGCAACGATAACTGAAGGTTTGTTATTATTATTTTCAGATATTCTAAAATAGCATACATAAGCATTTAATATAAACAAAAAGTAATAGTTCCTGTGCACTGACCTAAATCATGTTATTTTTTTCTTATCGATTTATACGCCATTTTAGGTTTTCGATGATTTTTTTCCCATTTAAACTAACGAATAGAGAATTTTCATTACATAAGATAAAATTTCTTTAAAAAACTATTTTTTGTATATTACAATAAATTGGGTGACATTCAGAAACATTAATGCTGCATATAAAAGTTCCTTTTTTAAAAAAAAAAAAAAAGGAAGACCAGAGAATTAGTTTACAAATGGTCGAAAGTCATGCATGGAGTTTGCAGATAACGTTGTCATTTTTTTCCCTTCATTGTAGATAGTAAAATCAGTTCATTTTTTTTTTATTTATTTGTAAATTGTAAATGTCAGATGTTTCGAGCTATTTTTTAACAGCACCTTCTTTTACATTAATATTTTTGAAATAAAATAGTTTCTGATTCCAAAAGAATTGTGTAAATAAAAGAAAAATTTTTTGCTAGTTTCCTAATTATTTTAAGCTTAATTCTATAGAATGTTTTATATTTTCTTGGGATAGCAAAAAAAAAAAAAAATAATGAAGAAAATGATAAAAATAACCAGCTTAATAAAATTTGCTTGTCACAACTCCGAGTCAAGAAGTATTGATTATTGAAAGCTTTATATCCTAAAGCTTATATCGATTCCGTTTCAAGATTTATTTTTCTTAAGCATTAATACGAAAGCATTAAATTCATTCAAAATATTTCAGTATCAATTATGCATGCATTAAAAAAAAGCATTTGCACTTGTGACTTTCACGAGCCCACTGAAAGGCGAGAATAATCATTCACCTCCTCTAGCATAATTCCGTAGGTTTACCGAGCGATGCTACATTCCAGCGGTGGGTCAACTCATTGATTTCGCTTATAAAATGAACAAGAGAGGTGAAAGGAAATAAATGAATCCATCTATCATTTGTAGTCAGTTCTTGATCGCGTTATCGGAGAGAGTGGTGAGTTCACCTCCTTCTGGAGTTAATTCCTTTCACCTCCTCACGTAGACAAGATAATGGAGGCCAGTCATCTTTGATGTGCCACAAATTAAACTTTGATTCGGATGTTCACGGTCTTTCAAGATTTTCGGATGGAAGCTCCTTGTAAAAAAATCAATAAATAAAAATGACGAAAATGTATCGACTGATGTTTAGTAGATATGATCAGTGATCGGTTTAGTTTGAGTCTTTGATTTGGTTTCGAAATGTTTTGATCAAACGCAGATTTAGACATTTTGTAGCCTTAGGCTGTGAGCTTTGTAAGGCCCATCTTTTTGATCAATTTAGTTCCACAGTTCAACACGTTTTTAACTGAAATTATATTAGGCACTTGCATATTTATATATATTTTTTTTTTCATTTTAAAAAGGCGTTTATTAAGAAAATTGGTACAATATATATCAAAATATTTTGCATCATTTTCTACAATTTTTCACATTTTAGTCCAATAAGTCTTGTACTTGATTGTCTTTTGTCTTTGTCTTTTTTTTTTTTTTTTGATCCTCCAGGACGTTCTTTGTCATTGGCTTCGAAATCACCATTCTTAAATCATTGAAACCAAAACCGACAATTGGGATATGGCAGAGCAGCATCAGCATAAGTTTCTGAAAGTGTCTGTTGAGCTTCGGCAGCTGATTTTTTCAAATCAAACAAAGAAAGCAACGAATATCGAAAATACAATTTGGAGCATTTCATGATTAGGGTCTATATACACTGGATAACTCAATAATACTAAATGGAAAACTCTCAAAATGATAATAATAAAGTAATAGTAAATAACCATTGTCGTTTAATATAGATACTTCTCATGTTTACCAATAGATGTCGCTGATTAAAATACATGCAAGCACCTAATATTTGTTTTAGATTAATTTTTTATATTATTAGCTTTGTAGAAATGGATAGTTTTTTTTATTCATTTATTATGATTGAGTGGCATCCATGCTTGTACTCAGTATATTTAACTATACATTACTGTATGTTAAATATCGTACTAAGTGAACGAAATGAAATGGACTGATACCGAAATAATAATATTCTTATGATAAGTACTGATAATATTCTTATATTTTATAATTCATAGAAGAAGTATTTTTAGAGTTTTGTGTCTTTTACATATTTATAAGTTTATTAACTAGGCTAATAACAGTATTTAAATCGATATGGTTCGCTGCTGTGTGAGCGAAAGGAATGCAGGCAGTTGCCCAGTCTGCTTATTTGAAAATCAGCCATTGCTGATATTGATAATTTATTTTCATAAAAACGCCTAGAGAGTGAAATTCTGGCAGTATTAATATTGCACTTTATGTGTAGACTTGATTATTAGGCTTCTTAACTCTATAGTACGCACCGATGTATATTTTCTCATTATTTACATACCTTTAAGGTAAATATTGTCACAGATCCACCAGTTTCGTATGAACAAACTATTTTCCGGCATGTCATTTCAGCAGATATTTTATATTAGTCTCTTGTATTTCTGATACTGTGTTTCTAAGCCAATAAAAACATGAATTTGTTAAATAACATGGATTTTGTTAAATAGGGTGTCAATAATTATTTGAATATTTTTTAAAAATTTGGAAAAAATTTAACTTGTAAAAAATGTAAGAAACGCATTGTAAATCATTTTTTGCTTCGCATATTCTTAAAAAAAATCGAAAAGAAGCAAGTTTTGAGAAACATTTTAAACAGCAATATTTATCAGATTTATCTACATTACTTGGCATGAAGTCTGACTCATAGTTTAAGAAACTCTGCACTTTACTCCCATAAAACAAAATTTTATATTAGAGTCCTTGAGATGTTTATAACTTTCCTATTCACTATTAGAATTTGTATATAACCATCCAGAAGTTTGGTAGGTTGAAAAAAAAAAGTTATTCTTTCACTCATAATAGCCTACAGATATCTAAAATACGCAAACACTTTTCAGATTTGGAAATGAAACTTTAAAGAAATATGTAATCTCTGGAAGAAAAATCGATTTCTGACTTCATAGAGGCACTTTCCTCGTATTGGACCGTGGGTGTAGATAGCAGTGAAGAATCGATCAATATTTATCTTTATAAAAATGGTTTTAGAATATTCAGCCTCACGCAGAATCTATTTGTTATGGAAAAAGAGAAATCTTTTTTTATAGCCTATTTTAAATGCTTTGTCAACAAAATGGAAAGTAATCTCGGAGTTATGCTAGCGGAAATCTCGTTTCGTATCTCTTCACGTATAATTTCTATTTACCTGAAGAAAAAGATAGTATAAATCTTTTCAGTTAAACAACAATTCTTCGAAGAAATTTGAATATGTGAGTTATTTCTCGACCATGCATATTCACTGCTGTTTGGAATCTCAACCATATATATATATTGACATTAGCGTTGTAGGTTTATACTGTTTGTTTTAAAGCCTACTTTTGCATTTAAGTTTTTGTGGCATAATGTTGTTTGTCGGCTTGATTCAGTCTCTAAATTATATGATATTTGATATATTAATGATTAATTATATGATTTTTTAAATCCTAATTTTGATATTAGCAATAGCATGCGGTTGAATGTTTTTATGGATGAGTTTGAATTCCATCTTATTAAAAATATTTTTATAGATTCTATATTGAATTAAACTAAAAAATATTAAAAGTAAAGAAATTAATTTCATTTCTGTAGAATTATTATCAAAACGGGTTTTTTTGCAGTTTTAAATTGAATTGAGTTTTGCAAAATCAATTTTTGTGAGATATTAAATTGCCCATAATATCCCATCCGACGATGATTATCCCATCCGCGATCGATTAAACATTCTATTTGATGTCCATTTCTTGATTCCTTTTTCATCCTATTTTCTCTGACTGAATCCAGTTTTTGGAGACATGACGAACCTAACCCATAGCATTTCTAATAATATTTTTCTGCTTCGTTAATTAAAGAAACGTTGAATTAAGTGCAATTGTAAAAACGTTCAATGAAGCAGGTTGACATGCTTATATAGAGATTTGTTTACATTTAATTGTTACCATTATGCAATAAACGATAAAAGATATTTCTATGCCCTGCACATTAGAGCTTTATATATAACTGTATAAAGTATTACATATGAGACATTTCCCCATGTATTTAAATATTAAAAACTTTTGAGATAGAATTTAATTAATTATTTCATAACAGAGGATTTGGGGGAATAGGTTTAGATAACATGGTTCTATTACTATAGCAATATATTTTTTTTTCAAAAAAATAAAATGAATTTATTCGATTTAATATATTACGTTTATATAGTTTTTTAACCTTAAATTTTGCTTTGATTATTACATACTTAACAAATTGTTTGCTTCTGTTTCAAAGATAAACAAAAGATAATTTTAATTTACACCAGACATTTTTACAAGCAGTAATTTGGAGTAAGTTGTCAAGATACTAATTTTGAGAGTTTGATTCAAAATAGGGAAAAATAAAATTAATGCATTTCAAATTTTGTTTTATGTTGTTAAAAAAAACTGAAAATGAATAAAAATGTGTCAAATGCTTTTAATTTTATCAATTTTTATCTGCACTTTATTTCTACCATGTTAAGAGGCATTTTTATTTCTTGATCACAACACATTCTCCCTTTTCAGTTAAGAATATTTTGTTACTCACGTATTAAATTGTTTACAGTTTAACAAAAGAAACTTTTTATATTTTTATCGTCACGTAATGAGCTATAAAATATCTTTATGCTGATAAATTTACTTGTATTAAAAGTGAGATAAGAAGCTTATAGTTGATCATATCACTCACGAAAATCGAACCTTCTACGGATTTTTATACGAAGAATGACCCAATCAGAGCTTAATTTAATTTTCAAAATTTGCCATGGAAAATCATAACTGTTCATCACAGTTTCATTTTAACGTCCATGCAATGAAAACATCCAGATAAGAACTTGATTTACGACGTTTTGAAAAATGCACGATTTTTATAAAGGCGAAAATCACGAAAATTAATTTAAAAGTTTCTCAACAATCAAAGCATCACGCTGCAAAATAATTAGCCTTATTAAATACCCGTTGGTTACAAAGAAACGGAGGGGACGGCGTGGAAGAACGTTAATTAACCTCAACCATAATACATCAAGCAAGAAATCATGCTTAATTATCATTAATAGCGTGTGTGATGATCTTTTTTTGCTTTTTTATACACATAGATCCAAGCTTTCGCTAGTAATTAACTTTCGGGGAATAAATGTGTGGAGGCTGTCTGATGATGGCCTCGAAGACTGATGTGCATTTGTCAAGAACGAGGAAATTCCATGTGGGTGTTTTAACACTTCAGCGAATTGAAACTTCAGGATTCACAGTGCCTCGGAGCAATGCCTTTGAATATGTATAACTTTAGCTTTAAAAATATCTTCCTGATTCCCCTTTCATATTAATCTTAAAATGCATGACTTTTAAACAATTTTTTACAAAAAAAATTTTTTTTTTAATGCATGAATAGCTGCATATAATTTAAAAAATTATTTTAAAAGTTAAAATTATTTTTTTTTCGTAAAATTAAAAAAAAAATTAATTTGTCAAATAGTTATATTATGAATTAAACAATATTCCAGTAACATAAATCATATTGGTTTAATAGTTTTCTCGCTGTAGATATCATGCTATATACATAATTTCCTTGCATTTCTAACTTTAATAATAACCACAACTTGATTGAACTTGATTATAATTGAATGAAACTGAAATTGTGACCATTATCAATCCCCCATTAAATTTTTAAAAAATTTCATTTTCATTCCCTTTCTGTGGTCTAAAAGACTCCCTGCTGAAAGATCGAATTATTTTTTCGGTTTCAAATCCGAAAAATTCTTAGTTTAGAATCCAATTCCACCAAAGATCCATCGTGCATATGGGCTTAATGCACGTTTAATCTACACCGTCGTGGTTCAATTATTAATTAAAATCACAATAAAGCGTTAAGAACTTTTAATAAATCAGGCTTGAGCTCTGTCTTATTCATTTATCTCAATCAGAATTGCTTTTTTTTCAATTAAAATGTCTTGTATATAGGGATTGAGATGTCTTGTCTGTATCTACAAATTTTCTAGAAATCAAATAATTTTGTTGAAATCTTGATAAGTATCTTATGGCATACCTATGGTGATATGCCTTTAGATACCTACAGTAAAGTAGAATACCTATGATGGTATGACTTAAGATATCTACAGTAGAAAGTAGGCACACCTATGATGGTATGCTTTAAGATATCTACAGTAGAAAGTAGGCATACCTATGATGGTATGCCTTAAGATACCTACAGTAGAAAGTAGGCATACCAATGATATTATCTAAAGCTGAGAATATGCATACCTATGATGGCATGCCTTAAGATACCTATAATAGAAAGTAGGCATACCTATGATGGTATTGTTTACAGAAGCGAGTAAGCATACCAATGATGACACTGAACCAAAAAGAGGCACCTTGCTCTGAAAGGTCTTACCAATAAATTAAACATGATTTGGTTATTAATTGATGCCTCATTTTCAGAGACAGAAGTGCAATAGATATAGTTTCCCTGGGTATTTTAGGGGTATTATTGAGACAAAATGTTAAGCGTTAATGCCACATTTTAAAATAAAAGATGATCAAGGGACAAAGAATCGTTCCAAGCCTCGGGAGTGATTTTCCACGTCATTACTCGTTTTGAAACTATACGGCGAATACTTTAGAATAGTTCTTTAATAGAATATTTCTGAATTTTAACTCAATAATGATAAACGTCACCTGAACTAATATTAAAACTCTGCTGATAAACTGAGGAAGAAATTCCATAGCTTGTAAATAATTTTTAATATGTTTTTAATATGTATTGCATTTTTTAATATGTATTAGAAGAAAAAAAAGGAGACTTTTCTTGAATTTTCAGTTTTCTAATGAGTGTCCTGTGAAAATCATTGAAAAAAAATTTGTTAAGAATTTGTTTGCTAAGGATTACGCCATCTCATGTATTATGTATTATGAATGTAACTTAAAAGTTAATATGAGTCTTCAGGCTTTAAAACTACTTATTTAAAAGTAAAACATTCCGGCAAGTTATGTTTGCGCAGCTTTTGATAAAATGTGCTGAAAACAGCCGAACTCCTCAACATATTTTTACGATCCTTTTTACATATTTTAACTCCTTTCATAAGAATATCCTCCGAACATTTTCTTTTAAAACTTACTTCATATTACTGATTCTAAAAATATGTTTAATTGGATACACAAACACGTGTTTACAATGGCAGGGTATACAAGGATTCACGGATAGTGTACACAGACATCGGTAAAGTTAAAAGAAGCGTTCTGTTTCCCATTTTCATAACCGTATGGAAGCAGAGAGCAGGGTTGCCATATTGGCTTTTTTAACACCATATTTGAGGTAATTGGCAGTTTTCAGAAAGTTAATCATAGGAAAATTTGTATGAAATTAAATTTAGCTTCTTTTTCTTCCTTTTTTTTCCATTAGGAATTCCAGAAAGCACTTTTAAATTAATTCAATTAGTTTCTGTAACATATTATATTTATATGAGGTAAACGAATAACCAGATGATTCATTAGATTAACCCTTTGACTACCAAATTATTAAAATCTTTTTCTCTGTAATCACGAGAAAAAGATGACAATGACTTTTGTATTAGACAAATATATTCGATTTTTTAAAAATGTTTTTAAACTAGTACATGATGTACATGATGGCCAAATGCACTCTCCCCCCATTAAAAAAACTACTTTCACTTAGAACAATTTAAGCGGATTTTAAAAGGTTAGTGGGATGTATATGTCCTGTTGGTAGTCAAAGGGTTAAGAAATTCAGTACAAAGCTGAAAAAATATACTGATTTTGCCTCTATTAAAAAAACACACATCTCAAATTTTTCAATTTGTTGCTTTTAATTAAATAGCACATACTAAAATATTGGAAAAAATTATCTAAATTTGATATTAAACATTTATTACCTGAATAATTTCCCTTCCCAGCATTTACTTAATAATATGATAATTTTAATAACTTCTGCCAGTTCAGTATACTATCTCTTTTACATAGTGTTAATTTGAGCATTATCTTTAATGTGAGCAATCTGATGCCACGTATTAGCTCACTTTCTTTCTGTTTCACTTTCTTTAATATATAGAGTGTCCAAAGCTGAACTTCATTAGAACAATCAAAGTTTGGCTTAGTTTTTGAAGACGGTTGGCGTTGTTTTGCCATTCTGATCCGGCAGTCCTGGTGCAAAAGCTGCAGTCAGGAGTGTTTTGACAGAGAAGGGGGTTGAAGAAAAAAGCCATTCTTGCCAGCATCTTCCGTCTGCCCGGTTTGTTTAACTTTGGTTCATAAATAACCGGAATTGCGTTTTCAAAAAAAGTGCTTCGTAAACATGTATTCGCCCGGAAGTTGAGTAAAGCGCTCTTGCGATTGCAAAAATGTTTTAAAAGAAGGGACGAAAGGGTTTCGGCGTTTCACACGAGTTGAAATTATGGATTGCACATAGCAAAAAAATTAAAAAAAGCAAAATATGTTTAGAAGATATTGTCATTTTCTCTACAAAATAAAACCAGGTATTAATAATGTTCGGCCATAAAATGTCATGGAACATACTTTGAAATTACACTATAGTTTGTTGTCAGAATATATTTTACTTTTTATTTAAAACCAATAACAGTTTAATGCAAAAAAACTTAAAAAAAAAAAAAAAAACTCTATATTTATTTAAAAAATTTTATATCAGCAAAATCTTATAAGTGAAGTAACCAAAAATTGGATTTAAATAAAATAATAAAATATACTCTGAAAACAAACTATAATATATCTTCAAAGTATGTTCTATGATATAATTTTATGGTCAATATCATAAATAAATCTCTATATTTATTTAAAACAGTTATATCATCAAAAGCATATAAATAGTTTTATTTTGCTTTGATCTTACTAACTATCTTAACAGGCGCTTACTTTTGGAGTGATATATGAAGAAAAGCGAGAAATCGAGTTTTTTTTTTTTTTTTTTTTTTCTTTTCAGGAATAGGTGGTACAGTTTTGCATGTTTTGAAATCATGACTATTTTATCAAAAATACAAAATTTGTTCCGAATTTTAACTAAGACGATACTTTAATAATATACACCAATTATATTGCCTGCAAATAATAAATAAATGGAATGAAGCTGCAAATGTGAAATTTTGGTGACTTAAAAATTTTTTTACATGAAGTTAAAACGTTAGAAATGCAATATATTGTGTAATACAAATTTCACAAAATATTTATTGCGAAAGGCACAATCATAAACTTCTTAGACATTCTTGAAGCATGATCATGCTTCTTATATTCGTAAAATACTTAAAAACCACTCCAAAAATAAAACATTTCCATTATTTCTCTTCTGCGGAATTATTCACCTTTATAATCATATGTAAAGTGAGTTTAAGAGTTTTTTTATCAAATTCGCATTCAATTACTCAACAAATATATGCAGAAAGCATATTTGTATTAGAGATTTCAAGTTTTTCACTTACCTTTACTTATTATTATTATTTTTTCAATAATACCCCGCACTATCTTTTTATGCACACGACTAAGTTCGCCACTCCTGTAATTCTCCTTTATCCTACGCTCTCTCTCTTCGTTATTTCGGACATAATTTATATGCCTTTTTGTCACTCAAAAAGCCTAAAATTAAATCACGGATGTAATCAGAAATGCAACCTCACCTCTAAATTAATGAGTGTATTCGTTTTATTACGCATCTGCCCGTAAATAAGCGCTGAGCAAGTTTTTATGACATTCGAAACGAGTTCCAAGTGAATAATGATAATAAAAATGGGCGCTTTTTTATGTCTGTGACAGATGACAAATTTCACTTTTAAATGCTATCTTAACATTCTTTGATTGCCGCCCATATATTGCAAAAGTAAACAAAACGGTAATTGCAAAGATAAAGTCGCTCTCGACTATTTAACGCAAGCAAGAGAGAACCATTAATTTAAATACACATGCGCAACTAAAAATATTGAATTAAAATTTGCATTTTGTCAAATCAAAGACGTTGCTTCGTTTTTTAAATCGCTGATAAGATTATTGCCCATGTAAAGAACTGATAATTTTTATTTCTTAACATTTTAAAACGGATTATTAATATGTTGTATGTTTATCAATGTTCGGAGTTGAATTTTATGACAAGAAAATTTATTAATTAAAAAATTACTGAACTGCATTTTGCATGAAGAATTGAATTCTTACTTAAAATAATTTTCGATATTTTGTCAGCGTTTTTTACATATTATGCGCATTTATATTTTTTAAATATCTATTCTGCATCTTGACGGAAGAAAAAGAATGTGATCTCACAGAATAAAGTAAGATGGCATGTTGCTGTGGCATCTCGGAATGGATGCCATATTTCGGCAACACCATTCTTTAATATATTATATACATATGTGAGAGACGGGCATTGGAGAAAATTACTCACTCACATTATAGAAACGTCAATGCATACTCTTCCAAGTTTGTTTCAGTACAGTATTGCATTATAGAGCTATCAGAATAGACATCATGAAACTATCATAGGAAGATGTGGTGGACATAAAATCACCGAAACGCTTCCTTTTATCCTCCCTGGCTAAACGCGTATCACCCTCTTTGCCAGATTAATTTCGCGGAGAGGACCCCTCCATCCAATAAGAGAAATGGGGCACAGAGGGTGCCTCAGTTTCGTTTTATTTGCATTCCCCGGATCCACTTCATTACAATTTGCAGAGAGAAGGCGTCTGTATTTTCGCCCATTTGGCTCCTTAATCAATTGAGAAGGCTGCGAGCACATTTCCGACGGAGGGCGCATTTGTGAAAGGAAGTCCGCCCATGAAATTTAGGCACCCTCGGATGAAATGCGTGGAAGGGGCCATTTAATGACCCTTCCTCTGATCAGGCGGCTCCTTTTCTTATTCGTTTGTGCACTTCCCAACCGCCGACAGAGTCTTTCCGATGAAAAGTGGCTTAAGTATGCATTTTAAAAAAAATCCTCCCAAGGGTCTGTATGTTTTTAAGAGCACAGTCCGTTTTATGGTCACATTCGAACCTCTTTGGCAAATTTTGTCATAAATCTGGGTGCAGATAAAAATGATAGAAAATTGTATAGAAATTTTGAATAAATATTTCATTTTTTAAAAAATTTATATTGGTTGCAGTGAATTTTCAACTTAAAGTTTATTGGTCACATACCTTGTTTATGTTGTTGTTAGTCATCTATCTAATAATTTCAAAATTCAATAATAAAGTGAAATTTGTATTTAAATACTGTTCGTTTCAATATCCTAAGACGGCCACTTTTCGACAATTCTATCTGACTTTGGTGTGAAACGTGGAAGGATGTGCGCATTCCCGGGATGTTAAATATAAGTATCTTTTCCTTTCATCTCTCCTCTCACCCCTGTTTTGTCGAGTTAAACCCGTTTTAACACATGCGCAAAAGCGCGGAGGGTTTTAGAATCCGTTGGCAACAATATGGCAATCAGAACTAGCGAACTGAAATTTATCCAGCGAATTATTCATTTATTGGCCCATACCTAAAAACTCGATTAAGTTTTCTTTTCCTCACTTTTATTCTTCCAGTTTAAAAAGTAACTCAACATTATAGAGGACACTTGGTTTCTCACTGAGTTTCTACAGCAAAAGTGTTAAGCTTGTCTTTTCTCCTTCAATAATCAAATATCAATTTAAATTAATTTAGAAACATCAATGGTAAAAGCAAACAATGCGTAAATATTTCATTTTAAACAAGATTTTTCGAAAGCTAATATTTTCTTTCAATCTAAAATGCCATTATTGTTAGATTAATTAAAGATTGATTGTGTTATTGTTAGATTAGCGAAAGCGAGCATTTAACGAAAGAATCATCATCACTTTCATCATTTATTGATAATAGTGATGAATGTATTTTCTCTACTTCGCTCTCATCATCAAAAAAGTTCATGTTTGTGCGTGATAAACGGATTCAGTAAAGAAATTATCGGGCTAAATAAACAATTCCGAAAACGATATCACTTAAAGATTCAGGAGATTGTAATAAAAATGTTTGTATTATTAAATTTGCCAAATCATCTTATTGTGTAAATATAAGACGACAATTTTATTAAATATGATATAATTGTCGATATTCATTATAGGAAATATTTGGAGATATTTTATTAAATATGATATAATTGTCGATAATTTTATTAAATTTATTACGACGACAATTTTATTAAATATGATATAATTGTCGATGTTCATTATAGGAAATATTTGGAGATATTTATTAAGATTAAATATTATGTGTTTTATTCCTATTTCCCTTTTATTTAAATTCATATTTTTTTTAATTTAGATCTTATTCTATGTTATCGCGATAAATTTGGTTTTTGTTATATCAATGTTCCATTCCTAAATTACATAAGACCAATGATCAGACCTCAATATTTTTTACTGTTCGGATGGTGCAGGTATCACCTGTACCGACAACACTTCTCAACCACACCACACTAGCAGCAAGTCCGTATTCTCTACAGATTTACAAAATGCAGATGCACAAATTGCTGAGCTTAAAATAGGATTTCTGTCATTGATCCTTGACTCCCAAAATGAAGAATTATTCACCAAGCCAGGAAGAAAATGATTCTCACATTTTATTCAACACAATCTAAAAAAGTGGATTTTGTTTCCCAAATTTCCACAAAAAAATCCCTATGAAGGCATTCAATTGCCATGTATATAACTGTAATGTAAGATAATTGCTTTCGAAAATGCATTGGCCGCGGTGGCCTGGTGGTAAGGTCTCGGCTTCGGAACCGGAGGTTTTCAGGTTTGTAACCCGATTCCACCAAAGAACCGTCGTGTAAGGGGGTCTGTTGCACGTTAAATCCGTTATGACCAAACATCCTTCCGCTGGTGTGGTGTGGAGAGGGGGGTGCCAGCTCAGGTGTCGTCCTCGTCATCTGACCGCGGTTTAAAAGTACGAGGTACGTTCCAAAATAGCCCTAGTGTTGCTTTAAACGGGACGTTACTATAACCAAACCAAACCAAATTCGAAAATGTATTGCTTTATTTTAACTTCATTTAATGTGGTTTGAAATCGAAATCAATTTCTGAACATTTTATTTTCTTATTAGTTGTTCAGTATTTTTTTATTCTCTTTAAAATCGCAAATATATTAATTTGTATCATTAAGAGAAATATTTAAAGGTCATAGAATTATCTAACTATTAATGAAATTTAGCTGTAGTGGATTCTAAAACAGTCTTTTCGTAACATTTATGTTTTCCGCATTCTAATTTATATTATTTCTTTATTATGAGCTGATAGTATATTTTTTCACCAATAGACTTTTTGAATTGGTGAATAGACTTTCACCAATTGAATTTTTGGTATTAATAATTTTAAACTGTTTATTAGAAACGAATCCCTTTATTTGAAAATTTTAATTCTTAATAAACTCATTTTTAGTGATAGTTGTTATCACTGTTAAGTTTCAATTGTATGGTTCGAAGTAACCTTGTTGATTTTTAATCATCTTTTGGATTAAGCTCTTGACATTTCTGTTACATTTTAAAGTTTGGGCGGCTAAACTTAATTTCATTATGATCGTTAAATAGCATTGATATGTTGCTTAAAATATCCATTAATCCACGATTTTAAATAGGCTCTATCATTCATAGCAACTTGAATAGTTTTTTAAACTTGTGGTTCGTGGTCTTGGAGTTACAAATAGGGTAAAAACAGTACATTTCTTTAGCGATTCCTTTTGAAATGATAAGAGAAGATTAAATTCTGTAATCTTATGGTGTTCTGTGAAATCTTTCACACTTCTGTTTCTTAAATACTATAATGTGAGGCATCTGTAATAATTGCGAGGCATGATAATAATCTGTAATTGACATTTTACTGTTATCCGAATCGTTTTAGCAATTGTATAGCAACAGCAGTAAAAACTAATCTCATTTGTCTTATGATTCGTAGTCAATTACAAGTTTTAAAGGTATAAAATACCTCCCCTTTATATCAGTAGATATTCAAAAGAAGATTATTAGTGGTGTAAAATATAAACTACTGCTACTTACTGTGCCTATTTTTTTTAATGAATGGATAAGATAGTCAGATTAAAAATGTATTGATAAATCTTTCAGTGAATTTTGAATTCATGCGAATCGGCACAATTTAAAAATCTTTTTAAAAAAGAAGATAAGAATCGCAATGTACTAATGCCACTTTTGCTGGAACCTTTATGGATTGGAAAGCATTTTGAACATTGGATCGTTGCTGATTGGTTCTGGTCATGCTGTTTTATAGTCTGGAATAAACGCGCGCACTTTTATAAACTTATTTTAGTATTCATCTAAATTATACTTTTAAGAAATACGCAGACATTCGGCATTTATATAGTCTCGATTTCCATCGAAAGTAAGTCACTGAAAGAGGTGGATTTCGAACTTCCTTTTTTTTCTCCCCCACCTCCTCCATTTACATGCTAAAATATGCTTCTACAAACCAGAATACTGAATACCCTATAAAAATAAAAGCTTCCCATGATACTGAAAAAAAAAATTGAAATTCCCAAATCAACATTTAAATTTTTTTATACAAGGTTTAAAAAAAAATTTCGCTCACGACTTCATTTGGGGATAACAATTTTTCTTTCCTTTGTATAAGAAATAATTTTGAGGCCCCAATATTAGAAAATAAGTATAAAAGGTGCAGTATTAAAGGATAATAAACAAATATTTATATTTCAAATGGTTGGTGGCAAATTTTCGTCAAATAGATTAAGTCAAATTGGTTTTACTTTTTATTTTTTCAAAAATATTGAAGAATTTTTAAAAGAGATCTGTAAAAATTTTCATTGACAGTGTATTTTCTTCATGACTTCTTTTGTTGCAAAAGGTAAGAAGTATCTGAAATAGAATAAGATTATTGAATGAAGTCTGTAAAAGGGATGCATTGACCAAACGAATGCATTTCTAATGCATGTAACAAATATGCCTAAATAGTTATACAGACTATGTGTTACAAACTGGACATGAATTATCATTTGAAAATATCGCAATGCCCTGGCAGTGGTTTTTGGAACCTAGCGATTTTATCTCTTAGAATTAATTTTAGAGCTTCTGACTGAGCAGAGATTAACTGTTTACTTTTAATCCATGTTTCTCCACTCTTTTAAAATGGCCTTTTTTTTTTTTTCTTTTTTTTTTTTTTTCAATACTTGACATCGGTTTAGAAAATGAAATTTTTAACTGTCAGAATTCATTGTTATTAGCACTGTCAGTATTTTTTAAATGATTTCTCATTTGAGAATGCTGGCCTCTTTTTAATAAATAGACAAGTTTTCTTCATTTGAACTTATTTTCAGTATAAATTTAGGTATAAAATTTTATAAATGTGCTATGTGATTTTTTTTATTAAATCCTGAAAATTGGTTAATAATATGATGTATGAAATTAATTATACGATATTTAAAAGCGATAATAGTAAAAATTTCTGTTATACGATGTAAAGCATTTTAGATTTTTAATTAATCGTATCTTTTTCATTCTCTCCCCCTTCCACCACATGTTCCCTATAAGTATATCATCATAGCAAAGTCTTTTTCTATTTGCGATTTCTGAATCTCCAAAGGTGAAATTACTTGGAAAGAAAAATAAAGCATCATTCATACGATGCATATGCTAATAATGCAAAAATTAAGCTCGTGCATCCTCTGATAAATTTTTAAGAAAATGAATAACTAGGGTAGCTTTTTCCAATTTCTTCTGCGTTAGTAATGAAATTTAATCATTTTTCATTATTAACATTGCAAAATCTGTTTTTTTTAAAGAAAACATGCGAACCTATTAAGAGAAAGATTGAAAGTTGAAGAAGTCTCTGCTATAAACGCTTTGAAAAACAAATTTAATTTTAAACTTTCTATCCTTTGAGGAAAAGACGGAATTTCAAGCATCCTTTGCCTCAAAAAGTGTTTCGTGTTTTTTTTTTTTTTTTTTTTTTTTTTTTTGACATTGTATTGAAAGCAATTTAATTGAATATTAATTTCTCATTTTTGTTTTTCTCTTATCATATTATATTAAAACTGCTTTATAGTAGAGTTTCTTAATTACGAATCGATACCATAAATAAAGTCTCGAAAATTTCTGCGCCGTTTTTTTTTTTTTTTTTGTAAAACAACAAACATTTGGAGTTTAAGCATTTCATGGGTATTTTTTGAGAAATTACTTTTAATTGAATTTATTTTTATTGTCACTAATTAATACTGTTATATTTTTAATTAATTTACTGAATTTAGAACTGCGTCAAATTTCTCTGAATGGCAGTATACGCCATAAAGGAATCTCTTCATTTATTTGATTAAAAAATTAATTTAGATTTTTTTAAATTTTATTTAAAAATCTTTCATCCTATTTACTACTATATGACTACTATTAAATTAAACTGTTAGCAAGTAATCATTTTTTTTTCTCCAATCTGTCTCATCATTTTAAATGGATGGAATGCTATGCGTGTTGAGAAGTATATGGAACTGTTTTAAATTATCGGTTCGATCTCTTCTCACTCGATTATACTTGTACCAAAATCTCATCAGCTTTCGATCATAAAAGTCGCTCGGGCGCGCCCGAATAACAGATCGGATCCCTATCTAGAAGAGACAGAGTAAAACCTCTTCAGGGCCTTATTTTATCGTTGTTGATATTAGTTCGCGGCATCAACGAGCGAACCCCGTCATTTTCAGCGTCGTCTTATTCACGAGAGTATCCCGCCTTCAGCAAAAGATGGTTGCAGAAGACAGGCCAGCTAGCGTTTTTTGCACCTCAGAGGTAGAATTCAATATAAAAAAAATAAATAAAAAGTCAGAGTTATCAAGCGAAAATAAACATCATTTACCACTTAAAAAGGTTTGATGGCCTTTCTTGGGCGACACAACATAAGTAGGCTGCGTTATTTGAAAAACAAAATAATACCAAACTTTTTTTTAAATGAGGTCAATAAAGGTCAGATTTTGATTTTTCAATGGAATGACTTCTGTTTAATTTTCGACTAGAAATAGAGTAATTAGTAATTTTGACTAACAATAGAACAAACTCCAATAGAATACTTATAAAAGTATAATAAATTACCAGTCGCCTTTCATGACCAGTTTGTTCGCCTAGATTATTTGGGCTTTTAGGCTGTTAATTATTACTGTGGGGTGAATAATACGTCTTTAAAATACGTTTCATCTTGTAATTTGATTCGATTAAAGCATATGAATTCAATTAAAACAGTTTACTGCAAATTACAAAGTGAAAATCCTACTGCGGACTGACTGAATTGCGAAAGCGCGTGCTTGAATATTTTGATGGAGAGTTTCAGTCCCTTCGCAGCTTTTAAAAACATTGTTTCAGATAGTGTATCAAATTGAATAAAAAATATTATTAAGGTTAAATGAAAAATTGTATACGAAAATGAAATTTATAAAGTTAAGGAAGTAATTTTAACAGACAATACGAAAAGCATTTTTTGTAAGACAGTTATTTTGGAAGATATGAGTATCAGTTTCCCTAGGCAAGTCATAACGATTGCGGCTAAATATTAATATACTGAGGCCAAAATTGAAGCTTTTGGAACGATTTTTCGCCAAATATAATCATGACAATTTTTATTGCAACTTTAAAATCCGTTTGTTAGAATTTCTGTTATACACCCAGGATTGCAGGCTTTTAAAGAGTTTTTGGACGATTGATGCGATTTTAATGCACTTGGCGAGAAACCGTACATTTATCTTAAGTCTTATCACGATAATTTGTCAGGCAATGATTAAGCTTATTTTTGCAATTGATTGAACTTTTATTTGAAGGCTATTTCTTGATTTCTTTTATATCTTCTTTAATCTGGCTGAATGTCCGCTTTGGTGACATGGCGACCTATCTCCAGAAAACTTCTTACGATATTTTGCAGTTTCATTAATTAGCTAAGTACAGCTATATTCAGTACAGCTGTAAAAATGCTCAATGAATGGAGCAATCTGAAATTCGTATGATGTTTTGTTTAAATTTGATTATTGTCATTCTATAGTAAGTAACAAGCTCGATTTCTGTACACACACACACACACATATATATTTGTTGAAAACAATATGCGAAATGAGCCAACTATCTTATTTTATCTAATGTCTCATCCATCCGTTGATAATTGAGAAATTATGCTTTCAGCTACCTGACATTCAGAAGTTTCTTCATTAAAATATATTAATAATCAAGCTATATTTTTATTCGCTTATCATTCATTTATCAATATTCCATTAGTTTATTTTTTTCTTCTACATATCTACGTAACTGCGACCGAGAAAACTTTCCTCTCGAAGCAGAGTCACGAGAGCAGAAATTTTAGAAATTCTTCGGCAGATGATCAACAGAACGATGAACTAATGACATATAATTGGAACAGACATTTCACAATTTTACTCAAGAACTTTCATTGGCTATAATTATTTTGAATTATATAAAAAAATATATAGCTGCAAAGAGAATTAATTTAAAATGAATAAATAAAACTATGACTGAAATCAGAAATGTGCAAGAATAAATATAGTAAAAAAAACCAGTGGCAGTGGTCTCCCCAAAACTTTCTCGTATTTTCTCCAATTAACTTGCCATGCCAGAGAACACCTTACATAGCACTGGCATGCAATGGTTATGAAATATTAACTTTTGGCATGAATTAGATTTGAATTTATCGTGTAATCTTTGGCGATTAATCTCTGGCATGCATTAATAACATCCGAAAATCGAATTTGTGCTTTAGATACATTTTTGTCAACCGATTGAAACAAAAATTCGACACAAAACTACAATTGTAGTCACAAAATCCCATACCAAATTTGATATATTTAAGTCTTCTTATTTTCGAATTATCGCGTTTACATGTTTCTGAAAGTACAGACCGAAAAACAATCAACCCGCAATTGGATTTGGATCAAAATTTGACAGGTGTTTACACTATAGGTATTAAATCTGTGTACTGAATCTTATTTATCTAGTCCTCTTCGTTTTGTAGTTATCGTGTTAACTTATATTAGAACAGATGGACAGACGGACTTCCTCCGAACAGATTTTACTCAAAATTTGATTAAACTCTGCAAATTTAGCGCAAAGACCGTATACCAAATTCAGACACCTAGCTCAAAACGTTTCTGAGTTACCTTTGTCACAGACAGGCAGACAGACGAACATTTTCCAAAAATATGTTTTTCGAACTCAGGGAGTTCTAAAATGTGGAGATTCGTCAAGATCTCGAACTAGATTATTGTTATTTTTTTTCTGACGATTACTATACTTTCTCTACTGTATGTATACGTGGAAGTAAAAATTTGGGACTGAAGAATATAAAAGTTTGAAAAAAAATACCCAATTTGGAGAAACTGGAATTTGATTTACAGAAAACATGTTATATTTTCACATTAGATGAGAAACAGGATTGAATAAAAAGAAAAGAAAAAAAAAAGGCTTGTCGAAAGAAAATAAATATTGTTTGCCATTCAAAAAAGTTTGATGGCCTTTCTTGGAGGACACAACGACACTCACCGGAAGAAAAAACTAAAAAAAAAAAAAAGAAAAGAAAAAAAAAAAAAAAGAGAGAGAGAGAGAAAGAAAGAAAAGGGAAGTACATAATCGGCTGTTTACGATCGCTCACCCAATCCGTTCAAGAAGGTTCCTCAACAATTTGGTTAATTATCTGCCTGCTTGATTCGTTTCGTGTTATTGTTACTTTTTTAATAGGCGACGTTCGTCCTTTATCACCTAATCTCCAACGGAGGGACCATTTAACTCCATTTTGCGGGTTCGGATGGTAGCCATTGTTTCGTACCTGTCCTTAATCGCATGAGTGGACAGGCCTTGTCCAACAGGCAGGCAAGAAGAAGAGATATCGTGGGAAAAAAAGGATGGCAAACCCCAACATTTGTCTTCCTGTGCAGGTGTGTTGGGAGGGGGGCAGGAAAAGAATGTTGAGGTGAAAATGAGGAGGGGAACATTAGAAGGTTGGAGAGTAACATACTGGTGTTATTCATAATGTGCGTGCTTGTGGGTTTTCAAGTGGACATTCTATGCTCGATTTATGGGATAAAAATATTATACCTTATCTCATTTTCTTTCTTTTCTTTTTTTTCTCCCCCCCCCCCCCCTCTCTCTACGTGCTCGACAACTTGAGTACATAAAGCAACCCTTACCCCTTGTTATATCCGCGGCAGGAAATAGAATGCTGTCACGCAATTGCACCTCATAATTGAGCTCGATTTGCTACCTCAGAGGTTTTCCGATACCTTTTGACATAATAGCACATAAGTTAAGTTTGTTTTTACTGGCTGCTTGGTTAACTGTTTTAGTTTTTTCAAATTTTCGTTTCCCAGAAGTCTCAGCTTCGATGCTTGTTTCTTTAAATAAGTACTTCTAATTATTAGTTCGATTTAATTGCACATTTCTAACTTTTTCAAGTGGATTAAAAAAACAACAATATGTGAGAAAGACTACATTTCTAAAACTTCAAATAATAAATTTATTCATTATAAGAGGTTACGGTGCAATTTTTGTTCTTCTTCTATGCATAGCTATAACTTGGGTTTTATACGTATATTGCATTAGTCTTGAAAAAATTATGGCAACATTTATTGAGGTTTCATACACCTATAATATATTATACAAAATGACCATCACTGCCAATATCATTATAAGTAATTCTTTTCTTTCCTAATTTTATCGTGTAATACTGTACGGCATGCTATCACTATACAATACTCCTATCAGAAAATAGTGCATCTTCTGAAGATGGAAGTGATCTTTACTGACATTATTTTCAGTGTCTAGATGTCCTTGAAAGGAGAAAAGAAAAGTTGCATATTTACTTCTGTTTTAAAGAAGGGTCAAATATCTTTACTCCATGTCGTTTCATCTACCATAAGTAAAACAATTTGAATTTAGCTGAATAGAAATAATCTGAAGAGAGCTAATAATACATTCATTTTCCTCTCAAGTCATAACCATTTAACAAAATACGTCGTAGATATTTGATAATATGCCGACTATCGCACGCGAAATTGTGACGTTAACTTACGTTCATGAAGTCAATAAACACTTTTACACAATGAAACATAATGAAAAACATTTTATTTTATTTGCAATTTGCATCTATATTTGCATAATTATTTTAATTGGGATATATTTATTCCAAATCTCAAAAATGTTGGATGAGGAATTTTTGCACTCAGTATTGCATGCAAAAGTTTTCAATGCCAAAAGAAAATCATAATCGACATATATACTTCAAAATAAAACGCAAATGAAGGATTAAATTTGATTAATAGAGAAACATCACTAAATCTGTACATAATGAAATATATTAACTAGAATGGTTAAAAAAAATTGTTTGGTCATTTTTATCAAAAAAAAAAAAAAAAAATGTGGCAAAAATATAGGCACCATAAATGTGACCAATCTATTTGAGTTTTAAATTATTACAATTTTAGAAATGTTACCTAAAAGAATTCTTATTTTTATTATTTATTTATTTTTTTGTTCATTTTTACCATTTGATAACTTGCTTTTTATAGATTCTGTACACATTTCTTTTTTAGAATTTGAATTATAATGAGGAAAAAAAAATGTAAGAAGCAATACAACACTACCATCTTTTCCCCCTGGTTCCATATTTATTTGTTATAATTTTCTCTGTGTCTTTACATTACCGTGTTTTAAACCAATGAGATGAAATTAATAATCACATGAATGAACAACATTATTTAACTATACGTCTTAATCCATCAAATATTTTTTTGCCTTAATTATGTATGAGATTGATGATGTTGATTGATTTTTAATGATGATTTCTCTATTTCATCCTTATAAGGTGTTTCAGATCTCAAGTTCAAATTTGTTTATTACTTTCTTCATTTCAATTAATATTTTTACTGTTCATCTTTATTCCATTAATTATGCACTACATTGATTAGAGTATAATTAATAAAATTCAGCTGAAATCAAGGCCAGTCACGGAGTGAGTAACTAAGGACAAAAGCATGGTTAAAATTTAAATTGCCTTTGTTTTTTGAAGCAAATAAGACATGCACAGTGTTTTAGATAATTACGTTTGTATTTTAATCACCCATTTAGAATATCATACCTCAATGCAAACTGTGCTGTTTACCTGTTTTTCACGTAATCAACGGGAAAAGTAGTTGTGTATCATGTGTAAGCACAATTGTGTTTTAGTGCAGTGCAGAATTATAGAAAAGATTTAAATTGTTTAATACAAGAAATAAATTTTTCAAAGTACACTTTCTAATTTCCTAATTCTTAATATACTTATTTATTATAAAAAAAAACAACCAAAAAATAAATATGAATGGTTGAGTAGCTAATTTCCTAGATAGGCTCTGGGAAATTGCTCAAAACGACTTAAGGAATTATATTTTATGTTATTTGTATTTATAAATGTAATGCTGAAAAAAATTATGAATTTTTATATCGCTCCCCAGTTCTAATAGCCGAATTTGTTGAAATATTCTTGACACACTAACACTTTAAATGGAAAAGTGCTCCACTTTTCTGAGACTAAAACTGACTGGGTTATAAATTTTTGAATATCTCTTTTGTGGACAATTTAAACCATTTCAGTGGACATCTCGAGGAAAATTCCCAAGATTCGAGCAGTAGCACTTGTTCCAGATTCAGTTGGTTGACGTAAAATAATAAAATTCAAAGATTCATAATTTGATCAATTTTGTCGCAGAGGAATTAATTTTTTTGTTTAAAATGTTAATATGTCAATAATATTTTACTGAATATGAATAATGGATTGAAGGGTTGTATATAAATTTATCTTTGTAATTTTTTTCAGCAGTGCTTTTATTTACTCAAGCAATATAAAACACAATTCCTTATGTCATTTCGAACTTTTCCGCAATGGAAGTATGTCTATCTCTAATAGTTTAGAAATTAACTAATCATGGACGCCCTGCATGTATAATTTAAATACTATTTGAATGCTATTCAAATTGGGGCTTTTTGGCGCATTCGAGCAAAATCTGGCATATATGTCCCTTTGAACGTAGAAAGATTAAATACTGTCTCCAACAGAGTTCAAATGTATGATCGTAAAATAATATTTTTATATTATAAAAGATTAGGAAGAAACTTTCTTTTATAACGATCCAGTGTACAAGCTAAATCTCAACCTAGATGAGTCACAAACTTGAAAAACTATAAGATTAAAGCAGGAATGATCAAAGTAAGTAAAGATATTAGTTTTATCACGCAACCGAACTGATTAATCTTTGAAAATAACAAAAGAAAGGAAATTCATAAAGAACAGTGTCGTTTTTCGCACAGACTTCAAAGGTGTTTGTTTTGTGTTTCGAGACCCTGGGGACTACAAAATATTTATCACAGAGAAAAGCCAATTTCGATATCGTGTCAAAAAATTTTGTCCCTGTGTTCGGCACTGGTAAGAGAGAAATATCATGAAGATTTCCGTGATATTATTATAAAGTTCATGAAAGGTATTAAAAAAATTATAACTTCTTAGCATTTTCCTCATTTTAAGATTATTTTGCACAATTTTGTATAGGTAGAAACTCTACATCTCAATTCTGTGAGTAGTATTAAAAATTAGCGGGAGAACCAGAACCCATTGCAATGAGTACAGCTTGAATTTTATCTGTTTTTTATTTGTTTAAGCTGTACAACCACATGGAAAATATTTCAGATTCTGTGAATAATCTCTCTCACTTTAATGAAAGAATTCCATAATTTTAAAGATATTTTTATATTTATATCTATTATATGATAGAAGTAAAGTTCCGCAAGTTGAATAATTAAATTTTTACATACACTTAAGTATAATAATTTGTAAATACATTGGAAGAATCTCCGCCCATGCCACAATTTGTAGTAGTCAGAATTGTCATAAATATTCAGCTTTGCCAGATACTTATTACAAATATCTCACTGTCTGTTCTGAATTGGAGTGCACAAATCTCAATTCAGCAGCTATTCATTTTTGATTTTACAATTGGTATCCACCTGCAAAAACTACTTAACATACAGCATAATAAATTCTCTACCTTGGCCTCCGTCTAGTTATATGAGTGAAACTTTTTCATTTAGTGTGTAAAGAAAGCCACGCCAAATTGATGTGTGGCATTGTATCGGTAGCACGAACCCTTCCGACAGTTGACGCATGGCTCAATAAGTGGAAGGGTTTGTCTTTCTTACCTGTTCAAGTGTCGTCAGCGACCCCGAAACTGAAACGAGTGGGTGGTTCGACATCGAATCCTGAATTGACAGGTTTTGCGGAACTGAGGATCTTGACAAGATAATCATTACCCGTGGCCCCTAATGCCCCACCCTGCCCGCTTCCATCAAGGTTCCCACGCTTTTTTTATTTCCTTTACCCCCCTCTTTTTTTTTTTTTTTTTTTTTTTTTTTTTTTTTGTTTCTTGCGTGATAATTTTTTTTTCCTCTAGAAATAGGGTGGGTTAGAAGAATCATTATGAGGAAATCAGTGTTGCGCAGAATCTAGCCTGTGGACATTATCGTTCGGTTTGAAGTCATGTGAGCGTTGAATTGATGGTTGGTAGCAGTTACAGCTAACAGAAGAGCTGTCAAGCCAGGCTACCAGATTAGAATGGCAAAGTAATGCCACCTTTTTTTTAGTAAAAGTGACAAAACAAGCCAAATATTGATAGCTCAATTCAGGACTTTTCAGCTTCTGGAAACATTTGAGCCCATAGAAAAATTCAGAATGCTGTTTTTAGCTAAAGAATCTTTTTCATTATTTCATGTAAATGCAGTTATGTAATAGGTCACATGAATGAAGCATTTACGAATGATAAATATAAATAAATATGTAATAAATTTTATGAAGTATTTTACGTATATTCATATCTACATTATATAAATAGAAATGCGTCTATAAATATATTTATATATATTTTATAAATATACATGCATATGTAATAAATTTGATGAAGCATTTTACGTTTATTTATATCTACAGTATTTTAATTTCTAATAGTTAAGAAACTGTAATTTAGTTGGAGTTTTCAACTATTTTGGAGTTAAGAGTTTTCAATTAGTTTAAAATTCTTTTAATTAATTCTTAAATTAATTCTAATAAGAGTTTACAGTTTAAAATTCTTGGTTTAATTGAAATACATTCTTTTCGCTAGATTTTTATTAGAAACAGGAATTCCGAAAAAAAAAAAGAATGTTGACAAACTGAATTATGTGCAATTAGTTAACGTAAGTACTATGTAAAGTAAAACTCAATACGCCAGAATGAGCCCCGAAAATTCGAGTCTCATGCATGATATGTGGATCAATAAAAAATTGTCTAGGAATCATTAAAACTATTTCTTTAAAGCGTATCAATATTTATGTTAAATTTTGTTTCACCTAACTTGTTATTAATGAACGCTAAAATTTATTATTTTATTCACTGATACATACACGTACACATAATTAAAAAAATTTCGTAAAAATGTTCTTTTAAAAGAAAGTTTACTTTAGACTATCAGATGAAAATTGAACAAAATATTAAGATGGGCGATAACTTATTAAACTATGTATATCTTATCTTTAATTACATTAATTTTTGATTCGCGGGAACGTAAATAGTGAGTGCTTCAGCTATATTCTTCACTATTTCTAAACAAAATTAATTAAATAGACCACTTTGATTTAAACTTTTACAGTAAAGTTATAAATGAAAATACTAATACAAATTAAAATACTTGATTGAATATCATTATTTATTTTAAAATTCAATAGACTCAAACATATTATTTTAAGAATTCCTTATATTAAAACGGTAAATGAAATTATGAATGCATTTCTAAAAGTTTATCTACTCTAACTGGGATGTAATGATTATACAGTTATTATCAAGTGTGAGGACATGATGTTGTTTTGGTTAGAGGGTTTTGAAGCTGGAAATCGCGTAGACAATGAATATTGAAGTTCGAAATCGCGTAGACAATGAATAAAGCATAAATGGCAATTTTTATTATCATCTTTTAATCGCATATATTTTTTTTACCTGCTTTTACCAGTATTGCATTATTATTATGTATGCTTCTTTGAAAGCAGATGCGTTTTTAAAAGGTTGACCTGCTTTTACCAGTATTGCTTTAGTATTAAGTTTGTTTCTTTCACAGCAGATGCGTTTTTAAAAGGTTGAAGTAGAACTATGACATCATAGCTGTTAATTCATCTCAAAATCGTCGAGCTCCAAAACTTTGTTAGCCAGCTAGAAAAATTCAAAATGGAAGTTTTAAAAAATATCATTATATATATATATATATATATATATATATATATATATATATATATATACAGAGAGAGAGAGAGAGAGAGAGAGAAGGATAGAGACAGATAGAGAAGTCTCGTGATTGTTTCAAACTGGTTTAAACTGGTTAATGATTTAAATTAATTAAGACAAATAATGTCTTAAAAATAATAATGTTTTCACATGATAACTTGAAATTTGCGATCGTAGATTTCATTTTTTTTTATTTTAATTTATTTTACTATTGTTTTAAAATATGTGGCGGGCCATACAAAACCTCTAAGCGAATTGGATTCCTGGCTAGAATTTATTCAGTATGGTCCAATATATATTACAATTTCTGTTTGATTGCTATAATTTTAAAAAAGTAGAAACTAATTTAAAAATAAAAATAAATTTCTCTTCAAATAAAAAATTTTATTTTTAATCTTCTCGGAGAAAAATAAAATAAAAAAAAATTTAAAAATAAGAAAAGAATAGGGCAGATTGTCCCTGCTCAAATTGATATGATGAGTATTGAATTAATGTTTGGTGACGACTACAAATAATTAAGGCTCTGTTTGATAGCGAGACACACGAAGCTAATAGTTATTTGTTTTTAATGCCCTCAAAACAAATTATATATTTATGTATAGTACCAAATATTCTGAGTTTTTTTTTTTTTTTTTTTTTTTTTGAAAAATGATCTGAGATTATCGGCTTTCTCTTCGATGGAGAAGTTCATTCTTTGCTTGAAAATATATTCATTGAAAAACGTCAAAAATAAACTATTAAAAACTTTATCAATTTCATTATTTCTCTTAATACTTTTTTCTGTGTTCCACTTTTTTCTCATTAGCTATTTTGATGATGAAAACAGATTTTTAAAAAATATCCATGATTTTATGGCCAACACCATCTAATAATTCTAAGATATTGGCTATTTCGTAGAGAAAGTTAGTTCTTAACGATTGAGGAAAAAAAATCTATTTGTTGATATTTTTAAATTTTTTTCCTAAGAAATAGGATTAACAAGAAAATTGCATATAGAATTTTTTTTAAAGCATACTCATGAGTTCTTTTTCCTCTCCTTTCCCCTTAAATTAGCAATATAGCTCTAAAAGACGCTTCCCAATTGCGTAAATAGATTGAAAGTCAATTTAATATATGTATTTTTCAGCCACACCTTAATGCTTCTCCCAACTACACAAAATGGTGTATTTTTTTAATTCATTTCGTCTTTTTTCTTTCGAATAAACAAAGGATTCATTTTTGTTTTCTTAAACTAAATAGCTACGTTCATCAATTAAAAAAAAAAGCTCTTTATCAGTTGGCTTGTTGTTAACCTGCGCCTCTTTATCCTTTTATCTTAATTGGCAGAGTTTCAGCCAATCGAATAAAAATCATGCATATTTGAAACCTAGTTTGGTTGGAGCGCATGGTCAAAAGGTGTTTTAGAGCAGGGTTGCCATATTGGCTTTTTTAAGGCCGAATTTAGGAAATTCCGAAATCTAATTTTTGCCTTCAGAATTTTAAATTCTTGTATATATATATTTTTTCTGCTTTATTTGCGTCCTTAATTAAAAATCCTTTGATATCAATCCTACTTTTGAAAATATTAATGCTATTTTTGTATGTAATGACAGTAGGTCGAATCCACTCAATCATTTCCGTATCTTTCACACATTTATAGCTGGAACGGCTTCCCAAGTGCGTTTTGTCCACGCATCTGCTGATTGTCTGAATCAGCACTTCTTTAATTGTTTTTCATATATCTTCATATCGATTTCCAAAACCTTTTCGCTGTCACAAGGATACATATAATGAGGAAATACAACAATCTAATGAAGTTAAGGTTGATAATAAGTAAAGAGCAAATGAACACAAGTTGAGAGAATAATGATAATTCCTGAGAATAATACAAAGATTGATACAAATAAATGAAATGACTAAAGAAATCTTGTAATCGATGTTTTTAATTATATATGATACCTCACTCTATAGGACTAAGATCCGAATATTTTCATTCAATTTTATTCTGTGCATTGTATCGATTGACTTCTTTGAACCGGGTGAGTCACCGCGTCATTAGGTCCTGGCTGCAGCACTGAAGGGTTATTACTGAAGAACCAACATTTAAGCTAAGTGCACATTGAAACCAATTGAATTTTCACATCTATGGCATAAAAGCCTGAAAAGGGGGGTGTTCGTTCAGGTGCCACTCTCGTCGTTAGAAAGCGATTCAAAATGATGAGGTCCTCAAGTAATCCTATGTTGCTTGAAAACGCGATGTCATAATAATTAAACTAATAATTATTTCTTAATACAAAAATCATTTTAATGAGATTTGTTTCATTGTAAATTTTCCTTTCCTTTTGAAAGTTTATTTAAAGTGAACAAGCTTTTTAAAATTCTTCAAAAATGCTGGCGAATAGTAAAATTATTGTAATCTATACTTATAATAAAGCTCAATGTGTGTGTGTGTGTGTGTGTGTGTTGGCGCTCTAGAGGCCAGACCATTCAACCTACAGCTACCAAATTTGGCACGTGTATATCTTGGAGGTCGGGAATGTGCACCTGGGGGTTATTTTTTCGAATTTTTAATTAGAATTTTATTTATTTAAAAATGAAGCGAAATTTTGGCGTGTTTCTGCTATAACTTCCGAAAATATTACCGCACAAAAAAGATTTTTACATCAAGTTAAAGATCAAAAATTTATCTTTTAAATGATACCAATATTTTAACCTTAAAATTATGTTTCTATTTTTCATCAATTTTTAAATAAGTATTTTAACTATATTTTTCAACAATTTTTTTCGTACGAAATAAAAATAAAATTGAGGCTGCACGAGCACATTTCGCATTCATGGGAAAAAATTAACTTTTTTCAAAGTGCTGCCATCACATTGATTAAAGCTCCAATTAAAAATAAATTAAATCTTTTTGGAAATGAAATCTGCAAAAATATAATTTTCGGCACGTGTCTGTAGGAAATGAAACAAATATGAAATATTATTTTTTCTAAAAAATAAATTTAAGAGAAATTATTTTATGATTTTTTACACTATCTATATTATTAACCCAATAAATCAGTTTTATTTTAAGGCCAGTTTTATTTAATAGGAACAGGATATCCATTCAAATCATTGCTATACAGCTAATTTGTAAACCTTTAGTAATAGACACAGATCTGCTAAAATGGTCTAAACGGAAAATGATTATATTTTGTGTAACTTGATTCAATAAATGCTCTAATAAATAACGAATTTTTGATTTTACATAAAGCTTCTGCTGTGGAAATCACGTTTAATAAAATGTTCTTGAAACGCTAATATTTTAAATAAAAAGAGTTAATTTCCAATCAACTAAATCAATCACTTAAACTGACTGATTTATGAAAATTTGAATATCACTATTCAATAAAAAGAGGATAATTTTAGATTTTCCATCGATCGTTTCAAAGAAAATACGCCAATCAGCGCGCAGGTTTCTCAAGATTAATTGGCCTAAGATTATGAAAATGTTGAGTTTTTCTAAATTTTTAACATTCAAAACTTCATAAATCATTCTTAGTTGATCGTGGAAAATAGAAACATTCATTCATTTATTTAAAATTTGGTGTGTCCAGAATACTTCTCAGAATATGATACCTTACTGCATTAAATTTAGACTTCATAATTTTTGAAATATATTTATAGACTGGAACAAAATATTATTATTGATTTCATTTCAATCCTTTTGAAAGCAAAACTAAAAACTGAATTTTATGCTGAATCTGAGAAATTTGTGTTGAATTATTCTTTGAGATATATTAAGTAAATTATGAAAAATATTTTGTACTTCACATAAGACTTAAATACCGAGCGATTCTGTTTGCAATACTCATATTCAATAATAATAATAATAATAAATAAATAGCAATAAAGATGATAAATAAAATAAAACGCTTGGTTTTATTAAAAAATATCTTTATATTAATTGCAATTTCATCATTTCCACTTTAAATTAAAGTTGAAGTTTTATTGGAAATGACAACAAATTATCAAAATATATATAGTAAATTGAACGAAACGATCTAAACAACAGTATAAGTTTGGTATGACTATCAAAATTTTAAGATTAAAAATGTTTTGTTTGAGAAGATATTAAGAGACAAGTTATTTGAAATATTTAATTGAAAATTGTAGCGAGCGATAATACTGGCGAACCGGCTGGTCGCCAAAGGCGGCTAGTTATAAATAAATGTCGGAATATTTATTTATATTTCTTAAATGAAATAAAAATACATATTTTCTTTCAAAGAAAAGAGAAGAAGGAAGAAGTAAAGAAAATAAAAGACATATATAATTAAAAAATTTCAAAATAACAATATAATGTTTACTGTCACTTACATTATTTTTCCGTCTCATCAATTCGTACGCATTGGTTGTTTTAAAGATCGCCAATGCGCAGTAGATTGCCAAAATGCTTAAACTTTAGTTACAGCCATTGCTAGACGTAAAATGGCATTTCAAATACAGTTATTTAATAAATCTGGACTATTATATTCAGCTTAAAATTGATATATTATTATTAGTATTTGCCAGTTTAGTTAGTATTAATGATGTGAAAAAGAAATTGAAATAGAAAGATAATATTGGATTGATTTGCTCTATTTCGCAATAATTTGTATGCAGGAATTCACTTTCACTTAGGAATCACGTCGGTGTGGAAGGGCATCAAATAACGAGAGCGTTAATTGCAGATAATTCTTATATCTTTTATTTTGTTGTTGTTGTTCTTGATTTATTTGAAAAGGTATAGATTCTTTTTATTAAAGGCTTGGTTATCGATACTGCCCATTCTTTTCTTAAGAATGGCCATATTCTGTTTAATAAAAGTTGAAAAAAGAAGTAAATTGTAAAAATTAAATCTAATTATTTAAAAAATTATTAATATCTTGTATATAAATCAAAAATGGAAAGTTCTTTACTTAATATGAGAAAATGGAATCGTAACCAAAAAGTGAATGCTTCAATTAAACAATTTTAGGCTTTTTCTTTTTGTTTCATTTAAAAAAAACTTTGGCATTATTTTTTTTATTTTTGTCTGGCAGCCCTTTGTAAAGAGTAGAGCGATCACTAAATTAAGTTTGCGAAGTTGCTTCACCAATTACCATACTAATGGACAGGCATTTTTTTTTTCTTTCTTCTTCTCTCTTTCTTTTTTCAATATCGACCTTTTATGAAGGAAATCTTCTGAAGGGCTATTAGCAAGTTCCTCTCCCTCCCCTACCTCTTTTTACGTGGGTGGTTTTAAACTGGTTATTTGTTGATATAAGTCTGCCGCGTCCCTCCCCCTCTGTAGAAGACCTGTTGAAAAGGTTGATTATTTAGAGTGATTGGTGTGGAGGAAGTGTTACAAAGTTTACAAGATAGTCGAATTTCATTTTAATGCTCGATTCTTGTTCACATGTCCAAGCAATTAGTTTCTGTCAAGGTCTGGTAATTTAAATAGAGTGTTTCGGCTTATAATTGTTTTTAATTTTTTAAGTGCTGTGCTTCGATTTTTTTCCCCCCAGCTTTAAAGTAATTTTCTTTTACCTTGGCTTACATTGATGTACTGGCATGTAGGATGGGCTTTTAAGAGTATCTAAGTTGAGAAAAAAAAATTATCTCTGTTTAACCCTTTTAAGACTTTTTTTTTTTTTTTTTGCATGTTTAAAATAACACATTTTCCTTGAATTTATAATTTGTATTAAGTGTAAAAGTCACTTGCGATGATAATTCTTGATTTTTTTAAAAAAAATTGTACTTTGCAGTAGATATTACTTTGTTATTTATTATTATTATTATTTGGGAATATACGAGTATATATACAATTGTTCTTAAAAAATTACAGCGTGTTCTGTAAATTGTTGACTTTTAAACGTTGCATTTAACATCTCTATTTTCTTTATTTTGATTTTATTTATTGCCTATTATTACAAAAATATGAATTCACATAAAAGTAGTTAATAATGATTTTTTTTTCCTGCTAGTATTCCAAAGATTAATTTTTTTGGAAATTGAACAGATCTTTTGAAAATTGTGATGTTTCTCTTCCCTATTGCGAACATGAAATGTTGCTAATATTTTGAGTTTAAACGATTTGTGCAATATCTTCAAAATCACTGTAGCTACTATTTAACGTCACTTGCATCGCTGTGTTCTCATTGATGGATTCCATTAGGAAATATAAATGAATAAAATTACAGATTGCTAATTGACGCCTTTTGTAACATAACAATAGTCAAACCGATAAGTATTTTAATTCTAATGAATTATTTTCGAGTTATTTACATCATTTTGTAATAAACCTTACTTAAAAATGTTTGACACTCTGATGGAAATTTTGAATCAAGACAAAGTTTCCAAACACAAACTTGACACAGAAAGTTCCACTCGTCCTGGCATTTCATTTAATGCAAATATTTTTGATTTAGTAACGACACCAAAATAACCTACTCTAAATCAAAAACTCGCTGAAGAAAAAACTGCTTCGGTAGAATTTTGATATTAGATTTTATATTTGACCGTTTTATATCAGATTTCTCCCATTCTCCGAAATTTTAAGCGAGTTAAAATGCGGCATATTAGGCTGATAAAAGAAAAAGGATTTAAACTAATAGGAGATAGATAGAAAACCACTATAAGAAGAAATGGGAATGAAATAATTATTTAAAAAAAATATTGTAGTGTAATGCTCAGACAAATGGCAAAATGCGTGCAAAAAAACAAACACACACACACACAAAAAATGCAATTAATCAACTTTATGCTAACAGGATTTTTTTCAAATGCATTTGTCATTATTTCATTTGATATAATTATTTTAAAAATAAATATTTCTTATGCTATTGTGTATTTAATTTAATTGTGTGAAGTCGATTCATTTGGTGTAAACTCAACCTCTGATATATTTTGGTGGTCGCAGTGGATCATGGGAAATGTCTGCTATCCGCACAGGTTCTTCATCCTATTTTCGCATAAATTTTTCCATTTGAGTTTCATATTTTAACACATCGAATTTGAATCTTAACATTATTTTGCATATTTTTCGTGGTTATAAATCAATTATTCTGAAAGGAAAAAAATGACTCAATAATAATAAATATATTAATAGATAGTATATATTGAATCTTATGTAGCTATTTTACTAAGAATTAAGTTAGAATAAATTCCAATCTCAGACGAAATGCTTGGTCTCTACGCAATGGCTTAATATATAGGGGCATTTCTTTTTCTTTTTTCTTTTTCTAATGCTAAGCTTGAGTATAAATTAATATTCTTTTCATTTCAAGATTTTACGTTATTTTAATTTATGAACAAAAACTCTAAAAAGAAATTGTTGGCTAATTAAAAAAGAATAGATCTATATTTTTGTTTCTGGCAATGAAATTGGTCTATGAATCTTAATTTTGGAACTCTGCCCAAAAATGTAATGATAAAGTAAGTTTCGTGATTCATTTTTTTTAGAATAATGTAGTCAACTAATGAATACTTTAACATAAACAAGATAATATTTTTAAATTTATGGCCATCATTGATTTGGTGATTAAATTAAAAAACAAATACTTCAGAATGAAAAAAAAAAATATTAAGTTCTACGACTCCAAATATAAATTGAAAAAGAAAATGCACTCAATGATTATTGCTTTTGCAATTTCTTTACATTTAGCTCACTCATTCAAAACAATGGATTTTCAAACGAAATAAATCAACACTTCGAAATAATGGTCGTTAAGGAAAGGAGTTTTGTCTTTTTTCTCACTTTTTTGATGAAAATGTGATTAAAATTTGAAATGAAAACAAATGTATATCTATATAATTCCAGGTGCCAGTCTTCAACCATTTCATTGTTCTGATTTACTAATAAAAATATTATTTATGCAACATTCACTTCCCCTCCCCCTCCTCCCGGATGAAAATGTTTTTGCTATGTTATCATTCAGTACAGGGTTGCTATATTTTCTCTTTTAGTGCCGAATTTGGCTTTTCCAAAAAGCATGATTATCAATAACATTTGTAGATTGGATGTGAATTGCATATGACATGTGTAATGAAAAAAATACTTTAAATCCTCTACACGGTAGACTCATCAGCCTAGAGTTAACAAATTTAACATATAATTTCTCTGGTAAAAAGTTCTGATCGAAAAAAAGTTTTTCAATATTTTAAAAAGAATTTTAATTCAAAATAAATCGATATTTTTGTGCTTTTTTTCAATAAATTCCTGGCATATTATGGTAACTATTTTTACATTAACTATAACTATTTTAAATTAAATTTTCAAATAATTTTTTTGTCCGTAAAAGTTTTTTTATTTCCTAACTTTAATAATTAAAAAAAGGGGGGGGGGGCTTTTAAGTGTATATTACTGTAGTACTATTCATTGTTATAACTCCGTTGAAACGATATAAATTAATTTTTACATGCCAATTATCTTTTCTATATAGCTAAAAGCAAAGTTTAAAAATAAAATAATTATGGAGAATCAATTCTGCAACACAAAGTTTCAGGGTTTGGAACTAGCGGTTCGAATCTTCTTTATTATAAATTATTTTTTCCTCGTTTTTCTTTATATGTTCTCTATATCGGCCGCGCCCTACTAATGCAAAGAAAAAAAAAAGCAAATTAAAAAAAAATTAGAACTGCAAATTTTTTTCTATGGTGGATGGAACGAATGCACCTTGATTTAGATAACTTTTAGTTTTGTTATTTTGATTAGAATTTTATAAGCCGGAAAAAAATGTTCTGCAATCACACATATGCATATAAAATTTTGAAATATTTTAATTGTCAATATCATCTAGCCAATGGTTTTAATAACAGAACGATAGAAATAGAATTTATTCAATTCGGAAAAAATTGAGGGGATGATTGGAGGCTTTCTGAATAATTTTTTTTTGTTCTGATTACGAAAGTTTTTTTGACTCTAAATTTAATGTAAGCTATCGACACTATTCGTGATCATTATTAATAGGTTATGGAACCCTTGTCAAAAACAAAGCTTAGACTTTTTTTTAAATCAAGAGCCTTTTTCTTGAGAGTGTATAGATAGAAAATCAATTCTTTTCTAAAGTATATATTTGTATCAAATTTCGTAGATCTAAATCAATGGTTCTAGCTTGTAGATTGCCAATATCTTGTCTTTATTATTAGGGAAGATAGAGATAAACCATTTTAATTGTAGTAGATTTAATACAAATTCTTCAATTTTAATTTAGATTTAAACAAACAAAAAAAATCATTGTTACCAATGTTTGCCTTTTTCGGCTAAATTTTTCATAAAATTTGGCATTATTTTTCCAGGGTGATGTGGCAGCCCTTGTAAACCACGATTTTCATTGCTGATTCATAATATTCCAAACTTTTATTGTTTATTTGCTTATTTTTTCCGCTCCCTTCAGGGAAAGTCCGCTTGGCTGAAATGACTTTCTTTCAGGTCCGTTGACCTTGAAAATAAAAGTTTCTTTGTTCTTATTGGTGTACTTGCTCCAAGTTCTTGAAAACATTACGCAGCATCCTTCGACCACAAACAGAGCATGTCAACGTTTGGGCACGATTCTTTTAACGTCGCAAATGTTTTCTTTCTTCCCTTCCCAAAAATGATTAAATTTCATGTTATTTTTATGCTCAGATTTTACCCGAAATTCGCTGTCTGAACAATTCTTTCTTTGTTATGATCTTCGAACAGTTTAAGTATAGCAAATTGTAATCAGAGTTGTGGATGTTGAATTTTCTTTTCATTGTTTATTTTTGATGAAAGAAAATTCACAAATGCATTTAGCCCCCCCCCCTCCCCAAAAAAAAGAAGGAGAAGAGAAAGTAAGGAAGGGAGAAAAAATGAAAAAAGAAAAGGAAGAACAAAGATGAAAAAGAAAAGAAAGAAAGAAAAGGACAGGGCTTTCTCCTCTTGCATTTATATTTTGAATTATATATCACAGCTATAACACATTTTGCTTTCGATTTATACGGTAGTATTGTGCTCTGAAATTGTCGTGTAAATTGAAATCTATCTTCGAATCTATCTTTCGATTTGGAAATAAATGTGCATGTGTTGGAAATAAAATATCATATTCACATAAAAAATGGTTCTTCAAAATCTTGCATTGCCACAACGTAAATTGGCGTTAAAATAAATAAAGTTGCATGCATTAAATAATTAACAAAAAATATTTGTATACAATTTTATTTCCAATTTTTGCTAACGATGCAATTTTTATTTAATATCTTTATTAATCTTATTATTTATAATTTAAGGCACATTATTAGAGTCCTCCTTTTTCATCCTGGCATGTTAAATTGAAATTTAAATCCTGTGTTTGTGGATGTTAATTTGTATTTGATCAGAAATGTGCCGTTCGAAATTCATTTAATTGCACATCTATCAAGCAGTAGTGGTTATTAAAGTATTAAAATAAAAGAAATAATTTTAAAGAATTATCCTGGAATATCTTTTATTACAAATATTTCATCTTTTTTTTTTTTTTTTTTTAGTTATAAACGCAGACGATTAAAAATAAGTGTAAAATGTTAAAAAGAGAAGTTTTTGCGCTTCTTTATCTCAGCTTTTTTCGTTTTTTTAAATATTTAGTGTATTTTATTTACTTCTTAAAATTGAACGATTGATTTCACGCTCAAAAATTTAATGTTAAATTGTTTACAAAAGAATTTAATTTGTGATCTAGATGCTTTTAAATCAGAATTCTGCATTAAAATGAAAATTTAAAAAAAAATCCTTAAATAGTAATTATTATTTTGATAACTTTTAAATCTGGATATTTCAATTTAAATTTCGGAATAATTCGTAATTAATAACCATTGAAAATGGATAATTATATGAATTGTACTTTAATAAAATTACAGATTTTTTTCACTACGATACGCTAAATATTAAAATTTTAAATTTATTTTTTTAGAATCATATTTAATGAAAGCAAGCTATGTAAATATATAATTTAAAGAAGATAATTTAACAAAGGAAAAAAAAATGCATAAAGTTTTTTGTCAATTTTGGACATTTTATTAATTTAAATTAATATGTCAAATTGAATCCTCCGGAAATAAAGATGGTAAAAACACACATTTTAAAACGAAACTTCTTTTTCACATGCGATGGCAACTATATACATGTATGAGCCTTAACGATTTCATCGCCAACACTCTACGTTCGCACCTGTTTTCTTAAGAAGAATTTTTATTTAACAATGTGCATTTGATTTCCCGAGAGAAGAAAGAGCATTAATAAAAATAATAATAAAAAAAACACGCTGTTTGCGTCGTTTGCTTCTTTTGCAATATAAATGAGCTCCCGGTTGTTATTAAACAGGAATTATTAATGTAAAAATGCTTTTCTCACTCGTAATACTGAGAAAAACATTATTGATCCGATTATCGTTAATAAATCCACGAAATCCAAAGCAATTTATAGAGATTAAAGTCATAAATTGACTCACACGTGCGCCTCATTATCTCCGATAAAATATGGACATCCATTTCCACGCTCCTTTCGGCACTCTATATTTTCTGAAGTACAATGAGAAAAATGCATAATTCAGTTGTTTTTGATGTTTTCCAAGTGAAGGGTGACTGTTGGCGGAGACATTTCAAGGCCAATAGACCGTTTCACCAAAATTCCTCATCGTTTTTGGAATAAAATTGTCATGAATTTATTTCCGTGGTGCATTAAATCATCTTTCTCATCGGTATTATTTAATATTTTAATCCATTTTTAATGTGTTGGATTTTTATGCTTTCAGATTTCTCATCAGAATAATTCTTTAAATCTTTTATTATATGAAAAATGATTATTTATTTTTGCAATTGTACAATCTTCTCAAAGAAAAGTTTCTTTCACCGTGTGAGCGGTTTGCTGGATTTTAATACATTAGTTCTAACTTAAGATAAATGGTTTCTAGGTATTACTAGTAAATAGGTAATCATTGATGATTTATGAATTTACAATTATGTGGAAGTAATTCAGATATGTGTATGCGTTGATAAGAAAATATCTATGATAAAATTAGCGTACTTTTGGTACACCCAAAGCACCATAAGAATATCTGGCTCCTTTAGAAAATGAAAATTTTATACGTCGTGAACAATATTTGTTTACATATTCACATGCATAATCAAATGTAATATAGCCAACTGTAAATAAATTTGATATAAATAAGTGTTAATTTTTTAACTTGCCTAAATTGAAGAATATATTACACGTTCTGTAAAATCGCACTTTCGATTTTGCTTTTAAATATCGGTTACATGTAAAGAGCTTAGTTGATAATCTTCCTTTCCTATTTTGGGAAATAAATTTGATATAAATAAATGTTGTTTTTTAACGATAGATTTTAACTTGCCTAAAATGAACAATATATTACACGTTCGGTAAAATCGCACTTTCGATTTTACTTTTAAATATCGGTTACATGTAAAGAGCTTAGTTGATAATCTTCCTTTCCTTTTTTGGGAAATAAATTTGATATAAATAAATGTTGTTTTTTAACGATAGATTTTAATTTGTCTAAAATGAACAATTATTACACGTTCTGTAAAATCGCACTTTCGATTTTACTTTTAAATATCAGTTACATGTAAAGAGCTTAGTTAATAATCCTCCTTTCCTATTTTGGGAAATAAATTTGATATAAATAAATGTTGTTTTTTAACGATAGATTTTAATTTGTCTAAAATGAACAATTATTACACGTTCTGTAAAATCGCACTTTCGATTTTACTTTTAAATATCAGTTACATGTAAAGAGCTTAGTTAATAATCCTCCTTTCCTATTTTGGGAAATAAATTTGATATAAATAAATGTTGTTTTTTAACGATAGATTTTAATTTGTCTAAAATGAACAATTATTACACGTTCTGTAAAATCGCACTTTCGATTTTACTTTTAAATATCGGTTACATGTAAAGAGCTTAGTTGATAATCTTCCTTTCCTATTTTGGGAAATAAATTTGATATAAATAAATGTTGTTTTTTAACGATAGATTTTAACTTGCCTAAAATGAACAATATATTACACGTTCGGTAAAATCGCACTTTCGATTTTACTTTTAAATATCGGTTACATGTAAAGAGCTTAGTTGATAATCTTCCTTTCCTTTTTTGGGAAATAAATTTGATATAAATAAATGTTGTTTTTTAACGATAGATTTTAATTTGTCTAAAATGAACAATTATTACACGTTCTGTAAAATCGCATTTCCGATTTTACTTTTAAATATCGGTTACATGTAAAGAGCTTAGTTGATAATCTTCCTTTCCTATTTTGGGAAATAAATTTGATATAAATAAATGTTGTTTTTTAACGATAGATTTTAACTTGCCTAAAATGAACAATATATTACACGTTCGGTAAAATCGCACTTTCGATTTTACTTTTAAATATCGGTTACATGTAAAGAGCTTAGTTGATAATCTTCCTTTCCTTTTTTGGGAAATAAATTTGATATAAATAAATGTTGTTTTTTAACGATAGATTTTAATTTGTCTAAAATGAACAATTATTACACGTTCTGTAAAATCGCATTTCCGATTTTACTTTTAAATATCGGTTACATGTAAAGAGCTTAGTTGATAATCTTCCTTTCCTATTTTGGGAAATAAATTTGATATAAATAAATGTTGTTTTTTAACGATAGATTTTAACTTGCCTAAAATGAACAATATATTACACGTTCGGTAAAATCGCACTTTCGATTTTACTTTTAAATATCGGTTACATGTAAAGAGCTTAGTTGATAATCTTCCTTTCCTTTTTTGGGAAATAAATTTGATATAAATAAATGCTGTTTTTTAACGATAGATTTTAATTTGTCTAAAATGAACAATTATTACACGTTCTGTAAAATCGCACTTTCGATTTTACTTTTAAATATCAGTTACATGTAAAGAGCTTAGTTAATAATCCTCCTTTCCTATTTTGGGAAATAAATTTGATATAAATAAATGTTGTTTTTTAACGATAGATTTTAACTTGCCTAAAATGAACAATATATTACACGTTCTGTAAAATCTCACTTTCGATTTTACTTTTAAATATCGGTTATATGTAAAGAGCTTAGTTGATAATCTTCCTTTCCTATTTTGGGGAATAAATTTGATATAAATAAATGTTGTTTTTTAACGATAGATTTTAATTTGTCTAAAATGAACAATATATTACACGTTCTGTAAAATCGCACTTTCGATTTTACTTTTAAATATCGGTTACATGTAAAGAGCTTAGCTGATAATCTTCCTTTCCTATTTTGGGAAATAAATTTGATATAAATAAATGTTGTTTTTTAACGATAGATTTTAATTTGTCTAAAATGAACAATTATTACACGTTCTGTAACATCGCACTTTCGATTTTACTTTTAAATATCGGTTACATGTAAAGAGCTTAGTTGATAATCTTCCTTTCCTATTTTGGGAAATAAATTTGATATAAATAAATGTTGTTTTTTAACGATAGATTTTAACTTGCCTAAAATGAACAATATATTACACGTTCGGTAAAATCGCATTTCCGATTTTACTTTTAAATATCGGTTCAAAGAGCTTAGTGGATGAACTTCCTTTCCTATTTATGCTCTGGATTTTTTTTAAAATACTTACCACTACTGAATATTTGAGAAATACTTAAAAGAGTCTAATATATATATCTTGAAGTTATTTTTTTTTCAAGTTTGGTTGATCTTATATTCCTACTTTTTACAATTCTTAATCAGTAAACTTTCACAGTTTTAAATTTGAAATTTGGAAAGGCTGCTAAATTCTTACATATAAATAGCAAATTAAAAAAAGCCAATAAAATTCATAATAGAAGGAAACGCATGTCTTTCCTTTCTTCTTTAAAAAAGATTTTACCATCTTTTTTTGGTTTAGACCCAGATATCATAAAAAGCATATCGTAATCGAAATTTTTTAAAAAAATATCTATAATTAATTCTTCAGATGAATTTGAAACCTTGAAATGTGTGCTACAGTTCTGTTGCTTCATTTTGACCAGTCATGAAAATCCTCCTACTTCCATTCATTACAAGCCGCTTCTCAACTTTGATGGAAGAAGTTTAAATGCAATAAATCAAATTCAGTTTGGTTATGAACTAAGGTCATCAGAAAAATCATCAAGCTGTTGGCAACGGTTTCAGTGCTGGGATTAAGTTCTTTGAAATTCAGCCGACCTGCTCAATTTGTTTTAGCCGAAATATAATTGAATAAAATTAGTATTATTATCTTTATAGTTAATGTGTAAGGGAGTGTTTTTTTTTTTTTTTGTTAGACAATCATGAAACTTCTTAAATTGATTTATTAATTTTGATAGCAGTAAAAAAATGAAAAAGTGTTTTTTTTATTTAGGTCATAATTAAAATTAATAGTAAAGACATATTTCTTCAGTAGGCAAAGTGCCATTCAAAACAAAACTTTTTAATTCATGGATCATAACTTCAATCGGATCTGAAAATTCTCAAAACTTTTATCAAGATTCTTAAATTTTTGCAAAAAAAAAAAAAAAAAAAAAAAAAAAAGAGAGAGAGAGAGAGAGAGAGAGAGATGGAATTTTAACATGACAGATTTTATTGAAATTTTTGCAATAGCTATTAAAATTTGAATATTTGAATTATTTATTTTCAATTAATCAGTGCTCCATTTACTTATTTATTTACCAGTTTTGAGGCCACGTTAAGTTTTTTTCATTGAAAAATGAGTTCGAGAGTTAAAAAATGTAGTTATGTTTTTATAGTGAGATATAACACTTACTTACCCTAAGATGATTGGGATAAAACGGTTTCTATGAGGAAAAGAATTACATTCATTAAATTTAATAGTATTAATTTGATTTTTAGCCTCGTGGTAGATGAAGTCGTTTTGGACCTTTTAAAAATTTCTTACAAGTAATCTAGCAAGATTGCCGAATTATTTTTATTATAAAAAAGGCCGCAACGGTTTGAATTATGTCCACAATGATCCATTTTTAATCTGATCGAACATGTGTGATTATGAAATTTGTTATCATTTCAAAAACTATGAAAAATGTCATTCATAATTATTACAAAGTACGGCAATGGAATGGTAGCATTCCACGCCAATTTTACTTCTTTGTTTTCTTGTGAAGCCACGTTCCAACGACCTGTAGTCTTACGGATTTGATCATAAATTTTCCAACTAACCCATTGGTGGACCATCCCCGCCATTAGACGGCGATCGGAAGTTCCCCGCAAATTGTCAGTAAAATAAATAAACATCAAAAAACCCCAGAAAACCACAAGAGAAGGGAAAGAGGGCAAAATGTGCCAGACTCAAGGGGGGCGCAGGTCGTCGGAACAGGGCTTTAGAATATATCACAAGTCCACTCCAAGCGCCTCAGACCTGCCCAAGAATATTTCAGTGAGAATATACCCGCTTAATTTTTTTCGAAATGGACCTAGAGAAATTAAGAAACGTTGTATATACAACCTTCCAGCCCATTCCATGCCAATTCTGGCACTATGAATGTCTAGATTTACATGAGATGAAAAGAAACGTTGCGATTTAGTATGTAAATCATGTAAAACAAAACAGCTTCAAAAGCACCGAAGACAATCGTCCCATTCCAACCCGAAAACATAAGAGAATTTTTAAGTTGAAACCGATCTCACTTGCTATAAAATTTACAATCGAAATTAATGATATTAATTTTAGGTATGTTATTTTCGCTGTAAGAAAACTTTTATGATTCTTAATTGGCTACGTATCTTATACGAAATGAAAAAATTATTTATTCTAAATATTACAAATAAAATTTTGAAAAAAATAAATTATATAAAAAAAATCTTGTTAAGCTGTACAATTAAATAAGTGTCTGTTTTTTTATGCGATTGTTTTACAACAAAGTATTTTCGTACTTTACTCTATTTACGAGTAAATTAATAATTAAAATAATTCAAATTTGAATGTCTTTTTAAATTATTTTTGCATCCTTTTATTAAAGATTAACGAAAAGAATTCGCTATGAAAGATTTCTAGATACAAAAACTCATTTGCACGATCATATTTCAAAACAATATTTTAAGAAGTTCCGGTTTGTTGAAAATATTTAAATATATGAGTAAAATATTGTTTAAAGATGCTTTTTTCTATTTAAAACTTCCTTTTAAAAAAAACCCTTTTTCCGGGTGTTTGTTGTCATCATGCAAACAGAACCTTTTTCTTGCTTTTCTTCTTCATTTTTCTCTTTACTCCCACTTTATATAAACACAGGGTTCGGGAGAGAGTGCCTATTCCCATTAGCAATTTCCTCACGAAACATTAAATCAGTAGCCGGTAATTTGTCGTGAAAATTGCAGCTAGACATAACCTTCTACGGTATAAGGCTCAGCTTTGACCTTTGCTCGACGACCTCTAGAATATGTTGAGAGGGGGGGGAGAGGAGAGATTACCCTGTCCGAAACCTATCCAAGATAAAGAAAACAATCACATAAGAAGAGGAGAAAGAACAAAAAAGTTGGAAAGATCTTTCTTGGGCCACTGAACTCGTTCTCTACTAGAGAGGGGTGAAAGTGAGGATCATTTTCTATGAGAAGAATATGTCACTAGGCGACTGACTTTGTTGCTTCAGTCTCGACCTCAAGGCCTAGAGGTCAATTACGCAAGATTTTTCATTTTATTTGAATGGAAATGACAGAAAAGCTTGTATTTCGCCATTTCGACGAATTATACGTAGACTGCTGAAATGCAACATAGATTTTTATCTCTGTTATTGTTCTTTTTCAATGTGTTTCTTTTCCGATACCACCTTGCATATGATTGTTTCTTGGCGCTGCTTGACAAGAATGAGACCAGTTTCTTCAGTTTTCATTTCATATTTGTTATTTTATGGAGCAACGTGATGTGATAGAAAATTTTTCGACATTTTTATCAGTGCTGTAGCCTTGCGAAAGGCTTTGTTTTTGGATTTCAATTGGACTTCATATTTTCGGACATTTAACTCAGTTATCTAATGTGTCTGCATTTTTTCAATATCAGCATTCAAAATAAAATTAATACCGTGAGAAATTCTTAAAACTTTTTAATGACTAATGCTTCCATAAACATTTAAACTGCAATTTTTTCATTTTTCCATGGTGATGTCTTGTTAAATGCCGCTATTACATTTACTGTGTGTCCCACAAGGTATGCTGCGTTTAATATTTACAGATTCGGATAGAATACTTTAAGACGAGCATTTTGATGTTATAACATGTGGGTAATTAGACTATGACGCTATATTCAGGGACCCCACATGTTATACACCACATATACTTATTGTGTTCTATCGGAATCTGTAAATATTAAACGCTGCATACCTTGTGATACAACAATACATAATTATTGTTTTAAAATCAGTAGAATTTAAAACAATAATTTAAGTTTATATGTATTTGTGTTTAGACAGAGGCGGGTTACCGATTAAACGAACCAAACTACTGCATAAAACAGCTGGAATTAGGCAGATGAATTTAAAAGACTTTATTAGCCTAAATATCAATTAAATAAATTTATAAAAATATATATCTTAAATTATTGTATAAGTTTTATAGTCTATTTTCGTGAATTATTAAATATGAGGATAATATTAATACTTTATCAAATATGCATATCCAAGTTCACATATGTTTCGTAACATTATTTTAATTATTACGTTATTATTGGTCACCGAATTTCTGCTTAAATAATAATGAATACAAATGTGATGTTGAGTAGTCATTAGTAAATATGCTGTCTCATAAAATTATTAAAATATGATTTAAATTTAATTAGCATGTTAAACTAAAAAACCAAACTAAGCGAACCAGTTTGTTAAAATAGAGGCCTCATGATGTTCATTTCCTACTGTCGCTAGATGCTAAAATCCTCACCGTGTTTAGAAAAGCATGAACTTCATATAAAGCTTTAAAATGATAACGGACTTGGATGGTTTTGATTTTATTTTAATTTGAAAAGAAAATTCTCTATTTTAAAAATATAATAACAAAGCCATTAAGATTTGTTTTATTTCAATTGAAAACTAATTTATGTTTAAAAAAAACTGAATCAGAAGAGCATATTTTTTTTTTTTATGTGACTTTATCATTGTTAGAGTTTTTACTAAATGACCACACATTTTATTGAACACGAATAAATTAATCAAGAAATTAGGTAATAAAACACTATTGGCTTTCCTTAATTATAAAATCTTTATTAGTCGATTTTTTCAGCTTTCGCTTGTGAGAAATTTTTGTAACAAAATTTCATGCTTATTTAGAGAAACAAGAAAGGGAAGTCAGAAAGTACATTACAAATGTTCTAATCCTTGTTCGATACAATGAAACCTTATTCCCATATCCTATGGTGATTTGGCTTTTTTCGTGAAATGTCAGTAATTCTCGGAGATCATAGATCAGCCAAGGGGCTGATGATGATATATGTATCATAAGAATTGGTTCCAAATACAATCTCTGCAAGTTCAGTCACAAGCCACGGGAACAAATTTCTAGGGAAACTTGATAAATATATGTATTTTCGCAATGATGCTTTTATATTTAGTGGGAATAAAAACAAATCGAACTGACAGTCATAAAAGTTTTCCTCATATCATTACATAATGGATTTTTATATTTTTAATACTAGCCAGTTCTAACATATATAATTCATAACTGTTTATTTTATGCTTTCTTTTAATAAAAATCTCTTTTGAAAGTGAATTTATTTTTAGTTCCCTGACATTTCCAAAAATAATAATTAAATGCTTTTTAACGATGACAATTTATTGAAAAAAATCTCTACAAACAGTACTACATATCTCTCTACTCTAAATAATGCTACATATTTTTTTAAAAGATTATTTTCCTGGGATTCTTTTTTAATAAATAATTCAGTAATTCCCTTATAGAAGATTTTAGACCCTAATTCAATGTTCTTTTATTTCATTTTTCTATTTATTTTTATTGACTGAGTTTTTCACTATTTTCTGATGATTCATCTACTTTATGTAAATGAATCTTTATAAAAAATTTTATGTACTTTTGTGTTTTACTAAAATGTGAAAAAGTATGCAATTTAAATTTGAAAGCATTAGAAAACTGATGATTCTTAGACATTTGTTTGGATTACTTGCAATTGAAGCCGTCCATTGAAAACTTTTGTTTTTCTATTCTGAAGTCGCGTATCTTTTATAAGCGATAAATATTGTAATTAATGCTTTTGGTCCAAAGAAATTTAGAAAATACTTTAGAAATTCAATATTTTCTTCATTAGATTTTAATAATATAAATTGAGATACAAATTCTGGTGACCACGTGTTTGAATAAATTGTGCTCTGAAAAATAAATGTGTGGCCGCTTCTTTATTAAAAATAGATGGGAGGCAGGGGAAAAAAAATAATAATGCCCCTTTTAGAATCTTATGCATCGAAACTTCTATATAATTTTTAAACTTTTATCTATCTGAAGCATAATATAAATATTTTCAATCTAAATGCTAATCATATTATTTGAATCGAAGTTTATGAAAATTATGAATGCTTTTTAAAATATGTTATAGATAATTTGGGAACTTTTTCTTCGGTTTATATATATGTATGTATGTATGTATGTATAGCTAAAAGTAGAATTCAAAAGAAAGGAAAGAAAGAAAAATGCCTTAATGTATTCATGTAGTTTTAAAATGTCGTCTTTGTAACAACAACAACAACAAAAAAAAAACATGCGTATTAAAATATCGTCTGTATACAATTTATGCATCTTATATATTGAACTGCACGTGGTTTTTTTTTTTTTTTTTTTCTGTTTTGGATAATGACATTTTTAACCAGTTAAGTACGTTCGACATGTATATGCACATATAGTATATACACATGTAGTAGTTCATCATGTTGTATGCCATTCCAAATCTTCATTTTGAGGCAGTCGATGTGTCATTTTTCATCTAATGAAAATAAAATCTCATTCGCTTTATTATAATTTTTTGCAGAATTTATTATGCAACCATTTGCATTCCTTTCGATTTGTATATGCGTCATCATTTGACTTTAAAAAAGGGTGAATTGAGGGACTTTAAAATATAAATTCCGCAGTTAACTGGTTAAATAACAAAAGGACATTAGCTCAATTTTTTCTTCTTCTTAGACACTTTTAACTGCATATTAATGATTAATTCTCCGAAAAAACTCCAAATTTACAATGACAGAATGATATTCTTTAAAATGTGATGAGTCGGATTCGCCATTGTATTGCAAAGAAGCGAAATGTTATTAGACCTTTAAGTATCTATTTCATCTACTGCGCAGATAATTTTAGTGCACGCAGTCAATTTGATTTTGTATTCATTCCTCAGTCAGCATTTTCCCAAGCCATATCTGCACGCAAGCAAAACGGTGTGACATCTCGGCCTATAAATGAGACCACACCACAGGCATAGTTTCACTTATCTATGTTTTCTTTCTCATTTCACCTTAGCAGCCTATCTGTTGAAATAAAAAGCTGATGAAGTGATCAAAGGGGAGTCCAGGGGGGAGAGGGGCAAGCCCCCGAGGCTGCTCAGAGGCTTTTAAGAGAGTCAATCACGTACGATTTTATTATGAAGAGTGCAGAAAGGCTGGTGTCGTTTCGGTTCCCACGGACCAGCTTCAAGGTCTGACCTTATCTTAGTGGCAAGGAACTCAGTTTTCTAGTTAGGGACATGAATGAGAATTCCGACCGTGGATATAATTAATGTTAGGCTGCTTTTCGTCTTCTTTTTCGAAATTGTCAATTCACCAAAGCGCCATGTTTATAGTATATGTGAGAGACTGCTATTTATTAAGAGGGGCAGTGTGTAATTTTTGGTTCGGAGGAAGTGATTAATGTCAACTATCGTTTTTTCATATGCATAGTCAGAGTTCGCGATTGGATTACAGAATTAGAATGACGAAATAATCCCTAACTTTATAGAGCCAATTAAATTAGAACATTGATTTTTCGCCAAATTTTTAATGGAATTGGACGCATTAAATTTAATTATACGTAGTAAATCAATGGATGTAAATGACAATCAAAGTATTAAATGCTCTGAAGTAAACTACTGTATTCATAAAACTCAGCTTTTAGCTATGTTCATTTATAATTAAAAAATTATCTTGGCATTTAAATATTCCAACTAAATACAATAATTTATTTATTTACTACAAATGCCCAGAAGATTGGCCATGATGCCATTAGATCTTTAGCCTTCCAATATTTCTGAACTTTACAGTTTAAAAACACTAGTGCAGAGCACGAATCAAGATAAGTAGCATCAAAAATTTGATGTTGTCCTCACAAAGGACATAAGGGAGAGATGTTAATTGTGTTAAATTCAATTTCTTTTTATTTCTCATAAATTAGAGTATCTTTTGATGAACACATTTCCTACTATTAAACCACTGTATGTACTTGCTTTAAATACTTTTTATCTTTAAATTAATAATCAATATTTTCTCTTTTAAGAAATTCTGTTCTAGATATCCCCAAATGTTCCTTAACATTCAATGAACTAAATGCTCTATAAACCCTTCATATCTATCGCAATTATTATACTCACCAAATTTCAAAACCCGTGGTCGTGAATAAATGGTTGATAACTAGTCGTATGGCTGCGTTAGTATAAAAAAAGTTACATTTTATTTAAAAATTATTCTACAAATTATGGACGAAAAATGCAACTAAAGATGAATTTAAAAAATGAACGGAGGATATATAACAGTTTCGAAATCCAACCTTCCGGAACATTGTCATTATTTTTCGTGTAGATAAGCCGCCTCTATTCATTCTTTCAGCGGGCATGTTATTCGTATTTTGTGCTTGTACTTCATTCGGTGATTTATAAATACTTGATGCCATTTGATAGTATTATTTATTTTATGTATATTTATAAAATAAAAATAATCATCCTCTAATATTATTTGATAAATTATTATATCGATTGGCAACGATCAAATAAACACATCAGGTTGCCTGCCGATCTTAGATTACATTTACGGATCAATACTTTTATGAGCATTCTGAAAACTCTTGCTAAGATTGATCTTTTTGCTCTTTTTCTTCTTTTTGTAGAGATAGTATATTTTTTATACCTTTTTGTTACGTGATTTATCTATGTTGATACAAAAATATTTAAAATAATTTTTGGCATTTCAATTGTATAGCCATACCAACAATGGAACAAGTTTTAAATAAACCACAGCAAATGTTGAAAGTGATTGAACCTTTTTACCAAGAATAACCACACGCACAAACAAACATAAAAAAAAGGAAATTCGTGTGAGGCCGGTTTAAACGAGGCAGCCCAATGACAAAACCCAACAATCGATTTATGAATCACGGTTAACTCATTTCTACCTTGATTTTTTTTTCTTTGTTAATCTTTGTGAACACATCGTGACTCCACATTGTAACTCTCATATTATTACATTATGGCCGAATGGTTTGCAGCAGGGTTGCCGAATTGGCCCTTTTAAGGCTAAATGTGTAGAATTTGTGCCTTTTTTTTTTAAATATCGATATAGAGAATTTTATGTCAATTTTAATTTATTTTTGGTTTTATTCTTATCCGTTATTTTTAAAATGGAAAATAACGGATAAATTTAATATTTGCGGTTTCAATATATTCAGACTGTAACCACCTGTTCAAGGAAATTATAGATTCTGTAGTATTCTCTCTACCATATCTCTTAATTGTGATGATTTGGTCATTTTTTGCTGATGATCTTAAATATAGTTTATTAATTTTTTTTTTCAGTCTCGCTTTCATTCTGATAATAATAATCTAATACATAAAAAGGAATGTTTGGTTGCTCATATTTTATGAGCTGCTGTACCGTTCATCCGATTGCGATAAAACTTTCCCAGCTTATTGCTTTGAACCTAGAAAATCCATGTTTTCCACATAGCCAGTTGCATGTTGCATGCTCACGAGTCGGACAGCCAAGAAATTTAATTGTTATTGATGAAGACGGAAAGGCAAAAAGTATTGTTTATCCTATACTTGAACAATAAAGCCAAAAATTAGAATAAATATTATTTATATTTCTGCTTTATATATCGTTCAATTTCAGTGAACGTATTCATTGTCGATAAGAAAATAAATATCATTCTTTCAATCATTCCTAATTAAACAAGATAGCTATTTCACATTTCAAACGATATTTCAAAAATTATTTGTTCTGCTGCAGCAACCCGCCGGGTATCAACTAGTAAATTGATAAATAAATGTCTGCCAGGAGACCTGTAGGTTGAAAATCAAATAATCAAGCGAAATATTAACCTCTTAATTGCTTTGCCCGTATGCCATACGTGCATCTATTTATTGAATTTCAATAGTTGTAAGCAAAAAATAAACCATTCATAACGATTATAATTCTGTATTAAAATTACTTCAAATACATCGATAAGTCGAGTATTCAATGGATTTCCATTTGAATCAAAATAAGAAAATATTCCCAAAATAGAAGGTGTCTTCTTATTAGATAGTAAAGAAAATAAAACAGTTAAGTGGTTAACTTACGATGCATGAAATAAATTAATTCAATACTAATTTTGATATACTTTAACAAAATGAGTTAAAATCAAAGAGTTTTTTTAAAAAACATTTTTGATGAGATTTGAATTTCTTCTGGAAAATAATGTGTATTTTTCACATTATTTCCAACATTCCATTATACACATAAGCCATATTATTGAGCTATGGTGTAGCTTGTAGTGAGCAAAGTTGATATGATTCCTGAAGGGTGAATGCGAAGTTAACATATTAATGTTTATAGAGAACCGAATAAACTAATGAGTGCGAGTGGGAGAGGCCCTCGAGCATTATTTACCTTCAATGCATGACTATTATAGGGATTCGTTTTTTAGGAAAACTATTTGATTGTTTGGTGATATATCACTGCTTCTATAGAACCATCGAAGCCTGATACTTTTTTGGCCCTATTTTTTTAAATACGTTTGGCTTTATTTTACCCTTCTGATGTGGCAGCCCTGATTTGCAGCCGGAACATTCCGTCACGCCGTGACGGAAGTAAGCGATATAGTTTTATTCCTTTTTTCCCGCCCTTCTATTCCATTTCATTGTCTGTTAATGGCTTAAGTTGTTAAGGATAGTTATCGGGCGACTATTATGCATGCAGGTGTCATTTGCGGCATTGTGAACACGCACAGAAACTGTCTTTCGGCGTGAGGAGAAAGGGTTTTAGGATTTATAATCTTTGCTCTTTCGACGCCGGCTAAATCGAGTTAACAAACCCGATTTTTGTTCTTGTAGAACTCGCTTCTTCTTTTGTTTTTTACTTAGCTTTTTTTTTAAATGCATGTTAATGGTTTTTGAATTTCCCGTGTAAGTGTTGTGTTTACTGAATGATTTTTCTTTAGATCTATGCATCCTAAGAAAAGGCTCTGTTATTTATGCGGCCTTGATGAATATTTTATGCGTTTTAAGCCCCGTTTCGACAACCTATGGCCTTACTTGATCAGCCTTATTTGGTCATAAATCTGCCAACTGACCCATTATTGGACCATCCGCTCCTATGGACAGCGATCGGGAACTTCCCGCAAAATAACGGTAAAATGAACGGACATCAAAGTACCACAGAAAAACCACAAGAGAGGGGAAAGAGGGCAAAATTTGCCTGACTCAAGGCGTCGCAGGTTGTCGGAACGAGGCTTTAGGATGATAGTATGGTTTGGAAGTTTGAATTATGAGATGTTATGTCAGACGTTGCCTTCGTTATCTGAATACTTTTCAGAATTATGCAGTTCTTCTCAACGTATAATTCCTATGTTGCTGCACAACAGTAATCCAATTTGATTAGTTAATAAGATTTTTTTAAATACAAATTGTTCATTAATTTGAATAGTCTCATTTAAATAGTTCATCTCAATATACAATTTTCGTATTGCTACACAATAAGAATTTAATCTGATCAATCAATAAACTTTTTTATTATACATTTTTTTTTCATTAACAACTCTTTTCGGCTGGAAAAATCATACCTTACTTCTTAACCAGTAACGACTCGCCTTTTTAGGGCTGCAGACTTGTAGCACAACTTAAAATAAATTAAAAGACATGTATTGTCCTTTTTAATCCTGTTTGAATATTTTTGGACACTGAAAGCTAAATGATCAGTGCAGGAACAGAAATAGAAGAAAAATGAATAAAAAATAAAGTGAATCAAGAGAGAGGGAAAAAATGGGTAATCAACAAATAGGAAAGATACAGAATGGGACTGCATATTTAATAGCGCGATACGCATAATTACATCCGAAAGAGAAAAGCGTTGTTTTCTCTTATTGAACTTATCGCTGACTGAGCTGAGAATTTCGTAACACCGATTTGGAGCCTTCCAAAGGATGGGTTTTTTTCACTTCTCTTCCCTCCCTCTCCCCACATGATTTGTCTTTGCTCTTTTAATTTGTTTTCCTTCGCTTTTCGCTATTTTGGTTTCGGTTTCGTCTCGATCGAAAAACATCACATGTATACTGATTCGTTTTGTTTAGTTAGAAACTACTCATTGAAAACAAGATCTACCTAAAATTCCCTGAAAGACAATTCAGATCATTATAATTAAAAATAAGTGATTATTTCGATTTTAAATTTGTTCTTTTAAGATTGTATTTAAATTATATTCTCTTGAGAATTATTTCTTGTTCTCAAACTGCGTTAAAAAAGTTCATAACCAAATGTATTACATAATCAAATAGCTTGGCGGGGAAGTTGAGGGTTCTTCTTAGACTTGTATTTGACGTTTTTTCTTCCTGGCTTAGTTGGCAGCAAAAGAGATGATATTTAATAAGTTGTGGTTCCATCTTAAAATTCTAAAAAAAAATAAAGTCTTTTCATTATTTTCGCTTAATGCTGTTTGAGAATCTTACTGAGCCTTGATTTGTCATTGAATTTCATTCTATTTGTGGTTGGAAAAGGGAATTCCTTCTCTAGGTTGATGTATTCAAAATCTACATTAAAAATAGTGTTTATAGAATATATTTTAACTATTTTTCTCATTATTTTGTCTTTGGTGAGAGCAAATTTATTTTCTGCTTTTTTAAAAAAACTACTAGAGATTCTGAAAGCTTTTCGCTATTACATTAAATTAGTATTATTTTAAATTATTCTTTAAGTATAATTTTATGAGTAAATAACTTTTTCACAACTATTAATTATTTTTATTTTGTAGATAAGATCAAAATTAACTTTATATCATTTTCAAATCTTAAATTGCGGATCTTTTATAAAAAATGGCAACTCGTGGTTTAGTTTTGTGAATAGAAAAATTTTCATTCACATTCATAATTTTGATTTTTTTTTCAAGTTAGTTTCTACTTCACTAAATTGCAAATTAAAATTAAAAATTCTTCACACTTTTTTTAAAAAAAAGTGAATTGCTCAGACATTATACTGTAGCGGTTATATAACTCTACTATCTTTTCTTTTGATACAACAGGTGGCGTTATTTTATTAACATCAAGGTATATTTCCCATGATCCTCCTTGGGGGTCATAATTATATTGTATTCTAGTGAGTGTCGTGTATTTTCGTGTTCGTGTTTGTTTTTGTGAAATGTGAAACTTAGAAAATAATTAAATGACTGTTCCTGAAACTCGTCGATTATTTTCATCTCCCTCATCATGAATAGTCTCGTCCCTCTTCAGTACAGGTTTTTTAAAAAGAAACTACGAAGTGTTTTACAGTTTTCTATCCTGAAAAAAAAAAAAAAAAAAAAAAAAAAAACATAATTATGCTGAAAAAAAAAATGTTTTTTTCCTTCTTTTTCCCCCCACCAGCATAATTGTTTCGTTTATGTTTAAAAAGAAATTTTATTAACGTAATTCGAAAAAAAAAAAAATGTGTGTATTTTACTTGTATGTATTTCAGACACTTAAAATGCATCGATTCATCTGAGTAACAGGTTACTTATGTGTATTTTTTCCCCTTCTTTCTTTTTCTCAGGAGTCTTCTAGAGGTCAGCAATTGCTAGATGTAGTGTTTAAACATCTGAATTTGATGGAAACAGCTTATTTTGGCCTCCGATTTGTAGATGCAACTGGACAAAGGGTAACGTATATTTTAAATTGTTACAAAAAAAATATCATTAATTAAATAACTCGAGATCTATGATGTAGTACGATCTATTGTAAATTGAATGTTAGTTAAATTAACTATAAAATATTCCGTAATTCTTAACTAAGGCTAGGATTAATTTATATATTCCAACAAGTAAGCGTACAGTTTTATCGCGCAGATATTATGGAGAATGTTAACTTATAATTGTTCAGGAATATTTTGTTAAAAAAATAATAAACTTCTTGTGAATTTTTTTTATTATCAGAATGAAAGTTTATAACACTTTGACAACTTTTATAATCTCATTAAATTTTGATTTTAATTACATGAGCAAACAACATTTGTTAGGGGACATTCATAGTATATTGAATGAGAGAGAATGAAAGAAAAAAGTCATAAATTCAAAATAATCTTTTTTTTTTTCTAATTTTTCTAATGGAATTTTTTTTATTTTTTATTTTTAAATAAAAAGTTTTTAAAAACATTTTAAAGTAGCGATAATAGCGAGGATTATATGAGCATACCAAATTTTATTTTTAATATAAAATACCATAAAAAATTATCTGTTGTTCTGATTTATAAATTAAAGAAATAAATAACTCTAGTATATGGGTGCGTCAATTTGGTGAGGTTTTATTATAATTATACTTTAAAATCACAAACTTCTTTCTTAATCAAAGCTTCAAAAAAAAAAAAAAATTTTTTTTTTTTTTCTTTTCCCACCGACATTTTTTTTAGTTGCAAAACTTGCACGATCCATTGCGTTGGAAAAATTTCGTCGCAATCTCAAGTATGCATGCCTTCGAGAAAACGGAATAGCTTAATGTAGCATTAAATAAAAACCAAAGAAATTTAATTAAATACTTTTATTTGGAAATTTTAATCAAATGTTGCGAATTATATGACTTTCAGAATCACTCTTGTTTTGTTACTATCTGTAAATATGATGCAAATATTTTCTAGATTCCTAAATTCTTTGATTGGGAAATACAGTTTATGAAACTGTTACCCTAATACTAATTACAATTTTTAAAACAAAAACGTATTTAAAAAATTTTTTTTTGCGAATTTCTTTTTCTACTTCATTTGAATAAATTAAATAAATATCTTATTATTATGAAACAGAAATCAAATTAACTACACAATACTGCATTCCTAGTTTCTTCTTATCAATGTTCAACTTCCAGACTTTTCACGAATAAACGAAAGAAGAAGAAGAAAGGAAAAATACTTGGTAGTGTGTCGAATACTTGGCTATACTCGTAAAAATGGCAGTTTATTACTTACACCTGAAGTCTTCGCCCCACATAGAGATTTTATCTACACATTTAAAAAGCAGACGAGAAGGCGATTATTTATTCTGCTGTCGTTTCCCATTCACTTTGAAAAAGAAAAAAAGATGTACAGTGCAAAGCCCATTAGTTTATGTGTTATTCGAAAAATTAAAACTCTAATAAAATGCAAAATTGGTACAATGTTTTAAATCGAGATAAAATGTGTGGCAGGTTATGGAACCCCTTTTTATGTTAGTGATATCTGTAATTATTCTGGGAAGAAAAAAAAACTTTCGAGAACATATAGTCTAGTTTTTTATTATAAATCTTGCGGGTTTTTTTTTAAAATTTTTTTTTATGTAAGCAATATAGTTATTTTTAAAAAGCGAGCAAATTATTTGTCGTATTTCACCTTAACATCTAAAACGACTTTTGACGAATGCCTTGAACATCATTTTCTGACAAATCTTTATGACAAAATTTCTACTGACAACTTTGCCATAAAAATGTAAATTTAGAATTCTTCAATATTTTTAGATGCACCTGAATAAATAATAATAATTTATGCAGATGTCGCTCGAGCATCGATTTTCTGTGATTCAATCATGGAAAATAGTGATTGAATAATTTATGAATGATTTTTTGGATATTTATTTTTTAATAATTTAAGAATTTATGAATGGCATTTTTTTTATTTTTTATTTGGAAGTTATAAAGCTCAACAAGCAACTGTAAATAAGAAGGTTCGAAAAAAATTATTTGTTTATTGGCACAACAAACCTTATCTTGCAGCATTTGAAATTTTGAAAATTGTGTACGATACAAGAATTTTATTAAATTCATAATTTTTATTGCATACTTTTATATTGATGTAATTTCAAAAAATTCTCTGATCACCACAAATAGTTTAATAGCAGAAAATTTGTCATGCGTAAAAATGTTTTCTTTTTTCTAGTTTTTTTTTTAGATTAAATATTTTTTTTTACCGTTACATAAGCCTTTTGGAGCCATACGTACCTGCCTTCGGTACGAATGGCCCACGTGATTTCCACTTTACACGAATTCGCGGAGTCTTCCGAAACCTTGTTCCATTATCAGTATGACAACACATTCTTCCTTCCCATTCTTGTCCATCATAAATCGTGTGACGGCAGTTGGGAAATGGTACCTTTGAGACAACACGCTGAGAGTCAGACGTCAAGCTATATCGTTTTCAGACGCCCACCCGAAACTGATTGACACCAGGGCTGCCAGAGCAGTGGCGAAATAATGTGCCGAACATCTTTTAAAACGAGGCCAAATTTCATTTAATGGAAGGTTTCTTAAACTATTTTTCTGTAGGGTGCCCCATTTGAAATGGATATTATTTTTTTAACCTACGAAAAAAGTGGCAAAGAAAAATGAAGTACCAATAAATGATAAATTAAAAGAATTCCCCTAAATATGTTTATTGAGATAATTTGTATGCAATTTTTCAAAATTAGGGATTGCTTTTGTTTGTTTATTTCATAAAAAAGCTTTGAAAGGAAATGTTTTTTTTTAAATGTTTTTTTTTATTTATTGGTCACATAGGGGCGCTCATTATCTTTGATTTAATTGAAGAACTTAATTTTGAATTAAATTGAACCGATTTTTTTAATGAACATCAATAAAATAACTTATATATATTGAGATGAAATTCATGGTTACACCAATGCGTGGTATGACAGTCGGAAATAGTATAGAAAATTATTTTGATTTAAAGCGTTTTTTAAAATTATATAAAGTGCATGTGAAATAATGTCTTTTCAGTAACCAAAGTCTTTCTAAATTATTTTACTCATAATCATTAATATTCTTTCACGTTTATGAGGAGAGAGATGGTTTTTATTTTTTTATAACGGACTTTCATCTAAAATTTAAATTTTACATTCAAAAAGTTCAAAAACTATCTATATTCATAATGTGAGCAGATCTACTGAGCGCGGGTGAATAAAGTGGGGGGCTTTCAGTCAATAAAGGAAGCAAGTCACATTAATAAAGTTTTAATAAAATGATTTATGGACAATAAGAAGAATATTTATAACAGTAAAGGTGCGTCTAAAATAGATATACGACGGAATATTTAGCTACATGGTAAAATTTGCACTGCATGAGAATTCAGAATAATAGTTCGCATATTTTTTCTTTTAAACTTTGATGAGAATTTTAGATAAAAAGGAATATGCTCAAAATGATCTAAAGTGGACTTTATTCTTTTTTTTGTAATGAACTAGTAGTATTTAATTGGAAAAAAGGGAAAATAAATTTAAGATGAACATATAGCCTGTTATAACCAAAAATGAATTAAAGACCAAATAATAGGTTCTAAGACATTTAAAAAAAATTGGCAATTTTTCCTGTATTTGGCCTTAGGAAGGCCAATATGGTAACCCTGATTTGAACAGCTGGCATGATATTCCATGATTTTTTTTTATTATTTTTATTTCTTTGACATCTTTTTTTTTATTACCATTTTGTCTGAAATCCTACCATACCCAACGCCTTCCCATTTTGCGTGAATCATCTGTCAAGTAGGTCAAAAAGCAATTATTACTCTAATATTTGACAAATATTCATTTATGTTAATTGGGAATACTTTGATTATAAAATTGGTTATTACTATTCCACCACTGTTTTTTTTAAACTGAGATCTTCTGTTTTCATTGGTAGTCAAATGTGGGGAGGTACAAGGACATGTGTCAATTGCTGCCTCCCTCCACAAATGGAAAAATTAATAATGTTTCTTATTCAGTACATTCAATAGAAAATAACATCTAAATTTGTATATTTCTTTGGAAAAAAAAGTCAGTATCTCTACATTTGTCACCTTGTAAATATGACAGAGGGAAAAAGAAATCCTTTCTCCTTTTAGTTTTCTTTAATTTTTCTGAAATATGTTTTTTAAATTTTAGCTGAAAAGTCTATAAGATCAATACTTCTGATGTTCGATGCTTGTAATAGATAGATTAATTTTCTGTTGGCTGTTTTAAAAATATTTAAAATATACTTATCTTTTTGAAAATATAACTGAAAATTTTATTATTGTATATAATTTATTTCCTTTTCAATATTTTTTGTTACAGCATTGGTTGGATCCGAATAAAAACATTGTAAAACAGATGAAAGGTAAGTTAAAGATTTTTTTCTTTTATTTTATGGTTTTCATTATGACAGATATTGTAAGAGGGTGGCGATATATCGGATTCTAATCAGAAAGTCGTGGTTTTCTGATCATATTTCTTTGAACATCCGCCGTTATACGCAGTTTAGTGCGCTGTGTATCATTAATTAAAGATAAAAGTTACGTGAAAGTTATTCTTCTGTTGCATGAAGAATTTACAAAAAAAAAAAAAAAAAAAAAAAAAAAAAAAAAATAGCAAGCTTATAGACGTTACAGAACTGACGCATATTCAGCGTTTTTCAGAGAAGGAACGCATCAGTAATTTATATAGCATTGCTCGTTATATTAAAATCTATCTACTGTCTTATTGTACTTTTTTTTTGTAGAAATTAAATCATCAAAGGAAACTCTGGAGAGGGGGGCAATATTGCATCCTTTGTAAGGGGAAATAACTTTTCTAAAGACTGCCCTTTAACTCATTTCTGATCTGCTGTTGTGTATATACTGTAACAAAGCAAAGAAAATACTGTCGAAAATACAGTGCTAGAAATATTAAAAGGAATATTGAAATCATTTTACTTGGGCATAAAAATATTTCGCGAATTTAAAATTTCTGAAAATAAATAAAAGCTTAATAAATGGTGAATAAAAATTAATTTAAAATATTGTATATAAAATTTTTTGCGCAAAAAGAAAATTACTTGAAAATTTATTAAAAAGTTTTCGTATAAATGAATACGAAAATAATATCTTTAAATGTATATGTATCTTAACTTTAAACTTTCAAAAGTTTTTTTTTATTATTATTTTTATTTTATTTTTCAGTAACAATTGTATGAACTTTTATGAACGAGAGTAAGGGCTACAGAATATAATTAAGAAAATGTAAAACTCTCTTTTGCGATTCAATTTTTTGAATAATTTGATTTTTTAAAATTAATTCAGTCACAGTTTCTTTGTTAAAACTTATTTACACCAAGTAAAAAATCTAGTTAATTAGTAATTAATTAATTTTAAATTAATTAATTAGTAATTAATTAATTAAAAAGAAAAAATAGATTATACGGAATTTCATCATTGCTCAATGTTATATAATGTGCAACATCTATATTGCTCTTTCACAAAATGGATTATCTCATAATTTTGATAGAGATTAAGAGTTTTTTTTTTTTTTTTCTCTATTCAATTTTCTCTGTTGTCGAATTCGATGACACATTCTATTTTGGGAATGCGTTGTCGTTTTAATTCAAATAGTTCACAGAACACTAGAAATGTTTATATATTATTTCATTTGCTTTTCATATGAATGAGTGAATTTTAATTTATGATTTACGAAATATGATAATTCGATGAATATTCGATTTGCGATGAATTCAGCTAAGAAGTTAAAACTTCGAGTTCCGTCTGTAATAATTCTAGTTCAACTCTTCATAGCCCTGAATCAACCTACGCTAATTTTATCAAATCCAATCTAACTGGATATGAAAAGAGAAAATCAAAAACATATTTCCTTAGATTTAATATATCATGCTAATTAAATAGTAAAAGCAAGTTTGTTAAAATAGGAATCAAACATTTTATTTCTCCGTCATTTCCACCTTGAAATAAATGAAAAACGGCATCTTGCTGCATTTCATCAAAGGATATTCATCATTCAAAATTTGCATCTTTTCGACCATCAAAAAAACAGCTACCAAGAAATGAGAAGAGAGTTCAGAGCAATGATGATAGTCTGTAAGTCAAGGCGGATAGGCCTCCCGGTACCAGAAATCTCATCTACTAAAGAAATCGCCCGTAGAGAGAAGCTCCCCGTTTCGGTTTTCTGATGAGTTTTTGCATTTTGTTCGTCATATAAAGAGTTTTTTCTGATGAGTTTTTGCCTTTTGCAATTTCTCATCTCTTATGGAACGAACATCTTAGAGAGAATCCATGTAGTATATCGGTAAATCTTTTCCACGTTTTACTAAGTAATCACTGAAGAATTTGAGATGCAAGTTAAATTTTGGATAAAACTACGTGTTGTATATGTACTTTTTGTATATTTACGTTATTCATGTTTTATCTAGTTTACAACTCTTATTACTTTGCTTCTACGTGCCAAGATTTGAATATAAATACTTTGATTCAATTAAACATTAATATAAATACTTTAATTCAGTTAAAAATAATTATATAATTATTAATCTTTTCCACGTTTTACTAAGTAATCACTGAAGAATTTGAGATGAAAACTTGCAAGTTAAATTTTGGATAAAACTACGTGTTGTATATGTACTTTTTGTATATTTACGTTATTCATGTTTTATCTAGTTTACAACTCTTATTACATTGCTTCTACGTGCCAAGATTTTAATATAAATACTTTAATTCAATTAAACATTAATATAAATACTTTAATTCAGTTAAAAATAATTATATAATTATTAATCTTTTCCGCGTTTTACTAAGTAATCACTAAAGAATTTGAGATGAAAACTTGCAAACTAAATTTTGGATAAAACTACGTGTTGTATATGTGCTTTTTGTATATTTACGTTATTCATGTAGTTTACAACTCTTATTACTTTGCTTCTACGTGCCAAGATTTTAATATAAATACTTTAATTCAATTAAACATTAATATAAATACTTTAATTCAGTTAAAAATAATTATTGCAAAATTTTGATAACTTGGCGAAAAATGCACTCAGAATGTGTAGAAATGCAATATTTTGAAACGCTGGATTATTTAAAATAATTTAATCATTGTATATGCTTTACATTATTAACACAAGATAGCCGGCGTCCTGGCATAGGGGTAGCGCGTCTTTCCCGTGACCTGGGCGTCCTGGGTTCGAGTCCCGGTTAGGTCATGGTTGTTCTTCCTGTTCTATCTGTGAGATGTGTGAATGTGCCCCCCTGTAAAAAGGGGTTGTGGAAGCAAACGTGATGCGTGAGTAGCTAAGACGTACTCTTGGCCCTAATTGGCGCTACTAAAACAAGAGACGCTCCCTTGGCTTAAAATCATTGACTTCGTCAGCAAGCTTGTCCATGGCAAGTGCCATTATAAACAACAACACCACAAAGTAATTATTGTACGATATTTCCACGAAATTGTTCGATATTCTGAATGCCGGATAATATCGTGAAAATAGCTCAACAATACCGTTATTGGGCATTTTGCGGTAATAAGATAACTTTCTTATGAACCACGATAAGAAGAAGAAGGTTTAAACATTATACAGAAGAAAAATTAAAGTTTTGTTTATTCACGTAGTAATTCCCTGCTTGACTTCTCTTGGTCTCATGGGCAACATTCATGCGGTAGTATATTTCATGCCAGACACTGTTAAGCATAACTCGCAGACAATGATGCGCGTTTAACAGCGTGTATGCTCTGCAATGGCTGTTTTAATCGTCTGCCTTCATTTCATTCGGGTATGTTTTAGACTTCGCCTTAATATTGGAGTACAAAACAATAACAACAAAAGACTTTATACAGTACAGAAATAGATTATTGTTGCGATGTTGGCCGTGTGGCCAAAAAAAGGTACATCAGGTAAGTTAGGTGCACAAATAAAATTCAAGCTTTCGAGTTAAAATTCTTTTCATTCTGTCATTGTTCGTTTATAAGGAAATGATAGATATTTTTAATCGATTCAATTGTTTTGAATTACCTTTTTTATAATTTAAATATATAGGTTTATTTTTATTCAAAACTTTTTAGCGAACTCTTTTTTTTTTAAAAAAAATCATCTTATCATTGATAATGAATACTGGAACTCTTATAAAACTAATTTTATTGATTTCGAATTTTTTTTGTAGAAATTTAAGAATTTCTATTAACTATATCTGCAAGCATCACTCATGAATATTAAAAGTTATAATTACAATGGTAAATAATATTTCAAAATTAGATTTCCGCCTATATGCATGAAATAAACGCAGATAATATAGAGCTATCAATATCTTATTATTTTTCTGTCTTTGACTTGTATTTTTATATTCTTTTCCTTCTATTTCCTCAAATAAAAATGTACTTAAAATATTATCAGCAATCATGAAAACACTATTTAGAAAGGAACATCATTTTTTTAATTGAAAAATATCTACTGATATATATCACCTTTTTTATTTTAAAAATCGTCTTTCACGCCATCATTACTATAAAGATTACTTTTCAGCTGTTTTAAGCCATTCACTGCCATTTACGAGATATCATGTAGGAAACTGCTGTAAAATTAAGCATCTGTAAATTTTTCTGGCGGTGAATGGGTTAAACTTATTTTTGTTAGCTTGTTTCAGGTTGTAATCGTTAAAAAAAGAGAGGAGAAGTTGGGAGAGAAATAAGTACTAATGTGTTAAAAAGGGTTTGCTCAAGATGTTTTTTTTTAAAATATTTTTATTAAAATATTGCTAGAAGTATATATTTTTTAAAAAATTTGAATTTGTTGACAATTGTTTAAAAAAGTAAGCTCATTTTATTTTCGTCATCGTTAGAAGAAAAAGTTTTTTTTTCAGCACTTTTAGCTGTATTTTTATGATGTAAACATTAAAGTAATTTTACTGAATTATTTAAAATCAGATGCATTTAAATAAATGACCCAAACTTCTGTTACTCTCGAGAAGTTACCCTGCTACAAATCACGAATAACTAGAAAGGAAACGATTAAAAAAAAAAAAAAAGTGTGTGTGTGTGCAGTGTGTTTTTCCTTTTCTTTCTTTCTTTCTTTTTCTTTTTTTCTTTCGCTCTTTTTCCGTAACTTTTTTTGATTCAACTAGTATGGATATTTTCTCGAGTAATGAGATCCGTGCTGTACTGAAAGAAAAATTCAGTTCGGAAAATTGCACAAAAGAGAGTATACTTTTAAATTTTTAAAGAAAAATACTGTTTACAAAGGTAAGGATCCGTAATGGTAATAACCCCCCTTTCCTTTTTTCGATGCCTTTTTATTTTTCTGCCGCGCCGTTTTTCGCTTTCTACATGTAAGTTATTGACCTCAGCAAGGCTGTAAGAGATCCATCCCCGTTTGGTATCGGATAATGACTTTAGGAAAACTTAACGTCCAACTCCAGATAGGAAGGGGGGGGGGGTATCTTAAATTTTTTTACATTCCTATGTTGTTTATATCTAAGAATTCTAAAGGTTGTTGTTGTGCCAAAGTCACAACCAGTGAACTAGTAACTCGAGGTGAAGATGTAAAAAATTAATGTCATTATAATAGGCCTCTATCAAAGCCATTATGCATATATATTTTTCTAGAACATCTTAAATCATAACATTTACTTTTATATGGATAGTACACTGGTTTTGAATAAATTGTTATGCACTGAGCAAGGTTGTATTTTTATCAAAACTTTTAAAATATCCCAAATCAATTTGATATTATTTTAATAATTTATTAAATTAGTATCATCAAAACTATTTTAATAAATTATAAAACTATTATATTATACACAAAGATAAAAAATTTTTGTGTGTGTGATTTGAAATCATGGCCGAATTATCAAAAGCGCAAAGCGGGCAACTGTATAGGAGGAATCACAGTTTTGGAATTCCCCAGGCAACGATTTTTTTTTTGCTTTATTTTTAGGATAATTTAATTTTGTGTTTTAATTTCATTTACGAAAGCTACCCAACCGACTAATTCAATTTACTACCACTTTCGTTTTAATTTCAGAACTTCATCCTTATAGTAATTTTTATATGTCTCCAAATCCTCGTGCAAATTAGTGTTATCCGCTTGCTTTTGTAGTTGATTCATAAATGATATGCATTAACCCTCTGACTGAGTAATTTTTAGAATTCACTATTCAGATGCGATGTTTGCAAATAAGTTCAAATATTTTTAATCGAAGTGAACTGATACTATATATTACATGATAATAATATGATGTAACAAAAATATGTATTTTAAATTGTGAAATACGCGGGATGCAATAGAAAATGGACTGATTGCCAACTCGTAGAAGTCGAAGGGATAAGCAGCTGGAGGGTTAAAAAATTTGCAATTGCTTTTACAATTTTGTTTGAATTACTATTTTTTTTTTAACACACACAGGATACTGAAACCAACTCTCTTGGAAATAACCCATAGTTATTTAAAATCAATTTATACTGTCTTAAATTAAAAGAAGAATAAAGAATGGAAGCAATATTTAGATTAGGGTGAAACTTCCATTGCATATGGAGGAAAGGCCTTGATCATTCCCTGCCTGTAGTGCTTTGTATCATAAAATCATAATTGACTGATGATTTTGATTTTAACTAATTCATTTCTGAGACAAGGCTTATATTTTATGTTATAGGCAGCTTGAAAAATTATTGTCTGCTTAACTTTGTAACTAGTTTTTATAGAATGGATCAATTCATGAAGGTTTAATAGAATATATTTTTTTAAGGTATCGAGTTCCCTTAAGATCAACGCTTTATTTAAGGTAGACTCATAGTGCATTGGCAACGTAATTTCGTAATAATGTAGAATTTGAAACTGAAATTTTTAATCTTCTTAGAAACATTGATTGCAAAGGAGGAAGAGTGAAGATACTAAATTGTACTAATTGTACTAAATTTCCTAAAATTGTACATAAATAGATTTTATGTAAATAAATTAAAATTTTTATTTAAAACGGAATAATGATACATTTTGCTTAAGACTTTTAGAATATTAAATCTGATGTTTGGATGCATTTATTATATATGATAAAACTGTTTGAGGTATATTATTACTTGTAATGAAGAAACGGCTTTCAATTTCGGTTCCTTTTAAGTCTGTAGTAGAGGATATTATATAAAACCGAAGACTTCAATTGACCGAAATTTAAGAATCTTTATTCTGTATTATAGCGAATTATTTAACGATATAATTATTATGAAACGTCTCAGCTAAATCATATTGAATTTATTTATCAACTAGCTAATATACCCTTTCAATGTACGAACTACTTTTATGTAAAATATTGTAATGAAGCCCGGTGGCTTCGCTCTCCCTACGCACAGGTCCGAGGTTCGATCCTCGGGCTATCATCCAGTTAGTTGGTCGATAAACTGAGGACAAGCATGCTTGGGAATTAAACACTGGTGGTTCTGCGTTAGGCTGGCCACCTAACTAGGACATATGCCTCGCACCCCAGGGCCCTAGGTCGATAAAGCAGATATAGGCACTGTAGGCCTTGGCCCACGTAAGGTTGTCGTGCTACTGCGTTTATTTAGTAAAATATTGTAATATTGCAAAATCTTTTTATCATTAATATCGATTTAAAAAAAAAATTCAAACGAGAATATCAATTTAACCAGGTGTTCCGTGTACAATTAATTTTCTCCATATCAATAAAGGAAATGAATTAGTTGTCATTAATTTCAGCTTTTAAGTTCTTCCTTTTCTACTGTTTCTTTTACTTTTTTTTCTGAAAATTCTGCTGATGAGCTCTGGTAAAAAGTCTTCGCATGTTTTATGGTTCTTAAATAATAATAAATATTAATAGAAACATTGCATGAAATGTTTTTTAAAATCAATAAAAAAGTGTCGCCAGAAATAACAAAAAAATTAAGGAAAAATATCAAAATTTACTTTTTTTCTGAAAATTTTGCTTATGAGTTCTGGTAAAAAGTGCTCGTATGTTTTCTAGTTCTTAAATAATAATAAATATTGTTAGAAACATTGCATGAAATGTCTTTTAAAATCAATAAAAATTTGTTACCAAAAATACAAATACAAAAAAAAAAAAAAAAATGAAAAGAAATATCAAAATTAAACATGGAAGAGTTCAAAGTCTCATTTTTGCTTAGAATAAAGTATCTATAAATTTCCTTATTTTAAAATCGTTTGAATTCATTCAGTTAATTATTTATTAAATTTTGAAAAAAATTTATAAAAATGGAAGAGGAAATTGCACGAAAACAAAACTGATATGATTGAAAAGGTAAATTTTTGTATTTTAAAACTGTATAAAAGTATTTTTTGTGGAATAATTTGCTCCGATGTTAGTAAAAAAAAAGAAGAAAAAAAAAAAACTGGTAAAATTTTGATTAATTTTCAATCAACCAAATGTTTAATTAACTTTTGCGCTTTGCCAAGTTGATGTTCTTTCCCTCATCTTAAATAAGTGTGTAAAAATGTGTAAATAATCATAAAAAGTCTTAAATAAGTGTGGTCTAATAAATTCGCCTAGTTGTTTAAGGGGGGATGTGAAACATGCATTCTATATATAGCCACAATTACTTTTATTTACATTGAGATAAAATGTAAGAGCTAGGAATATCTGTTTTGGATTATATCTAATTATTTAAAGGTTAATGTTTATGTTTTTGGGGGTGCTAATGCTAATGTTTTTTCTTTCTTTCTTTTCTTTCATTCTTTTTTTTTTTTTTTTTTTTTTGCTTTCTTTTAGGGATGAAAATTAAAAAAAAAGGGAGCGGGCAAGACTGTGTTCCCTCCTCCTCTTTTAATGACCACCAATGAATATACACGTCACTAAAAGAGAAAAAAATTAAAGCGTGCCATTAAACCTTTTTCATCAGTATTAAAGCTACGAATCATGCATAATAAACAAACCAACAAAGGGTAAGGATGTGTTTAAATAAGGGCGCAAACCAAAACCACGCTCGAAATGGGAATTACCGAGTGTTAGAATTTTTCCCCCCCGACATTTGGTGGTTTGTTTTTCCAGAAGGCCTTAAGAAATCTAGACCATTAGACATGTGAAGGTGGGGAGATCTGTGAAGTTGAGAAATGGCCGCCCAAGAAGTTGTTCCGAAGACACGACTCATTTTTCATGCCCACATCTATCAAGAATCCAACGTCTTGAGCACATACTTATCGTTTGCAATAGTTATTTTAGAAAGGTGCACTTACTACTAGAATTTATGGAACTGGACAAAAAGAGACTGAAAAGGGGTAATTCTCTATTGATCAATAGTTCTTTGTCTTACTTTGCTACGGACGAACCCCTTTTAAGAGTATCTCCCTTCTTTCCAGTTTTTGCGATTTTTAGCATTCAAGATTGAATTTTTAAGAATATTGAAAGTAAAGAAAGATTTATTAATTACTTGAACAATTCTTGATACTCCTGGGGAGGAATGGCAAAAGTTTAAGTTAAATTTGCTATTAAAATTCCATTAGGTCATAATTTTTATTGACTTGTTATTAATATGTTTATGGTAACTTTATTGTAAATCTAAACATCTTAACGAAAGAAAACAATATTCTTAACACTATGAAGAGTGTTAGCTCTAAAATTAGAACTTTGCATCATCACTAATACTAATGATGTTTTCTTAAACTGTTTCTGGGCTAATTTTTATTGCGAAATAAAAAAGAATTCGTTCACCTCACGGAAATTTATAAGAAAATTCACAGTAAAGTAGTTAATACAAAAGAGTTCTTTTACCATATTAAGACAGAAATTTGAAAGGGAAAACTGAGAGGAAGTAAGGAGTGATTAGATTAAATCAGAATTTCAAATCTTTTTTTTTCTTTAAATTTTATTTTTAATCTGCTTTTAACTTTGGAGGAGGGGTGTGTGACGAAATTTCGTCTGTACTGGAGAAATCTTTTCTCATCTCTAATTATATATAATGAAAAAAAAAAAAAATAGGATAGAGTGTGAAACACTCACCGGTAATAAAAGAAAACTATTTTAATATTTTATATGTTTCAAATTTTCTGCAAAATTTTAAAGCCTTAAAAATTGGTAAAAAAAAAAATGTTCCAAGTCAAAGTGACTTTCTTTTTTTTTTTTTTCCCCCTTTTTTTATTGACAAAATCACATACTTTTAATGTTTCACTTTTTTTTTTTTTTTTTAGTTTCAAAATTTGTGTACATCAAAAACTGTGTACAATATGAATTGATAATCATAATTAAGAAACTAGATTACGTCAATAAAAAAGCGTTGGCAATTTCATGTCATATACAAGACTAATGCGTCTTTCAGCTTTGTTTAAGAATTTAAATATTATTAAGATTATTATTATTAGATTTGATATTAATTATTATTACTATATTTGATATTAAATACAAGATTCCGATAAAAAACATACCACGGTTCAAAATTTAAGAATTTCTATTCTAGATAAAATAATTTTTAATCATTTTAAATCCATTAAGGATCGCAATCTTAATTGGAAGGGAAGGGGGAGGGGTCCCTAAAATATATACACAATTTTTTTGGCATCCCTTTTTTAAATTCAGCAGTGACTAGGATCAGATATTTACAAAATGATATTAATTCAAATAACTTAGTTAAATTTGCTGAATTTTATCTTAAATTGCTCTTCTTTTTTATTTATTGCTAATTAATGTTTTCTTTTCAAACTATTTTAATTACGTCGTTTATTAATATACAAATAATTTGGTTAAATGCCATTATTTCGGCAGTCTGAATAAATTTTTTAAATAAAGACAATCTCTATATTTTTTAAAAACATATTCTCGTTTTTCCATTGTTTATCACCTCACTTTGACTTCAGCTAATCTTTTGATTTTGACCCATTATTCAAAAAAATTCTGTACTAGTCAATATCAAATTACTGTACTCTTCCTGGAGTGCTGAAAAAAAAATAATAAACACATCATGAAATGGTTTTACTTTCTGCCGCTAAATAACTCATAAAAACAAAATCCAAAAGCGCGCTATCACAAAAGTTAAATCTCTTTCATCAACGAGAATGAGAAAATCCAGACTATTAAAGCTGTACGAAGGCGAAGGGAACTTGAGAAATCGTCGCCCAAGAAGTTGTTTGGAAAGCTCGTCTCGTTTTTCATGCCCACAACGATCAAGAACCCAGTGTCTTAAGCACACACTCGTCATTTTCACAAGGTATTTCGGAAGGGTACACTTACCGAAATTTATGGCAGGGGCAGGAAGGAAATTGAAAAGGGAAGCTGCTATATCGATTTTTATGAGAGGATTTTCAGCTTTTGTTGGCAACGGGAATGGTATTTCGCAACTGGTGTAATCTTTTGCGCGCCTTTTCTCTGCCTGTCTTTTTGAACCTGTCTATGTTTTTCATTTTAAATGAGATAAAGCAGACAAAATTTTGCCATTTCTTTCGAACACTTTCAGGGCTTCTGAAAGAACGAAAGTTGTTAAAATTGCTGATTCGATTATGCATGATTTGATTCAAAAAGACAATTTTTAACTCTTTGCATAAGGAATTAAATAATGATACATTTTGCATCCGCATATTTAAAATGACGAGTAAATTAAATGAGGAATTGAAATTTGCTATAATTAAAATTTGAAATTAAATTCACTGTAATATTTGAGCTGAAGAATATGCTATTAAATGAAATATTTTAAATAGATATAGGATGTTAAAGGAACGTTGAACTCTATCATACACTTTTGCGAATTTTTCATTCAGGGTTATGAAATTTTTTATGTATATGTATTAAATTATAAATACGTCAAATTTCTTAAAAACATTTTTAAATAAAATATCTTATTTTTTAAAAATTTAAAAGATGTATAATTTTTAAAAATTTCAAAATATTCCAGGTGACTTAATTTTTAACTTTTTTCTATTATATTTTTTTTTATACCCAATGTAAATTTGTATGGAACAAAACTGTATATAATTTTGTAATTCCAATTAAATGCTACTTTTTTAGAAATATTTTTCTGCACACTCACAAAATTTTCATAGGAATTTTGTTTTTCTGAACTAAAATTGACTTTTAACTGTCTAAAAACACCCGAAACATAAAATGCATACTATTTTATTTTTAATGTTTGACCGAAATCTTTATTGTCAATTCCCTTTAATTTCTTCAAAAATTAAGACACCTGGAACGTTTCAAAGATATTTAAATCTACTTACAATATTATTTTGAGAAAAGTCATTAAGATGTAATTTTTTCCCTCTTAATTTTTCAAATATTTATTTTATTGAACAATAAATTTTATGACACTATTTTATTCGAATATAAACATATATTTTGGTGATGAAATGATAGAAATTGCACGTTTTTGTCCATTTTTTGCTTATTTCAAAGTCCATTGTCCTCTTACTTTTATTAAGCGGAAGTTGAAAAATTATTTTAATTCTTATTGAATTACCTCCGAATGAAGTAAATGCTAATGAACTGACGAGTTTCTCTTAGGGTCTCTACGATGATTAAAAGGCCTTCACAAAATAAGAGTAACATGGAATAATTCACTATAATTAATTTTCTAAAATTGTAAGGATTTTAATTAAGGTAATCGTTTTAAATAAAATAATAAAAATTAATTATGACTTCTGAAATAATAATAACATCAACACTATTTACCTTAAATTTCCTCCTGCTATTTATTACTTTTTTTAATGGAATTTTGATTTGAGTAGTTTTACATATTATTATACTTAAAATTATTATAATTTTCCTAGTCGAAATTTATTATCGAATTAGAAAATTTGAATTTCCAAAAAATAGTACACCTTTTAATTGTGTTTTATTGTATATAATTTTAAAATTACCTATGGAAAATCCTTAAATATAAGAATAACAACAACAAAAAAAAAACACCTATAAAATGTTTTTGTTTTCTTTACCTTTTTATTGAAGTCCATTTATGATGTTTTTTTAAATTGCTAAGTTAGTACTAACCTTGAAAATTTATGCAATCATTATTTTTTTCTTTTGTAACTTTTAAAAAGAAAACTGAGAAAATTTCTAAAAAAAAAAAAAAAAGAAGAAAAAAAAAAAAGAATACTTAAAAGCACGCCTACCCCAAGACAATTTCATAAACCTAAAGTTAATTGCGGAGAGTATAGATATGTCAATCAGAAGTGAAACTAGTTTCGTTAGTTTGCCTATTTTTATCTTAAAACAGATAAGAAAAATGTATGCTGTCAAAATATGATTGACATAACTTTACCTTAGAGAAAAAATTATAATATTATTTAAACAATTTCGTACTTCTGTGTTTATATTCCTCAAAGTTTGAATAACATTATGCATGAAAATGATACATGATAAATAGGCAGATAAAACTTTATTTTAAACGACCTCCGACGAGTTGATATTGAATGTAATTATTTTGTTTTCTTTAAACAAATGTGATGTCTGAAAAATATGCAAAATACGAGGAATGTTGCGCAAAAGTAGTATTCTTTCTTGTCTGCTGGGCTAAACGCAATAGTATTCAGTATTATTATATCAAACATAAATATTTTCTTTTTGGATTATACAACCTTTGTATTAAAAATGCTGCATACAGGTATTATCGGTTTGGTAAAATGGGATTTTTGAACTGCGGGACAAGGAACAACAGGGGTCCACTGCTAGTTTTTAAGCTGTTTGTTAAGAACCTCTAGTCAGCATAAAATGTTTCTTTTTTCATAAAAGAATTCCATGGTTTCTGAATCAAATTCTTAAGTTCATGGGCACAGATAGTATTTTTCTTTTTTGTAAGTGCTTTTCTGACACATGCCCCCCTGCTTATTCATTCTCTACATCCATTTTCGCATTATTCTTTCAGGTACTTTTTCACAAACTGATGGAAACTTTTATTTCTATAATGTGGTCACGTAATCTTGTATTTGAAATTCTTTACGTGGTTTTTTATTTCAGTGTGTGTCTTGTTTCGGCCTATCTTAGTATTTCGATAAAATCGAAGGTCTAAATTGCTATCCTAGCAGAGAAAAATCCATCTCCTTTCTTTTTTGTAGCCGGGAACACACTGATATATTCCATTCAGTAGTCTCTTAAATTGTGTACCTTAAGCCCAAAAGAAATCCTGGCATAATAGAATATAAATCTTTATATCTTTAATAAAAGTGTTTTACTGGAAAACCATCCTAATATAAAAGTTGCTTTTTTAAATTTTTATAAAAAACTATATTTAATTGAGTTTTTTCTTATTTATTATTAAATAATATTTTATTTGATTGTTTTATTGGACTATATAAAAATTGTCTAGTGCATGCATTTTTTTTGAACTTGTGGCAACATCGACAAATATGTTATCATTTTATTATTCCACACTTTTTCCACCCGGGGGCACCTCGAAATGAGGATGAGATGTTTCCGGCATGGTGATTGGATCTTGTTACCCTGGAGGGTACACGAAAAGGGGGGGGGAGTCGGGCTCCTCCCATCGATGACGGGACGTACTTCCATAGGGAAGTGTTGTACCGTGGCAGGTGATGGCCCTTAGGACTCAACTACAGTTCCCACCAGTGTTGCTGCCGCGGAGGTCCAGCCATTCAGTATTTATTATCCGTGTACTTTCGGGCGGGACGGAGAATCTGCTGACGTCATTTAGTGATCAATGGTGGGAAAGCAGTGTGGTACTGAAAGGCAAAGTCCCAGATTTCTATTTTTTTTAACTTTCGTGCTATTAAATATATTGTTACGAACCTGTGATGCGGCTTCCCAGCATAGCTGGTTCCATAGGAGGTCCCAGGGCTTGGCGACCATTTGGCGACTTGGCGACGAATTTGGCGACTTTGGCGCCAAAATAGATTATACCCGAAACATCGAGAATTTTCCCGAACCATCGAGTAGGAACGGAGATACGCCTCGAACGTTCCTGATTGGTTGAGAGGCGTCTAACCCCTCCTCCTGAGACCTATAAAAGGAAGCAGCCGCAGCTGCAGGGCAGTCATGAACCGGGATGGTGAATTAAGAAGAAGTCGGAAGCGGCAGAGCAGAGCAGAGTAGAGTGAACCAGAGTAGTGGTGAGTCGAGTCGTGGACCAGTGGAGTCGGAGAGTAGTCGGAAACGACAGTAAAGAACTGGCCTCCCAGAGATAAGCGGAGCAGCGACGGAGTGAAGCTGGTGCTAAACTAAGCTGTGCGCTACTGTCTGCAGTAGAGAGTCTTGTATGCTGCACGTCTCGGCTGAAGATAATTGTGTGCTGTATATAGTTGTCGTCTTTGTGCTGTCCTGTGTGTCTTCATGTAAATAAACGTCGTTGTTTTATTTTCTACTGCCGCCTGGTGATTGAGCGTTCTTCACACCATATAACTTCCACTATCCAAACGAACCCAGGGAAATTTCGTAACAATATTATTGATTTGAAACTGTATTTTCATTACTGTTTAGTCTACTTCCCATCACCATGCAAATATTGAGAAAGTATTTGTAAGATGGCGAGGCACAGACTGAGGAAGTGAAGTCTAGTGGTTGGATAATATGTGATGTTGGATTGTAGATAAGATCTCCTACCACTGCCATCCTCCTACACTCAACGTCCATATCCATAAACTACATAAATATTGTTTAGTGCGTACCCTATTTTACTGAACTACAAAAGTTTCTTCTAGCGCATGCATTATTTATTGAATATTACATATAGAAATATTTTTTTTAATTACAGAACTTAGCCGTACAAACAGAGATTAGACATATAAGGGTAAACATTTTTTTGGATGAAAATGCTATTTTAGTAAAATTCTTTCCATGCAAGTTTCGGAAGCAGCAATTCTAAAACTTATTAGATTAATTTATAATAATTATAAATTTTCAGAATAACAAAACTTTGAGATATATATTATCGAATTGTAGTATACATATTGTTACGAATCCTTGATGCGGCTTCCCAGCATAGTGGGTTCCATAGGAGGTCTCAGAGCTTGGCGACCCTTTGGCGACTTTGGCGCCAAAATAGATTATACCCGAAACATCGAGAATTTTCCCGATCCGTGCGGTAGGAACGGAGATATGCCTCGAACGTTCCTGATTGGTTGAGAGGCTTCTAGCCCCGCCTCCTGAGACCTATAAAAGGAAGCACCCGCAGCTGCCGGGCAGTGGTGAGTCGAGTGGTGAACTGAGTAGTTGGAAGCGACAGAGAAGAGTGGTCGTGGACCAGTGGAGTCGTCGTAGTGGTGAACGGACGGTGAATTAAGTTGTGGATCAGTGGAGTCGAAGAGTAGTCGGAAGCGACGGTGAAGAACTCGTCTTCCAGGGACTAGCGGAGCAGCGACGGAGTAGAGCTGCTGTGTATACTGTTGTATGCTGCACGTCTCGGCTGAAGATAATCGTCGTCTGTGCTGTATATAGTTGTCGCCTTTCTGCTGTCCTGTGTGTCTTCGTGTAAATAAACGTCGTTATTTTATTTTCTACTGCCGCTTGGTGATGGAGTGTTCTCCACACCATATAACTCCCACTATCCAAACGAACCCGGAAATTTCGTAACAATATGCATTTCTTGAATAAGACATACAGTTTTGAAAAAGAATAGATTTATGAAAAAAAATAATAATTTTCATTTTATTACACTTAAAGAGAATAATGAAATTGTTCACATGAATTTATCCTTTTATCCTTTCATTATTTTTTATTCATTTTTTTAAAAAAAAAATACCTTATAAACTTATTATTCTTATTCAAAGAATATCATATCTAAAAAAGATATATATATATATATATATATATATATATATATATATATATATATATATATATATATATATATATATATATATATATATATATATATATATATATATATATATATATATATATATATATATATATATAAGAATGAGATATACTCAGCATCGCTGCTGTTATTTCCTAAATGAATTTTTCTTTTACTCCTAAAGTGCAATGATATAGCAGGTGTTTTACTTTCATTGCAGTGTTTATATCTTTCTAAGAAATAAAAGACAGAGATATTATACGAATAAGAATATAATACCATGCTCTATCTCTACATCAGTTGAATGCAGCTATTAAACTGGGACTGAGGCGCACGAATTTGAAAGAACAATCTTTAGATCTGTATTTGTAGAAGCATAAAAAAGAAAGAAAGACTCCATTTCGGTTTTTAATGTCCCATTTCAGCTTAGGTATCTACTACAACAATCAAAAGTACTTGACTTTTTTTTCTTCATGACTTCATTTAGCAGGATGCCACTTATACAATCAGTCATTCTTATAGTGAAAGTGTTTTTGTTTCACATTAGTCATTCCTTTTCACGAAAATAGAAGCGCAATAATTTTAGTAAACAGACATTCATGCCAAATTTTTAAGGATGAAGGTTCAGTAGACTACAATATCTGATGAATATCTTTTAAAATTTTTATTATTATTATTATTATTAATGATCGTTTGAGTGTATTTCTGTTTTTGCAATGATTGATTCTAAAATAAACATGGTATTCAAAAGTAGTCAATAATTTGAAAATTTAATGGCAGGTATTACGAATGTTCCGTTGAAAGGAAAAAGAGAATTTCTAATTCCGTTGTCAATCTGGTTGATTAAAATTTTTCTAAATTATTTCTGTTTCAGCCTTAGATAGATGACACGTGAAAATTTCTGGATTTTTTCAAAAAAAAAAAGTTAATTAAATCAGTATTTATAGTAAAAGGCACGTGCAACGTAAATCCATTAAGCTTTTCTATTCTTCCGTAAATAATCAAAATATTATTTCTTTTAATAATTATACCGAATTTCATGACGTTAGAGCTTTATGCTCTCGTCTAAACTCTTTTCGATTAATTTTAATCATTCTCTAAACTTACAAATTATAATTGCTGTTCCAAATTATGATATGGAGGTGCTCATGACCACTTTGTCACACCGTGGAATTCCGAAACATCAGGACGTTGCCGTAGCCGTTGCCCGTTGAAAGATGATTTGTTAGATGGGAAAAAACTAAGACAGAAAGAAAAAATAATCCATGAAAATAAATAACAATCTAGCCAAAATAACATCCAATAATTGATAGAATTTACTGTGTATCCCGAAAAATCATTTACGATCTTTAAAGATAAGCTACAGGAATAGCTCACTTTTGCATCACATCGTGGAGTGGAAAACAATAATGGATGTCGCAGGAGATTGTTTATCAGTATCATAAATAAAACAAACACAGAGAAAAAAATAAATTACATATTTGATGGAATATAACTTTCCCTTATCATAGCAGCCTAGTAGCATTATTAAGCAAAAATAATAATTGTATACAATATAAGTAATGGAAGAAGGATGCATTATTTAAAACAAACTTTTGGAGCACTCAAAGTTACAAATGACTTGCCGTCTGAAACAATACACTCTTTGCACTTTTTATGCACGCAACTGTATTGTTGATTGCTGTAAATTTCTATTCCGTTAAACTTTTATTGTTCATTTTAACTGGTGTATTCCTTTCATTTAGTTAATTTTCTGATAAACAAATTCCTGTAGCGTCCCCACTTTGCATTTCCCAAGTCTCGTGTTTCGTTGTAAAATTGTGATTTTGTGTGTGCGCGTGTGCCTGATCTATCCATTAAATTTGTGAAAATCTCTCAGGATACTCATTATAGATGTAGCAACTGCAAATTTTATATTAACTAATTAATCTATGTTTGAACTATTTTTTAAAAAGTAGGTATAACTGTATGGTAAGTCGAAAAGAAAATGATTTAGAGAAAGCCTCGATCCAAATTGGAGTAATTATCTTATTTAATACATAATACTAAAATCATTTTATAAAAACAACTACATTCTTCATCTCTTATTTGTCTCATTTCTCAATAAAATGAAATAAATTTTTAAAAAAAAATATATCGTTTGTCTTAGTATGTAGGAATATAATGAAATATATTAATATCATAATAAAAGCTGACGATTTAATTAGTAAATAACTTACTTAAATATTACAGTATAATTCCGTACTTAAAATATACTTTTTCCATAGCTTTATTTTTTTACATTCTATTTTTTACTTTTTTTTTTTTTACTGCCGTCTTTTTTTTTAGTTATTGTCGTTAAGATATTTTTTAAAAAAAAGAATAGGTATTGATTTACTTATATTTCTACTGCCATTAGCTTTCACCACTTATTCAATTCTCGACATTTTTTTTTCTTTTTTCATTTTAACCTACAGAATAATAATTTCAGAATGAATTAATTTTCAGAATGAATTTTAAATATTCAGAATGAATTTTTTAAAGTTGTTAAGAATAAATAACAGAATGTTCTTAAGTTTTATTAACAGAAATAGAGAGTCTGTATTAAACTTCTTTATAACATTTTTTTTTGGGGGGAGGGGATGATGCTATGCAACATTTACATCCGGAGAATTTAATACAAACGTGGATTTTGTTCACAATGAAATAAAATTTAAAGAATATATTTTTTGTCTTACTTATACAGAAATATAATAAATATATTAATATCATAATGAAAGCAGACGATTTAATTATTAAATAACTTACAAATTACAACATGATTCCGATCTTAAAATATAAATTTTCTATAACTTTATTATTTTTTTTTACATTCTATTCTGTATATTTTTTCTTTTTACTGACGTCTTTTTTAAGATATTAAAAAAAAAAAAGAATATTAGGCAATCATCTACTTACATTTCTACTGCCATTAAGTTGCATCATTTATTCAATTCTCTACATTTTTTTTTTTCATTTTAAACTACAGAATAATAATTTCTACCTTTAAAGATGTCAAGAGTAAATGACAGAACATTCTTAAGTTTTATTAGCAGAAATAGAGAGTCTGTATTAATCGTCTCTGGAACAATTCCGGGGGAAATATCCTATGCAACATTTACATCCGGAGAAACGTGGATTTCGTTCGCAATCCTATTCCACGAATTATTCTAATGGCTGCACAATAAAGGGACTTTTGTGGTACCCTTAGGAAACTTACAAATAAATCAGGAACGCAAATAACGGTCCCTTTGGGCACGTCATTGTTTTTCTCTGCTCTGTTGCTACAACATAACGCCTATTTTTTTTAATAAAAAATGTTCCTTTTTTTTTCCTCTTTGTAGAGAATATATTCAGATCCTAATCTCCGAAAAATTCGACATGGAGTCTCTAATGCATCTTTTTTTTTTTTTTCGACCTTCTTAGATCTGGGAAAGAAAAAAAAAACTATTGGAATAATATCGATAAATGAATTTTATAGCTCAAAAATGCAACAAGCTAAAAGGATGAAATTCGGCATGCAAGCCTCTTGCTTAAATTGCAGGTAGAAAACAAATTAAATAATAAATATTTCATCTAAATACAAACATACAAGAGATATCAGTTAAAAAAATTACAGTCGCTCAGTTTATCCAAAAATCAGTCTACTTTAATCTTGAAAGATATTTCTTTAAATCATGAAAGATAAATATTAAATTCTTAGATATAATTTAAGTTAAAAATCCATGAAAATTTTTTGAAGTGCAGAACGCGAATTTCACTGGTAAAATTTTCGAAAGCGGAAAAGCTTGTTGGTATTTCCTTTTCATGCTTTTATTAGCTTAGAAGGGAGCTCCCTTTTATTTGGAAAATGAAATTTAAGTATTTTTAGATCATCATTTCAAAAGAGACCCTAGAAATGGGCGATTGAATAAATCAATTTAAGACAGTTAAAATTACTTTTATTAAATTCTGAGAGGAGCAATTAAATTGAATTTATCGCAAAATATTCGATCTTCTTAACAATAAAAATTAAACAAAAGAAATAAAATTATATATATAGAAGCATAATATGAAGCTACAGGACGTCCATAAAATAAGTTCCCCTATTGGTGGCATCTGCAGCTAAAACGAATGAGCGAAATGAAATTAAATTTCATATGTAGACTATAGAAGGCATGGAAAAATGAATTCTTTAGAAGAAAAAAAAAAAGTACTAAAAGTTACAGATAGGAGAAATATTGGCGCTGCTGTCATGAACGAACGAGGAAATTTGTATGTGGAAATTTGCATTGTATATGGGATGGATTATGAAAAATTTCCAGTGCTTGCTTGACATATGCTTATGTACAGTACAGAAGACGGGCTGTTATGAATATGTTACGCAGCAGTGGAGAACGTCATACACCGTATACAGTATATTGTACACAAGGAAGGTCAGCATATTGAAAATGGGACCCTAATATTGATGAATAAAAAAATAATTTCCGTGAGTTTCATGAATTCATTCTTAATTACTCTTATAGCGCCAGTATTTCGCCTATCGGCAACTTTTGGTGTTACCTTTTTTTTTTTTTTTCTTTTTCTTTTCTGGAATTTATTTTCCCATGCCTTTTACAGTCTGTATATGAAATGTGGTTCCATTTCGTTCATTCGTTTTAGCTGTAGATGCAACCAAATAAGGAAAATTATTTTACAGCCACCCTGTAAATCAAAAAGTTCTTTATTTACGAATATTATTTTAACAAACTTTGCTATTTACATAAAATGAAAATATATACAATTTTACGGTTAAACGTTGTGAATTGTCATTCATTTCAAGGAAACAATGTGTATATTCTTGAAAATTATTACAATTATTTGCATGTTCACTGTGATTTAGTTTAATGAAAGTATTTAAATATATTTTTACTTTCTCATGTACAAAGTATATGCATAGAAAAATAATTGTAATTGCCAATTTTCAATACTATTTTATTTATCGAAGTCAGTTTGCATAACATACAGGCATAACCAATTATATATTTTAAATGAAATCCTGATATTGAGGTCTGTTAAAAATCCAGATTACAATTATAATACCAAAAACGGCGAATATGCTTTCGTAATATTTATTTGCAAATGTTGTTTCTTGTAGGATTGGAAACCTTTACCTTCTATTTTGGAGTGAAATTCTATGCTTCAGATCCATGCAAACTTTTGGAAGAAATAACAAGGTATGTATTCAGTCTAAAGTTCTTATTACAGTTTTTGTTGATATCTCTATTGTTAATTTAATATTGAAATTACAAATATTTCGTTTTATAAGAAACAATTTCCCATTACATTAATTAACTGAAATCTTTTCAAAACATAATATTGGCATCAAATAGTTATTCAAATAAGCAAATTAGTAGAGTAATATATAGGTGTGTTTACACTCAGCCAGCTATAATCCATCTAGTAAGACGACGCATGCGCAGAAATTGTACGATAGCAAGTACTCGTCCCGTCGAGACAAAAAAGTGCTATTATCCGCTCTTTCAGCGCATGCGCAATCTTTCTTCTGCGCATGGGTGACTTACTGACTCTTATAACTGGCTGAGTGTAAACCCACCTTATTGATAATTAAAAATGTTTAAGAGTAACAACTATCTGTTTTTTCACAACGAGAGTTCTTATTTAATGATTAATTTTTCTTCAGGCGTATTTCTTTTTCTACTTCTTTCCTTTAAAATGTTAAATTTGATTTGTTTAATATTAATTCTTTTTAAGGTGACTCTTTGATTCCGCAAGCCAATTTTTTTACTAAACAGTACACATTTACGAGTCAATATTTTAGTTATTCTTAAATTTCGTTGGCCGAGAAACATTATTCTTTCGCTTTCGTTTTATAAATTCCGTTGGGTGCCATTGTAGAGGGACGAGACTCTTTATAATTTCATTATGAGGCAGATGAAAATAATAGACGAGTTTCAGGAACAGTTATTTAATTATTTTCTAAGTACCACATTTCACCAGTTAAAATAAACACGAACACAAAAGTACACGACACTCACTTAGATTAACCCCTAAGAAGGATCTTGGGAAATATACCTTGAAGTTAATAAAGTAATAAAGTAACGCCATCTGTTGTATCAAAAGAGAAGGTAGTAGAGTTATGTAACCGCTACAAAAAGGAAATATAATGCACATTATTTTTGCCTTAAAAAATCATATATACATGATTAAATAATTTTAAAAATAGTATTCATATTCATTATTTTATTTTAATACTTAATTTTAAATTTATCATAAAATAAGTATTAAAGATTTATAAAGAATAAATTAGTAGAATGACATGACATGCTGATAGTTAAAAGAAAAAGAGTTATCAATTTGTTAACTTCATACACATATGCACAAACAAGATTGATTTTTTTAAGCAGTTCATTTTTCTTAGCAAGTCTAATTTCCTCTGTTATTTATTTATTTTTCTTAAAAGTCTTTAGTGCATTGAACTCCATTTTGCTATCCTCTCCAGTCTTTTAAGGATCAATGTTTTCGCCATAAAAGAAAAGACCTCTGTTTTGCAGTTCTTAGAAACACGGGAAAAAATTCTAATTATAGGATTTAATGTCTTTATTAAAATATTAATGTATGCACCAATAATTAATGCGCTCTTGGGATGAAATAGCAAAATTATAGATAAGTCGAGATTCTTTTTAAATTTAAACTTTTCCCTAAATTAAAAGGATGGTGGTCTATATATCCGAAAAACATCACAAAAAAGTTTAAGCCCTTAATAGTAAGTTTTTTTTAAACTTTATTTTTAACAAACTAACTGCAAAATGAAAGTTTTTCGCATTAGCATTTTAACGAAACACTTTTCTGACAAATTAATATCATTATTAAAGGAGATGGAAATTTCTCATAAAATATGTTGGTGATTTTTTTTTTTAACACATTTAAATGAGCTAAACATTTTTCGAAAGTTTTATTATTTTGCTATTCACCTGGAGTACTTGCTACAGATTAGGCGAAGCGTGCGGATTGGCTTGAACATGTCCTTAGTATCTGCCTAATAAAAATAGGTATGCAAAAAAAAAAAAAAAAAAAAAATTGACAACGATGAAACAAAACAGGTTGTTAACATACCATAGCAGGCAACTTTCAAATGTTTTTAATGTCAAATTATGCATTAAGTACAACAGAAAAATTTACATTTCAAAACTGGCGTAAAAACGAAATCTCGAATGTTATTGTAACAGTGATGCATTTAACAAAAAATTCGTCAACTATTGAACTTAACGCAATAGTATACTGAAAATGGTTGCATTGTAAATCTATTGTTTTGCATGATTGAAAAAAAATAATGAGAAATTATTTTCAAATTATAGTGTTTTCAACCCATATATTTTCTGTACTGATTCTTTTGATGAAAAATGATTTCTGAAAAGAAATGTTTTATTAACAGCGAAATCTTTTTCATCCATTTATTTTCTTTAAACAAATTATGAGAGTTTTCACCGGTATCATTTTTTTAGTATTTTTTTTCTCTAGTAGAAAGGTTTTTTTTTTTTTCATCCAATTCTTTTATCAAAAATATTAAATTGTATGCTTTAGTTAATATTATTTAAAGATCTTTTCACAATAACATATTTCTTTCTCGTTTGTCCTATTTTTTTCTTTAAAAAATTAATGTATTTTTTTTATAACTATTTGATTAAGCTTCTTAGAAAATTGGTTTTTTTTTGTACTTTATTTCCTTTATTAAAATTATTAGATAATTGACAAATTTTTTAGGTTTGTTTTTGAGTTTCAGTTTGATAAAATTGCAAGTTTTAGACTCGGAGATAATTTAAGATGTTTTTTTTCTAGCAAATATCTTTCTTCAGTTTCTTTCTTTAACAATTTTCAATTATAAGTGATTATAAAGTATCCTTTTAAGGCAGCTCTTTGTACCTAAAACTCAGCTTTCCAACCGACTGGCACACTTTCTAAAGGTCAGTATTTTCTTTCTTTCCGTGAAAGAGCAGGGCGATAGTTTTTTTCTTTTTATTCAAAAAGAAGAAAAATTCAGTAGCCCTTTGGCTTTTCACTCAAATTTGCATCAATGTAGCTCGTGCGATCGAGGCAGAATCGTGACAATAGCAACCCACTCGTCCATAACTCTTTAGTCCCTGCGAGACAAATTAATTTCTGTTCCATCTCTTTTTCTCCTTCTGTTTCTGCTGCTGTTATGTTATTATGCCATAGGAAGTCCGATGCTGTGTTTATTCAAATCATAATTTCGATAGACAGATTATTCTACAGACACAAATCGTGATACGAATCCAGGTGCTTTTCTTTGTTTTCGTTTCGATTCCGATGCCTCGAGTAAAGTTTTCCCCTTTGTTTGGCCTGAGCATTTTGCAAGTTTACACTGTTTTTCTTTCTTCTTTTCTTTCTTTTTTATTCGAAAAATTCAATTGTTTTTGCTCGCCCGCACCCTGAACTGTGTAACATGTTATTATAATGATGCACACAAACGGAGAAAGTTTAGAAGATTGTAGTACTAGTTACTCGCACGCCAGTCTTTTAACCTTGCATGAAATTAGTTAAATATATGCTGTTCGAAAACTCAATCTGTTTCCTAAACAGTTCGAAAACTTCCCGGAGGGAATGTAAATATTTTTTTTTTTTTTTTTTGGAAAGAGTAATTGGGATGACTTCTCATTCGGAAAATATCATGCCTTTAAAGTATACAATGCAATGACTAAATGTTTTATCTGGAAATGTAAGTGATCGATCGTAAACCGAAATCTTATCTTTTCTCAGAATGTGCAACGAATTGTTTTTTTAAGGAATACATTGAAAATCGGCCAGCCTATTTTAATACCTGATGGATGTAAAAGCTATAGCTATTTTTGATTTATCTATTTTTATATAGATCGTTTTCTGGAATTCTATAAACTATACAAAATAAGATGAAATTGACAATGAAGTCTCTTTTTAAATGAAAGATCAAGAAAGTCAAAAAAACTTCTATCTAAAAAAAATTGATTTTTTTCTCTCCTTCTTCAGAAGGGGGTGGGCTGCATTTTTTTTTTAAATTTCAATATCGTAAATATCTAAAAAAAAATTAATTACTGTTTATGTTTACACAAAACCAAATTTGTTTCTTTTAACTTTTCCCTCTTTTTTCTGTTATTGGTAAACAAATATTTTCATGAAATAAATATCATTTAAAAATTTTAATATATCTTTTGTATATTATTAAATATGAAAACTAAATGCTGGTGCCAAAATATATACATTATATTTAAATAATTTTTTTTGAAAATTCATTCGACATTTTTACAAAAACACACAATTATTAAAAAAACTTATCTCAGTAATTAATAGAAGTTTTCAGTGATAGCAGAAATAATAATTTTGAAAAACAATCGAAGGAGAATTGAAAATGCCAAGAAATTCACAGGTAGGAAAAACACGTGAGGAAGTAGCAAATTCTGAGGGAATTTTGTATTTCACCCGAATTGCCAGAAGAAACGAACAACATAACAATTCTTGTTTTAGAAGTGGTACCAGGCTTAAAAGTGAATCATAAGCAATTAATTACAAACTATTCTGATCAAATTTTACTTTTAAATGTATATTTATTATAATAATTCTAATAAAATCCCAACATTATTCTATTCTACATTTCATTTTATGAGTTGGATTTCAAGTTATATATGAATTGAGTTTGTATAAAACAGTTTTAATAGGGTGAGAATATAGTCGGTGAAATGTGAGATCAGTCTCTGGCTTTTGAAGACATTTTTATGAATAATGCATGATCATCGATAAAAACCTCATCCCGCCTTGTAATTATACAAAAAAAGGAAATAATTAACGAACGTAAACAAATTGGGGAATACTTTATGTTAGCACTGACTGAATGAGGTGTGCGTTGCTTAATTTCTCAATTAATATTAATCAGGAGTTGGAACTTCTCGTGTTTCAAAGATAAACTTGAGGAGTGCAGATATATTTCCTCATTTTTTTTTTTATGATCGTGCCTCTCCTGACTCCCAGGACGACAGCAAATATCAATCATCACCTGATTGAGATACTAAGTAACACTAAACTGTCGAGTCACCTTCTACACCCACATGAGATCACCAGACCGTATGATGGCAATTTATTTTCTCATTAATCATTTTTTTTTCTCGCGTTTCCTTGTATTGTTGAGCAGTTCCGTAAATAAAGGTTGGTGTCCGTTTTTTTCTCGCTCTCAAAAGAAGGATTGAAATGAAAGGCTCGGAACGAAAGATAAATCGTCTCTACTAAAGGGAGGAGTATACTACTGATTCATTTCACTTTTTACTGGAGTCGAGGACACTTTAAGTACACTGTTTAGAAACAAATTTGAAGAGTTGAATAAAATTTTTGAATTGACATTCAAATTGCAAGACATATTTATAAATAAATGACTGTTGCTTTTCATGATTACATAATAATTTATTTGATAGTGAAGATTGTGGTCTGGGTGAAATGACTTGAAGACACAGGTTGTCTTTTATGGGGTTTATTGGTTAACATCAACAACAAAAAGCACATGAATACGCCATAGTGTAGTAGGCCTAGAGAACTACACATAAAATTTCTCATAAAATTTCACACTCCCCCTAGTACAGGAGTCAAGTTTGCTTCTACTGGAAAAAAAATATATACTAAACAACAACAGGGAGACCACGTGATACATGATTGGCAGCTAGCTGCGCCCAGGCAGATCACGTGGTTAACTGAATTCTTAACAATACTATTTGATACTATATTTCTTTGAAATAAAAGTAATTTTTATGTCTTTGATTGGTTTACCCATTTAAATGGCATTTTTGTTTACTTAATTTTCTGCGTATTGAATAAAGATATCATCCTAAATAAATTTCGCTCTGTCTAATTTTGACACTCTTATCATTTATATAGATTTGTGGTTAATTCCACCTTAGAAAATTTAAAATGAAGAATAAGAGGCTGTTGAATTACTTTTCAGACATTTTAATTATGTTGTACATAACTGTATCTACACATTTGCATTTCATTAACAATCCACTATTCTCAAGCCACTCGTAATATTAACACTGTTGTCTTCCTGGGTTTCAGTCTCCTTTCTATTACACATGCTCCATATAGAATTGACCAATGCGTGATCAAACAAGGGAGATATCTTACTTATCTCCAATAATATTAAATGTTCTATATGTTCATTTCATTGTGTACGTTAATCTTTAAAATGGAGAAAAATCTCATTAGTAGCATTATTAAAAATGTAAATGTCTGGTTCTTCTATCATCAAAATTGCGAGATCTTGTAACTTCAGTTTTCTTGTACATTGTACAGATATAAAATAGAATCCTTTTTCAGCTTTGAACAGCGGATGATTACGCGATCAAATATTTTATGGAACAATGAAGATGGTTTGAATTTTAAAGCAATAACATATTAAAAAAATTGTCAAAATGGAGATAAAATTTCCCCGGCTATTAAATTGTATCATTAAAAAGTTTTTTTTTTTTTTTTTTTTTTTTGAAGCATTGTAAAAAATAGTTTTGTGCAATAATATTTTCGGAAAATATCACAGAGAAACCACAAAACTCAACTTAATTTTTAATTAATTAAAATTTTCCAAAAGTCGCTTCGAGGTGCATCTTCCCACCCTCCAAAGTGTTACATGTGCCAGATTTGGTAATTGTAGCTTAAATTGCCCTGTAAAGCGCTAACACACACACACAAATCTTTAACCATTATCATGTTAATAACATTTCAATTTTGAAGTAAACAAAGAAATAAAGCATACACAGGATTAAAATATTTGTTTCTGATACTGATTTTCAAAGTGAAATTATTAATTGTTTATAAGCACTGAAATGCCAGAATTATCTATTAATTAATTATTTTTATTAGTGCTGTTCTTAATATATTTTTTTTATGCTGAATACTAATATAAATAATGATAGCGTTCTAAGTTACTATTGGATCATGATGTATGCTTATGTTATAAAATGGAAATATTGAGCATTCGAAAGATTATGTACATAGTTAATTAATGAAATGAAAAATTATTTTATTTTAGATATCAGTTTTTCTTGCAAGTGAAACAGGATATCTATCAAGGACGATTGCCTCTGACGTACGATTTAGCGGCTGAATTATTCGCTTATGCCATTCAATGTAAGTAAAATTCAATGTATCTATATGTTACTACTTGACTTTTCAGCAAATACCTATGATCAAAAATGGTCGGGAACAATGTCATAAAATTCACAATTTCATTTTACTGGTTAGGATTTATTTCAACCTATTCTAAGTAATTTCCTCCGATTGAAACTCCCGAATGTTGCAGCACTTTTCAGCAATTCTGAAAATATATTTTAAAATTCTTCAGAGCTTATTGTAGCGAATTTTTCATTATGTCAGAAAGAGTCAAAACAACAATTCGCTGCAATTCAGACTATGAAAGGAAAAGTTTAGGCATGAAATATTAAAATCTTCTAATGCTATTTACGAACACATTTCATGTAAATGTACAAAATTCAAAAGTTACGTTACTGCAATTCAGGTAAGTGTACAAAATTCAAAAGTTACGTTACTGCGATTCAGGTAAGTGTACAAAATTCAAAAGTTACGTTACTGCAATTTAGGTAAATGTACAAAATTCAAAAGTTACGTTACTGCAATTCAGGTAAATGGACAAAATTCAAAAGTTACGTTACTGCAATTCAGGTAAGTGTACAAAATTCAAAAGTTACGTTACTGCAATCCATTCTATTTTAGACACGGAGTACTTCACGGAAAGTCACAAAATACTTTAATAGTTGCTCTTTGTTATCAATTTAATTTGATAGTCGAAATTCATTGTTCGTAACAGTTTCATTATCTAAAATATAGAATGTTTATCTTCGATGCATTTTCCGTTTTTACTTTTTATTTTTTGAAAATATTAATTTTTTATCAAGATGTTTTCCTCAAACGTCTTCTGCAACAATTTAAACGTCATTGTTCTTCGAAATTTCCTCGGAAAAACAAAATGTAAAAGCTGTTCTTTGCGTGTGGCACTCACCATTTTAAGAAATCGCCAAAAGGAAAATTCTTCATTCGTTATAAAAAGTGTAACATGTGCAAATAATGATAGAAAACAAAATAAGGAGTGTTTTGAAATGCTGATGAAGATAAAAGTAACTGTTAAAATAAATAAATAAATGCAAACGATTTTTTATTCTTGCTTGTTTTAAATAAGTTTTCCCGATACACTACCCCCATCCCACCGCTTTTTTTTTTAAATATTTTTTTATCGACCTAGAAGTTTATAATCTGGTTGTCATAAAACCTATTGTTAGCTTTCTGGCGGGAATATTTTTTTACATCAATATTTTAAGTCTTAACCACCCGAATATTTTTCCCAGCAAAATCGAAACGAGACTTACTTTCTCGTCGCGATAGAAGCATGAAAAACAAAGAGGTAGAAAGCAATCCAACGATTAATTTGCGTAATAATGGCTTCAATATACACTAATCTCATCGTTTGGTCTTATTATTATTTTTTTTATGAAACTCGCTTCTCAAAAGAGCAATGTCTTTTGAATGGCAGACGCCAGTAATTATTGTTGACGTGGGCCTAAAGGCTGACGTCATTACTGATTTGTAAAAAATAAAAGGGGAAGGGGGGGAGAAATGGGGAGTTTTAATGCGTCTTATTCTCTCCCACATGATTACATAATTGGATTGTAGAAGAAAGTACCATTTTTTTTAATTATTATTTTGATTACTAACCCTCTTCTTTTTTACATTTCTGCCTCTTATTTATATGTATATGTGTGTGTGTGTAATCCAAGGCTGCCAGATTGGAATGGCAAAATAATGCTGGGCATCTGAATCCGCATTCTAGCAGTGTTGCATCTTTTTGCATTCTCTGTAAGAAGTATACAAAAAAGAAAATATAGAAATACTTCAAAAAGTCGATCTTGAAATTTTGATGAATTTCCATGTATTCAATACTTAAGGCCACTTCCCTATCCAAAAACATTTTTAGAGTTCGGTCTGTTGGTTTATAAACACGATAACTCAGAAATGCACTGAGCTATTAGCATGAAATTTGGCATGTGTCCTTTTCCCCCGAATTTCCAAATTTATAACAAATTTGGATGAAATCCGTGTTATCCATAAACACGATAACTAAAAAAAAAAAAAAAATGAATGTAGTTTTTGGATGAAATAGGCAAATAAATTTATCATTACATATTACATGCCTCTATTAAATTTTTTGTGAAGGGTTGACTACCTGTTGGTTTGTATATTTAAGTATGTGAACACGGTAACTCTAAAAGAGTGACTTAAATTAATGAGATTTGAAATGTTGTTTTGTCACCAACATTCTAGATCTATATAGAATTTTGCATTCATTTGGTGGAAAAGGAGTTATATAAAATCTTTATTCAATTTTCTTTACTATTCTACGAAGCGCAAAATACGTCATATTGTGCTCTCTGGTTAATATCAAGTTTAACTAATTGTTTATTTAATTTATCTTTTGCATTTCTGTTTTAAAATAGGAAAGTTTCCAATAAAGTAATTTTAACTAAACTATAATTTTAATAATTACTAAATTTATTTTAAAGATATTAGCTTTCCAAATTAATTTACGTCAGTCCTTTGTGTGGCATCAAACGGTGCTTTTGCTCAGGAATGGTTATTGACATGTCTAACATAATTATTGAAAAATTAACTGAAAAAATTAATAAAAAATTAATTGTTAGAATCGTTGAAGAATATAAGGTCATTTTTCTTGGGGGGGGGGGGAAAGGAAGCTTTGAATTTGGCCTTAAAAAAGCCAATCTCGCAACCCTGGTATCTGAAAAAAAAGCGAAGCTTGAAGCGCTTTAATTCAGGAGCCAGGGTGAGGAAGCGCGCTGCAATGAAAGAATCTCTTCAATCAACATGACTTATGGCTCATTTGCAAGGAAGCTGCGCTTTTTAAAGAAGCAAAAGCCTAATTGGAAAAGTTGGTAGTGATGCATCGAATGCCCAGTGGAATAATAGAATATGTGAGTGGGAAACGATGTTTCTAAATTTTACTCAGGAGAATAAAGGCTCAATTCGAACATTTATTTCTTTATTTCGCCTTCGGTTGGGGATGGGAGGGGTTCCGAAGCATAAAAAAATAACATCAATAAAAAGTTATTGATGCTGTACAGAATTTTTTACTGTCCATTCTATAGTCCCTTCTAAAGTCCTCTTCACCAATGAAACATTTAAATGATATTTTAGTTAGGAAATAATGTCAGTAATCAAATTTATGTCTAATTTCTTCAGGGGTGGAATAACTATTAAAAATAATTACGATCAGTCAGAATAGCGATTTATTAGTTTCAATCTTTTTTTGTTAGAGTATTTACTGTTACCTGAAAGGAAAAAATGAAATATATGTAATATTTTAAAATCTAATTGAAAATTAATTTCCTAATTTTTATTTTAATCAACCCATATTAACTGCATTCTAAAATGGTATCTTATTCTCTGACCAATTTCCACTTTTATTTAATTACTTTTAATATGCCTTCTAGAAAACTGATGAATTCAGTTTTCAGCAGATTCGCACACTTCGACTAAAGGGATAAAAATTCTTAATGTTTGCAATATTCTTTTAAAGATACCTAAATTTCCCTTTCCGAAGCCTATACATGTCAAAGAAATCCCTATCAAAATGTCATGGTAAAATCAGTGAAGGGAAAAATTTGTATCACAATGTAGACTGACATATTTCTTATTGTTTATTCTTTGTACGCAAGTTATGCTTCCCGTAATGAAATAAATCGACATTTTAAAATTTCAAAAGTTTCTTCTATTCGGCCACACAACTGCTAAAATATGTTTGCATATATATGTTAAATATTTAGTTTTATTTTTCTTTCTCTTAAAATAAGCGTTTATTCTTTATCCTACTAATGGCTTTATCTACATCAACATGCAAGTTACATACACATACACACAGGCTCGAAAAATATTGTCGTATCAGTCATGTTTTTAAATGACCCATCCGCATAAAATATTTGTGTTCGGAATTAAGAAAAAAAAATTCTCTTGATTTAAAATCTAAAAATATTCATCGTTCTGCATTGAAGTGCTATAGATAAGTTAAGTTATGCTTCTAAAAGTGATAAAGTCCGATTTGGTTCCTCCCCCCTTTTTTTAAAGGGGAGACAAATATGAGTCTAGAGTCTTGGGTTTTTTCAGTAGAAGCATTTTTTTCGGAGATTTGTATCTTGGAAGTGCAGATGAGAAAGTTTATTTAGAATTGCTTGGAAATTTTAACAAATACTCATTTTTTTATAAAAATTTCTAGAAACTGATGTAATGTCTAGCTAAAAAAAATTTCATCCTTAAAATGAATTATTTTTATCTTCCAAAATTTGTTTTAAAATTATACATTTGCTCATTTTTATTAAAGAACAGATGAATGTAAATTAAAAAAAAAAAAACTTGTTAAATAGAGGTTGTGCCAAATGCAAATGACATTTTCGAGCAACGTATCCCCCCCCCCTATTTTTGCGATTTATTTAAGCATTTCAAATATTTTGAATGAAATGTCCGTTACTTGACACTGATGGTTTAACAGTTCTACTTTCAATACCTTTAAACTTACTGAGCTTCAAAGCATCTAAATAAGATTTCGAATTAACAAGCTTCGACTTGTTAGAGAAGTTATTTGCACAATTTTGTACTAATTTAGTTCTTCCTTCTTTCTAATGACGCAAGATAATCATAGCACTTGAAAATATTCTCCGCTTCCAATTATCGTCTTATTAACTAGTGTGCAAAGTATTGGTAGCTCCATTTTAGGAACTAATACTTCATACAACGTCCTAATGACTTGCTTAATTTATATGAAAATTGATTCACTCGTTTCACACCAGTAATTCACGTATCAATTTTCTACATTAAATGGCAATTATTAATCATTATGTATATTATAAAGTAACAAGCTTTACTACAGAATTCGATTGATCTGCATCGTTGGAACTAAATTTTTTTTGATTTATTAAAGAGCATAAAAATGAATATTTAAAAAATTTGAAGCCGAATTTCAAAACTGCAGATATTTTACTGGAAGATAAATGCTAAGTGCTTAAGTCTCAGAAAGATTACCTGCTATTTAATTTGAAGTGGCAATTATTCTGGGGAACGTTCGTCATAAATGCACCGCTTGAATACTTATCATCTTAAAATAAAAATTTTTAAACTGTACTAAAGCGATAATCTTAAAATTATATTTTAGAAAAGATAATGGCTTTAAAAATCCTATGCCATTCGAGACGAGTTTTTCTTCGAATTCTGGAATGCGTTTCCTAACTAGAAAAAGACGACCCTATTTGTGATCATTCTGAATTTGAATTAAGAACAATTATGCAACGGAGAACCAATTCTTAAATATCTGTTTTAAAATGGTGCTGTCTTCTCAAATCAGCGCATCTTTTTATTGCATTATTTTTAATTTGTTGTGAAATGGAATCACTTTTGCAAGGCAGACTACTTAGGGTCAAATAAAGTTAAAAACATCGTGAGCCCAGAATAGATAAAGTAACAACTGGAATTTCGATTGCATCAATTTCTTCAATTATTAATGAGTTATAGCCTCAAAAGTAAAATTGCTTTAAAATATGACCACACTTAGAGGTATATAAAAACTAAAATTCAATTGTGTTTTTTTGAGTGTTCACTTTAGTTTGAGCCCGACATGGCTGGAAAACAAAAAATGGCAAGCAGGACCAAAACATGGACCCAAAGTAGAAGCTGGACTAGATAATCAAATAAATGTTCCTATTGATATTAGTTTACACTCTGATAAACAACTGTTTACTCCATGATACATTGATTTTTTTAAACGTATTTTCTAAGTAATATTTGTTATTTCATTTGATTTTAAAATATCATGTACTCAAACATATTCTAATTTCAACTAAATATATCGTTTAAATTTCAGAACGAACGAAGAATTAAATTTCAGAACGAAGAAAACACGAAGAATTTCTTTGTGTTTCCAAATTCATTTACTTATCAGTGTAATATGAACTTACAAGTCAATAGCGTTGGCACAGTTTGTATTAAAATATTTATAATCCTTCAAAATTTTTATGTATTGTCTTTGTTTAGAATCATTTTAAAATTTATATTGAATTTGTTTTAATTCTTCAGTTATTGAAATTAATTGTCTTTAAGGTAACTCACGATTAAGTGTTTTGATCTTCCAGTTTATTTTAATATTTGTTAAAACAATTTATATAAAGATTAAATCAAAATCAATTGAAGAATCTAGTTTTGGTAAAAGGGAAATACTCGACCTTTGCATCGTTGAAGTTCTCCTACAGAGTTAAATCTGACTCTGAATTCAAATGATGATTTTGTGCTTAAAATCAATCTAATAATGTTTATTGTGGCTAATGAAAATAGTGTGGAATATGGGAACATGGATTTCAATATCGAAAACAAGCGAAAATGAGAAACAAAGTAATATTGACGACTGCGAAATTATATATGTAATACCAAACTGAATTGAAACCTAGATTTTAAAAGTGTCTCAAAGAATTAAAAAAGGAAATTATTTATATTGTAGCTGTCATTCGATAATTCTTTTTTTAATGATGATGAGTAAAATAAATAAGTGTACTGTAAAGATTTTAGCACTCAACTAAAAGAAATTAGAAGTTTTAATTTAAGACACTGACAGCAATTAGGTTTTCTTAAAAAAAAGTTATCAGCATCTAATTACAACACGGTGTTTCATAATTTTTTTCGTATAGAATTGGAAGGTGAGTAATTGGTATAGATAACATTTTTCCCCATTTAAAATATTTCAAAAATTTTTTTTCCACTCATGGGGATGGTCTCCAGTGGTTTAAAACAGTGGTATCTTGTGAGGCACCCTAGGAACTTCCTTACAGAAGTGCGGTGTGGTATTACATAATTTCCTTAATTTTGTCTACATTCTTAACAGTTTACATTTTTGCAAAACTCTTATAATCTACATCAAGAAATATTCTTGCAACATTATGAAAATCTTATAAATAATTCATCCATGCCACTATTATTATTGATGGCCGCTAAAGGTAATCTGATCGAGTTGTCTTGTGACAATCTATTAAAACATGACAGTTAACAGCATGGAATTAATTGAGTTTTGGTTATCAGAAAATGATGAATATCCTCTCTTTTATATCAGCAAATTTTAATTTCATTCAATATTTCTTGATTGTGCGTGGTCGGATTTTATGGCTGAGCAGATTTTAAATCTATGATTTGAGAAATTTTCAACTGATCGGGTTCATCCATCTCTATTTATTAAAATTTGTTCAATAAATTTGAATATAACTTAAAATGCGTTTGTTACATCTTTATCTGTTGTTTATAATGACTATCTAGAATATTGCCAGAAGTGCTGGGTAGAGTTTTAAATATAGAGCCTTAGGAAGAAAAAAAATTATGGATTCATTGAAGCCACCTGGAATTGAAAACGTTCAGAAATCCTTGAGTTAAATAATCGCGAAGAAAATATGGGGTGTCCATAAAATAATTTTCTTTATTTGAAAAAATTAACGAACGGAATAAAAAGAAATTTCTTGTACAAACTGTAAAAAAGCATAAAAAGAAACATTTTGCAAAAAAAAAAAAAAAAAGTAACAATAATTACCGATAAGAAAAATGTTGGCGCTGTTGGAAGAAAACAGGTTAGATCACAAAAGATTGATTATGCAAATTTCATTGCAATTCCAGCGCTAAAAAAATTCATTTGTAGAAAGGAATCACATACAGTATGAAGCATGCAGAAAATTGTCTCTGTAATGGTTACATTACTACCTTCTCTTTTGATACATTACATTATTAACATTACATTACCTTATTAACATCCAGATATGCTTGCCTTGATCCTTCTGAGGAGTCATTATTAACCACTTAACTGTTTTATTTTCCTTACTGTCTAATAAGATGACACCTTCTATTTTGAGAATGTTTCCTTATTTTGATTCAAATGGAAATTCATTGCATATTTCACTTATCTATGTATTTATTCGTAGTAATTTTTATATTGAACTAGCTGACCCGGCAAACGATGTTCTGCCATATAAATTATTTCTAGTGAATATTTTGGTTGTTAAATAACAAATAACGAATGTATTGTAAATGTGTGGGGATGGGATTTGTGACAGAAAGAGGAATGGAGCGCTGTAGACGATGATCGCCGATAAAAACAAAAAAAAAACACCAACTATACATTTTCTCAATGCAATGTATTTCATTAGCGTAACGAACATATACATTGTTTGATCTCTTAAAAGTTAAACGTAAAGTGAAAAAAGTAATATATTTTTTTATCCTAAAGTATAAAAATGAAATAAAGAAAATCAATATTCATTTCGAAGCGCCATTGAGTGTACAATATTTTTTGTCAGTCCGTCTTGTGCCAACACAAATAAGCTCGACGGTTTGCCCACGCGAGAACATGCCACGTATAATTGTCCGTGTGAAAAACATGGTGTGCCCAAATCGAAGCCGCAAACAGACATCGTTTGGCCTTGTGACTTATTGATTGTCATTGCGAATGCCAATCTAATAGGAAAATGACCGCGTTAGAATTCAGTTGGCACGCCTGTAAGAATCATTGGAATTCGTGGCAGCAAAACATTTTCGGCTCGGAATTTGCCTTTCAAAATGGTGGCTTCGATAATCAATTTTTAATGACCAATTGCGTGCCATTGCACAGCCGTGGTGGGTTCAAATTCCGAAGTAAAATAACAGGAGATCTAACTTTCAGTCGTAGAATGTAGAATGTGTGGTGACATGCCTGGTAAATCCAGTGAGTTGAAAAACTGTTGGATAACTTACAGCTTCGTGAGCATCTCAAACTGTATCGATACCAAGTCGCGTGGAAACGACAGTTGTATCTTGAAGTTTAAATCATCGACGTCCACATTTTTTGTTGCCAAAATGGCTCTTTCTGCCAGCCACGCATGATTTATGTATTGTACGCGTACATCGGGAAATATGCGGACAATGAGAGCATTTTGCGAATCAACGATAGTGCAAAAATTAGAAGGCAATTTTATGCATCCAGTATTTTCATAGACATCAACTTTTCCATCACCGATATCTAACAATTGATCCGAGAATGTGTCATCAGATGGATCTTGTAGCATTTAAACGCGCATGTTTATTTTTAGCTGGACTTTTTCAACATTACGCCACAGTGGCGATGATTTCAAGCAAGCTTGATCTCATCAGCGTACGTTGAACGTGGAATGACGGGAAGTGTTTGTCTGAAATCACCTGAAGGGAGTAACAGAGTGCCGCCGAATAGGGTTTCTTTTCTTTTTTTTTTTTTGTATATTTTTGAGTGTTCTTTTCAACACCTCAAGAGAATGTTTGTGTGCCATAGTGCATTCATCCCAGATGCTAATTTTGCATTTTTTCAGTACCGTGGTCATGGACGATTGTTCTTTTATGTTGCACACTGCGTCTGGGTTATTTTGAATATTCAGTGGCAGCTTAAATGCTGAATGAGCTGTACTGCCTTTATCCAATAAAGTTGCTGCAATGCCAGATGATGCAACGGCCAATGCAGTGCCATTATTAGATCGTATTTCGGCGAGAATTAGCGAAATGAGAAATGTTTTGCCAGTTCCACCTGGTGCATCCGATTAAAAAATGGGATGGGGGGGTTGGAGAGTGAAAATTTGGGATTATAGGTATTTTTTTATGCCAAATAAAAAAAAATACAAAAAAAAAAGTACCAAAAATTTTTCTGTCAAAAAAAAAATAGAAAAAAAATCTGGATAGGGACACCCTAATTACCTAGCGTTATGAAATATACTTTGCGATCTATTCTCACACCTACCAAATACACATAAAACATTTCATAAAAATCAGTCGAGCCATTTCGGAGGAGTACGAACACAAACACCGTGACACGAGATTTTTATATATTAGATTATAATCTTTATGAATGGTTTATTTTTTGATTACAACTATCAAATTTTGATAAATCAATGCACGTACGGCATTCGGGCAAAACAATTAAGTGGTTAAATTCTAGTCAGTATCGTGTATTTTCGTGTTTGTTTTGTCTTGTGAAATGTGGAACTTAGAAAATAATTAAATAACTGTTCCTGAAACTCGTCTATTATTTTCATCTACCTCATAATGAAATTATAAAGTCTCATCTCTCTAGATCTTTTTATTAATGAGCATTAAGATCTTTTAGCTCACGCGCAATATTTCCAGTGCAGTGATCTGCCCTGAGTAGAAGACATTGCATCGGCGATTTTTAAAAAAAATGGAATTCATGTTGCTGATGACTAAAAACAATACAAGTGACAACTTTATTTCTTCCATGATTAAAAATATTATGGTCAGTTTGTATTTTAGTCCATTTATCAGTATTCTGGAAAATGTATTTCACACACTTGCTTAAAGTTGGTGATTCATATTTAAAAGATCTTCAATGCATCGAATTTTTATAGATAATTCCATAGTAACTTTTTCTGAATTTTTTTCCCTTTTTTTATTCTTTCAGCTGAGCTCGGAGACTATGATCCTCGTCGGCATTTACCAGGATATGCATCCGAGTTCAATTTTGTACCTAATCAGACTAAAGATCTAGAATCCAAAGCGATGGAAATACATAAAGGACTATGGTAATTTATTTCTTTCTCTGCGAATTATTTTCATAGCAATTACTTTTGTTTCATGTTTGCATAAAATTTAAAACTTGTAAAAAGAAAGATGCCGGGAAAATTATTCTGTGTATTTTCAGTGCTATTCGTTTGCCTTTTTGTCTAAATTTTTTATTTTTGATATGATTATAGATTTCTGAGCTTCAAATTTTAGCTTGAGTCTTGATGTCTTACGAAGAGTTTTAACCATTAAAGAAAGGAGCAAAGCAACTTATATTTTTTAAATAAAAGGAGCAACAGAATTTTTCTTTTGTATTTCGAACCTAACCATATATCAATTTTAATTACGTTTTCTTTTCAATTAATTTTGGAACTTTATATGCTTAACAGTAAAATACCGTTTGTCTCCTTTATATGGTAGCTGCTTTTAAGGAAGTCATTTTGGTTTTTAATATTAAAATGTATCTTTTCTTATTTTGATTTCAATATTTAATTACTTTCCGATTTCTCCCCACCCCCTTTTAATGAGATAAGCAATGCAGAAAAGAATGAACGTAAAAGCTTATCACAATTTTTTTAACAATGCTTTTCATACACTTATTTTATTTCTCCAAAACATTTTTATAACGATATTGATATTTCAATTTAAATGTTTTTACTTCGAATACTTCCTGTTTTTTCGGAATTATTTTTATTAAACTCAATCATTTCACCATTCGTGTTTTTGTTGCACTGACTCTCAACTTGTGAAGTATTATTTAGTCATGTCCTGATTATGACATTTATTCAGCATTTGACTATTTTAAAAAATGTTGCTAATTTGGATTGAAAAATTGCTACTAAATACTAGTTCTGCTTCACAACAGTTATAAACGAATATGAGAGGTAAAATGAGAAAGTTGTTGTTGAGAATTCATTTACTTAATGGAAAGAATAAATAAAACCAACAATAATTATAAATGCATTTAACAAAGTATACAAAACTTTTAACAAGTTAATTTGTTTTATGTAAAATAAAATAAAATAGACTTAATGTTTCGTCTTAATCGATTGTTTAAAAATCACATTTAAACATTATATTTTTATAGAAAGTAAGCAATATTTAAATTAAAGTGAATAGTATTTCATTAACAATTTATCTTTTTTCTTTTACAGTGGGACTGTCCCAGCTGTAGCCGAGATTAATTTTCTAGATCGAATAAAATGGTTAGATATGTACGGTATAGATCTGCATCCAGTACTAGTAAGTATGATTATGAGCAATCTTTTTTAAAAAAATAAGTGTATAAAATAATTAAGGTAATAGAATTAGCTTACTTTTAAATGCCCTACTTGTTTGTACATCTTTCTCACTTAATATGGTAAATTCTAGATCATTTGTGGTTGTTTAAAAAAAGTTTCAATCACAAATTAAAAAAAAAATGACTAAACTCGAAAAAAATTATTAATTTATCTTTGTAAAAAAATGAAACCAACAAATTCTCAAATACAAAAATCTACTGTTTATTAAATCATGATTATATTAGCAGAACCCTAGTTGTAAAAAAAGAAAAACCATCTTCGTGTTAATTTGTGTCTTTTTACGGTTATATTATGCATTATCTACTATTGCTGTGTCATACAATTTTGCAAATAATCGGAAATTAATTGCAGTTTTCTTTTTTCTTTTTAACACCCTTTACTTTATGTATAACTTGAAGAACAAAAAAATTCTGAATCGGAATTCCCTGTAATGCTAAATGTAAGCATCTCCGCTCTCATTCAAAGCATTTTTAACAAATTACAGTAGACTCCCGATTATCCGCGTCCGCCGCACTAAGTTTATTTTTTTGCTTCCAAGCAAAGAGAAAATGCTTCCAAAGCAAGAAGCAAACACAAATGACTGATTTCTTCAAAAAGGTGTAGTTTTACAGTTATGCTTTTGTAATTACATAATACATTACAGTATTAAAACAGTACATATGTATTCATTTTTCTGTGTATCCTTGACGCCTCTCGTAAGTACAAAGCACTTTTCTGTTTTCATTAACAAAATGCATTTTAAGTTAGTTTTGAGTGATATACTAAAATATTAAGCATTAGTTAAACATTTCCTGCTGTTTATTTTACGTTTTATTGTACATAAAACGATTTTTCAAAGTTGGAAGGACCGTTTTCTCTTTTTCTATACCCGTTTTTAGCTTTTTTCGGATTATCCACGATTTTTGTTATCCGCGGCGGCCGCGCCACCCAATTCCGCGGATAATCGGGAGTGTACTGTATATTAGTTTTACATTTTCAAATTTCGCTCTTTCCACTCTCAATCCCTTTTTAGATGAAATAAACGCCTCCTGACACATGCGGAAAGGTGCGGAGGGTTGCCGAATCTGAGAATGGACAGTGTTAACTCCTCACACAGCACATCGACGGACCATATTGTTTACTTCTCACACCACATGGATTTTGTTAATTATTTCTACTATATTACTCCTCAAAATTACCACGCCATGTTAGACACCCACTTTTATTACAACACAACGCAGAACAGAGAAACATACACACCAACACATTGCGTCACGTGATCAGGCGGGATGGAGAAAGGCGTGCGAACAGACAGTATATTACCTGTTGTATATTTTGTTGTCATGGGTTACTCTTCCTTATGCTGATATCGAGAGATGAAAGAGAGCCGGGTCTGTCACTTCTGACCACATCTCAAAAGGACGCATTATGTTCCTAACAAGTCACTCGAAAAGGATACTATTTTTTCGAAGTTTTCTCGTGCTTTTTGAAAATAACGTTAATTTAACAAAATAAACATGGCACAATCCATGATTTTGCTTGCTGGATTTTATTCTACAATGCTGAAACTTAATTAGAAACTTTCATGTATCAAAAGTCTTTAATTTCGTTACAATATACATTCTTTTAAAGAGCCTTTTCTTTCTTTCTTTCTTCTAGGGTGAAGATAGCATAGAGTATTACTTAGGGCTCACTCCAAGTGGCATTCTTGTGCTTCGGAACAAGACAAAAGTCGGAAATTATTTCTGGTGAGTGCAATAAAAATACTCTGCGATAAGCGTATCGTACTATTTCACTTTGATGTGTATCTCATTGCAGTAGCTCTTGTTTTCACTGATTAAATGATTTCCATAATTTTTCAGGCCCAGAATAACGAAGGTGTACTATAAAAGGAAATATTTCATGATCAGAGCAAAAGATAAAAGTGTAAGTATTATCTGTACTTGCGATTGCAAAAACTCTTTATTATAATGCATGCAATATTACCTCTTTTACTTACCTTGAATGGCAATGATGGTAATTTCAGACCGACTGACACTTCTATCATGTAAAATGTCTTATTGATAGTGATCGCAGTTCCTTCTAAAAGAATTAGTATGCTCGTGTCCAGTGGATGTTAGCTGAAGACTTTATCTTTTGGAGGCTTCTTTATATACATCAAATTGAAATTTACAGTTACATGTCTGTGGAACATTTAAATTGACGCTACACAAATGACACAGAGACTCGAGAGATAACATTTAACATGTTAACTTAGAATAAATTCCTTTTAAAAATTGTCTTTCTTCTATACTTATAAATGTTTTAATCTATGTGTTCTAAATATATGATGGAAAGATAATCAGAGCTCTATATACTTAGTATTCTTTATAAGGATTATATCATTGAAATTCTAACGGTTTAGAACACGGGTGGGCAGACTTTTCCATGGTACGGGTTACTTCTAATTTTTTCTAAGTGTTGCGGTCCACCCAGTGGAGTAGGTGTGGTGAGCTAAAAAAAAACGTCTGCAATATTTATTATAACTTAATAATAAATGCATAATATGTACTTACCTACATAACTTCAAACATAATAATAATAGCAAGATACGAACATAATAATAATAGCTGTTGATGTTCCATAAATATGTTTCTTTTAGTACGCGCAACTTAGGTCTTCCTAAAGCGGTCGTCCCAAAATGTCTTGGCGGCCCACCGATTGATTGCGATCGACTTATTGCCCACCCCTAGTTTAGAAATACGCCCATGGATCATATGAACATGTATTCATGCTATCTTTACAAAAGTCGGTAGAGAAGGAATTAAGATTTTAGTTGAATATTTAGAACTATTCTTGTCAATAATATATAAGCTTCGTTAACCCTTTCTAGGGCCATGGGAAGTATGCTTCCCACCAAATTTATCAATCTTCGTATGAATTTATGTAGGTTGGCATGAGTTCTGACAAATTTTCTTAGAAAGACAGAAACTTAGATGCTTCAATTCTTTATCTCACACATAAAATGATGTGTCTTGATTTGATACTTAATTATTAATTAACCAAATTAATTAATGAATCAAATTAAATTTATCTAATAAGCTAAATGAATCCCTTTTCTTATTCTAATTTCAAGCCTAAAAATATTTTAACATAATATGACTAGAAAAAAAATGGCCCTTTAAAGGGTTAACAGAAAAAAAAAAATGTTGACTGAAAATATCATTCTTTCAGATTAGGTGATTTTCTCTTTTTATAGAAAGTATTCAAAATACCGGATTTGATTGGATAAGAAATAAAAAAAAAACGAATGACTCTTTTTGCCTTAGGAATTATTTATTACGTGCATGTAATAAACTCAATATATCTTCGTCTTTAAAATAAATTCTTTTTATTTTAAAGTCTCTAAAAATCTTTTTTGGTCGAGTTTCCCTATCGCCTAATATCTTGGGTCCCTTTTAAGCAGCTGACCTAAAAATTTTTTATTTTGGCTTTCCGTAAGAGGAGAATCCCTTTTCCTTATACATAAAACCTGTGAATGCGCTTTCCGTGTCCCTTTTTTTACTTTCTCGTATACGTAGTATAGAGGATGTAGTAGTCGTCAAAACATTCGAACTCGAGATTTTGACGAATCTCCACGTTTTAGACCTCCTTCGGTTCGCAAAACTTATTTTTAGAAAAATGTCCGTCTCTCTGTCTATGACAAAAAAAAAAAAAAAAAAAAAAACGCTTTGAAGTTGGCAGTTGAAATTTGGTATACGGTCTTTACACCAAATATACGGTCTTTACACCAAATTTGCCGATTGCTATCCATTTTGAGTAGAATCTGTTCAGAGGATTAGTTTAGTTTAGTTATATTAACGTCCCGTTGTAAAGCAACACGAGGGCTATTTTGGGACGTACCTCGTAATTTTGAACCGCGATCAGATGACGAGGACTACACCTGAGCTGGCACCCCCCTCACCACACCACACCAACGGGAGGACATCTGTTCAGAGGAAATCCGGCTATTCGTATATTAGTGAACACGATAACTACAAAACGAAGAGAGCTGGATTAATGAGATTTAGTATTCAAATTTAACATCTATAGTTTAGACACCTGTCGAAGTTCGATCTAAAACTTACAAAGAATGGACCATCTGCAGGTCTGTATTTTCAGAAACGTGTAAACTCGGTAGTTCAAAAACGCAATGACTTTAAATATATCAAATTAGGTTTGGAATTTTGTGACTACAAGTGCAGTTTTGTGTCAAATCTTTGTTTCAGTCGATTGAGAAAAATGTGTCTCAAGCACAGATTCGATTTTCGGATACTATTAACTGTATGCCAGGGATTTATTGCCATAAAACTCGCCAAGAATGTCACAATAGATTCAGTTAAAATGCTCAATTCACGCCAAAAGGTAACATTTCTTAACTGTTGTACGCCAATATCAAGCACGCCGTTCTCCAGCATGATGTTTATTAGAGAATATGCGAGAAAGTTATCGGGAGACCACTCCCGTGAGTTATTCTCAGTTTACATGTTCCTTGCATGTCTTTAAAATCAACCGTGGATTGGGTAATCACAAAGGACATTTATAAGATGATCTTAATTTACGATAACTTTACTTTTTTAATTATATTTGTGAAAGTTTCAGCAATAAAAATTTATAACTATGCCTAGAAATCTTTTTAAACGATATTTATTACAAAAATAAATTCCGAATTTCATGCATGCTTTCACATTATAGTAATTAATAATAGTTAATTATTGAGAAATGTTTTGTTTTATAGAATGAACAGAATACTTACGGGTTCGAGCTCCCCAGCAAAAGAGCTTGCAAGCACCTGTGGAAATGTTGCGTGGAACATCGGGCTTTCTTCAAGTAAGTTTATTTTTTTAGTAGAGGAAATGAAGGCTAATTGTAGCAATTTTTGGGAAAAATGTTTATATTTTTAGTTGTATTCGTGATTTTATGATTACAGCTATTTATTTTTATAGCTTAACTATTTATTCATTATATACATAAAAATATTCAACAGTTTTGTTGATTTTAGTATTAGTAATATTTTAAAAAAACTATTCAAATGTATAATTTGCCCCAGATATGGGGCAAGTTGTAGCAATGAAAACAAAAATATTTAAAATTATTTTTTCTTTGCCATTTTTCTATTAGTTAAAATACTAAAGACATTTGGTAATTAAAATCACTTAGCATAATGATAATAAATGATATCAATTGGTTTACAGTAAGATAAAGACAAAATTAATTAAAGCATCAACATAGAAGTCAGTTTGTATCAGAATTGGATTGAACACAGGCAAATATCATACATATTTCGTTCTATCATACATATTTCGTACCCACATTTTTTTTTTCCTTCAAATTAAACATTAAACCCACTTTTCTTCATAATTTTTTTTTTTTGGGGGGGGGTCGATGGCATGATTTGAAATTCGATTTCGCCGAAGAAATGTATACTAAATTTATCAATCCTGCACAAAAGAGAGAGATAGAGCCAATTCAAGTACTCTCCTCGTCATCTGACCATTGTTTAGAATTACGTGGTCTATCCGAAAATAGACTTAACGTTGATTCAGGATGGGATGTTAAAAAATATGCCTTAATGTAATATATCGTCAGTGTTGCTGTACGCATCTCTCCCAGACAGAAGAAAAAACATTTTTCTTTTTTTAAAAATCTGTATGAGTTCAAATCTCACTTCTTTACCCTATTTTCCGTTATTTTCTCATTATTATTTTTTTTTCCTTAAACTTTTCTCTTTCCCTTATCCGTTCTCCTTACCTTTATTTCTAATTAATTATGTAACCATTTTTTTTTCATTGCTTTTTTATAAAGTGGGTGTTAGGATTTAAAAAAAAATTCTTTATCTTTTATCTTTTTTTATTTAGAGTCTTTCTTAGACACTTTCAGAGGTGAATCCTTAATGGAAGATTTGATCTTTGAGAATCCTTGATAATATTTAAAGCAGAAAGTCTATCTATCTAATATGTGAATCAAATACGAATGATGGGAAGTCTAGAACTTTTTTATCTGTTACATCTTGCTCCAAGCTTTTGCTACTATTTGCCTCATTGCATAGTTTCGGACATTTTTATTGAGTTATAAAAAAAATATTATGATGAGGAAAAAAAAATTAAAGCAGCTTTTTAAAACTTAATAATAGACAAAGTAAATAAGTAAAAACATTTCTAAAAACAGTGAATTAAAAACATTAAATATATTTAAAAACAGTAATTAAAATTAATTAACTTTAATCAAAATTTACAAAATATCCCCCTCCCCCCATTTGCTAGCTAAAATGGATTACGTATTCACAACTTCTCACAAATAATAATTATTTTATGTATGGAAATATTTAATGACGTTAATATCTTTATTTCGTTGTTACGAGATATAAAGATGTCTTGAAGGAAAAAGCACTAGTATTTAATGAATTCAATGTTTAACAATTCATCTGTTTAGGATGTGATAATTAAGATATTTATTTTCAAAAACATCCCTCCCCCCCAGAACAGCAAGTGTTGATTTTGCAAAATATCAGAAAACATATATGTATTGAATTCAAGCATATTTAATGACTAATACAAAATGAAATAATAATAAACCAAAGAATATTTTTCCAAATTATTCAACTTAATGATAAATTATAAATATTCAATTAGAGCAGATAATTTTTAATTCAATTTGTGTCATTAACCAAATATTTTTATCTACATATTTGTTAATTAAATATTTGTCATCTTTGATCATTCAATTATTCTAAGGCCTCTGTGATAATATTCCAATTTTTCTAATCGTGAAAAGAGAACTTTGACCCTACTACTATATTATCGATACAAATATGTAATTTGAATGCTTGACAAATATTATTTAGCTGCTTCGCGATGATGAATAAATACAGCTTCTACGAACTTCTAACATTATCTGCTTTATCGAAGGCGAAAATGAATGCATACAGGGGAGCATTCAACCCAAAAGTGGACAAACGGGGTACACACGAAACGTTAATTATATGAAGAATCAACTTATAGACAGTGTTTAAGAAAATGGTTACCCTCGTGCAATGACAGATTTAGCCATTTTCTAGCCAGAGGCAATTCACATAATGAGGCTTCTCTTTTCAGTAAACTCTTCAATTTGGTTTCACATTTCAATATAATGTTAATTTGATCAATCTCTAAACAATTCAATTAGAATTAATATTTTTGTTTTTATAATTTTATAAAAACATATTTATTTATTACGATTCAGGATTGTCAGTAAATGCAATTATTTTCAAGTAGATGCTAGGTGAAATACTGTAATAAATAAGTTTATTTACAAATAATGTAATAAATAAGTGATCATAGTGAATGAAATTAAGACTAATACTGAGACAGGAATTTCATCAATTATACTTGGCGCAGAGCTAATATTATCTTATTATTTTTATAATTCATAGAATTTGCATTTCTTACAAATTTATTTATTTGGCAGTTGATAACGTACTTTTATCAGTTAATCTGCTTGTTTCTTCCCTCAACCTAGGTGTGACTTGCCTAGAATATCTAGCCCTATACAATGTGAATGAATTCTGTTATAATGTAATATATAATATAAAAGCGGAAATGAAAGATAACAATTCATAGAATTTGCATTTCTTACAAATTATCCTATCTGCCAAATTTATTTATTTCTCAGCTAAGATAACGTGCTTTTATTAATGATTCTACTTGTTGCTTGCCGCAACCTAGACAGCTGCCTGGTGTGACTTATGGAAAATCTGGTGTTATACAACGCGACTGAATTCTTTTATAATGTAATATACAATATAAAAGCGGAAATGAATACAGACAAACTTTCAAGAATTACCCACTCCTTTGAGCAAAATTACTTTATTTTGCTCATTATTTACATGATATTCTGTAAATATTACGCATATGAATAGCAAAAAGATGATTCTTTCATCAACAGTGTAATTTCTATTCAGAATTATAATTTGTCTTTCTCTTTTCCCTCAATTGAAATCTTTCTTATTTGCAGATTGACTCAGATACGAGAAGTACCAGGCCAATGTGGAAAGATTGTCGGTCTAGAAAATAAATTTTATGGGTAAATGCATATTTCTTAAGTCAACCATTTATTCATGATTTATCTGTAAACTGTAGCATTAACTTTTAATTTTTTTTTTCTTTTCAGAAGTCGATTGGATAAAAATTCCCAATCACTTAACATGAAAGCAAGATTACGAACCCCACCGACTTTTGTTCGCGTTCCTAGTCGTCGATTTCATAAAAGGATAGGACAACCTGATGGAGCTGATGGTAAGATTAGCATTTTTCTTGAACAATTTGATCGCAGAAATTTATCTTGAATAATTACTCTATCCATATGTTCAGCTGATCTATTCAATCAAATTTTGTATCAATACTGATGAGTTGTCCTTCATTTTTTTTTTTTTTTGACTATGAATGAATTTGCTCAGAGTTCGATTTGCTAACATTTCTACTGATCATTTAGAGCAGAGGCTTTAAAACTTTTTTTATTCATGTTTCAATTTTGCCGAAAAAGAATTCTTCTAAATATGGGTGCCATCATATAGTTTAAACCAGAATACATTCCTAAAAAAAATTTTGATTTTCATTCTGGAACCGATAATGAACTTTAGACGAAGTAGTAGTTTATTTCAATCTGCTTAAAAATTATAAATTTTTTAAAAATCATTTTCATTAATTTTTTATCATATATCTCATAACATTAAACAAGTAATTAGTTGTTGTTTCTTATGGCACTTGCCATGGGCAAGTCCGCTGTTCGAAGACAGCGGATATCAGTCGGGGGGGGGGGAGCGCCTCTTGTTTCAATAGTAGAGCCATCTAGGGCCAAGAGAACGACTTAGCTACACACACGTCACAACCCTTTTTACGGGGCGGACTTCATTCACTCAACCACAGATCGTAATTTAGACCTGAATCAGAGAACGGTCACCCCTGATCCAGTACCCCCAGTGGTATTACTCTCGACCTGCAGGACTTTGTGAACACGACATATTTATACGCTTTATACGCGCGTCAGCCACCAAGCACGCGGGGAATCTTCGGCCGGCGGGGTTTGAACTCGCAACCTAAGGGACGCGAATCCGACGCTCTACCAACCAGGCTATCCCGGCCTTAAGTAATTAGTAATTCTTGTAAACATAAATCTATTTCGTGTATCACGAAAAAATCTCTAACAATTTGGATTTTATATTTAGATAAGGTTTTCCTTTTAAAATTTATCTATATAGATGTCTTTCCCGGGAAAAAAAAAACAAAAAAAACAAAAAAACGCGATTTTACACAAGCACACAAAATCATTTTTTTTTATAACTGACTATTAGAGTTTTTTTTTCCCTACCTGACAATGTCATATAGCACCATTTCGTAAATGTTTGTGGTACTTGCATTTTTGCCTTAGGATGATAACCTACAGGTGCTTCAAAAGTGTGTGACAAAAGTTTATGACATTTTTATTTAAATAGCCAATTCATATGTAGGTTAGATTGAAAAATATTCGTATGTAATCAGTATGGAATTCGTACCTAATTATTTCCCCCAAAAAATCACGATTAAAAAAAAAAACTGCCGGTATTTTAGTATCGATCTTTCTGATATTAAATTTATAATATTGATACTTCTTTTAGTAACAGCTAGTCGGTTTTTAATTTAAAAAAAAAAATATTTATTTGGTAGCCACGATTCAATTAAAGAAACTATAAGTTGGACTCATTTTTAAAGAAATTTGGCAGTATATTTTTATTCTTATATGGCAACCTTGGATCAGAAGAGAGAGAGAGTGAGAGAGAAAAAGAAAGAAAAGTCTTCCAGTAATGTGAAATGAATTGTCAATGAATGTAGTAGGATTTACATAAATATGAATACAGATGTTGCATGAATTTATTCATTACAAATGAATCATTCCCACCGAATTCTAATAATCTGCCACTCCTTCTGTCAATGGCCAGTGACTTCTGGAGATTGTAAGCATTTTGAAGGGGCAGTGATAATCGGTCGAATCGAATGTCGATGTTCGGCATTCCTAAAATAGTCATGCTTGAAAAAGTTCGTACCTGTATCTTGTTAGTATATGAAAAATAGATATTTAATTCCTAGGTATGGGATAAAAGATGGAAGCAGCATTACGAATTTTAATTTTTTTGTGTATGTTTTTATCGAAGCATTCTTTCAGTAGAATTAATCCATGTATTCATTAATCACAAATTGATTGTTCCTATCCACCCTGAGACACACGGAAAAATCTGAATGATCAGACTCCAGAAACAGCATTAGCAGGAACTAAGGTTGAGTGCTGAAGGGCCATCACCGGCCACGGTACAACACCTCCCGTAGGAGGCACGTCCTGTCATTGGTAGGGGGTACCCAATCCCACGTCATTTGTGCACCCATTTAGGTAGTGAGAACCAACTATCATTCCAAAAGCTTCACACAGATGTCTCCCTGTGAGAAAATTGGATATTAAAAATAGCTTGGAATTCCGTGCCGTTTCCATGGAAAAAGACATTGTGGAAACCTACACCTATAATTTAACACAAGTGTTTAGCTCCCATTTAAGACAATGGAAATTAGTTTTTATTGTATTTAAATTAGAAACAAATTATTTCATCCAAATATTTCTTTAATTATTTTTATTTGGTATATGTTTTTATTAGAAATAATTTCAGTGGGATTCTTTAAAAAAAAATGAGTATTTGCAGCAATAGTTACTCTCCAGGTTTTGGAATTTTAACATTAGTAGGATATTTAATAAGTAAAATTATAATTATTTTTACAAAAAAAGTTTTATGCGTTTAAAAAATGGTAATCAAAGGATAATTTGATTTCATTGTATGACTGATAATATTTTTATAGTTATCTATGATTAAATCGAATAATGATTCAATTGATAACTAAAATATAACTACGAATTTATCTGCTTCAAATGCATTGAATTGCTTTAATATTAACTGCCGTCAAAATAATTTCTGAAGACTAAAAGTAATAAGAAAATTAGATGCGTTTTTGTTAAAATTAGAAAAGCACCCCTCCACCTAAAATAAGTTTTTTTTATTATTATTATCCTTTGAAATTTTTTTTTCCTTCTTTTGGCTATCAACTTTGTAGCTTTTTGTTAGATTTATGCTTATTTGTTGTTGTTTTTCTTCCCAGCTGGTCCGCAGTCTAAAGAAGAAACTATAAAACACATGTTGGAGCCATCTGTTGTCATGACTCCAATACCTCAAAATCCCATTCTTATGTAAGTTTAATTCTTATTTTCAACGATAAGTAATAGTGGTAATAAAATTTTAACATGCCTTTTGCGATATAAATGTATTTAAAAGAGCAAAAATTATTTTCCAGTCCTGCGCTTCACAGATCCACATCAGTACCATCAGTGGTTCCTTCTCCGTATAAAGTTGCTCCGTGGGAAGACCCCAGATTGAAGTAGGATTATTTTATTACTAGGAATCAGCTATCTTTAGTGAACATCTAGTTCGCCTAGAAATTTAGTTTAATTTCGATTTAGTTCTTAATAATATTTCCAATAACATTTTCCAAATAATATTTTTTAATTAAAAACTATACTTACGAACTTGAAGATAAAAAGATTTTTAATAGATATTCACAGTTATATATTTTAATAGATATTTTTTAATAAATATATATTTATTTTATAGATATAAAAATGTATATATTGTGCTGAGTATTATATAGTGTAAAATATCAGCTGTATAGTGTAAACTTCCCTTTTATAAAAAGTATCCTATTATTTTTATTGTTTCTCCTTCTCTCCAGCAATATGGCCCTTCTGATTTATTCTGTTCAATATTTTGGTCTAGTGCTTTGTTAATAATGGTCTTCCACGTGTATCTGTCTTTTAGCTGGAGAAAAGAAAACACAATATTCCTCCAACCAAAATCTTTTAAAAAAATTTCCTTTCAAAAATTCTTTGAACAAAATGTAGGAATTAATAACAGACGTGTCAACTATTTCAGTAAAGATTGTCATTAGATCTCGATGAAGTAATGTGGTCTTTCGCTTACGTAATTAGGTTTAAATTTTGTGATTTTTTTTTTTACAGTTTTTTAATTTTCAAGTTAAATTCTCATTTAATTGATCAGTGAAAAATTGAAATAAAGCTTTTCATGTTGAAACTTTTTTTCATATTTTTCACGTGCATATTACTACGAAGATCGTTCATTAGTTGCTGCGAGGAAAGACGTTCAATATGTTAGATATAGAGAACTATATTTTCCCCACGAATATTCTAGAAAAGTTGGAGTAACTAAAACATAGCCAAGATATGCATAAAGAACAGCACTTGTATACTCTAATTAAATAACAACAATAGCGCTGAACAATCTCAGCTGAAGAGATCGCTCTTCAAACACAACTCCACAGAGAGATTGATTCATGATATGAATATCTCGCCGTATATAATCTTCTGATAATGCGGGGTATCACATGGAATTTACCGGAAGAATCTTCGGATCTCTCTTTCGAATAGAGATGGGAAATTTAGGCTCACAATTTTTGCATTTTCCAGAACATTCATTTTTGTTTCCAAATTCAATGCCAAATCGCCAAATGCTAATATCGCTGATCCGAACTACTATTTAATGGAACCTATTCAGCATCCATTGAAAATCTGCAAATATCTCTATCCATAAAACTAACAAGGCAGAAATTTTGTATTACAGTCTTATTTATCAATGATTTCTTCCGAAATAATAAACTTTATTGTTAATTGACGAGTATTTGTAAACTTTTTTAAAAATAAAATTAGAATTTTATACAAATATAATTATTGAAATTTTTTTTTACATATGCAAAATAATGATTTTTGATTTCCTCAGCTCCAGGGGCATGTATTCCAGCTGTGCAAATCCATCTCCTCGATCGATTCGCAGCGCTGGAGCTTTGCCGTCTCGAAGATATCCCCTCCACGGCAGGACAGGATCCATTGAAAGTACAAACAGTTACGATTATAGGAAAAGAAAGTATGTATAAATCTATTTATAAAAAGTATATATAAATTTATTCATGCGCTAAAAACATATTTATGAATACATTAAAGAGCTTCGTTTATACTTGTATGTCGTTTCACTATATTTAATTTTAGTTCATTTGGAATAACAATAATGATTAAATATTTTATTTATTCGATGCAAGGGACGCAGAGTTGTATGTCTTTTCTTTCTCCATTTTTCAACATTCGAAGAATTTTCAGCCTGAGTTCCTTTATTGTTTCTTGGCAGAGAGGAGCATTGTTATTGTTACATTTATTGTTATTTTAATTCCTATAATAATATAAGGAACATTTGAAATAAGAAAGAGTTTCTAAGAAGAGTTTAAGAGATTTTTGCAATTTTAAGTGCTTAATTCTTTCGCTTATTTGCAGATGTAAAGATAAAAATTCAGTAATTAGATGCGCATGTCACGTCATTGTATGTGAAAGGATTAATTTGCAATAATCAATTATTTTTATTAAAGTTTATATTATATATATATATATATATATATATATATATATATATATATATATATATATATATATATATATATATATATATATATATTCGTTTATACGTTGCTTTATGTCTGTTCCTCGAGATACATATAAATGGTGCTTCACAGCATTCATATATTATAAATTTAGTTTAAACTATTACTGACAGATTCTTATTGAATTTAACTTTGCAATAATTTTCAATGGCTGATTTTAACCAGATTCTACAATCAAAATGTACAATGATAAGTGACAATAAAAGACGAAACGAGGAATTGAAATAAGCCATTACCATTTGCTTTTTTTTTCTCTCTCTCTCTTTAAAGCTATTAAGGTTTGCGGATTGCACTTCATGAAATTAATATTAGAAAAGAGATAAGCCGAAACAGTAAAAAGTTTTTGTTTATTATTTAAATAGAAAAAGTTTTGTCAGAAAATAATTTCTTTAGTTATCCGTGCAAAAGTATCTTCCGTTAACCTTACAGAGCTTATTAAAAAAATTTAATAGAAATTCTGTACGTTCTGAATGAAGAATGTTATTAGGTCAGTTAAACGAGCTTTCTAAATTAATGCTCAATTTATAATCACGATAAAAAAGTTTCTGATAATAGATGAACAGATAATTTTTAGTCAGTGTTTGATTTTCTGTGAATAAAAAAATTACTCATTGCATGCACTATTATTAATCTTTAAGAAGGACTATTTTCGAACAAAACCAATTATGAGATTGCTTTAATAGATAATGAGATGACAGATTAATAATATTTATTTAATAATATTATTTTGATTTAATAGATTATAATGCGAATTATTTTTTGATACGATTTTCTTTATCAATATCCCAGTGTTCTCTTTCATGTCAAGTAAACTAATAGTAGTTTGCCAATTAATAACAGCCCCCTACAATTTGTTAGATTTTATTAAATGATAAATAATTAATAATTGGTTTATTATTATTAGTTAGAGATCATTCAAATTTATTTGCATTAAATAGGGCTGTAAAAATTTTAAACTTTTTTCATAGGCACCATCACAGTAGGAGACAGTCCGACAATGAGAGTGAAGTTTCTAAGTCCTCTAAGTGTTCCAAATCGTCCAGATCTTCTCGTCACAGAAGGCATGGGTGAGACATTCGGATTCTGTAAAATCTTTTCAAATTCAATAAAAATTTGAATTGTTCAAAATTTTTATTTTAAATATTTATCTTAATAAGCTGATATTTCGTAACTATTGAGCATATTGGGAATTGAGATTTATTTTGGTGAAATGATATTATAACGAATTAAATGTTTCTATTATTTTTTTTTAAAAAAATAGGTCCCAGTCTGGTGGCGATGGAAGCGATTCCGAACCTCAACACAGACACAAGAGACACAGTAGGAGGAAAAAGTAAATATAATAATTTGTTATCCTATATGCATGTTGTCATTAAAGTCTATAATTCAGTTATTTCATCAATTAACTGATCAGGATTAATCAGTTTTTTTCCATAGAATATCAAATTATTTCATGAAATGACCGTTCATATTCTATAGGACAACATTCATATTTTAACGTTAACATATATGCTTCTGTAGAAAGAAGTATAATATGGTTATCCTATTAACGCATTTGAATGAAATTCATTCATTCGTTTCATTCAGCAAATTATATTAGCATTTAATTTCTGAATTTTTGCATTTTACTTCTTTGTTTTGGCTTAGTGATTTCCTTGATTTCGTTCATCATCAACGCATTATTTTCCCCGTGTTGGTCGAATTTCAATCTGACTTTGATGACGATTTCTTTTGCATTAAAAACCAAACTGAACTGATTAGATGGAAAGATCTCTGGATTTCACTTCTATCAACTGAAATGTCTATAAAGTATTTATTTGAAGAGCTTCGAAATTGGGTTTCTGAAAACATTTCATCCAAAGAAAAAGCAGAATGATATACACTTTAAATCAATCAGGAAATTGGACCAAAATATGAATTTATTGATGTCTGTCTACATATTATTTCTATTATTTAAAGAAGAAGATTAAGAAGAGGTTATTTATTGTGGGAAATTAAATTAACAGCTTTATTTATTTTAATTTTCTTTGCAATTTGGAGGAAGGAGAACTCTATAATTTTATTATGAGGTACATGAAAATAATAGACGAATTTCAGGAACAGTTATTTAATTAATTTTCTAAGTTCCACATTTCACAAGACAAAAAAAAAAAAAAAAAAAAAAAAAAACACGACACTCACTTAAAGTACAATCTAATATTGACCACCAGAAGGATCATGGGAAATATACCTTGATGTTAATAAGGTAACGCCATCTGTTGTATCAAAACAGAAGGTAGTAGAGTTATGTAACCGCAACAAATAAGTATTTTTCTTATGGAAGAAAAAAGAATTAGCATAAAATATTGCTTGCATATAATGAAGCCTTACAGCCTTCATAAACCGATATCTAGAATTTTAAGAGAATTGTTATTTTATATATAACAGTAGTTACATATAGAATACAATTATATAAATTAATTAATTCTTTAAAAATGTATCACAGAATAGGTATTTTAGATATAGATACTTCACAAATTAAAATGCAGATTCGTTTTGGGATTTATTTATCTATTTGTTGTGAAGAAAATTCATTTAAGGCACTTGTTTAAAAGATATCCACATTATAGATTGATTACATACTGCTTCTTACTTGCCAAGATTTTGAATTATGGAGGAAAAACTGAATCTTACAGAAAACATGATTCAAATGGAAAATTTGGCACTCATGCCCTTTTCACAGCTCCAAAAGATTCATTATTTTATTTATTTATTGACTTATTTTTGGATTGTGAGAAAATTCTAAAAGATGAAATATTCAAAAAATATCATTTATCTTATATATAAAAAAAAAACTCACATTCCATCTCCTCGGAAGAATGAGTTTTACAAAAGAATAAAAGAAAATCTCATAAATAATCTAGAATTAGACTTCTTGATGCTATCTTGACCCGATTTTTATTTAAAATATTTTGTGAAAAAAAACTGGAAAATAAATTAGAAAATAAAACATAAACTGATGATAAATTCAAAAATTCTAATTTGAATTACTATTTAGCAAATTTTAAAATGGTGTTTTTAGCCATATTTTTATGTACTAGTACGGAAAAAACTGAAAGAAAGCTCTTTAAAAATTCATTGTTCTGTATTATCTTAAAAATATATTCATGCACATTTTTCTGATAGATGCTATTTATTAATTTATTGATAAATAGAATTAATTAATTGCTATTTTTTCGTTAATTATTGAGTTATATGTTATTTAATTTTTCTTGTTCCTCTTATTACTATATAATGTATTTAACTCTTCTTTTTGTATTTAAAATTTTGTAATGTGCCTGACATTTTTCAAGACTGGATAGAAAATTTCTAATTGTATCTTTAAAAATGAAAATGTAAAGAATTAAGAAATATAGAAATTTAATTATAAAGCATATTTTTTAAATAATAAGAAATTTAATTTTATACTGTCATCAAAATATACTCAGTTGTTGATTTTATATAAATTTAAGTAAATTATTGATTTTTAATTCTTATTTGAAAATTATATTTAAACTATTGATTGAATTATACTTTCACATGCAATATTTCAAATGCACTTTTATAAAAAATCAAACTTCATAGACCCATTTCCTTATTTTTACTGAATAAATTGTAAAATAATAAATAATTCAACATGGAAAATATTTTTTTTTTTAAATTTCAAAACTATTACTTTTAAATTAAATGAAGAAAATTATTCTTTTTAATAAAGCCGCAAAAATTATTCTAAACCAGCATATGGAAATATTTCGTATTTTTATGAAAATTGTACGATTTTGTTTTCGTTCTAGAGTTTAATTAATAAGTTTATAAAATTGGGATATTGTTGAAATAAATATTTTTATCAAATATTATGCAAAACTTAAAAAATACCTTCAATAAAATTAATCTTACTATTTATAAAAATATTTTCAAAATGAATCCATATGTTAGACAAGTTTCTATTATTAAATCAATGAAGAATGCGTTTTCAAATAAGTGTTATATATAAAGCGCAGCAACTGAATTATTTTTTAAATCCTGAACATTTGTTAAGATTATTTCTTCTTGCAGTTCGAGTGCCACTTAACTTCAAATAGCATACTTCTGAAATGTTTTTGTATTTTAAATAAGTAATAAATTCTCCTACAATGGCATAATTTAGAAACATTAAGAATTTTTTTTTTTTTTTTTTAACGGAATTCCTCCTGTTCAAGGATGTAAGTTAAAGGCGTTAAAAGGCCTTATTAAGGGAGGAGGGGAGGATCATTGGAAATCAGTTTTCTTCAATGATCCTTAATAATGATTCAACAAAAATAAGTGGGGAAAACAGATTGAAATCGGAATGATTGAATGATTATATCTGCTTTCCATTTTACGAACATTCGCAATAGTTAACTGATTGATTGAAATTCTGTGGAAAATGAATATTTCTATTGATTACTCTGATTTATTATAATTTTTGAACAATAAAATATTTAAGAGTTAATCAGTTTAGTTATTAAAGTGACAGTTTTATTATGTTAGAACATGATGCTATTTTGGTTTGGGGCTTCAAAAGCCCCAAAATGCACGAGGAGAAAACTGGCTATTTATCGCTTATGAGGCATTAGTTTTTCACTTTTAGAGTTATTAGATTGGGATAAAGAATGTGGTCACATTTGGTGACTTATGGCCAACAAAAAGTTACAATTTGGTACGAATGTCCGCCAAGTACCCGATTCTCCCCTCTGGCCAATAAAAGGCAGAGTCGTAAGAAGTTATGGCCCGAAGAAGCACACAGAAGAAAATGGAAATGAACGCGAAACAGCGAGGCGAATTATCAAATGTTATATAATAATATAATTTTTTTCAATTTTTCTAACTGACAAAAAAGTTTTGGAGCCCGAACGATTTTGAGATGGGGGTGAAAAAAAAATTATCACTTTTCTAAAAGTTGACGATTGTGCAATACATTAGTCACGTGATGATTCCAACCCAGTATAAACCGGATTTTTACAAATGAATAAATACATTTCTGGCTTCGAAGTTTCGTAGCTCGAACAATTTTGAGATGAGGGGGGGGGGACCGTCGTTTTTTAAATATCGAGCATGCGTAATGTGATGGTCAGTGATTGTTTAAAACCGATTTAAACTAGTTTATAACCGAAAAAAATTCTGGGCTGGAGAAAAAAATTTTCGAACTCTACTGATTTTGAAATGGTCAAAAGCCATCGCTTTTCTAAATGTTGGTGATTGCGAAATATGAGTCATCTGAGAACATAATGTTTTTCTATCGCATTGATACCACGTGACTTAAAAAATAATGTTCTCACATGATAACCTGAAATTTGAGATAACAGATTTCAATTTATTATTATTATTATTTTAACGAACGATTTTTTTTTTCTTAGACCAGGAAGTTCAGGGAGACTTAGCGCTTTTCCATTTAGAATCGATTAAATATCACTTTATCCGAACTAAGCTTTTACATCTCGTTAGCTTAAAATGAATTTATAATTTCCAGAAAGACTAAATTTATGTGATATTAAAAAAAATTATTAAAAAAATCTTTCTGGGAGTATCTTTCGGCTTGGAGACACTGCCGCAAGCTTGGTACAATTACTTTTAATTCGTCATTGTCATTCAGTTTTTTTTTTTCTTTTCTGAGAATTGATGTTGTCTTGTGGTAGAATTTCAGCATTATAGTCGAGGGATCGTAGTTTCGAGACCCAGTATTTGTATCTGGCTCATATTAATTAAAAAAAAAAAAAAAAAAACGTAGGTTAAATGTTCTTCCTTGCTGTGGGGAGAAAGTGTGAAGATCGACATTAACTATTATTATTCTTGTCGTATGACCAGGCTTGAAAATGACATGTTCTTAAATGACCTTTTGCTTAAACTTCAAAAAAAGATCATTATTCAAATTAAAATTTACCTTTTTTTATAATACTGATAATTTAACTATTATTGTAATTAATAACTGTTCTTTATCAATCGATAAGTTTAACTAATCCATTTTACTGACAACGGAGTCATTTATATAATCTTTCTCTAAAGTAAAAACAAAATCCGCGTATCTCAAGTCATCTATATTTAGACGGTTGGAATCAAGAGCGGGCCCCTTCCTATCAGAACTGACTGCCGCGAATTTTAATTAAATCTAGTATCTCTGAGCAAGATAACTGCTTATTTCGAGGAGAAAAAATGGAATTGGTTTTGGCCGGAAAAATTGTCCTGCAGGGCGACATTCACGAAATCGATGACATAGCTCAATATCTAACTTTCCCTCAGGGTCCCAGAAGCATGGGAAAAACTTTTAATGGATTAAAAACTTTTTTTTTCAAAAAAAAATTACAATTAAAATATTTTAACTGGAAAAGTTACTTGACAGTTACAGGTCTTTTTTTTCTTCTTTGAAGTTGAAATTGAACTTTATCTTAAGGGTATTTAAATTAATACTAAACCATGGTATCTGTTAAATACTCGGCTTCAGAAAAGAGTCTGTTTGCAGATGAATCCAAGTGAATAAATATTTGCAAGAGTAGAGAATTTATTTTAGTTTTCTATTTCTTTCAAAGCATTTCGGGAATTAATTATTCTAAATTAAATTAGTACTGTCTAAGAACTTCAGGAATGACTTTTTAAAAGCAAAATATATGGCGGAGACGTGAACAGTTAGCAAATAAACATGTTTCAGAAATATGTCTGTGTTCATCTTTATATTCTTTCACCTTATGCAAATGTTATCTTTTATATTACGTATTTTAAATTATATTTTCAACTCATTCTTGCCTCTTTGTGCATGAAATCATCTTTTTTCATTTCTTTGCTTTGATTGAAAAAAAAAAATCTTTATAATGGGAAAACAGTATAAATGCATTTCACACCCAAATATTTTTTTATGCGGGGAAGGAGAGAGATAAAAAGAACTTATTCTACAAAATATAGGATTTTACAGCTTGCATCTATACTAATAGAGTTGCGGGGAAAATAATATACGTTTGTTATTTGTGAATGAACGCATATTTATCAAAAAATGAGGCTAAAAAAGTCTTAATATTATTTATAGTATATATGAAATTAATAATTCTATTAATATTTTCCCTTAATTTCATGGTAATTGAAATCAGTTTAGACTTTAGTATTTTCTTTTACGCATTTTTTTTAATACGTAGTTATACAAAAAAGAAAGTATTGTAATCGTTAAAAACTTTTAACCCGTGATTTAGACAAATCTGCATGTTTTAGACTTCCTTAAGTCCTACCCCCACTCACATTGAATTTTTGTCTGTATTTCTGTCACTCATTTTGTCTGTAGGCAAGATAAATAAAAGAAAAATGCTTTGTGCTAGAAGAATGAAATTTAGTACTCAGTCCTATACAAAGTTTATAGATTTTTACCAAATTTCGAGTGAAATCTCTTAAAAAGAGTTCTATTTATTCGAATGCTCCTATAAATAAGATAATTCCAAAATATTAAACACTTGATCGATGAAATCTGGTGCATAGTTTTATCATCAGAATAGTAGGTGAGTTGATCAAATACCTCAGACAGTTGATTATCTATCGGCCTGTATGTTTTCTCGAAAGCGGAACTCAAATGTTCTATAATTTGTGAACACAATGAGATTTAACTCATTTAAATTTAGTATACTGTTTTCTTACTAAAATTGTAGAAATTGTCAAATTCATAACATAATCGATTGAGAAGGCGGCGCCCAAAACGTATAAGTACTTTTTTTCGTCATATTATGTAGCACAAAGCATGGCACTACAAGCGAAAGTCAGAGAGAGAAAAGACTTTCTCGATAGCGGGCTTTGTTCTGACCTTCGAGAGTTTGTCCCTTCCCATATAATGCCTCTCAATACTTTGAAGAGGTTGAGAGCAGAATAGAATGAGAACTGAAATTACATAACTGTATGAGAAAATCGAAAGGAGAGCACTCCATACTGGTTTTTACAATGACTGTGTTCCTCGTGCTTCCAACTCCATCTTGGTTTTCCAGCTTTTGAAGAATCGGCTTCCACCTATATTATAAATCTATTTCTTCCATTCATAAATTATTTAATTTAATGTTCTGATTCAATTTTCAAGACGACCGTTGTTTCATTTAAGCGACTTAAGCTTGATTTCTGACTAAAAAGTTTTTTTAAAAAAGTTTCCTCGGAAGGGATGGAAACCGGGTTTATTTTTGCTCTATTTTGCTGTAATCTAAATGTACATTTTATTGCTCTGATTAACTTAAGACTCTGTTTGTAAATTCATTCTTTATATCTAGAATAAATAGCTTTACATAACTCATTCTTTCAGGTATCAACGATATTTATTATAAAAATTACTAACCTACAAATTTCAGATATTTTTTGAAATTTACATCGTAGTATGAAATCTTTTGGTACCCACTATATAAAGAAAATTGAACTTAAAAGATAGCTTGAAATGACAATAAATATTGCAATAAGCTTGATGATACTGATATTAGAAAACAAACGATTATTTAAAAAGGAATGACGTCGAATGGTAGTTTTTTAAAAGCGAATGATTATAAATGGAATCTTCGGTTCAAATTCTTTATAATGGAACATTATAAAAAAGCTTATTTTATTAGAATTCAGAGTTAAAAAAATTTAATTCAGAGGTATTGAGGGGGCAGGGGGGATTGATAATCGTCGGAAAAATTGTTCTTAGTGATGACACTCATTATGGTTAGATAATCTCATTATCTAACCATTCCTCTAAGGATCAAAAGCATCGGTAAATTCTATAATAGATTTAAAACTTTTTTCGGGGAAAATTTTCAATAAAACTTTGGTTTGACAGTATTTTTTCTGGAAAATTTATTTGACTGGGATTTTTTTTTTTTTTTTCGTCTTTTACTTTGAGCTAAAATGAATTAAAAGGTAATTTTTTTATTAGAATTATAAAAAGAATAGCTTTGAAGCTGTGAAATATTGAAAAGGGCATAAACATCTTCATCGAGCGAATAAGTATTAATGGAATTTGTGTAACGTTTAGTTAAATATTTTATTGAAATGTCTATTTCTTTTTAATCCTTTAAAAAATTAAGTTTTCTGAAAGACGATATAGCTGTTCTTTTCTCAAAATTTTGAAATAATTTTTTAGAAATAGTGCATACATTACAGGATCGGAAAACACTAATAATTTACAAACTGTTTTACATCTACAACTATACCGATAAATTTGAGAATATTAGCTTATATTCAAATTTAAAAAAGATTACATAAAAATTAAATGTATTGCATAAAAAAATTTCAGTATGAGTCAATTTTTTTCCGGATAGACTGAATTTCTATCGAGATAAAATAAATAAAATGTTATCTAACTCTAAATTGCAAAGTAAATCTTTTTTTTTTTTTTTTTTTCACTTTAACGAGTTATTTCTGAAGATGTATTGAAATATTAATCTAGCGTTCATAGTTTCATTCTATGTCATATATTTCGTTTTTATTACGCGTACAACACCAATGAAAATTTGTAATTTCTTTGTACTATTTTTATTATTCTACTGCTTTGAATACATTCATAAAAAATCATATTTTATATTATAATTTGTAGACAAAGTAATCACAAAGTGAAACTGCATTAAAAATATTCTGTTTTTATTTCAAATTTTAAAGATTTAAAAGTGGAACCAATTTTTAAAGACCAAATGTCCAGGTATTACATTTCCTTAATTATATTTTTTAGGCACGGAAGCACATATGAACTAGTGGATTCTGAAGGACAGTGGAAAGAAGTTCAAAGACAGCAACAAGAAAGGCAGCAGGAACAAGCCAGGTTTTTAATTTTTTTTTTTAGGAAAAATATTTATTTATGAATATTTTAATTATTTAGCGAAGATAATTACACTGAGAAACAAAAGCCAGGTTATTAAATTTTTTAGCAAAAATAATAATTCTTTTTATTTTTTTATTTATTTGTGAATGTTTTAGTTATTTACCGACGATAATTGCATTTAGGAACAAGCCGAGTTATTAATTTTTCCTGCAAAAAATATAATTTTTTAAATTTATTTGTGAATATTTTAATTATTTTAGATAATTGCACCAAGTTTTTTCTTTCCAATTCAAAATTTTTACTGTAATTGGGAAATTTATAGAATTCATTTAAAATGGAAAACTTTAAGACACATTGACGAAGAGTAATAAAAAATGAAAGCTTTCTTTTAAAGCATGATTTTATTAATGTACTGAAAAGTAGAAATATTTTTATTATCGAAACCTGTCCAAAAATAGTAAGTTAGGTTGGAAAATATGGCTAAAAAATATTTTTCTCGGTCAAATTAGAATCGCTAAAGGAAAATCTATCGATGTTCCTTCATCTTGAGAAAAGCTTTTTCACATAAGCCTCAATCATATAGCAAGCAACATTTTATGGCAGTGATTCCAAAAATATGCACTGTGGTGCCTTGGGAAGTTACAGTTTTTTTTTGCAAGATTTTTATATTCATTTTATTTTGTTCAATAAAATCTTAATTCTATTTTCTTATTCATTATATTTTGTTCAATAAATTCTTAATTTTATATTCTTATTCATTATATTTTGTTCAATAAATTCTTAATTCTATATTCTTATTCATTATATTTTCTTCAATAAATTCTTAATTCTATATTCTTATTCATTATATTTTGTTCAATAAATTCTTAATTCTATATTCTTATTCATTATATTTTGTTCAATAAATTCTTAATTCTATATTCTTATTCATTATATTTTGTTCAATAAATTCTTAATTCTATATTCTTTTTCATTATATTTTGTTCAATAAATTCTTAATTCTATATTCTTTTTCATTATATTTTGTTCAATAAATTCTTAATTCTATATTCTTTTTCATTATATTTTGTTCAATAAATTCTTATATATTCAATAAATTCTTAATTCTATGTTCCTATTCATTATATTTTGTTCAGTAAATTTAATATATTCGATAAATTCTTAATTTTTTTATTTTTATGTATTAAATAAATTCTTAATTCTGTATTCTTATTCATTATATTTTATTCAATAAATTCTTTGCTTATAAACTTATATCTTTATATACTAATAGGGCAATAAGTTTCGATTCTGCTGGTAAATTATCAAGTGATTTGAAATGTATTTGTATGAACTAAAATAGGTATAACGAAGATTTCTTTTCTTTCCTCAGAATGCAAAATGCTGTTGTCCGTGATTTGTCCAAAAGAAAAAGTGGGTAAGTATGTTGTTTAAATTTCATTTTGGAGGCTCTTTATTCCAAACTTTTAAATAAAATTTTTTGACTTTATAATTGAAAGATTTTTGTGTGTTTTAATTAGGAATCACTACTTTCTAATAAATGCATCTCGATCAATTTTTTTATTATTTGATAGACGAGTGCGATGCTTTATTGTTTTCAATAAATGTGACGACAACATGCAAATCACATTTTATCGCAACAAAATATATATTACAAAGAAATATGCATGAAATAAAGAAAATTGTGTTTCTAACTTGAAACTCTGTTTCCAAAGCAGTCATCTTACCGCCAGCCCACTGTGACTCTTCCAATATCGAGTTCACTTAATATATTTATTCTTATAATTATTTTAATCATTAGCATTTTTTCAAAATTAATTGCATAGAAAAACTATTATTTTCTCCTACATTTTGTTTTCTTTATTTTCAGGTACATGAACTCAGGATTAGAAACAGAATCAGAATCAAATTATAGCCATAGGCGACGGCACAGAAGGTAAGTACTAAAATACTTATAAATTCTTTAATAATGGTAGTGATAATTAATAGGGATTAAATATCCAGATACTGACAAAATTGTTTGTAATTTTAAAAAAAATTTCAAACCACTCCAACAGACAAAATTGACAATATATAGTTTAATCTGTAACTATAATAGAGTAACAATCATAATAACATTGATTTTTTTTAAAAAATTAAATTAGAATCTTTAAATTCAAGAACATAAGAAATTGTTTCCTTAAAAAGTTACTAAAATTTTGAGAGAGAAAAACAAGTTAATAAGTTAAAACAAATACGAAAGAAAAGAGGAATTGCCATAATCATACTTTCTGTTGCTATTTGCGAAAATAATTTTTTTTCCTTCTTCTCTTTTTCATAGACATAGGTCAAGGTCTCCTGACAGTAAAGCGGTTCTACCACATGAAGTTAGAAAATATATTGAGTAAGTAGGATTTTGGCGAAAATAAATTTGGCGACAAAACAAATCAAAGTAATATGTCACCACGATTGGCTTCGACATAACTGAGTTTTTATAAAATAAATGTAAGCGTAGAGATTTTCTAGAAATGAAGTAGTAATTATATTGTTTTCTTTTTGTTCCAGTTATAACTTGATTGATCCAAGTACCTTGACAGAAGAAGAGAAGCGTGATATAAAATATACTAAAATTCAGTAAGTGTACACCCTAACCCTCTGAATTTTCAATAGATGTTTAAGATATTAATAAGAAAAAATTACAACATGCACCAAAACATGTAATACTGAAATAAAAAGAGAAAGAGAATGGCTTTATTGTTTATAGACTTATCTCTACTAAATGATATTAATTATACTTGTCTATTTGTAAGTATTATCGTAACGTTTATGCAGATTCTGAAATATATATATATTACGAAGAAAAACTTGATGTTGACGAGTCCAGTTTGTTTCCGTAATGAAATGACAGCTGCTAGCTTGATTTTCCACGGTTACTGGCGCAAGAATTATATTTTGGTTAAAAATTGTTGATGAAATCATCACAGTTGACCACATTTTTCTTCCACATTTTAAGCTATATTTGTATTCAAATGAATGCATTTTCTAGTATAGGAAAAGAAAATATTATAGTCGTCAAAAAATTCGAACATTTGAGATTTTTGCAAATTTGCATATTTCAGACCTCCTTGAGTTTGAAAAACTCATTTTAAAAATTATGGTCACCTGTTTATGAACGCTTTGAATTACACGTATGATATTTAGAATGTGGTCCTTACACCAAATTTTTAGATTTTTGTCAAATTTTTAACAAAATTCATTAATAGAACATTTGTCTGTGCGATTATCCAAATATAAATAAAGCTTGCTAGAGTCATTTGTTTTGCTGGTGAACCAGGATCGACGTCAACTCTTGATTACTGGAGTTCAATTGCTTTACTGACAACAATACAATCATCTTTCAAATGTCCTTCTTAAACTTACTTTTATTCATTATACAAGATCCTGATAAATTTTTAGCGTTGTAACTTAAGCAACTTAAAAAAAAAAAAAAAAAAAAAAAAAATCTTTTTTTTTATGTTGGATATTAGTTTTTATTTCAGAATTTAAGCACTAGTTTTGTACAAGGAAATATTCCAAATTCGAAAAGAAAATCTAGAGCCACATAAATTTGAGTTTGCATTATTCAAATTATCACTGTGCTATATATTTTGGTGTATAAGTGCTTAAATGCAGTACTAACATAGGATGTCCAGTCTAATCCCGATAGCTAAATTTCAAAACTTTAGAGATAGGTATATACTTCCTTGTGGAAAGAAATTTAGGTTTTTTGAATAAATAAATATACTGTTGAAGAAATTACGATGCAAATTACGATTCTGATGCAATGCCCCAGTTTTATTAGTCATATTTAGTAAAATATTCCTGACGCAACATTTTCAAAGAGAGGAAATTTCCTTGTTCTACGACTAAAACTAACCCAGTTATTAATCTTTAAATATCATTGTTGTAATTTTAGTGATCTCCTCAGAATATCGACTTATCAACACATGGCGTATATCTCAATCAATTTCGGTTCAAAAGGCTGGAACTTTTTTTGTAGCTTAAAATGTTAATGCGTAAGCATATTTAGCTAATATTACTAAAGCGACTTTGTGACAATGTAGGCTTCATAATTAAAAAAAAATCGCCATAAAATTTTTCTGTGTTGAAAGTATATGCCTGTCTCTGACAGTTTGGAAACTAAACACCGGAGGACAATTAGAATGGACACCCTGTATAATATAACTGTAGTTGTAGTGTAGTAGTAGTGATATACGGAAAAGAGAAAACAGTGTAGATTTTCTTTCCTATCATAGGGCTGACAGTCGCCTCTTCAAGATAAGATACTCTTCCAGTCAAGGACAACTTTCAAAAAACCTCGCATCAAGGTGTGTTTACCTATAAACAGTTACTTATAGTAGTAGTAGTAAACAGTAGAACAACAATAGAATTAGAGAATTAACACTTTCACCGATTATAACTCATTTCACAAATACATAGAAGATCCTTTAAATGCGAGTTTTAAGATGTAAATTTTAAAGCAGGAAACAAATAAACATATAAACATCTTATTAAGACTAAATAATTTACTCAATAAAAACATATTATTAAATTACTTATCATAGTCTTGTTTTCTAATTTTCATTAAGATAATCTATATATTTATTCAGTTATTTAATAGATTTTTTGCACTTCAGGCAACATTTCGCAAATAATTGAATTGAATGCCACATGTTTTACATGCATGTGTGCATAAAATAGATTTCCCAGCGGAAGGATTAATATTACAGAAGTTCGGTAAAGGAAAAAAAAAAAAAAAAAAGATGAAGAAGAAGAAATTTTTCCATTTTCCATTGCTCACAAAAATATTTAATAAAAAATATTTTTGAGAGCTATGAAATGGAAAAATATTAAAAATATTCTGAAACTGTAACATTTAAATGTCAAAACATTTGTGTTTTATGTGAAGCATTTGTTCTGGAGATGTGGTGGTTTTAAAATTACTGAAGTAGTCAAAACTTTATCCATGCAAACGCTAAAAATACAAATATATAACACCATAACATAGTTGGATTTGTAATCAACCGTAAATCACGTAAATAGACTGATTAGAGTGAATAAAAAAATAAATTACATAGAATGCGAGCTCAGTAAACGGCTTAGCAAGATTCCAAGTTCATGAGAAAAAAGAACTATCACTTACTTACATTAAAAACATATCGTTTACAATGCATCCCTGATTGGCTAGAAAGCCAGAAATATCGAGAAAAAAATAGCGATTCAGCACGAGACCTATTCTGCCACATCCACAAAATAAAGGTATTTTTTTATTGCTGCAGCAAAGAAAATGTTATCGTGTTTCATGTAGAAGTTTATGAGAAAAAAAATTCATTCATTCATGTAACTAAGTTTTCGATAGTGAAAACAAATTTCTTAATGAAGCATCACTTGCTTCGGTTGAATGCACGTCACTGAACATCTAAAATTAAAATATAAATCAAACTGATACATGGACATTTTTTTTTATATTATTGCAGGCTGCCTGAGAGCTCTTGCAATAATAATAGTAATTTGTAGTACACAGCAGATGAGCATTTTTTCCACAGAACTAAAAGCCGCAAACCACTTATATCTACTCATTTAGGTCGATCCTTTATTAGATAAAGCAAGAAAATTAAAATAACTAATGTTTTGCACAATGCTAATTTCTTCCCACTATAAAAATAATTGAAGAAAATTTCTCTAAGTGAAGAATTTTTTTTTTGAGTTGTTTGGGAGAAATTTTACCAGATATTGATCTTGTCAACAGCAAAAACGATTCGCTGAAAATTCACAGGTGTTTCTTATATCACTTGCTTCATGTATAATCAAAAAAGATATCCTGCGAGTTTAGGTACAAGAAGTGCTGATGCTTCTATTCTCTATAGTTGATGTACTGTCCAATTCATTGTTAAAGATGCGTCCAGCTAGAAAAGTATCTGAGCATTATTGCTGAAAGTGTACCTTGGGTCCACCATGCATAAACCACCTCTTATACTGCATGAGAAGTAATTGATGATTGGGGAGTGAGTGAAGAGGAATTATAGCGGTTCCGGTTTAGTATCTTGGAAAGATTTTGATATACCTGATTGTTCCGATTTAGAACATCATTTGTTATAGCCTTTCAGAAGTGATTTGCTTTTGTTGTTGTCTTTCTAACATTCGGATTGAACTGAAAATCTTACGACAAATATTGTTAGCTTTGCTGAGTATTATCAACCTTTTTTTTATTTTGTTATAAGAATTCACAGATATTTGGTAGATCTATTACCAAATGTTTGTTTTATATAAGACATCTATTAAAATGAACAGTTTCAGATTTGAGAAAACAACTTTCAACACTTTTTATTAATACATTTAAAATTTCAGCTCATAAAAAGGCGATAACATTTGCAAATGAATTATTGGAATTTGAAATGAAATCGTCCTTTTTAGAATGTGTAAAAAATTAAAAGTTTTAAAAAAATTGAAAACCGAAATATATAAACTTACAATACAACTTTATTTCAAATTTTCAAATGCATTCTTTTAAAAATCATTTACCAGATTTTAAGTTTCGCATATTTTCTAAAAAACAGTAATAAAATAATACACAGTATTTATAAGTATAATATAACGAATACAGATTGGAATAAAGAATGGAATAGAATGCATTTATTATTTTGATATTTCCTACTCACATAATATCAAATTAAAAATTATATATGCTGCAATTAATTAATCATGAATCTAATGCCATGGAATTGATTCCCATTCATTTACAGCTGAGATATTAAAATTTTTTCCGCCCATAACCTTCTTTCGACCAGTTCCATACACTGCAATTATATGTACTCAGTACGAAAATGTAAACGACAGATGATGGTATATTGAAAAAATATATATATATTTTTGCTTACTTACATTGAAAAATTTAATATAAGCAGATGATATAAAATTTGTATTAATCAATCAATAAATAAATAAAAATAAAGCCTTGAAAATCTTAATTAATTTTGCACATACAAAAGTAATTTCTTGTTATTCTCTCAGAAGTTCAAAGTTTTATTTTAACTTTAAAAATAATCTAATATTGAAAAAAAAAATATTTTATTCACAAAAATGTATTTGTTTGTATTTAGAAACTCTACCAACAGCCTTCATAAATCTCAATTGGCGGACGATCCTGGACCACCACCGCCCTACACATCCGACCATCCAACCAGCTACCTTTCCCCAAACCAGCAGAGACTGGTTGACATCGAAGAAAAAAATGAAAACATCTTAGAACCTGTACAAATTCCTAAAATTGGTTCTCACAATGGAAATCACAAGACACCCAGTTTCAAAGACAGGTGAGATACTAACCTAATAAATTTTCGCTCAATAAATTTAATGTTTCATGTTTTATTCAATTTCATTTCTATCTTTTAAAATATTTTCATAAAAGCATGGTATTGCGAAAAGATAAAAATTATAAGATAAATAAATAAAAGATAAAAAAAAATTATATATTAAATATGAAGAAGATATTGGAATCGACTAAAAATTCAAACTCACGATTTTGACGAATCTCCACGTTTTAGACCTCTATGGGTTCGAAAAACACATTTTTGGAAGATGTCCATGCGTCTGTCTATGACAAAGAGAACTCAAAAACACTTTGAGCTAGAGGGATGTAATTTGGTATACGGTCTTTACATCAAATTTGTAGATTTCTATCAAATTTTGAGCAAAATTTGTTCTGAGGCAATCTGTCTGTCCGGGTGTTCGAATATAAGTTCTGACAAAATCTTTTAGAAAGACAGAAACTTAGATGCTTTAGTTCTTTATTTTACACAAAATGATGTGTCTTGATTTGATACTTAATTATTAATTAACCAAATTAATTAATGAATCAAATTAAATTTATCTAATAAGTTAAATGAATCATTTTTCTTATTCTAATTTCTAGCCTAAAAATATTTTATCATAATATGACTAGAAAAAAATGGCCCTTTAAAGGGTTAAAATGCAGTTTAAATCGCGATAAGAATACAAATTTGGTGGTCACTGTGCTTTTTATTTAAATATTACAAGTGCAAAATGTCTTTTTTTTTTTTTCATTGTCTTTGTTATATGTAGATATAACATTGATAAGCTACTATTTTGAAATTTTTTTTTGCTATAACATAAATAATTTGTGCATTTTGGTGTCAAAATGAATTAACATTTTTCTGAGATGTTTAATCATTGGCAGAGTATGGAAATATTGATCGTATGCATATGTAAAATTGTTTTATAGGTTGAATATATCACACATCATTTGGAATAAAAATTACTATAAATGAATTCTTTTTTTCGAAAATAAGTAAAACACTTAAAGGTAGAAATATCATAAACAATTTTAATTAATTTCAAAAATAAATTTAAAATTATCTTTTTAACAAAAGACTCGAATATTCGCTTCAGATTCGAATAAATGCGAATGTAATCACCATTGGGCAAGCTGAAAAATGGACAGCTATTATGAAACAGATAATTATATTATGTTAATAATTAATTTTAAACGAATTCTTAAGATTATAAAGCATAAAAAAAAACAGAATTATGTTTAAGATATAAAATTTAAATTAATTTTAAAATTAAATTTAAGAGTTATCTGATAACAGGTTTTTAATAGTCACCCAAACCCCAATAAACTGAAAACAAATCATTATAATATCACTATGCCGAGTTAAAAAATTTATAACTGCATTGAAGCAGAAAATTATATAGTGTAAAAAATTAATTTTTTTTACATATTCTTCTAGAAGTATTTAAATGTTTTACAAATTAAAATATAAATACTAAAATCTATTGTTAAAAAAAGAAATAGTAATTTCAGGACCTCTGAAGCATTCCTCTAAAAATTATTTGCTCCTATAAATAAAAGCATGGAATTCATAATGAAACCTCACAACTTACAATTAATTTTTAAAAAAGTTTCTAACAATTTTTTCATTTACAGGTTTGCACAGAATAATTCAAATCAGCAATTATTGAAGCACAGTCAGTCACAGGACTGGGGAATGAATAAACCAATACCCAGCATAAACAAGTCACAGGTAAATAGTTTTAGTTATAAATATTATATTATACTGTTGAGATACAGCTCAATTTTATACAGTACTGTTCTATTAGCACAGCCTCAGACACTAGAAAGGTATCAAATGTTGGCAATAACAATAATCACTAAAACTTAAGAAATGAATTTGTTACAAATGAAATAACATCAACATTCAGGTTTTGCAATGATTGGAACCCCATTGATGAAAAATTGAATTTTATTTTTGTTAATTTTCATAAAATAAAACAGATAAAAATTATTTATATTTCATTAGACTATTCATATAAATGGATTTTCCAGTTCAATTATGAAATTCATTATTGGATTAATTTGTTTTAGTAATAAACAACATATTAAATATTTCATTATAGAATATAGGAAAAACTATTTTGTTAGAAATCAACACATATCTGAGCAAGCATAAATTATTTTTTATTTAAAAACAACATAAACTTTTCTAAAGAATGTTGTCAATCATGAAACATTTCCTTCCATATTTAAATTATCTACTACTGAAATCAGAGTTGACTTATGTAGATTTTCCTCATTATTTTGTAGGAAATTGCTAATTTACTCAGATGATATTTTAGACTATTTAATAATATTTAAATCATTCCTGGCTATATTCTATTATCTATCTAACATTGCTTTTTTTTTTTTTTTTGCTCCCATTAATAGTTGTCTGAATCAAATGGCAAAGAAGCCTCTGAAGAAGAAAACTCACACAGCGGTTACATGGCAAAGAACATTAGGTAAGTACAATTCTAAAAAAACTGTAAAATCATTAAATTAAATACTTTCATTGAAGATTTATTATTCATGAATTAAGCTATTCAGTTAAAACATGCTTATATTAAAGATGCTAAAATTAAATTTATTTTAAATTTTAGAAAAGATAATCACAAATTGTGGATAAATTAATTATTTCAAAAAAGTGATAAAATTATTCCCCATATTTACAATTAAGAACTATTTGAAAGTATATATCTTTATTATCTCGGAAAACAGATATACAAAAATTAAAATTTGAAAAATGTAAACCGATTTTTCTAGATCAAAAATTCTAGAGCATCAAAGATCAAAGTTCTTGTAGTAGAACCATACTCATTGTTTAAATTAAAAATAAACACTTTGTTTACTGATTAGAACTGATTTATTTTTCAGATTGGTAAATGGTCACTTTTATCCAACGGCACAGAAATCTTTGATCACAATGCCAACAATGACACATAGAGTGACATTTGAAAATGATGACACTCCTAAGCAATATCCAAAGGTAAGATATTCATTATTTTTTAAACCTTATAAAATGAAAAAGATGCAGAGCATTTAAGTAATTCTTCTCCAGTATACTGAACAAAGTTTTTGAATGAAACAGAAATTTCTATAGGTAACTTATCAATTAATTGATATGCATTATTAGATTACATAAATCAAATTACATTGTTATGAATGCCAAATGCTTTTAAGAAAATATTTTCATTTATAAATAAATGATGCAGTGTTTGAAGTAATTTTACAATGCAAATACAGTCTTAAATCTTAATAATGCATTTATTAAAGCAGGTGGCTGTTTAAATGAAAAAATAAAGTATCTTGATGTAATTTAAAAAAAAAAATGATATCCTGCAACTAAGAAATTACTTTGCAAATGAGATAATAGAACCTCATCAAAGAATTCAGGATTTGCATCTCTTCCAGTTTAGTAAGCTTTAGACATTATACACAAAATCAAAAGATTTCCATAGATCAGACTTTACTTCATTTGTGCCTATAAAGCTCCACAATAATTATAAAGACATTGCAAGTGTTGATTGAAAATAATTAGAACTCAAAGAAAGGATCAGAATTAACATTTTAAGGTAGTGAGCAACTTTTCAAGGACCTAACAAAAATTGAGACTTAAAAATTGGCACAACTTAACAATATAATGTTCAAATTGACGTAATTGGAAAGAGAGCACTTGAAATTAAGCAATTATTGCATCTGACAAAAAGGTCATATATAATATGACCTTAGTCATATATAATAGAAAAATTGTATTGTGATTTTTATTTTACGATGTTGACTATTTTGTCATTTTAACTATGCATTGTTTATTAATTATACATTGTAATAAACTATCTGAAATCACTTTATATTGACTCTTAATTTATTTAAAAATAAATATGAATATTTTTCTTCCGACTACAGAACCTGCCATCTTCCCAATCTTGGGTTCAGTGTCCACCAAGAGAAAATGGTGAAGTGCCAAAGTCTAAGGATGCAGCACCGAATAATCATGAAATGAGTACTGAATTATAATCCCAGTGGTGCCAAAATTTTACACGACCAGAAAACGTACTTTTTAGAACTGAAGTTTCCAACAAAAATAAGAGTTGCAACTTTTTACAGGAAACTACTTTATATGCTTACAGTAACAGATTTCTTTTAATCAGAAAAAATAATTATCTTTTAGTTCATAGTTTAGTCCACAGAGGTATTCCAAGGAAAATCATTATAACAGAATTAAAACAAATGTAATAATAACAATTTCCACAGCTTTCCTCAGAAAGTACAGATTTATTATTTTCAAATAGTAGGATGGTATCTAAAATATTAGAAAAAAAATGATAAAAATTAATCACAAAAAACGTCTTATATGAAAAATAAATTTTATTAAACATTTAAAAAATACAACTGTATAATGTCTGATAAAATATATATAATCATAATTTCATCAATTGAAAGGAAAAAACCATTCAATCTTGTTTATTAGCAAAGGAATATCTTCTGTATGGATTCACAATGCCAGTATGATCATGAAGTATATATTTATGATTGTATTTTATGTATAAAATGTAAATTAATGTGTATGTTTGCTTTAGGGGCACTTTAATTTAATTTTAGTAGGTAGTATTGCCCTTAAAAATTACATTTACATGACTTTTACTAATATAAAGTGTTCTATTTGTCAGAGAACTTTTGAATTACGCAGCCAAATTTAACTTGTAGAAAATGTAGCAAGTCACTGCCATTATCAATATCTAATGGATATGTATTCATTCATGAAAACACAGTTGATATAAGATATAATAGAATTTTGTGTATCATGAAGCAGCTGAAACAAGTAACTACAGTTAAACTAATATGATTATGTGTAATGATATTCATAATAATCTTTCAAAGTTTTTGAATTCAAGCTGTTGTCATCATAAATAATTTTCTTGTCTGCCTTCATAAAGTAATTTTCAGAAATGGAAATCACTCCATTTTGAAAGCCATCTCTGAATCTCTTTTGTATATTTTTAAAATATGATTTTGTAATATTTTGATATAATATTTTATAGACTAAGTTATTTTCAGAAAATTTTCTATGTGTTTAACGACTTTTGTAACATGATTTTTTTTTGTACATAAAATAAAGATTTAATATATAAATACAACAATATACTAAAAAGTCCTGATTTTGGATTGTTGAATGTATATAACAAAATTTTAAATCAAAACTTTGTTTTCAAATATTCATTCACGGAAAGAATTTAACACACATAAAAAGAAAGAGCAATTATTTCTGCTGCTATTACAAGGGGAATTTCTATATTACAAGGGGAATTTGTACCTTTATGTTTTTTGCAATCTGTCACTAGAATGTGTCATAAAAAACACATGTTTAGTAAATTTGTACTGGAGAGCCATTTAGAATGTAAATTTGTGGAGAAATATACTCGCATGCAAAATAAATACAAATCATGGAGTTAAAATCACATGCATTTTTACAAATAAATATCACTACAATTGAAAGTACTTTGTATAAAAATTTTACTTATTTTAAAAACAAATATTTCAATAATTTTATATTTAAGAAACAAATAGCAGAATTTTGAGTTAACACTTTTTTTTCAAAGAAATAATAAACTGAAATATATAATTTATAGGAAATTCAAATAAAGTAATTCATACAATTTTTAAACAGACAAAATTTCACAATAAAACAACACATAGCTTTTCTATAAATCCCATTAAAACCTTTTTGATTTTATTTTCATATTCTAGGAGTGACAATGGCTTGATACTTTATGAGGAAGGTCCTTCTGCAAATAAAACAGTCAAGTTAGCATGAAATAATATCAAAAAATAAATATCTTCAAAGATCTATTTCTGATATTTCTGAATTAACATATTTTTTAAAAATCGCTTTTTATAATTCTTGAGAGTCTCATTTTTATAATTTTATGAAATAAAGTTGAGAATAGGAATTTATATTATATATATATATATATATATATATATATATATATATATATATATATATATATATATATATATATATATATATATATATATCATAACATAGTAGTATTTTTTAATTCAAATTTTCCACCAAATAATTATTAATTGTTAACTTATTAGAAATTTAATTAGATAATATGTGAAAAGGTTCATGTTAATGGCCTCTTCAAATCATAATATCATCATCATAAGTTTTCATCAGAAATATTTCTAGAACTTTAACATCTAATATATAAAATTCTCGTGTCACAGTTTTCGTTGCCATACTCCTCCGAAACGGCTTGACCGATTTTGATGAAATTTTTTGTGCTTATCCGGTATCTATGAGAATCGGCCAACATCTATTTTTCATCCCCCTAAATGTTAGGGGTAGTCCATTATTAATTAAAAACTAACTTTCCCGCCAAAAAAATCTTCCATTTTTCCCAACGCCAACTTTTCCGCCAAAAAAATCTTCCATTTTCCCCATCGCCAAATAAGTAAGGCATCAGTTGTTTTTTTCTCCCAACAGTAATTAGGCTAGGGTTAACATTTTTCGACGGATTATTTCAAACGATTCTGTTTATTTTCTTAATGTTTTATGCATTTAAAATTAAACATTGTTAATTAATCCATGTTTCACATTCATTCTGAAGTACTTTTGAATTAAAATAACACAGAATAAAGGAAATTAAAAATGTCTAATCTGCATAGCGTTACCCCAATTGGCGTAGAAAAATTTACGCATTTGCGTTGACGTAACTGGCGAAGAAAATCCACGCATGCGCATTGTTCTGATTGTTGGCATGACAACCAACGGACGATTTAAATTATTTTTAGGTTAGTTGCATGCTTTTGTAAGTAAAATGTATTTATGTTAGTTATATATTTTTTGTATATGCTTATAGTTTTAAGTACATCGTTTTTTAAGTAGATTTTTTTAAACCTGTTTTCGACCGATTATTTTAAACGATTCATTTTATTTTCTTAGTGTTTGATGCATTTAAAATTAAACATTGTTAATGAATCGATCTGTTCATGATGAATCTGAGAAATTTTTGTTGACAAATTCTTGAGATATTACATAAATTAAGAAAGATATTCTTTAGTGACCATAAAGTTTAAACGCTCAGTGACTCTATTATCAGTAATCATATTATTAAAAAAAATGCTTTGTTTCAGTAAAAAATATTATATTAATTGCAGATTAATCATTTACACTGTAATTTAAAGCATAATTTCTACGAGGGGTAACAGAAAATTAGAGAGATATATATCACGCTATAACTGAAGGCCTTTATAATATTATGAGTGAATTATATGACTATCAAAATTTGAAGTTTTAAAATATTTTGCTGAAGAATCTATTAAAGTTGGAATTGCGTAAAATGTTTAATGGTACGACCGGAGTTTTATCCCCTGCTTGGCGAAATTTTTAAAAATCGCAAACAACGGCCTTGCGAAATGTTCAAAAGCAAAGAAGCAGATGTTCAATTATAGTGCATAATAAAGATTGCCAGCTTTGGTGCGTTATCGCAACTTGGCGAAGAAGGGGGTTAAACTCCGGTTAAACCTATTTAATTATTAAAATTTAAACGAACATTAAGATTGGCGAACCGGCTGGTCGCCAAAGGCGGCTAGTTTTTTTATAAAAATTTCAAAATATTAAAGATAAGATATCTAAAATATTAACATGCTTAGCATTTCTATTATGTAATTTACTTCTTATTCTGTTACAAATAATTAAAAACGTTTTTAGGTATTAACTTATTCATCATTTTCTTTCATATAAACCATAACATATACTGATATTTGATGAACATTATAATTTAGTTAATTTAGTTCTCAAATAAAAGTAATGCATATAATATGGTAATAAAGCACATCATAATATTTGAAATTCAAACTGAACTGTAACAGAAAGAACTGCTTGCCTGGTAATTCAGTAAACAACTGATTTATTAATGCAAATACTTCAAAAAAACATTTCTGAGTATAAACTTTTGCAACAATATTGAGATTCCATTATATAAAACTACATTTCAAAAATGACTATGCATCATATGGAGACACTAACTGCATACTGTCTTTTACATTTGTCTCATAAGAGTAACACTTGAAGATATTTGTTATGAGAGATATTCTAAAAAACTCAAGTGGACATATTTCATTGTTTCAAAAAATAATTGCACCTTCTCTTTAGATTTCAACAGAAAACTTTCAAAATTATTTTGACTGTTTATATGATTGCAATTAGCATTTGTTTATTTCATTCAACTATATTGTTATAAACATTTTATAAATTAAACAACTAAAAATTATTTATTCAAATTGTCCCCAGTCAAGAAAGAAAAATTCTTTTAACATAAAAGAATTTTCTGTTGTTGCTCTAAAGATTTTAATATTTTAAAATCTTTCAGTGTATTATTATGGTTCATATTAGAATTCTAGTTATATAATAGTGAAAACTAAAAGTCCATTAAAACAGATTTTTTTAAATGCAAATATATTAAGAACAAATTTAGTTTCTTCTGATTTATAAATACATTTTATTTCAATGAAATAAAACAATCCTTACTTTATTTTTTAGTCAGTTTGTAATGTTCCTCTGACAAATTTCTTAGTCTTTCTGCAGCCTAAATTAAATAAAAAAAATTATAAGGATAGAAAATTTTGCATTTAAAGATATGAAATAAATATTTTACACTTTAATTCATTGTAAAAATAAAAATTATATATGAAAAAATCTATGTTAATAGTTGAAAGACCAGAGTTTTCCCCTTAAAATTTTCATTTTTATAAAACAGAAACTGAAAAACTAAAGTCTTCATTTATTAACTGCAGATGATAACCAACAAAAATGTCCTTATTAATTTATAATAATTATGAATAATAAATCCATATGTTTCAATAAAATGTTAACATTATTTTCAAAACTGATAAATTAATACAAATAGAGCAAATTTTACAAATATTCATATTATAGATTTTCTTCAATTTAAGAATGTAAGAAGTTGATAGAAAAAAGAATTTCATATGCAAATTTATGATTGAAAAATTACAAAAATAACAGTGTAGTCTAATAATTCAAATCAATAAACAACAAATGAAAATTAAAATATACAGGGAAAGCATATTACAATACAAAAATGAATTCAATCAAATACTATTAACAAAAGAATTTAAAAATTCTAAAATTAGCAGCATTTTAGATTTAATCTTAATGCAATTAGATTTTATGAAAAAAAAAATCAACGAACTGATGATGTTAAATTACTAAGAGGATTTGAACAAATATGATGAAATTGTAATTTACGTATTGAATTTTTTATTAGCATTCATTTATATAAATCTACTGATGGAAATTGAATTTTATTACAAGGGGTGACAACCTTAATTAACAAAATACTGAAAGGCAATCTAAAATTATGCATAATTTTTTTAATATTGCTAAAATTAGGCATTACAATATATAAAGGATTATGAATTATAATTTTAGCTGGAATAATTCACTTATTTTCAGAAATACATCTAAATTCAAATTTAAAATTTTCATACATAGCAATAGTTGAAGAAAAAGAGGAATTTACCTGTTCAGGAGTTAAATCTCTCTGAGCCTGAGCTAACATTTCATATCCAACCATGAATTTCTTTATAGTAGCTGAACGTAATAAAGGAGGATAATATGAAGCATGCAGCTGCCAATAACTGTAATCTTTAACATCAGGACCAGTTGGGGCTCCTTTAATTTTACATTAAATATTACCAATAAATTACTGAGAAATTAAGAATAAAACTTATGTAGAAATATATAATAAATTATAATTTCCTTTATTATACCTACGTGTAACTTTGTATGAAAAATAAGTAAATTTGATTCTGCATATATTTTTAGATTCATCAAAATAATAGAAAATTAAAACTTCAGCAAATACTACCAGCTGAATGTGTACAAATACTACCAGTGTTTGCACCTGTATTTATTTGTTGTATAAGTCAGCAAAAGTAAAATATACTTAATTTTATGGTGTACAATTTTCAACATATCACATTCAACATCTTAAAATATTTTAGAACTTTCAACCCTAATTAGATTATTAATCAATTAATATTAAAGATTTCAGATAAAGAATTCTTTTGTCTTACCATGTGATACATTCATAAAAACTTAATATAACAAAAAGAATTATTATAAATCTTATTTAAATGAATTGTGAAAAAATCGATTAAAATTAGAAAAAAACAGTTCCAGAGAAATGAAATTTATATCACTGAAAAGCTAATATTTTAAATTTAAAGATGATATAAAAATAATTTTTTGTGCCTTAGTTATGGTAGAAAAATGTAAAATCATTCTACCTGCCCCTTTAAGGAATCATAAATTTTTTTTTAACAAGGCAGTTAATACATCTAGATACTGAGGAACACATGTAGCACATTTTGTTCCATTCCATCTCAATGGAATTGCATGAGAATCAATCAAACAAATAAACAAACAGACTTTCAAGATAAATATTTGTTAATACAAATCTAAAAATTTTGAATTTCAGCAAAAATCAAATTAAATGCTTTATTTTTTTCAATCTAACAATGTCTAATAACTTCATTTTATTTTAAAAATAAAAATGAATTACTAAATCATATTACCAGGAATACATTAAAAAAACTGATATCTTAAACTTTTACAAAGATGTATAAATGAAATAACTATACAAAAAAAGTATTCCCGTAATCCTTATTCACTTTTAATGGAAACTCAGTTTTTACTTCCTTACTATAAGATGCCAGTTTCCAAATAAATGGCTTAAAACACAACTAACTTATTGAGCAAACAATATTTGTAATATATTAATTTTTTTTAGAAGTTTGGTATAAGCTTATTTTCTTAATATCAATAAAAATTGTAATTAATAGAGTTTTTAGATTAAAAGAAAAATAAAGTGTAATAAATAAATACATAATAATTAAAAGAATAACTAAGCATATATAAAAGAATAATAGAGTATTAAAATGTTGCTTGCTTTTTAGTTTCTTTAACAGATTTTCATCTCTTTAAGCCCTGAAACATTAATTATCTATAAAATAAATTATATATTATATATAAATATATATAAATATTATATATTAAATAAAACTATTATATAAAAATCAATCTGAAAAAAAAATATGATTCCACATTTACAAAATGCTAACACTATAATGTTACTTGTATAGGTACTATAAGTTATAAGTACTTGTTCTGAAGAATTTTAATTTCACACACGCAAAATAAAAACTAATGCACCAAAATTAAAAAACTAGGAAATATAATTTTAAAAAAATCCATGATTTTATATTTTATAAAATCTTTTAACTGAAATTTAAAAAAATATGGATATAAATACATAACTGATAGTTCCTACATCACATATTTTACGAATTATAGTCTTTCCTTAAGAGACATCAGTGAAAGTGTTTTTCTCTCTTATAATTCTCTAATACTAATAAAGATGAAATTCTATCAGTATAACTATTGGTGATCTAAATAAGAGACCAATAAGCCTTGAGCAACCAAAGTTGGCAATTATATACGTAGGAAAATGGAAATCTGCACTTTAATGCCCTTTTTTTTTTTGAAATTATTGTCATATATATTTAGGCCATTTTTTTTGTGAATAAATTTTAGAAGAATAAATTGCTAAGTTATTATATCAACTAGCAGGTGGTAACAATACATTAGTAATTATAACAACTTAAAATTAAATGTCTTTTTTAAAAAGACAACAAAATGTTTCCTTTTGAAAGAGAAGACCTGTGCACAAGCAAAACTGTGATATAATGCAAATTAAATTTATGTTCTAATTTCAGCTGTAACTATCTGAAACTACAACTGAATTTATAAGCTGTTCTATGATTAATAACTGTTAAATATAACTGTTATAACTATACATATAACTAATAACTGTTTTAAATATAACTGTAATATAAACAATATAACTGTTAAATTGAAAATGTATTATAAATAAGTTAAATATTCCATTAAAACATACCATGCCATCCCATAGAATAAGGAAAAGAAGTATTAAACAAGTTATCATATTTGGTTAGTAGCTTCTTCATTATAGCTGCCAAAGCTGAAGAAAAAGATAAAGGATATAAAAGCAAGATAGTGATCAAATGCTGATATATATAAACAAAAATTAATGGAATAAATATTTTAAAAACTAAGTTAATTGTTAAAATAATCAGCAAAGATTACTTACAATACTTCTCTTCTTCAGTTAGATCAGATAACCTAAGGATATGCCTCCTTGGTAACAACATTGTTTCAAAAGGCCAAATTGCCCAATAAGGAACCAAGACAACCCAACCTTCATTTTCTAATACAACACGTTCCTGAAACAAATAATAACTTAAAGAATAATATATAAATATATTCATGTAATAAATCTCTAAATTGATTTCAATCAAATAAATTAATATTTCATTCCAGATATTATATTTATGAAATCAAGTTGCAAAATGTGATCAAAATGCAAATTATTATCATTGAATTTAAAAGAATTTTTTTTAAAAAAAATTACTAGACAGAAGCTATAAAAAAAGTGAATAGTTCTTTTGAAAATGAATTTGCCTTACTTTTATAGAATAATTACCAGATGGTTTCATTTCAATCAAATTTCTTACATGTAATATGATTTTCATGACACTTAATATATATATATATATATATATATATATATATATATATATATATATATATATATATATATATATATATATATATATATATATATATATATATATATATATATATAATACACTTATTCAGTTTATTGACAAAATAAGCCTTCTTCTGACATCATTAAAAAGATAATTACTTGAATTTTAAAACATGAACAAATCAATTTTAAACAATAATATTCTCAGAAGCAATTGAAGAAAAATAACCAAAACTTGCTTAATTTTTAATAAATCAAAATTCTAAATAAAATATTACGAAAAAAATCATTTAAAGGTGCACATTCCTATCCTTCAAAGTATATTTGCACCAAATTTGATTACTTATGTCAACTGGCCAATTGAGCAATAATACATAAAAATAAATTCTCCTTTATTATTTGTATAGAACAAGATCTAATCTCTCTCTCTCTCTCTCCTTTTTTCCAAATAAGCCTTAAAGATGTTGAAAGGGGGAGAAACAGATAATGCACTTTTTGCTAATAATATTTTCTTAACCATAATCAGTTTCATTGTAATAAACTATTGGCAGTACTTACTTCTCAATTTCACACATCAACACAATATGGCATCTTTTGTATTTCATAGCAAAGTAAAGAAAACTGAATATGGATTTTGACTTCTTTTTTTCTTTTTACAAATGAGACTCAAAACTTGATACAGATATACAATGTTCATACAAATCCATAATATCCACATATAAGATCTCATTGGTCTAAATAGCATTCTCAAGTTGACAACCTTCTAACAGATTAAATCCAAAATTTAATATAGATCTATGATTCTAGTGATAAATTTACATGCTGAATTTCATCCAGTTTTCATCAAGTTTTTAAATTATTTTATTCCAATTGGCTTGAACAGATTTCTCCCAGATATATTTTATTCAAAATTTAGTAGAAATATGCAAATTTGGTAAAAAGACAACAAATTTCAAATTAATAGCTCATTTTGTTTATGAGTTATCAAATTTACAGACAGGCATAATGACAAAAATGTATTATCTGGATGCAGGGATGACCGAGACATGGAAATTCGTCAAAATTTTGAAACTGAATTCTTTGACAATTAAGATATTTTCCGTGCATATTTCGTATCTGAGAAAATAAAAAACCTAATTAAAATACTATATAAATTTAAATTGCCAATAATTTTTTATAGGTTTTTACTACCTAATTATGAGCATAATCCCAATCTCGGTTTATAACCATTTTATTTAGATTTGTCATTTGAAATTTTACAGGTGGGCAGGCATATTTATGCAAATGAGAATTAAATGAAATAAACAAGTAGTAATACTTATAAATATTGTTTTCTACTTATAATAGGAACTTCTGGATATTTAAGCTATAAATTATTAATAAAAAAAGTATTACACAACAAAAAAAGGAAACTACTGTAAATTCAATACATATAACAAACTGAAAATGCATACCAATTAATAATACTTATATACTTATAAATACTTATAAATATTGTTTTCTACTTATAATAGGAACTTCTGGATATTTAAGCTATAAATTATTAATAAAAAAAGTATTACACAACAAAAAAAGGAAACTACTGTAAATTCAATACATTAACAAACTGAAAATGCATACCAATTAATAATACTTATATTAGCCGGGATATAAAAGTTAACCAGAATACTCGATACATTTAGAAAAATAGGTATTCATTTTAATAAAAGGCAATTTGGGGGAAAAGACTAATATAAAAGCAACAATCAAATTTACCTAAATATTTTACCTTTGTCTTAAGTTCCTCATTTAGATAATCTAACAATAAAATTGAGTCATTTTTCAAAAAATATTCATATTGCTGCTTATCTTCAATTCTTGGTTCATCAGGAAGAAATGAACTGGCCCAAATCTAAAATGTTTCAATAAATAAATAAATACATAAAGGAATATTAAAACAAAATTAAAATTTATGAACAATGAGTACTTTATAACAAACTGAATTAGTTTTTTTTTTATTATGATGTAACTGTAATAATATATATAAACTTTCTTTAAACAAAACAACAACTAAGAGATTTAAAAAAAATCATAATAAAAAGGAACATATATGGTAAAAACATATTCTAAACGGCTGTATTTCTTTTAATTTATTTTAACAAAAATCTTAGATTTTCATATTCATTATTTTTATAATGTACACATCAAAATTTGTTAAAGTCCTTGGCCAAATCATAAGTCATAGTTAGAAACAAAAGAAGCATTCATTCAGCACCATTGCTAATATGAAAAAGAGGCCATGGGAATATACTCGAAGTTTATATATGTTTAAGACAGGAATTTCACCAAAATATAGGCAAGCAAATATTTATTTTAGCCGTGTGATCCTTCAGTTTAAAGTGAGGTCATTAAAGTTACAGAAATTAGATACTGAAAAGAGTAGGAAAAACAGAAGTACACTCAGAAAATAAAATTTTTAACTTTGAATTTATGTGGTTAGTAAATAACTAATTTTAAGCAGGTAGATAAATAAATTTATTGCATATGTAAAATAAAAAAAAACAATTATTTGAGTTTGCTTGATGAATGACTTTCTAATGCAACAACTCTACAAAGATGTTTTCTGCATCTGAAATGTATGGATTAGAAATATTTTTTGTAGCAATATCAATATGACAAATATTTAATATTGTATAAAAATTGTTCAGTAATATATTCACATCTTCCCGAATGTAATCACTAATTCTTTACATTTTTCATCTTTCTGGGCATATTTATACTTTTTGTTTCTTTATATAAATTCCAGTGTTAATAGTAATCAGATTAAAAATATAATAGCAAACTTCAAAAATTAATTATGAGATCTCACATTGAGAGCTGTATATGTATTAGCACACTGCAGGTGGAAAACAAGGATCATAGTCTGGAAAAGAACAATAATGGGAAGTAGCAGACTGTGATCTCATTTGCTTAATAGACAGCAGTGAATTCATATTCTGTGACTTTAAAGGAATGTGTGCTTGTACACATGCAAAAAATAAATAAATAAAAATCTAGATATGCTCACAACACATCCAAAAATATGGGAAATCACACATACTTCCAAAGTTTTTAACTTAGTCTTACTCTAGCCATTCTTGATACATTTATGCATTGAATTTGATAGTGAACTTTTGGCTTAGCTGATAATGGATCATATTTTAATATAATATTACATTAATAAATATTTCTGTTATTTTGACAGGTAATGGTATATACAGGTATATCATTTACACATCATTTAAAATAAAAATATATTTTACTAAAATAATATTTCTAAATAAATCAAAGACATCAGAAATAATAAAAAAGATCACCTGAGTTTGGTTTAAAAAAAAAGAACTGAAAAACTATAAATGAAGGATTGAAAAGTATCATTATCTCAGTTAATTAATTGTAACATAGCTTTCTCAGTTGTGGAAAATTTTATGATCTTTTAAAAATTTCATATCTTTACAATAGCATTTTCCTTATTTTATGGTCACATGTGTCAGAAGTAATGCAATGTAGACATGAAAATTATATTTACAAAATCCTAATTATTTGAATGTTAAAATTAGTTTAGATTCCTCCCTCTTTGAATAAATGACAAGAGAAATTTTAAATATCTTAATTACATACTACAAAATTATAGAGTGAGACAATTCTACAATCCATGATAGGAATTTTATCCAAAACGAGCAACTAATAATAATAAAATGTTTCTCATTTAATACATACTTGGCAATGAGGATGGGGATTCGAGCATCCCATTATTTTCCCTTTATTTTCAAAAATCTGAAGGGAAAAAAAAGAAAGAAAAAAGATTATATTCCAGAAGATACATCATATTTAACAGAAAATTAATAACATAAAAAATCAGATAATAACTGTACATTCATTAATTCTTACACTTGTACTAGCATCAAATTATTAAACTTCAAGTAAATGAACAAATAAAAAAAACCTTGTTGGCTTAAAAAATAATTCTAATTAATTCATCATTATTTTTTTAAAACCTCTCAAAGCACACATTTCAATTTATATCATAACAAATGGAACAGTATCTGAAGCAATTTATAAAAATAAAATTGATGCATATGAAGATTACAATCCAAAACAAATTCCTACATTAAGAGTCTTATCACACTTGTGCTAAAAATTAAAAAAATAAATAAAATAAAATAATAATATAATTATTATTTTATTATTAAATTAATAATTATAATTATTTTTACTAATGGTTTCATTATACAACAAATTACTAATCATAATTAGAAGTCTAAATGCACAATGAATGAATACAGATACATAATAACTAAGTTTGCAAAAAGAAAAAAGGATGGAATTCATTTTTAACTTATAAATCTATTTTACAAAGCATAGATAAAGCCATGCAATTTTACTCATGGCTTTGTCCATACATTATATATGAAATTTTTTAAAAAAAAGCAATATTTATACTTTTCTCAGTTAAATTAAAAAAAAAAAAATCTTTAACATTCTTCTTTTATAAAATCAATTTTATGCATAAAGATAAGCTATCAGACAGTTAGTGTATTCAAGTGTCAAATTGAATATTGTATTCAAAGTTGAACAGAAAAAAGTAATATAGTAAAAAAAAATTCTTAAGAACAGAAATAAGAATGGATATAAAAATCTTCATACATTTTCTATTAAAATTCATATATTCAATTCCAGATGTCAAAATTTCTTCAATTTTGTTGAACTAAATAAGGATTAACTTATAAATTATTTAATGTAAAAAAATTTAATGAAATTTGCTTTTAAACAATTATAGCAGGAGTGTTTTGAAGGTCCACCCCCCACTTTCAGTTAATATTATAACCCAAGACAGAAAAAGTCTGTAGGAGTTTAGAAGCATTTTTTGTTATAGAAGTACTTTTATTTCTCTCTCAAAATAATGATTAATTTTTACTTGTAACAAATGATTAATAACAACAAAGATAGCAGAAATGAAGAGAATAGAAATAAAATAGTAAAAAAATAAATAAACAAGAAATAATTATATAATAAATAAAATAGTACCTGCACCCATTTAAATCTGGCTCCCAAATCAAGGAGTTCTTTGATCCATGCATCAATCACCTTTATTATTTCTTCTATAGACATCAGAGGTAAAGTAATATCCGATTTTGGATGGAAGCACATAACCCGACATGTACCTTTTGCTACATCTGCTTTAAATAAAGGGTGAGATGATTCATCTAAAAAAAATTTTTAAAAAAATTGCTAAATATCATCAGTTTGACAGAGAAAATGAGATGAGAAAGTTAAAGATAATATTGCATGAATTTAAATAGTCAATTTGTGAATTTATTTTACAATGCATGGATATAGTTATAAAATTCTATAAATCATAAAATTATATGCCAGCCATATTTCTAAAATTTATTGAAAGGTGGCATATTTAAATAACTAATCTGGGAAGTGAATACATACAGGAGTGGATAATAATTAAACAATATTAATAAATGTAGGACATTATTATAAGCAATTTGAAAAACTGATTTAATACAAAACTGAAAATTAAGAGAAGGAAAATTTTTTGCTTTCAGAGTTATATTTTTAAAAATGCTTAATATATATAAAATCTTAGAAATAAAAAACATTATTTTCTTAAGTATTATAGCTAATCCAAAAGCGGACACTTCTTTTAAAAGCAACAACAACAACAACAACAATTTTTTTTTTTTTAAATAACATTATATAATTTAAATTATGGCAGAAGGAAGAATGCTTTTTGTCATTTTAAGAAATTTATTTCTATTTCAATGACAGGACTAAAAAACAATTGATACAAACATAAATAAGATTTCATTCAAATTAATACAGAGTTATTGAAAATTTATGTAATCAATATTCTCTTCTTACACATTACTTAAGAATAAAATTAAATAAAGAGGTGGAAACATCATTTTTATGTTTCATCATGTTATGTTTTTCTTACTGACAAAAAAAAAAAAAAAAAAAAAGTCACTTGTATTACTGAAATATTACATATAATTATTGAGCCCAGATACATTTTTAAATACCAGTTTTTAAAGTTATTAAAAACTGAATTCAGCTCAATGTTTAGTTTAAGAAAATATTACAGAGAATAGCAACATTTACCTGGTGATGGAACATCTTCCAGAAGTGCTGGAAAATCATTTGTGAAGACATAAGTGCCATCATAATAAGGGTTCATCTGTTAAATATACTGCAAATTAAGGAGTTTTAAATGCAGAGTTGATAAACAACACCAACATTAAGTGAAGTATCAGAGCCTATTTTCATTTGAAATATTATATTAGATTTCACAAAAGAAGTATAGCATAAAATTTAGGGTCAAAATCTATTTTCTGGTCAGACTGCATCATGATAAATACAACAGTACAATAAAATGTATCATCAAAATAATAACACAAACAATCAGTCCAACTTGACTGTTTTTATTAGTGGCTTTTTTTTGTCATTAGAAATCCAAAACAATGATGAAATCTTTATCAGTCATACAGGACTAATTAATTTTAGTAAGGAAAAATATTAAGTTTTTTAATATGAGAAAAATTAAAGATTATAACATAGACAGTTAATAAATGAGAAAGAGTGCTACTAAGACTTATTGATAATAACACATATCTTAAATATATAATTTAATCAAAAATAGATAGCTTCATGAATTAAACTATGACAAGTGATGTCCAAATAAGCTCATTTACAACAAATCATCAAACAAATATTTGGGAAAAAAAAAGAAAAAAAAAAAAAAAGAACACATAAAGTTATTTATATCTGATAATTAATGATTTTAAATTTTTACTGATACATACTTGAAGCATGACGAGTATTTGTATATTAACTGCATGGCATTGGTGGAATTAACCACATGCCATTGGCAAATATTGTTACAAAACGGCATATTAGTATGTGTTCGTCAATTTTTTAAAACCATAATTACTGATAAACAATTAATATACAAGTACCAAATGAAGTTTTGTATTTTAATAATTAATATGCAGAAACATTCAGTAAAATTATCCTTTCCTTTTATAGAAAAAAGAAGATACAAATGATTAAAAATAAGACATTTTTTAAATAAGATAAATTTTAATATGTTATATATACATTTATAAACATCTCAAAAAGAAAATGATTATAAAGAAAGTAAAAACAATACACAAGTTTAAAATATTGCAAAACAACTTTTTTTCAATTAACTTTAATGTACTTAATCATATTCTTTTTATTGATATTTAGTTAATAGCCTGTAGTAGTCTTCAGGAATCCAGCAGATATCAGACCTGAAGGACTATTAGCTTAACAAAAACAGTGGACATATAGAGGTTAATTTGAAAAAATACATTTTAAAAGTAAAATTTATGTTTACTGTATGAACTATACAAAAAATTATATATGAGAAAATATAAACAGACACTGGTTGCCTAAGTTGTTCCAAGGTCATTGATATGGACATAAAGTGGTTTGTTTTCCCTTTGACCTTTCTATCTGTTTTTTGAAATCAAGCTGCAGCAAAAACCAGATAGGCAAAATGCCCCAGATTATAGAGAAAACCTTTTTCTTTTCTTTTTGTTTAATATTAATATATACCCAAAATTTTATATTATTGTTTCTTTTAATATAATATACACAGCAATTAAATGTATACTTATGACATTTTATGCAGGCAAAATTTTACTTTTGCTCTTTTTTGAAGAAAGAATTATTTTTTGTGCATGTGTATGGAAAAAAAAAGTTTTAGGTAATAATTGAAAAATAATTAAGAATTAAAAATTGTATTATCCATTTAATATAGAGGCAGCAAAATAGCAGAATTTAAAAATGACAATAAAAACGTAAATTTATTTACAATAAGATGAAAGACATAGGAAATTAAAAAGCAAAATACTCTAAGTTAGTGATAGATCTTAAACTCTTTAACATCCAAGCACTTTTCAAGTGGCACTCCCTTTAACATCCAGACTTTCTCAGCGTGTCTCTGAAAGACATGGACTCTTCCTAGCTGATGGGAAGTTACCCCCTCCCCCGCACTCTGAAGTAATAAAACTGTCAACGCTCTACCTTGAATAATTGCCTTGCGGTTTTCGACAACGAGATTCATTTTCCATTGGCTTAAGAGTTTTATTCTAATGTATTTATATTTTTTAGTGTGAAGTGTTTCGCTCATCATCTTTGTGGGGTACTTTTTTTTTTTTTTACAAAAAATTTGAAATTTATTCTATAATTTAGAAAATAGTTTTTTTTCGCAAGTTTCATGTTAGGCTTCCAAACCATTTAAATAAAAATTGGCTTTACTAGCAATTTCAAAAACATCTTTATGTTTCATTTAATTCTCAATAGGCTTTTACATTTTTTTGTTGTCAAAATTAAATAATATGTCGTATATTACAATGTAAAACATTTTTACATAGTAATGTAAAACATACATTATACATATATCAATGCAATTACTACATTTTTTTTACATAGCATAGATGTCAATGCTTTTCAGTGATAAACAAGATAATGTTTTAAATCTTCATTTAATACCGAAATAAAAACAATCGTTGGATAAAAAAAAATGTTATTGCTCTTTTTGAAAGATGTTTCAAAAATATGTTCTTTCAACACTCAGCTAAGATTTTTTTTTATTGTCTTTAGCATTTTTTTTTTAGTATAAACGATTATCCTTATTGAATTTTTAAATATAAAATATTATTTTGCATTTCCGATAGTGATACTAAGAGAAAAGTTTTAGAACTTTAATTAAATTTTTAAAGAAGTTTTCACATTTTTTTTTTCAAAACCTTACGCATTCTTGTTTTTACATTAAATAATCGAAAAAGAATGTAGAGTAAATATAAATTCCAAAAATATCTTTATTTTGCCACTCATTTTTACTAATCTTTTAAAATATAACTATTAAAATTTTTTTCTAACCAAGGGAATATATTACGTCACACATTATATATCTCATCTATCGAATTGTTTCGATAGATGAGATAACATATTTTTAAAACTTCATTTAAAACTAAAATACAAAAAGTTATGAAATAAAATTCGGGGGAAAAATTACTCAGCGAAATATATTTCAAAAATACATTCCTTCAGTTTTCAGCCTGAACATTTTATTAAAACATTACATTCTTCATAAACTAAATATGAAGATTTAACACATTTAAAATTACATTAATCATAAATATTACTTTTTTAGTATAAACTGTCATGTTGAATTTTTCAAGCTGAATTTCTGATTTTAAAATGTTATGTGAAGTTTTCTATAGTATTGTTAAGACAAGATAAATTTTTGAACGAAAGCTTCATATTAAATTTCCACAAATTTACACACGAGGGAATCATTTGCAAATTTTTGATAATATGTATATTATATAACATTTTTTGACTCCTCATCTCTATCTCCCTCGTTCATCTGACCCTCGTTAGATTCATCTACTGCTTCTTTGCTTAGAATAAACGAGAGATCAGCTAAAGTATCATTTTTTGACCAACCATCATCTTCGCTGATAGATCACTGTCACTTTCATCAGAATCAAGTAAAATTGCTTTAATTTCTTCTTCAGTGTGTTCACGATTTCTTTTACTCATAATGAAGAAATAATAAGCATTTCAATAAAAAAATTACTCTGATAATCCAAACACCCGATTTACAGTACATAAAATGAAGAGTAGAAATTCACAACTGAAGAGAAATTTTCAGAATGGCATTCTAAAAAGGAACTCAGTATTTATATAACTTATCTCACTCTTTGAAGAGGGCAATAAAGAATACTCCCAATTTTTTTTTGTTTTTTGTCTTTTAATTTTATTTTAAAAGCGGTAGTTTGTACACGGCCTCAGAATTTCCGACAGTCCGTTGATGAAAGAATAAGATGCTTGGAGTGTAAAACGACTTCCTTCCATAGTAACAAGTGTCGCTACCCATTTTGTGAGAAAACTGCGATGTAAATAGGCCGCATTAACAATGCAATGGTTTGTCTTTATATCATTACAATAGTCTTACTACTGAAAAGGGCTTCTGATGCTTGTCCGAAAAATAATCAATGTGTCGGTATCCTTACATATCATTCATCGTTACCAGAGAACTTCAGTGGAAAATTTCTTTTATAAATGGCCATAAAATCTTTCCAATTTTGAGCTAACAACACGTGAAAATAGACACTAAAACCCTTTCAAAATACAAAATATACGCCAACAACCTATTTAGTGAATTCCTCCTCAACCCCTGCCACCCTAAGGCACAGGGGAAACTACTGTGAAAAAGCCGCGATTGTGGAAGATAACGAGGACCTCCTGGAGTGGTCAGTAGAGTAGACGCTTTTAATACCCATCTCCCCTAAAACGGATAGCAGCCGCCCCAAACCGACCCACGTGGATGTTATAGGTTAAATTCTCAAACCGCCCCGCTGGAATCGAGAGGGTTAAAGATTGAGTAAATATGCAATAAAAAAAAAGTCCAGTTATTTGGGGGGGGGGGGAACTGATGCTGGAGGTTTCTCTTATTCCTTGGTACTTTATCTATCTCCCAAATGTTTGAGCACAGTGGAGTTATCTTTGTGATTACATTCTGTCTTTCTCAAGATATTCATTAATTCCTACATATTATTTACATGCTTTAATATCATTGGTAACTGATATTAAACTCTAATGAGAGGGCTTATTATGAACTCAAAATGAAATGAATGATACAAGCATGTAACTAAAGATACATTTTGTAGTAAAAAAAAAAAAAAATATTTTCAAATCACCAACTTTAACTCTTGCACTGGTGGATAAAAAAAGTAATAGTAAACCAAATTATGTTTTTCTTTCAAATAGGACCATTCATTTTGTTGCTTATTACTTCAAAAAGAGTAAAAATCCTTTGTTTCACTCCCACACATTATACAAACTCATCTAATATAGGATAATAGAGCAAGCTATTACAAATTCAGAATTCTTAAAAATAAAATTAAAAAATACCATTCCATTAGCTCTTTTTGCTCCAGGACATAGAGGATTGTTTAGATCATGAGGTGGTATTTCTTCTTCTTGGGCTTTCTCTATTTGTCCCTGCCATGGTCTCTTGGCACGGTGAGGTGATACTAAAACCCATTTATCATTCAAAGGATTATATCTAGTATGTGGATGATCTAACAATAAAGAAAAACAATAATAAGCAAAACCTTCTAATTCCTGTATTGTGAAATTTTCCTTATTTTTCAACAGAAATTGCATTAAAGTATTCAATGTTCAAACACTATCAACTCTTCATGCTTAAGACTTTTTCTTAGGGAAATAACTTTTATATATATGCACATACAGGCTCAGAATTTTACAGCAAATAAGGAAGGAATTTTCATAAAATTATGCTGTTGATGTCAATATCAGAAAAATTCTGAAAGTCTTTGTGACTTTGAAATTGTTTGTAATATCTCCAATTAAAATTAACTATTGACACTTTTATACTTTTAGAATGAATTTTATAAACAGATTTCTGTTTTTTTAAACATTTAAAAACATATACTCATTTATATGCAATGAAAATAAAAGCTTCAGTTCTTTGTATATAGCCATAGGAATTGCATTTTCATCTAAATTATTTATTTATCTACTTAGTTTTTATATTAAAAACAGCATTAAGATTAATAACAAAACAAGCACATAAATGAAAATAAACAACCAGTTTTCATAATTTAAAATTAGAGCAATATTCAGCTTTAAAATTCTACATAAAATATTGGTGAAAGGCCTCATAATTTTGTGCTGCAGATAAAAGTTAAGAATAATATTTAATCCACATAGGATTATCTGAATTTTTTACAGCAACAAAATGATATTTTAATCATATACTGTCTTCTCTGTTTGTCTTTGAAGGAAAATTTATCCATAAAGATCAAAAGATTTTATTTGTAAGATTGGCATTTTAAAGAATGAAGATAATTTGGATTTCTTCGTAATCTTTAATCAAGAATGATTAACTGATAGTTAATTTTTATTATATGTCTTTATCATTTACGATTTTTGTTTCATATACTATTATGAACATACTCCGTACAGTCATCAAAAATCAAATTATATATTAATCACTGTATTTATTTTATTGAATTATTAATATTTAGGAAAATAAAAATTGTATGCTGTATTTTTTTTTTTTTTTAATCTTTAATCTTTACAATTTCAGCAGATACTCATGAATATTACGATAAATATATTTAATTTACCTTTAGCATTAAATTCTGAAGTCATCTTTTACTTCTTATAACTTATGATCAAACGAAACTTGAGGACTTAAACAGCTACAACGATAACTCGAAACTTGACAGCGGTCACAAATTTCGGTTCCAAAAACAATATTTGTAAACCAAGTTCACGCCCTCCACTGCCAGATTACAAACTAGAGTGTTGATTAGAGAAATCATGCCTTCCACTTCACAGGCTTTGGAGGGTCTAAAATATATCTTTGGGTTGTAATATTTCTTACTATTTTGGATGACATTTAAATTTCTTACTTTTTTTAATGATATTTGCAGTGCCATAGATAGTTGTTATTTTATATTAATTTCATAAAATGATTCAAACATTAACATTTTTAAATACAGATTTTACTTGAAAGTGAAACAACTATTACAACTTCATTCCATAATGTTTATGTTGCTTGTTTTGAAATCTCGATTGTTTTGATTAAAAAATGAGATTACGAAAAATAGATCGTTGGTATATTAGCGGTGGTGCTGTCTTTAGTTTTCTCGGTAGTTTGATAGAAGTGGTGATTTAGTTGGGAGCATTTTCCTTGTATGTTTTTCAGTTTTGCTTTTCGGTTCTTGTTATGACTTCAAAGCATTATTCTTTTTTTGGTGACGAGGAGATTGCACCGTTATTCAGAAAAATTCAATACAAAGTTTTCATGGCATTTTCTTTTTCATTGTTTTAATTGATGACTTTTTAGTTTCATACCGACTCCAATTAGGTATAACGAAGTGAAAATCGGATTGCTCAGAGACTGAGAGCAAGTATAAGGACAAAAAGATTACTTATATCTTTACTTATGAGTTATCGGTAAAAAAGAAAGCGGCCTAAGTGAAGATGCTGTTCTAACATTAAATAGTTCATTGACAGTAATATTTACATCTCTTTGGATTAAGCTAGCAGTCATTAGTGCCACATAGACCTCTTACTCATAATGATGATACCTTTTCCCTAAATAAGCACAAAAAATTGATTTTAGTTACCCACTATTTACGCTATGTGGAGAAGGTGATGAATTTGGCCTCTAGTGTTTCTCTCCCATTTTTCTGGAGGTTTGAGGCAATGAAGAACATTGCATCAAACTCTCTCCCATTTTTTTGGATCAATGTGTGATTTTATGTCTTGGTAACCAGCAATGTTTTGTGTGTGAAAGTTTTGCCAGTGGAAAAATTTTTGACATGCAAACAATGCAGCATTCCAAAATTGGAAAGAAATGAATGCAAAAGCAAAAATAAATAAATAAATAATCCAAAATTGGAAAGAAATGGATGCAAAATAAAAAATCCGAAATTGGTACAAGTCATCTCCAAAATGTAAGCAAGTGAAAGAACAAGCACAAACAAGGTCATAGTAGGGAAATTTTTTTTTCTTTCTTTCTTTACCAGTCCATGTAAGAGGAGTTGTCTTTCTAAAGACTTCATATAGCTAGCTTTATCCAGTAGATGAGCTCCACTCTTTCAACCATGTTTTTCCAACTGCAACTTAATGAATTTCTTCCTTCCTTGACCATCTTGATTGGAAATGGTGGAAACATGTATGTGAAACTTGTGGATATTGGTGTGCTGCTTTGCAAGTCCAATCCTTATGCTTACCGGAACTTGATGAAACATTTTGCAGTTCAAGGAAAGGACATTTTGTCGACCGTGGGATTTAAAATTCCACCAAAAACACTGACTTCTCATTACGTTCCAATAGTATTGGCTTATAAGTTTATCATGTCAGAGTTTCCCGACACTGCAAAACTGTTCCAGAAACAATTACAGGAAGGAATTGCTCACAAAAATCGAATGAGAAAGTTTGTAGCCCATGAGAAAAAAGCCCCATTGCTGTTATGCGTTTGGACGAGTGACGACAAATGCGTCTCGGTTCCCCTGTGGATCGAGCAATTTATCAAACACCTCGAACGGTATCGACTAGAAGTTCGGAAAAATCCAACAACTTCCAACAGTGGAGAGTTAGTAAAGAGAGCCGCCTCATCATCCCATATGAAATACTTTAAAAAACGAAAACTGGATGATGCATCTACATTTTCAGAGAATCAATAGGCACCCGAACCAGGTCCCAGCAACAAAAAGAAGGCTTATAGTCCTTTAATTGACTTGCAGCCTCCAGAAAATCCAACTAGTGAAGAAACTCCAGTACAAGCTCCCAGGGAAACTACTCAAGAACCTCCAGTGGAAATCATTAAAGTGTGGGCAATTCAAGAGCCTCCTGTGGAATTCATTTTACAGGACACAACTCTCGTGGAAACCATTTCACAGGACACGATTCAATAAATTCTTGTGGGATCAACATCAGAGACTGTCCCCAATACATCAAATACAAGAAAAATCAAATTAAAAAAAGTCACTGTTTTTTATGTAAACTTAAACAATTCATCTGTACAATTTTCAAGAGGATTTTTTTCTTGAACCAGGAGATCTAATTGTTAAAATCCATACTAGATCCTCACAAGTGTATTTTGTTCCTGGTGAACATGATGCAAAGTATTGGGTAATAATAAAAATGCTTGTAAATAGTAATTTGTGTGGACACTTATTGTCTACCAACTTTTTGTGTCAATCGTTTATAAAATTAACACTTGAAGCATAAACAAAAATAATGCATGTTTAACAATAGCAAAAGAAATTCTTGACCCAAAAATTTTTCCTGAAAGACTAATATTTTTTTTTTTAGTTTACTTGCAGCCTTACCCCAAATTCTTTTCTGTATAAATTACCTCGCCTTTTCCATTATTCTGGGTCTCCATTATTTCAAATGTTCCCAAGCAACTATTCCATTTTTTTGGATAAAATATTTACCAATTTGAGAGCTCATTTCCTCCCTTCCATTTACTCATTCGTAACAATATTTGGAATTTAGCATTCATCACTAATATCACATTTACAATCCAGTTTACGACTTTCCATATTTAGACTTTTCCACTAAACTTGTTCATCTCTTCCTGGTGAGTCAGCATTATTGGTGTTCTTGAAAATTACACGTGTCGACCTTAGAAACCAGTTGTTCCAAGAAACCAGTTTTTTTTTTTTCAGCGGTTACTTCTGGGTTGAGGACTATAAATGGAGGACGATTGTACGCGGCAGTCATCATTTGAGTTTCAGTAGCTCAGCTGTTATGACCGTGTGCTCTCTCTCTCTCTCAACTCTTTGGTCAATAATGGATGCATTTCCTACGAAAAGATCGGAGTCTTATGGCTGTGTCTCACCCTGTAAAATGGGGACCGTTTGAAGCCCTCATGCTGCAGGACCTCGCTCATGGAATATGCGACCCACCGAATATTCCATCATCAAGTTAAAGACTGGACTGCAAATTCCTTGCACTGGACAATCATCCAGTCACTGAATTGCCAATCATGAATATGAAGATTAATGTTTCTAATTGAACGACATGCTGAAAGAATTGCATGAGATGAGTAGCAATCTTTGCTTTAAACTCGGTACGTAAAGTCAAAGTGGACCCAATCCCTCATAACCTGTAAAATGTATTTTTTCATAAAGTTATGCATGTGCAACAACAGCAAAAAATTCTTGTTACTCTCTATTTATTGAAAAGCATTCACAGTAATTCGACTTAGAATAATGACTAATGTATATTTACCCAGATTTTTAAGAAATTAATGATAATGTCATTATTGATAAAATAGTAGAAAGTTCTAAATAATTTAATAATGTCATTGATCTTATATTTCTTCAGCATCTTTAATAGATGGTGAGATATTGTAAATGTGAATCCCCATTTACTGAAATCCATAAAAATAATGCATAAGAAAACCCATTGATATATATATATATACACATATATATAAACATACTGACATCATCTAAAGTAACAAAAGGTACAACTTTCCAGATAGAACAATGTGTAATTGATACCAGCTTGTAGAAACCAATGTTGCATCATACATGACAGTATTTATGCTAAAAGCAAAGACTAATATTGTTAAGAGAAATTAAGAATAAAATATATTCTTACAGGAAAGCTTCAAATTGGCCATTTGGAGATTCAGTTTTACTTTATAAACAAATGGAAAGGGCACAGTGTCATGTTTCACTCCAAATGATATTTAAAAGTTAAAATAAGTTAAGAATGCATAGTTTATTAAAAATGTGTTTGCCATCGAAGAATACTGATAATCGAACTTTTCAGAAAGCAATTAGTGAAGAACATAAAAATATTGTATCTTTAAAATTATCAATGTTTCCTATGCCCACAGAAAAAGATTTAGAAAATAAATTGTATTAAAATCTATCAGTACTAATCTTTTTAAGTAGTTATTGTGTAAACATAGTCCTTAAAAAGTGTCCTGAAAAAAATATGGACATGACACCAGTATGCCACACAAAGTAAACATATTCTGCTTTGTATATGACAACATTTTCACTAAAAGAAATAGCTGAAGAAGAATTCAGAATACCTTCCTTATATCCTTCCAGAAAAATTTTAAACACTATTTTGAGGCACGATTTCTTAATTTACAACTATATGATGGATATTTTTTATGCACTATATTATAATAGAGCATGAATGTCTATCTCTGCTGATGTTATTCTACTTTATACAATGATTCTAATTTGCCTTTTTTCTTAAATAATATCCAACAAAATCATTTAATGGTGATTTCAAGATTCAAATAGAAAAATTTGAAGCTATAAGTTTTTTCCAATTCAAAACAAATTTCATGGTAATATTTTAAAGTTATTTAATTTAGATGCACTTTGGAAATCAAAATTTTAGATGTACTTAGGAAAAAAAATCAAAATGACTTTGCCTTCCAAATTCATCTTCAAATGAAAGTCTAATATTAAAAATAAATAAATAATAAGAGCTAAAAATATTTATAAAATTTTTTATAAATATAAATAAAAAAAAATAACCACAAAAGTGTCTCATCTAAAAATAAACTTTATTAAAGATTTAATTAAATACAACTTTATAAAATTTGCTAAAAAACACAATCACAGTTTTATATATTGCACAATCTTTTCAATGCTGAAAAAACATATTTCAATGTGATTTGTCATTAACAAGGAATATTTCTAATACGACCCAGACAAAGGATACCAATATAATCTATATATTTTTATATAAATAGAATATATATTTTTATATTTTACATATAAAAATTTAAGTTAATGTGTATGTTTGCTTTAAAGGCACTTTAATTTGTTTATAGCCATGAATCATTGTCTTTAAAAACTATACAAAAGTTATATAAAAAGTGTTTTATTCATTAGAAAATTAATGAATTATGTAATTGGATTTTTCTTCATTTCAAAACGCCATTGTAATCTAATGTATATATATACAAGTGGTACATAAATAAATATTTAAGCTTTGTAGAACTATTAAAAGGAAAAAAAAATTAAAAAGCCAACCTAGTTTATTTGAAATAAATAAGAACGAAGATTAAATTCAATATAATTATAAGCTTTCCTTTTGAGGAAGTATTTATTTCACCACTACCAACTGATTTTGACAAACTTAAGACATATATACTTACTACTTTCAAAGCATCATATCAAATGTGCTTAAAAAAAGTGTGGTCTGAGTTATTGTATCACTTCGATATTCTTTGTACTTCTGGAGGTGTTGTTCACATTGAACACTTATAACTGTATTGAATTTAAACTCTCAACTGTTATTTTTTATTTCTGATAAACATTTTATTTTCTTTTAAAAGCCCTGTAAAGTAGGAACATTAATTTATGCTTAACCTCCATTTCTTCATTTAAGATAAAGTACATAGATCAGATGTTACTGAATCTTGTATATCACGAAGAAGCTAAAACAAATAATTACAATTAAATTAACTATGCAATAATAATCATTTTAAAATTGAAAGTTTTTGAATTGAAATATTTATAAATTAAAAAGTAATTTTCAGAAATTGAAATCATGTATTTTGAAAATCATTTTACCACAATGCAGTTTTATAATATTTTTATATCAGTTATATAGACTAATTTGTTTTCAAAATTTTTTACATGTGTTTAATTATTTCTGTAACATGATTTTTTGTATAAAAATAAATAAAGATTTAATATATAAATTCAACAATGTATATGAAAAGTTGATTTTGGATTGTTGAAAGATTTTTAATAAGATTTTAAATCACAACTTTGTTTCAAACATTCATTAACAGAAAAAATATATATACATACTTTATAATAAATAATGCATCAACTAATAAATATAAAATAGAATATATAGATAGAAATTTAAAAAAATCAATTTTATATGCCTTTTAAAAATGAAAGTTTCCATTTTTATTCTTTCTTCGGAAATGAATACAAAACTGAAGTTCATAATTTATGAGGAAAAAATAATTTACTATAATACATAAACATTGTTCCTTTATTAAAATAATATATCGCATAAATATCATTTTGATTTTGCTCCAACATTTAAGAAGTGAAGATAGCTTCAAATTCTCTATGAAGAAGAGTTTTCTGTAAGTAAAAGAGTGAATGTTCAAAATCATTAATAAATTTACATTTAAATGGAAATACAGTTAAAGCATTAATGTTTTTATGCTATATTCAAAGTTAAGCATTTCTGTTTTGCTGTGTACTTATTGGCAGATGACTTCTGAATATTAATGTTTAATAATTTCTGACTTTTGTGAGAAAATCTAATAATAATTCTTATGCATGGCCAAATTCAATGACAATTTGTAATTTACTGTTTAATAATTATAACTTTCAAATTGTAACAATAAAAATGCACAATATAGTGATAAATAAGACATTGTATTTTCAGGGCCAGATTCAGTCCTGCGTGAGTCCTTACATATGCAAGTTTTGTTTTCCTCCTTTTTTCCACTTCCAAACTCAGATTTTTTTGCATTGATTTTAATATTCATATGAGCAGTTTTTAGGAAATATTATAACAAACTTTAAAAAAAAGAAGAAGAAAGAAATGGTTTAAACTAGACAAATTAAAAAAAATATCTTTCATTACCTTGCACATATATTTTTTTAATTTAAAAAAATTTGAAAATAGCAAAAATACAATGAATTTTTTAGCACATTTTAAATGCAAAGTTAGCTATGTCTTTTGATTTGTTAATCATACAGTCAGCTGAAAAAAAAATGTACACATGGATCCAAATGCAATTTTGAAACATCCTAAGCATAATATCTAGAAATTTAAGGATAACTTTAGTTTGAACATATCCAAGTGCATGGTCCTTCTAAACCAACTCGGAGCACAAAATTAAAATATCCTACCGAAAATACCACAAAAAAAGACTTTAAGAGCCTCCGCCCCCACCAAAATAAAGAGACCAACAAACTGTTTCCTATTTAATAATTCAATCTCAGAATTGTTTTGCATTTTGTAGGTGAATAATACTTAAATCAAAAAGACTTAGGATATAAATTTCTATAATAATGTTAAAATTCCATTATATTGAATTAATTTTTCCACAAAGCACCTATACTTTACATGATGTTCTGATTTTGAGATAAATGTTTCTCAATTCCATTTTATTTTCTTCTGCATAAAAATTTCTTGTAAACAACAATGAAAGACATTTACTATATGTCTTTGACATATAGTAAATGAAATTTTGACTAGTAATTGTATTTTATGTTTAGTCTTCTAATATGAAACCATACAAAATTTAATTACTTAATGATTGCAATCAACATTCTTTTATACTTCACTCTCAACTAAACTACTACTAAAAGAATAGTGGTATTTATGGGTACTGGTGTTTCATTACCCTCTATGCAATCTGGCCAGCAAGAATTTAGTATTTCTTTCACAGCTCGAAAGAGCTACTTCAACTTCTTCTGTTAATCATTTTAATTTTTTGTTCTTGTTGTATAAGATACTCTTGTTCCTGTTAAAAATGCTGCAGCGTCGTTTCTTGAAGCTCTGAACATTTAAAGTGGAGGAATCATCCCATATCCGCCCCATATATTAAACATTTAAAATAAAAGGCTTTGTATTTATCTAAATTCCTCATGTCATAAAAAAGTTATTTAAAATTTTGTTCTTTAATAATTTAATTCTAAGTTGTTGCCCTAAAGATTTCAATAATCGTTGCACTATCCAAAGCAATGTTATGGCTCAAAATGCAGTTAATACAAAGTAAATAATATTTAGTTTTAGTAAATCTATTTAGTTTTTGCCCATAGGCAAAATATAAAAATTAATTTTAAAAAAACCTCAAGATTTTGACAGATCTCTATAGAACTACCAGAAAATTGGAAAACATACTTTTGGAATTATTATCTATCTATCTGTGAAAATACAATAATTCAAAAATATATTAGTTCAATGGTTGAAATTTGATGTGCTGTCTTTATACCAAATTTGGAGATTGCTATCACATTTTAAATGAAATCCATTCAAAGGAAACCTGTTTGGCTGGCTGTTCAAGAAAAAAAGAATTCAATAGCATATGTAATATGAGATATCTAAACAAAATACATTTACAGAAAAGAATTCCATATGCCCCTATCCATGAGCATGTAAACAAAAAAACCACAAACATGTGATGAGTTAGATGGATAAACTTAGTACTATGCTTATTATCAGAATAGTAGACTTGAATTAATTCTTGGAATAAATTTGTTAATAGTTTCATCATCAGTCAGTTTGCATGTGTGTGAATGTAATAATTAAAATACATGCAGTGATTCAAATTAATAAAATCTGGTATATGGCTTTGTGATCAAATTTATAGATTTGTATCAAATTTTAATTTCGACGAAAGAATGCATCAATCATACTGTATCTTCTATTTATACTATGAGGCACTAAATGCTAAATGAACTAATGCCAATTCAACATATTTCAGATCAGAAGAAGTTGCAACTACAGTCTACAGATTTTCCTACCTCCCTTTCTACGTTTCACAATATGTTTGGGAATGCAAATTCTTATTAGGAAAAACAAACCCTGCTTTACTGTCTAATTATAGGAGGAAGTTGAGGAGAGAACATTCGTGCTGTTTTCTTAATTATAGTTATATTTTATTTCAGTACATTAAAATAATCATTACCTTCTTCTCCATTGAATTTGTAATGTTTTTCAGACAAATTTCTCAGTCTTTCTGCAGCCTAAATAAAAAATATATACATATATACAACAATATTAATTTTTAAAAGATATATTATTATACATTTTAAACATTAACAATAAATATTTAAGAAATATAAATTATATACTTTAGATTTAATAAAATTGATTCTATAATCAAAATAAATATAAATATAAATGAAAGAATCATTGCAAGTAGTTAAAAAAATATGAATGTTTCACACAGAATGACAAAATCTGACCCTTGTGCCATAAAACTAAACCAAACTAATCAAAGGCTATAAAGTCTACAAAATTTTAAGGTGTTAGAAAAAAAATTCTTTCATTAACTACAGATGAATTCTGAAAATAAAATATTGAAAATCATGAAATAATTTACAATAACTTTAATAATGGATTCATATGCGAGAGAAAAGCTTTCTAAACAAGCAACAAAAATGTGACAATAGCATTTTGAATATTCAACAGATATAAGTACATAAAGAGAAATATTTTTAACACAAATATTCATACTACAGACATTCATTGACTTAGAAATAAAAGAAGCTGGTACCTAAAAAATTGTAGAAACAATACAGCAACCAAACAAGAGTTAAAAATGCAGTAAAACAGTATAGAAATTAAAATATGTAAGACAAAGCTGATAGCAACAAAAAAAAAAAAAAAATTAAATATTCCAATATTCCAAATTTAATTGTATTGTAAAATTATATATATATATATATATAATGTTGTTGAAAAGATAAAATTATTTTTGGAACTTTTATTGGCTTTTTGTAGTTGTATGTAACAATCTGCATGTTTATGTCATACAGTCCATTCATTAATTTATGTTCTTTACTTAAAATTACAAAATGCAATGGAAAAAATTCTTCTGAATTCTTCTTGCATATCTCCCAATAACTGTTAAAAAAATCTTTTAAAGATAATAAAAATTTTAACTCGTATCATTATTGCATTAGCTAGGCTGCAAAAACACGTCATGGGTCACAAAATAAAACATCGAAATTTTTTTAAAATAAAATTGAAACATATTAAAATTATAAAACCCATATTGAAAATCTATTGTATCTATAAATACACAATAAAAAATCTTGTGTCTTAAATACAGGATTTTAGTTAGCTATTAAAAATCAAACATATTATTCAACATTTTAAATTCTTCTCTTAAACTAATTCAATATTTTATGTGAATAAATATTATTATCAAGGATTATTATTTTTATTTCACCCTTCACATAGTTCTGATACACAAAATATAATTAAGATCATTCTGTGCAATGAAAGAAATCAATGTATATGAGTACCTTATCAGAATTCTAACCAAGAAACAAGATAGCAAATTTGTTGGTAAAAAAATGAATCTACAGTGAGCATTTAGATTCCATCTTAATTTCTGTGGCTAGTCAAATTTTCTGAAAATTAAAGGCTATATATGATGTTCATTTACTTTAAGAAGATTAATGGAAAATCAAATGTGATCAAAATATATCTTGTGTATTGAATAACATTCAGTTACATGAATTTAATATAGCTATGATAGAAAAACACCAGGCATCTCACACAAAAAAAATGCCCCTTTTAAATAAATTTTATTTTTATACTTAATAATCTTTCCTTCATATTTCCGCTTTAATAATTCTTAGCATACTTTAAAAAACATTTTCAGTTTAGATTAAACACATAGTTCTATTGCAAATTAATTGAGGAGCTGATTTTCTTTTATTGTGTGTGTGCATTTTATTTAATTAATTTCTGTTTTATTTTTGTCATTAATTAATTAATTATTTTTATTTTTAAACTACTCTGAAAAGGTTATAGATATTGATGATATTTCAAATCTGAAGGCAATAAATAAATAAATAAATATGAAAAGAACATCAACAGCTTGGATATTTTGTTTACTATTATTTACTGTTCCAATTACTTTATCAATATTTTGAGAATTATCCTGAAAAATTATTGTCAAAGATTTTGATGAATGAAGCAGTTTCATCTGATTGACAAGAACCTACTACTTTGGAAAGCTTAAGCTGTCACCTATTGAAAGGTAAAACAGCCACTGATTTAATGACATTAATTACAAGAGATATTTTTTAATTAAAAATATTTGTAATGATAATCTAAAATGTTTTCCAAATCTTTTTAAATTCTATAAAGTCAAACAAAATGTTATATTGATATTTGCAAAATTATATTTGAAAAAAATAAAAGAATCAAACAATTGATAATTATCACTTAAAAGGCTGGTGCCATAACACATTAATTATTTTCAGAAGCACAAATAAATATTTACTTAAATATTTACATGTTCAAAAAAAAAAAAAAAAAAAAAAAAAAAAAAAAAAAAAAAAACGAAACTTACTTGTTCTGGAGTTAAATCTCTTTGAGATTGACATAACATTTCATATGCCACCAAGAATTTCTTTATAGTAGCTGAGCGTAGAAGAGGTGGATAATATGATGCATGTAACTGCCAATAACTGTAATCCTTGACATCGGGACCAGTTGGAGCTCCTTTAATTTTATATTAAATATTATCAATAAATTACAGAGAAGAGAGTAGCAAAGCTTGAGAAGAAAATTCATAAATTAGTTTTCTTTATCATACTTGTATGAAAACGTGTCGAAAATAATTAATTTAATTCTAAAAATGTGACAGTGTGAGCAAAATTAAATTGATTCCTTGGTTAAAGTTTTATAAAATTATGGATATTTAAATAAAGTAAATTACAAAATGTTTTCAAAAATACAATCTCTGATAGTTCATCAATTTCTCACTTTTTCTTTTCTTTTCAATTGACAAGGTATAGAATTTATTACTTTAGTTCATTTTGAATATTTTTCATTAAGGAGAAAAACTATGTAGTATATTATCAAAAAAGCCTAAAATATTGTACAATATATTTATACTATCAGTATTGTTCATATTCTACTAAGTTATTTGTTTTATTCTGAAAAAAAATGTTAGTAAATATTTTTTTTTTCCCAGGAGACTGTGGAAAAAATGCTCGAAGAAAATCATGCAACAATACCATTTTAAATATAGCAATAACTATTTGAAATTTCAAATGAAGGTGCATTTATTAAAATATTAGTAATTTATTCAATGAAAATACCATTTAATGCTTAAATTAAAAGTATACTATAAATAAACTGAATATTCCATTAAAACATACCATGCCATCCCATAGAATAAGGAAAAGAAGTTTTAAACAAGTTATCATATTTGGTTAGTAGTTTCTTCATTATAGCTGCCAAAGCTGAAGGAAAAGACAAAGGATATAAAAGCAAAATAGCAATGCAAGAATCAAAATTGTTTTGATCGTAATAAATATATGTAATCATAGTCATCAGTGAATATAATTTGAAATACTTACATTGTTTTTCCTCTTCAGTTAAATCAGATAATCTAAGAATATGCCTTTTTGGCAATAGCATAGTTTCGAAAGGCCAAACTGCCCAATATGGAACTAGGACAATCCAATTTTCATTTTCTAACACTATACGTTTCTGAAACAAGAAGTAAATCTGAATATAATATTCTAATATATATATGTAATAAATAATCTACAAATAATTTCTACCCTCCCCAAAAACTATTATGTATTTCAGTTATAACTCTAAAATAAATATATCATTATATTTATGAAGTTATAGTCAGAATGTCTGACATGATGCAGAAAATATCCTAAATTAAAAAGGCAATAAAGCAAAAGTTTATTAGTAGTAAATATAGATAAAAAAAATTCTCACTCTATAGTATGCACATCACAGAGCAAAGATGTACCAGTTAAAGCATGTAAATATTTTGTTGGTAAGCACAGAATTTTCTTCTCTACATTCATATGAAAAATGAAAGCTATGTAAATCCAACAGCCATAAAAAAAGTGTAGTAAGATCTCAGTATTAAAACAAAATATTTACTACCCTTTATGAACACAAAATTAGAGGAAAGAATATCTTAGATGCAAATTAATAAAAAGTATCATAGTAAGCTTAATGCAATACTCAAGCAGGATAAATATGAGATTATATAATATCTATCTTCATTTGAACTTTATTTTATAAAGGAGGAAAAAGGTACTAGTTTGCATAAAAATATGTCTTAAAGTACATTCAGTTAGACTTTATCATAAATTGGTAATAAATGTATAAAAATGTTTATCATAAATTAGAGTTAAAAGGAAAAAACTTTTTAAAATCTACTAACTTTCTGACAGATTTAATTATTTATTCATTATATGAAATTAACAAATGATAAGGCTAATCTTGGTTCCAGTATTCTGGAATTTGAAATCTTCCAAGTAGAATAAGCATATTTATGTTAATGAGAATTAACTAAGACAAAACATACATAGATCTTCATTAAGAATGAGAAAAATTAGAGAAATCACATATCACCACTATTACAATGCATTATCGTATGTCAAATATTAAACACAGCATAACATACAAAAATTTGATACAATAGCTAGAATCATTAGCACTATATGGCATTGTCTGACAACATACAATAATTGCATATAACGTTTAGCAGTTTGAAAATAGATGTAGCTAGTCTATATAAGTGTTTTTCATTATTAAAATGTATAGGCAAATTTATAACATTTTGATATAACAGTGACAATATATTTAAGCAAGTTCCATTTTCCAAAAATAAATGAATACAAATTAAAATTTTTGAAAAAATCTAATATATATATATATATATATACTGATCTGAAAGTCAATAATGTTGAAAATTTTCTTACAGGATTAAAGTGCACTTAATCTTGGTGCATTTAGAAAATTAGCATTTAGTTTCTTAAACAGATAATATAGATGAAAATTAAGCAAAACAATTAAATTCATCTGAATGTTTTACCTTTCTTTTAAGTTCTTCACTTATATAGTCTAACAATAAAACTGAGCTATTTTTCATGAAATATTCATATTGTTGCTTATCTTCAATTCTTGGTTCATCAGGAAGAAAAGAACTGGCCCAAATCTAAAATGTTTCAATAAATAAATAAACAAGCAGAAAACTAATGAACAATCAGTGCAACAATACAATGCTGTGAGTAACTAATTCTTATTCTTACAAATGTAACTGCAATATATAAATAAAATTTTCTGCAAAAACAGCTAAAAATTATTATAAATTATTTATTAAAAAATTATTATTTTTCTTATTTTTAAAATTTATAAAAATTTGCAAATATGTAATTAAAAAAACACAAATTGATTGATAGATAAAAAGGGATAAATTTTTATATTTCAAAAGGTAGTATTTCTTTTAATTTATTTAAATGAATATTTCAGACTTCTATACTTATTATTTTCAACACCTGATTTAATAACAGATTACATATTTTACTAAGTCCATTAATTTGGCAAATTCAATAATTAAAATTCATTAGATATATTATTCAATAATTAAAATTCATTAGATATATTTCATTACACATATTATGCACAAAGAAAAATACAGGATAAAATTTAGTTTAATTCTCATTTAAAAAGTATTACATATCTCACAAACTGAGTGAATTTTAAATGCAAATTTATTTCTAGCATTTTTGTTTACATCTGAAATATATGGATATAATACACTTTTTGAAAAATAAAAATTTGGCAAATATTTCCTTTTGCAAAAGAATTTCTGAGTGAGAACTTTACGTTTATCTCTTATCTTAAACTTCAGTTCTTCAGAATGTCCAATTGATAAAATTTCTGGACATGCTTGCATTCTTTGCATCAGATCCTGCTTTGATTTCTAATCAGTGTTTTTAGCTTTGAGCTTAAAAGTAATAATTTGTTTTGAAATTTGTAATGGCTCATACTTTAAAAATTTTTCTTTTAATTAATATTTTAAATATTTGGTATGGTATAAACAGATACACAACATATATAAAAATTAAATTTATTCAGACAATGGTTTTTAAATAAGAACCAAAACAAAACACTAAGAAATATTTGTGACACCAGAAATTGTCCCAAATATTTGTTTAGTATTTTAATGATTAGGGGAGAAAAAAAAATTCCTTTTGGATATGGTTTAAATGAATGCCCACAGTAAAAATATGTTTTTTATCATTATGGATTTTTTTATAGTAGAAATTCTTTTCTAATTATAGATATAACAAGTATACAAAATAGTTAAAGTTGCAAGAATGATACAATACAATAATGATATATAAAGTATTGTATATGAAAAATCCTAAAAATTTGAAGAAAATCTTTAATAATGCTGAATTTAATTCTAGTTTTTATCTTAAAAGAATAAGAAATTTTAAATTTACATATTATAGAACAGATAAATCTAATCCTTCAATCAAAATCAGAGAAAGCTACATAAAAAATACTATAGCTAACTAATAAAAGATTTTAGAGCATTAAATTTAATACATACTTGGCAGTGAGGATGTGGATTTGAGCAGCCCATTATTTCTCCTTTGTTTTCAAAAATCTGTAACAGAGGATCTAGTAAATACTTTAATACTTATATAAGAATATTAATAATGTTAAATTTCACAAAACTGCTATATATTTACAAATAATTCATATGCTATATTTGTATTAATTCATTAACTTAATTCAATTAGATCAAATCAATGCATAGTTTGGAATAATTTTATTATTTAATTTTCAATTTATAATGATTTTTTTTAAAATTAAATATTTTCAATAAATAACTTTTCTTCAAAGTATAAAATCTTATTTATATCATTATAAAATGACAACTATATTTTTTAATATTTATTTACTAAACAAAATTTATCTTGTCACTATTAATATCATACCATCTGCATAATATCAGAAAATATTGAAAATTATACAGATCCAAACCAGTCTTGCCGATGCCCAACAAAGCAATCCCAATTACATGTTCGGATGGCATAGTGTAATGATGTTGGGAAGATATTTGAATAATTTATTGAAATATGATCACCATTCAGTGAGCAGCTGATTTGTTATGATAAATAATTGCTAAAAGTTTCAATTAAATATTTTCTGTAACTTAATGGTTTCCTTATCAAAGTATTTTTAAACTTTAAATTTTGATATATATGTGACATATACTGTTTTAGGAGCTTTGCACTGTTCATTGAGCTATATATTTCCATAAATTTTGTAATTTCATCTGAAATTTTCATTTTCATTTTATATAGAAGTAATTGAACTTCAACTAATCCAAAAAATTTCTAGTTGAAATTAAACATACTTTTTAAAAATAAAAGAAATGTAAGTGAAATCATTTAGCATTGATGTCTTATGTGCACTATAGAATATTAAAAAAAAATTATGTAATATCTCTAAAAATTCTACAACATAAATTTTTCTGCAAGTAATTTAAGTATTAAAAAGAAAGTAAATAAATTAAGTATTAAGTAAATTTAAGTATTCTAAAATTAAAAAAGCAATTTTCAAGCTACAATAATAATAATACTCTTTTATAAATCTAATGAAATACAGTGGAAAACAGCAGTTTTAAAAATTAATGTGCTTCAAAAGTTTTCCATTAGCGCTGCTTACTTGTAAAATTAAACCTTATGAACTGAAAGTATAACAAATTTCTAAAAAGTTTATTAAAGAGTAATTTAAGCAGACAGCTACTTATCATTGAAAAGTAGCTATATCTTCAAATATTCACTATCAACAATTAATAAAAAAATTAATAAACTGTAGAGGAATTAAACTGATATCAATGAAAAGAATTTTTTTTAATGTTAAGAAATTCAAACATTTTTTTTTTTGTGTGTGTACACAATTTCATTTCTTTTTGCAGTTCCAGGGAAGTGCTAGGGCTTGATAATCAAAATCACAAGTAAATAAAGTAGTATATAAATATGGAAAACAGAGGGTTTTTTTTTATTAATAACTTTTTTTATGCTTTAAATTTGGTTACAGATGATAATTAAAAGCATTCAGAAACTTTAAAAACTTTGATATGAATTCTATGAAAATATAAGGCTCCACACTGTTATCATATTTATGTGAAAATGACATATTGAAATTATATTGCATGGCATTTTATCAACCTAGAAACAAGCAGTGTTTAAAATGACATGAAAATTATTTTTAGGCAAATACAACAGGGATATTTTTCAACACATATTATTCTACAGTTTCATCCCCATTTAAATTACAATTGCAGCCAAGTTTTTTTATAAAATTTTCTCTAAATGTATCAGTTAATTTTTATTTTAAAAACTGATTCATAACAATAATAGAAATATTATATGAATAATACCTGCACCCATTTATACTTGGCTCCCAAATCAAGGTGTTCTTTGATCCATGCTTCAATCACTTTTATTATTTCTTCAACAGTCATCAGGGGCAATGTAATATTTGATTTTGGATGGAAGCACATAACTCGACATGTACCTTTTGCTGCTTCCACTTTAAACAAAGGGTGAGATGATTTTCCTGAAATAAATTCAAAATTTTGATAAAAATGATAGAATTGAAGTGACAAAATAAAATTCAGAAATAGAAAATTTATTCATTTCATAAAAACATATATTCTATAACTTCAGACAGATAATATAAATTAAGAACATTTTTATAAATATGAGTAATATAATGAATAGTTTAAACACAAATAATTTATGCATTTATTTTTTATTTTACTACTATTATTATTATTTTTATTTTACTACATTACAATTACATATATTTATAAAATGCCAATTTAAATAATTTTTTCAAAATATATTAAGAGATGCAATACTTAGAATAATGAATATAAAACAATACAAAATAAAATATTGTTTTTGGAGATAATTATGATTTTTTTTTTTTTTTTTTTTTTTTTACATTGAACACAATGTTGCAATTAATATAGCAAATTGATAGCATAATGTTTTGAAAGATAAAATCAGTAATCATGGTATTCACCATACAGTAAAGAATTAAATATGCCCATGAAAAATTCATTTCAAACACTGAATATTTTGAAAACTAACTAAAAGAAATATCAAACATTATTCAACAAAATTCATTCATGAGAATGGATGAAAATTATACAGTATCATTTTGTATAGGATAATAGCGTAAGAAATTGAAAAAAAAAATTGTTTTGGTACCAATATAGAATATTTAGAAAAATTTAAATTGATATTATATCCACCTTCAGCCAAATATTTTGAAATGCTTAACATTATTGAATTCTTAATACTTAAAAATATTAATGATTTTAATATCATTGTAATAAGGAGGTGACATTCCTTTTAAATGTATCCCATAATGTATATTCTTAAGCATCTTGAACATGAAATAATTCAATTTTTAATTAATTTCCTTTATGTTTTAGTGGTAGTATAAATGTTCCCAAATACAAAAATAAAGAGGACTTTATTCAAATTATTAAATGGTTTACTACAAACATGTATAAGTAAAAATTAATGAAAATTTATACGATACAACAATAATCAACATTATTTTAGTGTATTAAGAAAAATTAAATAAAAAAGTTAAAACATATAAATAATGAAAAAAATAGCTATTGCTGCATACTAAAATACCGTATTGTTTTTAATTCTAACTTCTTTTCTCTCTTTTACCTTGGCAGTTTTAAAATTGAATGAAAACAGAATTCTTCGTAAGATTTTTAAATTAAAAAAATACAAGGTAAAGGTATAACAATTACCTGGTGAAGGAACATCTTCTGTAAGTGCTGGAAAATCATTTGTGAAGACATAAGTGCCATCATAATAAGGGTTCATCTGTTAAATATACTGAAAATTAAGGAATTTTAAATACAAAGTCAATAAACAATATAAACCTTAAATGAAGTTCCAGAGACAATATTCCATTTGAAATATATATTAGAATTCATAAAAGGACAGGATAAAATTGAAAGTTGAAATCTAAATTCTTATCAAGAAAAAAGCAGAACGATTTATAACCAATATAACATTCAAACAATCAAGAAATTAGATTGTTCACATTAACAGTCACACTGCTTTGATGATATCCTTTGATGATGACCATATCTTTGGTAACTGTACTGGATAGAGGCATAATATTACCATTTTTTTTAATGAAAAGTATGGAGAAACTGTGGAATAGAATATTAAAATATGTGTAAACATTATCCAAACCTGCTGATAATATTTTATATATCTCTACTAATAATAAAAATGAATGAATGTTGGTGCTCTTAAAACTAGACAATTTGATCTAGAGTTACCGAACTTGGCACATATATACTTTGGAGGATGAGAATGTAAACCTCAGAGTGAGATTTTGAAACTTAAATTAGATTTTTAATTAATTAAAAATTAAATGAACTTTTGGCATTTTTCCACACTAACTTCCTAAAATATAACTATACATAAATGAACTTCACACTATTCCAAATTTAAAGTATTTCCAATTTAATAGTTGCATGAATTTTTCCTAAATTTTGGCAATTTTTTTTATATATATTTTTTTCATAATTTTCAACAATAGATTACATTGTTGTCTTTAAATCCCAACTATTTTCATTATTTATAGAGTGTTTATAGAGTGAATATTTAATAGAGTGACTTTCTCCCATTGTCGTAAAGAAGAATTTTGTGTGTTTGTAAGTCAAAAATGTGAACTTTCACAATATAATGGCATTTAGTAAAATAAATTAATCAGATATTTACATTTTTAAGAGTGCTAGGATATTAATTGATTGTCTCCAATAGGAAGATTCATGTGCACAATAAATAAAACTTAAGTAAGACAATTAAAAAATATGACTTTAATATCAGCCAATTTGGTGGATTTATGAAGTTGTATCGAAACTATCTATCTTAAATGAAATGAATCAATACTCAAGGGTGTTGCTTGATGTGATTAGTTATGAATAAGCAATCACTTTAATAAACAATTTCATGATTTAAAGTATGGCAGAAGAATAATTGTGAGTGAAAAAAATACACATAAAGAAGCTATTAAAGCTATTACATACAAAGAAGCTATTAAAATAGGAATTACATAAAATAATTATTAAAATTTAAAATTTTAACGAGCATTAAGATTGGCAAACCGGCTGGTAGCCAAAGGCGGCTAGTATACTTATAATTACAAATGAAAAAAAAAACACATTCCAAGCAAAATAAGATGAGAAAATGAAATAGTGAAATACAAAAATGAAAATACATATTAATTATTTATGATTTTAATATATATAATTCAGAAAGCACAATATTTTTATTTTGAGATGGATATATAGGACATGCTTCTATATGCAATGAAGGAAAATTTTTAGATGTGAATGTGATTTCTTACAAAAGTTTTGTTATTTTCTTTGATGCATGTCTGATTTTTTCACCTTTCTTTTCCACACTTTACTTACTTCTTTAAAATTGATTATTTGATGAATAACTTCAATATCTTTTCATATTATTAAAAAATATCCATTTATATTTGTAATAATATTTTATATGTATGAATGTATGTATACATGCACATGATGTATATATATTTTTTTGTTTTTAAATATTAATAGATGAAATTAGATTCTAATAAGCATGATTGAAATGAACAAAGTATAACATTGAAGCTAAAGTAACTTTTGTAAAAAGCCCTGACTACAATATATATTGTTTTTAAATCCAGCTTTATTTGTATTATTAATGGCTATTAAAACAAAATTTCAGTGTTCTTTTAAAATGAAACAATTTCTTTCTTTTTGTTCTTATAGAATCCACTAATTCAAGAATAGCAAAAAACTGCTTATTTCATTCCCAACTTAATATAAACTCTTCCAATATTTATAATAATATAAATGGCATTTTGTATGTATGTTTGTAAATGAGTTCTATTAATTTGTTGGTACCTTCGATATTCATTGGAATCAATCATAAATTTAAAAAAAAATTATTATGTTCAGAAACTTTAATAATGAAAATTATTTCATTAAATAGTTTCACTTCCAACTTACTAACAGAAAAAATAAAAATAGCTTTAAAAAACAGGCAATTTCTAAATTTTATTGATATAACTAAATCCTTTTATAATTAACAAATTGAATAAACCAGCTAAAAAGACACTGAATAATATGCAGGCAATAGAGTAGTTTTTAGTAATCAACTCGAATAATACCATTCCATTAGCTCTTTTTGCTCCAGGACATAATGGATTGTTCAGATCATGAGGCGGTATTTCTGCTTCTTGGATTTTTTCTACTTGTCCTAGCCATGGTCTTTTGGCACGATGAGGAGCTACTAATAACCATCTATCATTCAATGGATTATACCTTATATGCTGGTGATCTAGAAATAAACAGGAAACAATAAAAATAAGCAAAATAAAGTCAGGTAAAAAAAATTAAATTAGATTTATTATTTCAAATTCTTTCATTTTTCAATAGAAATTGGACTACATTATTCAAAATTTAAAAAATAAAGTTCTTTTCGCAGATGATCTTTTCTTTGGAAGAATTATCTTTCATAATTCATACATCTGAATGCAAATAAAAAATATAGCTTTAATTTATAATAAATAAAAAGAAATTAAATTAAAGATTTTTTTTTAAATTTTATCTAATATTTTATAATAAGAACATTTTCTTAAAAATATGTTAGAATTGCTGATATTAGAAAATTTGATACAAAGAAACTGTGAGAATTTGAAACTATTTTGTTAAAACTCTGGTTAAAAGTTGTGATTTATATTAGCATTACCATAAGAATCAGCTTGGTAAAAAATTTCTTTTCCACAAGCATTTAAAAACAAGAACTCATTTTACATGGGTACAAAACAGATATTTATATTTCTTGCATATAACCATAGCAACTAGTCACTTTATTTCAATTATTCCTTTACTTATTTTTACTTAGCGAATAACATTATCAGCAATCATAGGACATGTACACAAATGAATCAGCAGGAGTGGTCTCATAGCAGCTTTCTCACAGTCTATAATAAAGATTTTATTCACTTTTTTCCATATAAAACTAGGGATTCCGGGGAAGGTCACAGATACCTTGTATGGTACTGGTGAAAAATAGTTAAGAAATATAGATCATTGTTGTCAATCAAACATTTTTATTGAATGTATTGGGAAAATATATAACTTGGATGTTTTTTGTTTTTGTTTTTTTTTGCCAGTAGTAACAAAAATTTAATGCAGAACTAACATGCTGAATTTCAGTGATTTAAGTCGTTGTATTTACATGCATAAGAAAGTACAGACTAACAGATGGTCAACCATTTGACAGATTTGGTTCAAAATTTGATAAGCATCTATACTTTAGATGCAAAGACTGTGTATCTAATTTTATCTATCTAGCTCTTTGCACTTTTTAGTTATTGAATTCCCTTCTATTTGTACAACCAGACTTCCCCTAAATGAATTTTATTCAAAATTTGATAGAAATCTGCAAATTTGGTAATAATTCCATATATCAAATTTCAGCTATCCAGTTTGAAAAACATTCTCGAGTTCGAATTTTCACGAATATCCATGACTTTTGAACCATTACACTATTTCCTCTATGTAATATATAAAAGAGAGTAAAAATGAGAAATCTTTGTTTCCTGTTTTTTTATTAGAATAACACTCTGTTTTGAAGTTATATTATTAAAAACAGACCTTATAATTTTGAATTACAGATAAAGAATGGAAACAAGAATGGTACTTGAACCAGTATCAAACAATCCAAATTTTCTTAAAGCATCATAGAGCTGCTATTTGATTTGCTTCCTGCATTGCTAATCAATCATTTAGGTGAAATTTATTCATAAAAATTAAGCAATTTTATAAGTAAGAGTGCATTTCGTAGAGAAAATGCTATTGCTGAGAAGGTAACATTTAATTTTAACAATGATTGAAAAACATTCATGGTTAATTTTCATTTTGTCTTTAATTGGTTTCTTTTACTTATATATAAAAAATTCCTAATCCTTAAGGGAATTGACAGATCAAGCAGTAGTGTCTTGCAAGTTCACAAACAAGCAATTCCGTAAAAAATATTTTACTAGAGAATACAGTTAAAAAATGATAAAAATATTTTTATCTCTGAATAAATGAAAATTTTTTTATTGCATTTATAAGTATTACATTTTAGATGTTTATCAACATGACTTTTCTTAAATTTCTTCTTAACCTTTTTTACCTCTTATAAAGAAAATAAATGTTTATTAAAGCAAATGAGTTTTCATCAGACCAATGTTAAAATGTATCCAAAACCAAACAATAGCTAAAAAAAAAAAAAAAAAATGCAAAGGAAAATAAATCCAGAGAGTAAAAGCGAGCCTGGTATGAAAGGGATAGTAGAAAAGGAACAAGTGGTCATGATTATGAAGCCTCAGGACTCCAGCCAAACTTAACGGAGAAATATTTATTTGATGATTTCCGAGACTGGTTTCTGAACAGCCTCAGATGTATATTTCTTATTTATTGACTTGTTTCTATCTTTTTTCTTTGCTTTCATTAATATTTCAGTTTGTATTCAATTCATAATATGGGGAAACAACCAAACAAATTTTAAAATGGAATAACAAACTTCTAAAATGTCTTTGGGCCATGTTGCAACTCTAAATAGATGAGCTATAATTCATTATTGGATTACAAAAAGGTCAAGACATTTAAAAAAGCGTATTTTAATAGAAAAACCATTGGTCTAGATGTACCAATTAGGCAGAAAATTACATTATATATAATAAATATTATAAAATAAAAATTCGAAATCTGGAAAAAAGTCTCATGTTTATGCAACGACAAGATTACTGGCGTTAGTATGCAGTGATTTCTTTTATCATTAAGGCTCTCCATTTGTCTCACTGTAAATCTGTTCTATTGTAAACCGTGGACTACAAGAACGCCTATGGCATATTTATTAACATAAACAACAACATTAAGTATACGTCTTCAAAATATCAACTAAAACCAAGCAGTAAGTTAATTCCTTCAGTGTAAATTAGAATCAGGAAAATATTAATGCGGTAATAATGTATTTTTCGCCAATGAAAACGTTTCTTTAAATTACATTCGCATGAAACGATAGAAATCAAATATATTTACCTTCAGAATTAAATTTTAAATCCATTTTTTTATAATTCTTGACTTTAATGTTATACACCGTATATTGAGATCACAACAGCTGCAGCAAGCACTCTCTCAATTCCAACAATGTTTATAAACAAAGTTCACGCCTCCACTGCCAGATTGTTGATTAGCTCACATGTTCCATTTCCTAGGTTGTAGAGATCTTAATTGTCTTCTTTGACTAGCAATACCTTCACCTTTTTTCAATTACACATGCCATACCATCCATAATTGCGACAGAATATTCTTTCCACAAATGAAATAAAAAAATATGTTTTCAAAATAATAAATTCTACTTTGAATTGAAACAAGTACTTCAACTGCCATACATGTGTTGTATGTTTTGAATGTTGATGTTTTGTTGTGCGAACTAAACGAATCAGTTTCTTATCTTCAGTAACAATAAAGTACTGAAATAAATACAAACAAGAGTTGTATGAGGTTGGTATGTTTGGAAAAATACTGTACAGTTGATGTTTGAAAGTTTCTCAATAGATTTTTCGATATTCATTTTATTAAACATATTTGATGTATTATTTTTTTCACCAATCTGTTTCAGCATTTTTTTATTTTTGAAATGTGTTAAAAATAACTTTTGCTTCGCACGTTTATTCCGATTGCAGATTAAGCGCATTTGAATATATTTATTGCATTTATTTTGTAATTTTTGTTTTCAAAGAGGTTGAAAATTGTTTATATTGTATGAAAGTTCATCCAGCATTTATTGCATTATATTTTAATTCGTAAAACATGAATTTTAAATTGCTTTTAAAATATTATGAGCCGTTATTTTTTACTTACTTTTTATTAATTAATAAATTTACAGTGGGTCATTGTACAGAATTTCCGAATTAGTGTAAAGTTAGTGTAATCATTTCCAGTTACAAGTAAAATTAATATTGTAATTATTTTCTGATTTTTCTTTATCAGTTCATTTATATTCTTATATCAGTGTATTGTGATTTCACCTAAAATCAACTAACTAGTGAATAAATAAAATAATTTTGAACACTTCAGCATATTTTAAAAATTCTTTTTTCTAACAGAGTAAGTAGATCTGTTAGCATAAAGAAAATAATAAATATTCTATAACCCTTTAGGAATATTATGGTCCTGAGTATGATACTTTACATTCGTATATTGAGATTCTGCCTTCTTATTATCTTGTTTATGTTTATTGTATTAGTTGAAATCCTGGTATAATTTCTAATTGTTGCAGTTCCAGAGTAACTGTAAACTAAAAATTCATCAATGATGCAAAAGGTATTTATCCAGATCGAAATTCATCCTCTGTCCAAATCACTGGACTTTCTTTATATTTCATACTACGACACATATTTTGTTTAATTTCATGGTATATTGAAAAGAACTTAGTATACATTATGGGCCTCTTCCTATTGATTCTGTGGTCCAGTTTAGACCTATAGTTTTAACATAAAGATAGTATATATCAAAATTAATTTATCTTTCTGGGGACTATTTTCAGTTATCATGTTGTCATGTAATCATGGTGTACTGATTATTGAATTTAAGCCAAAATTAGATTCAAATTATAATTTTAATGTAAAGACCATGCACTTAAATTCTTATATTTATTTATTACTGTATTGAATTTTTGCATATGCAAGAATAAAGCGATTAATGCACCAGCAATCTATGGGGATTGTTGAATTTAGTCCAAAACTTGGTATAGAGCTGGAATAATATCTGAACATCATATTTCAACTCTTTTGCATTGTAAAATGTTGATCAGAATGTACTAGAAATCAACAATTTTAATATAGAAATTCAATATTAGATTTTAATTGTATAGTTTGTTTTATTTCTAAATTATTATGTTTACATATGAGAGATATATGGTATCACATATAGAGATCCATATATGGTTTATTAATATTCAGAGCAGTCATTGGAAACCAGAAATTAATACACTTGTAGAACACTTTTTTTTATTGTAACACTGTATAGAAAAAAGTATTGTAAACATCGATTATATAAAAATTTTTATACTTTGTGTAAAGTGCTGAATATTTTGTATTTTAACAGAATTATATAAGCAGCATCTAATGTTTCTTTAAGTTGATTTATTTTTTTTTTTTTTTTTTTTTTTAAGTACAGTGTGTAACTGATTGCATCTACAAAATATTTTTTTAAAATGTTCCATTAAAAAAAGTATTTCAAGTTTTCTTTGTTCAAATATTAAAGCAAACTAATAAAAGAAGATAAAATCCAAAGAAAAAATATGTGTGGTAAAGGAGAGAAAATAAGAAAAGAGTTTATTTGTGATTTTCCCTCTTAGCTTCTCTTGATATATGATTTTCCATTAATTTAAGCAGTGGTTCACAATGCCTACTGAGCATAGATTAAGATTATGCTATCCAGAAAATCTGTTAGCCATTAATTCAATTTCATTTTGTTGCAACACTTCTTGGAGTGACACTAGATTAAAGAGTAATAAACAATTTAATATAGATTTGTATCAAATTGAATTATTAGAAAGGGAAAAATGGATAAATAATATAAAATAAGCTAATAATTAAGATCTGGAAATAATGCAAGGAGTATTGGGGCTTCAATTGGCAAGCACCATTCTATAATTCATATGATATTTTGGATAGTTGTGTAAATAGAAATAAACTTATGATTTGACTATTTCCTTTTTAATATTTTATTTTGAATGCATTGAAATTTTAGCCGATACAATTTCTTTTAAATTGTAGTTTTCTTTAAATTAATTTTTTTTTCACTGTGGAATTTTTTGTTAATGTAATTTATTTATTTCAGCTTTTTACAATGGATAATAAAATTTTTAATCATGAAGAACTTGAAGCTGAAATACAGAGAGAAAAGGATGATAGGACTGAAGAGTTATCCTATAAGAAATCAAAACATTCTTTAGACAGTGATGAAGAAGACGATGATGTCAAAGCTCAAAAATACAATATTCTTGATCCAAATGAATTGGAAGGTAAAATAAAATGTATTGGATATGAACATTTAAAAATTTTCTTTTATAAATTAAATATACTTTTTCTATGGAGCTCTGAAAGTTTAGTTCTTCTTCTTGTTGAAAATATATATAAATATATTTTTTGAAGTAATTAGGTAACCACTCTTTACTTTTTTAGTACTATTTTTCTTAGGTCTTTTTGGGTAGTTATTTTTCTGCACAATCGTTATAACAAACTAACATTGGCAATTGCTTAAATAAATATATATCTATATTTGCATATTTATTCACAATTTAATATATAATCTTCAGCTAGATTAAACTTAATTTGATTCTGATCATTTATAATCAAAATTCATTAATCTACCACTTAAGCACTTTTTTATTCTATGGACAGGTGTCCTTTTTTTTTCTTGTTGCAGATATTATGAACTATTTTTATTTGAACTATATTGTCTCCTGTTCATTTGAGGATAGATCTAAAGCAGTCAACAATAAAATTCTTTTCTTATACTTTCTTTTCAGATTAAAGCTGTTCATATTTATATTTATTGTACAAGTTGAATGTCATATTTTTATGAATAAAAATTATTCATATTTATTTTATTCTCTCAATATTTTTTATTCCATCATTTCTGCAAATGAGCATTTTATTGCAATTAGCATTTTGAAAATCCAATTTTGTAATATATATTACAAATTCTAATTATTATTTAGCTTAAAGATGTACTAGCAGTAAACCTTTTGTATCAAACTATTCACCAATGCCAATTAAGATGTACTTTTAGTAAAATATGTATAATTTCTATAATTTAGGCATAATTATGAAAACTTTTTACCATGTAAAGGATATATGTTTAGCATTGAATAAACTTCTTAAAAAATGCTTTGGATACCATATTCTTTTTTGTAGTGAAGAAATATTTGATATTTTTATGTGAATTATTGATTCTTATATGGTATCTAAGTAAGTTAAATACAGTGATAACTTTGTCTTATTCTGAATTAATAAGTTTAGCTTCATTATATAAACTGTTCCTTAAGTTACTTTATCTCATCAGTTTAGCTTAATGTATATATTTTTTCTCTCTACTTTTTTTCCCCACAGAATTTCTAATGTGTAATTTTTTTTCTTTAGATTTTTTTTTTTAAATCATTGTTTCTACAGTTATGTTTAAATTCTAGGACAAGAGGAAGGGACAATTGATTATGATGGAGATATTAAAATTACACCTTTTAATATGAAAGAAGAATTAGAAGAAGGATATTTTGACAAAGAAGGTACATACATATTTCAGAAGGAAGAGGAAATCAAAGACCAGTGGTTAGATGACATTGATTGGATAAAAGTATGATCTTGTTTTTTGTATTTTATATATAAGAATTTGATTTTTGTAAACATTGACAACTCTTGTATATTATTCCATATCTTTGGATTTATTATCATTGGTTAGCATGCAGTGATATACATTTTCCACATTTCTAATAAAGGTTCCATATACACTTAAAACATACATATATTTCTGCTTAGTATTAATTATTCATTAATTTTATTTTCAATGTTCTTGTAGTTTTATTTCTAATTCAAAAATAAACTTCATAGAATAATCTTTTTATTTTTCAATTAAATTTTTCATGTATTGTTCATTTTGTTTTATTAGAATTTTATTTCTTCTACTAGTAGAGTATCTTAATGTCACTCTTTTATTCTTTACTGAAGTTTTATTTAAATTTCTTTTGAAGTAGATTTTGTAAAACCTTTAGAAAGATTATTCATTGCAGTGGTTATCATGACACAATTTCTGGAAAATCTCTGCATATCTAATCATAATTGTAAATAGATTATTGCAGTTTAAATTCCATCATTCTTAACTTGCAAAAGATTTAGTGGTTTTATGATGGTGTCATGAGTTTGAAGATTCCTTGGTCAGGGGTAGACAGGAGTTGGATAGACTGGATTCCTTAAAATAGTTTGCTCAAAGTTTGATAGAAATGCAAATTTAGGGTAAAGATTTTTAGCATATAACAAATTTCATCCACTTAATTCAAAGTATTTTTGAGTTATATTTATCACATATAGACCGATAGACATTTTCCAAAAAATGTGTTTTTTGAACTCAGGTTGGTCTAAAACATGGAGATTCATTAAAATCTTGAGTACAAAATTTTTAGCAATTGCAATATTTTTTCTAGACTTCATATACTAGGAAGTAAAATAATCTGCAAATAATCCTTTTTTTTTTCACTTTTAGGTGAAAGCTATCGAATCTACTAAAAGAAAAACAGAAGATGAAGAAGACAGTGATGAGGATGAAAGACCACCCATTGATTTAGCTGATAAGTATAAACAAATGCTTGAATTAATGAAACCCGGAGAAACTGTGCAAAAAGCAATTTGTCGACTTGGTGGTACCAAATCATCAAAAAGTGTTGGTAGTCGTTGGAAAAAGAAAAAGGAATCAGATTCTATGGATACAAATGAAGAGAGTGAGAAAGATGTTGAAAAGTTACAGCTTTTGACAGGTTTAGCTGATGAGATAGTGCATTCAGGAGATATGGACATTTATCAACAGACTTATGAGAAAATGGTGTTTCATGTGAACTCTAAGTCAAAGACTGGAGCTAATGGTATTTTAAACACTGATGCTGAACTAGATATGTTCGGAGATGACTTTGATGAAAAAGTCGATGATAAGATAGCAATGCCCCCTCCTCGGACACCTACTCCCAGTGAGGGTAAGAAATAATCTATTTTATATGATTATTCTAGGTGTCTGCTAGACATGAAAGTTGTAAGAAATAACAAATTTCAACTTTAATAACAATAGTATCTCAGAATTGATGTTTTAATCCTTCCAGTTAATTTTTTTTATTATTTTTTTTTGAAATTACTTGAAAAGTTTAGCATCTGAAATTAATATATATAAAATGGGTTGAAATTTTTCTCCCATCCTTTGGAGACGAGTTGAGAGTGGTTTATCATTGAAACCATTGCTCTTGTAGAACATGAAACTGTTTATTTATTAAAATACTAATTTTCTTTGAAAATAACATGAGATAATCATAAACAATTATTTTATGTTTAGAAATGGAAACTTTTATCAAAATCAAACTATTTTTATACAATTACAACTTTTCAAATCAATGCACTTTCTCAAACTCTTAATTTTTCTTAATTAGACATGTATCATTCATTATTTAAAATTTGAGATCAAAATGTCATTTAAAAAAAGTATTTATTGTTGAAATAAGCAAGGAATTTAGAAGAATCTGTTTTTTTTAACACTTTATTATATTTTAAAAAAAATTAATGTATCTCAATTAAATAACTTTTTAAATTGAATGATTTTTTTGTAATTTTTTTAATAAAAAAATAAAATTTTATTTTATTTTATAATTATCTTAATTTTGGTATTGTTTTTAACATTATTTGAAAGAAATGTACTGAAATCTATGTTTTAAATTAATTTGGGCTTTAATGTTTTATGGGATATCTCTTATAGAAATTATTTTAATCTACAAATAGTTATTGCTTACAGTTCTTTATAAGTGCTGTGTAATTTTCACATAAATTTCTTTTGAGGAAATGCAGTCATATATAATATATATATAAATAATACTTTATTATAGATTTTACATCATTTTATAGAGAACAAGATATTGGATTAAACATTTGATGAATAGATATAGCTTGTTCTTGTTGATCATTTGGAATATTTTGTTAGAAACTGCACTTAATCATCTTCGAATGACAAATATCATAGAGAGAGGGTATTAAATAGTGGTAGATTTTTTCTTTTTAATGTTAAAATAGGAGGTAACTTTTTTTAAAGAATGCAATAGATAAAGAATATATGTTACCAGTATTTTCGAAATGTTTTAAAATTTGTTAACCAGTTAAGAAAATGAAAGTTTCAGTAATTTTATTTTGAATTACACAATTAAAAGGAATTTATTGCATTAATATTAATCTATGAACTTCTTTGTTTAGATGTTGTGAATCCTACTTCAGAAGTAATGTGGGAATTCAAATGGGAAGATAAAGAAGATGCTAAAGTATATGGACCTTATCCAACTTCTCAGATGCAACAGTGGGTTGATGAGAAATATTTTGAAAATGGAGTGTTTGTTAGGCAGTGTGGAAAACAAGACACTTCATTTTACAATTCAAAAAGGATAGACTTTGAATTGTACTTATAAAGTTACTTCATTGTTTTCTCATCCTTTACAGTCATTTTACAATCACTACTAAAAAAAAAAAAAAAAAAAAAACTGGATATAATGCAATTATTTCTAGTATTTTGTTTGGTTATAAATTTCATAGAATTTTTATTTTTGTGCATTTAATTTTGCAGAATTGGAGTATGTTGTTTGTGTCTATTTACTTGCAATTAGAATTTCTAATATCCACATTTGAAATAATATTCATTTTTTTAACAGTTTATATATCTGAAACTGATATAATTCTAGCATTGAGTTTAAATTTATTTTAAAAAATACAGAATAACAATTAAATGAACACATCTGAAAGAATTAAAATTCTGTTTGAATTTATTTATTTCATCTATCAACTTCTTTTTACAAATATATCAAAGTATAAAGTAGTTTTATTATTATAATTTTATTGAAGTCTCTACCTTTATGAAAGAAAAAAAAAATCCTTAAATTGTTTTAAATTAAATGCCTTCAACAATTTTTTTCTGATTATTGAATATTATTAATTTTTTAATTATATTTCATACTTTTTATGAATTTTAACACTTTACTTATCTGTTTATTTAGTTCTGCATTCAGTCTCTCTTATGAAATCTTTAATTGGTTCTGTCAACTTTAATTATTAGAATATAATAATGCCATATTTATTTGATACAGTAAACTACTTTATATTGTAAAGTGCAGTCGACATTATTCAGTGGTATGATGTGAGATTAACTCAATATTTTCATCCATTTTCTAACAAAATTAATTGTAAATCTAAAATAATAAAGAAATAATTATTTCATACTAACACTTTTATTTTTACATTGTCAGGTTCTCTGCATTTCTTGGAATTTCCTTTTTGTCATAAGTATGCCTCTCATTAGGACAAGGAAAAGGGGGAGGAGGGGAATGAGACTCTTGCTTTGAATGAATAATCAAAAAAAACTCCAAATTTAGTGGATTTTACATTAAAAAATTATTGGTAAAAAGTAGAGTTTGTTAAGGAATGATATTGTAATTATTCCTGGAAACAGATAAAGATGACATTATGATTATTTATTTGGATAGAAAGACAAATTATCCTATTGCCTTAAGTGTAAGTACTGTTCTGCTGTACAATAGAATGTTAATAATATTTTCAAACTAATTAAAATAGTTTTTAATTATTGAAGCAGAATCAGTCTTGAGTAATTTTATTAATAGAAATCGCCTGTCCTAATGTATATTGATGAAAATTGCTAATTTTATTAAATATCTAAAAATGTCCTTAGGGATTAGACTTTTTTTTTTATTTTCTTATTGAAGAAAAATTGTACTTGGTTGATTTTTCCTCGTAAGCATTATGATGAATATTACTGGAAATTATAAATAAATCAACCAGATTTTTTAATGTTCCGTAATTTATTAATTTGTTATTAGTTTTCTTAAATTAATAGTATACTTAGAAAAATATTATTTTTTCCTCTAATAACTGAAAAGTACATTTATATAGAATAATATATAGAATAATTAATACAGAAATCTGAGATTTTAAGTTTGAAATAAAAGGCAAAAGCTGTATCATGTAGCAATTATTTTTTTAAATTTTAGATTTGCAGAATCTGCAGATAATACAAAACAATTAATGCATATTATAGTTATGTTCATCTATATACAACTATACACTCACAAAAATTTATTTTGTGAGTATATAGTTGTTTTTGGAATGTAACTGTGCCACTGTGTGAAATAATTTTGTGCAGTTCATTTGCAAAGCATATATATTGATATATGAACCTTAGAGATAAATGCAATCAATTTTATCAAATTGCTAATGCTCCATGGAAATTTTGTTTTGAAAATTTATAATATTGTATTCATATTTATAAAAACTAAAACTGACTTTAAATAAATTACTTGACATTTATAATACTTTTCATATTGAAATAATCATACATTTGATCGAATTAAAATAGTATCATTGCATTATTCTATTTTATAAGATCCAGTACTTATGTCAAAGTAATCTTGTTCATTTGAATTTTGGAAACTTTGTCTTTTATTTTTAAGGTTTGTTGACAAAATGTGCAATTAATTTTTTGCATTGTTATGAAATCAGGTGAGTGAAAATCAAAACTTAAAGAAATCTTTATGTACTCGTATCAAAAAGATAAGGTGAATTTCTTGCAATTTATGTTTTAATTTGTTGAGGAACTTAATGTGGGAATTATGATTTGTTTATTTATCAACACTTTTCCTTGTTCTTTGACTGCTTTTCTTTCATGCAAGAATACCATTATTTTGAGATTTTTTTCTTTACCTTTAACTTTATTTTTAGCATTATATATATAATATTGTAATCAAAATTTTGCAGATATGTAGCCAAAAAAAGGGCAGTTTTGAAATAAAATTCTGTTTATTTTACCACAGGAAACATATTTTGTACGCAGGGAAATCAATGATTAAAAATACACATCTGTTTACATCATGATACAACAGCAGTGTGACAGAAATGTTTCCCTTTAGTAATTTTACAAAAAGATTCTGATGGAGATTTTTTGGGGGAGGGGGGGGAGGCACATGTCGATTTAGGAAAGGAAATCTTAGAATCTTTGAAAGAATGCCAAAGGCATGAGAGAGAAGAAAGAAGTATGAGAAATTGCAGTATCCATCCATTTTTTAAAATCATTTTAGAAATAATTTAATAAAAAAGTTGGATTTGGATTAGGAAATAAAAAAAAATTCTAGAATGAAATAATAACATGGTCTAATTTAAGTCTATCATATCAAATAAGAAATCCATTTGGCTGAAATGTGTGCTTGCATCTCCTTTGCTTGGCTCTGTTATATTAAATATGAATTTAGTGTACTTCTGTGAAATTCATAAGATTGGAAAGGAAATTAATGGCTTCATTAATTTTTTGGTTATTTGGAATTCTTTTATCAGATCTTAGTGTATATATATTTCTTATAGTCTATTTTTGATTTTATATGGTCTGTTGTAATGGTAAGTTTAAAAAATCATTATCGTATTTTGGTTTAAAAATTCTGATGGGTGTATTTGATTCATTTAATCATTTCATTATCATTACTAAAATAATTTTTCTTTTAATGAACAAAAATAATCAAGTAGGTGTAGTTTCCATATAGAAGAAAATATACATGTTTCTTTTTCTTTATAATTGGAGTTCAAAATTGAACTTCTTTAATATGTGAACCTGCTTTTATAAGAGCATTTGTATATTAGCATTAAATGTTTTTGCTTATGAAAATTGATTTCTTCTACACAATTCATATCTGATTTGGTTATTCCAAAATCAGATGCTTTAAAATTTTATTAAATGTTAATTTTTAAAAAATTTCAATTTTCTATATTATATATTTTTAGATGAATATCTAGTTTGAATATTTAACTTTAATAAAAAAAACATTTTCTGTTTAAATTCATAAAAAGTTAAATGGAAAGAAGTCGATTTATGCTTACATGATGCATATTAAATGTTCACCACTGTGCATTTTGCAGTTGGGGGAGAAAAGGCATCTCAACATAATATTTGACAATATTTTAGTAAATCATGTATGGGGTTATTTTTATCATGTGATCCTGATGTCATGGGAATTGATCCTATTGTAAATGAATATTGTTTCTGATGAAACTTTTTGCAAAGTTAGAATATGAAAAAAGTTTTAATAAAGCATTTTTATTGACGTCAAAATATCTTCAATATATTGTTATATTTCTAACAAGTTGCAGACTTTTTGTTATGTTTGCATCCAATATAATTTTTATGACTGGTTTGTATAAATATCACATTTTTCACTTCATTATGTAATAATATGATTCATTGATGTATCATAAAATAAAGAAATAAATGTTTTATTGTTAAAAGTGTCCACTTTAAAAAATGTTTTTTTACATGTTTAATTGTTATAGCCTTGTGTATATAACGCTTGCTTTTTTCTTGAGAAATAATCTTAATTTGAACATCACGTATATCAAAATTACCATTATCAAAGTTGAGGGTAGATAAGAGTATGGATAAATTGGCAATAAATTCTATAAAATATATAGTTTATGCAACATTCAATTTTTATATGTATAAATTTCGTTTTTCAACATTATGAATTTCTGAAAAACTAATAGATATAGTTTAATAAAATTTAATATGGATATAATTATATAAAGTAAAACGCATTATAGTATATTATTATTATTTTAGATATTTATGATCATGGGTACGATTCATTAGTTCAAAAATTCTATTCTCTTCATATTGTGGGGTCGATCTTTTAATACTTCTAATATGAGGAACGGTCCCTTTAAACAGAGATCTCAATAGATAATAATACTTGAAATGAAGCAATTGATGAATCCCATTGGGCCAATTTCAGCGCATGGATAGTTCTCTGAGAAGATTGTGGTCTACATTTTTCCTTACCAAGAGTATATTGCAGTGGTGTAAAATTAAGTGGCGCCTGGGGCATAATTTTACACTTCCCCATTCATCATTTGTGGATCCCATCCCCGGGACAGCTTATATTTGGGGATGAGAAGCTTCCTGCAAAAATGGCACGGTGTTGGCTACCTCCTATCGCTGACGTGATGTACCTCCTAAGGGAAGTGTTGTATCGTGACCGGTGATGGCCCTTAGGACTCAACCATAGTTCCCGCCAATGCTACCGCAGGATTCCTGTTACTCACTTTTTTCCGTGTATCTCAGTGCTGATTAAATAAGTCGATTATGTTTGAAAATTTTAAATGCCTCCATGGGCGTATGTTTCTTCTCCCTCGAGTCACAGTTGATTTAAGAAATGACAAACGCACTAACATTTCATCTCTATTGCTTCCCCTAAGACTGGCATCCATAATATCTATACCCCCGACTGAAAAAGGGTTGAATCTTGACCTCCCCCCCCCCCGATTGCCTTACTATATATGCTTAGGGTTAAAGAGATTCCATGGCTGATTCCTAAAATGAGCATTTTCCTTCAACATATTCGACGTTTGATAAATCCTCTACTTGTGATCTATAAAAATAGAGTTACTAGAACACTTCCATGTACTTTTAAAAAATTCGGAACTTCATAATTTGACAGCAGCAAAATATTACGCCCTGCATCCAGAATAATCGCAACATTGTTACTGAACTTTATTTAATTAAAATTTAAATTGTTTTGACTTGAGCAAATCCTCATATTTTGTTGTCTCTGAAGTTATATTTATATATATTTTATGTAACATGCATTAGCAATACAAGAATTTGTCCTACGTCTAAAACCAATAATAAAGATGAATGCATACGCTCCACTGGCCAGTCCATTTGATCTAGAGCTACAAAATTTGTTAATGAATGTTGTTTTTCTTCTGTTAATGAAAGTTAAAGAAGGATTTTGTTAATAACTCTGTAGTGTATGAGAAGGATAAAAAAGTAAAGTTACAATACAGCGAAATTTAGAAGATAGATGGCTGTTTAGGGGAATTAAAAACGAATTTCCCAATCATTGCTACTTTTTTTTTTCAGTTTAAAATAATAAGAGATGAAGACGAAATCTATTTTTTAAAAATTATCATAATCATTCTCTGCATGCATCATTAATGAATGCATTTTTTTTTCAAAAATTTATTAATTAACCATTTTTTTCTACAGAATATTTCTAATAACCCCGAGCCTGGGATAATTAGGAAAACGTATTTCAGTTTCTAATAACAGTAACGAATTGGTTTGAAGAAAATAATTGATGGGAAACATTTGTATATTAACTCTGTATATAATTTCTTACCTGTTCCTACGTACCCCAAAGTTTTTTGTTTGGAAAGGGGTGTTGTGTGTGTGTATGTGATTTGATGTAAAGATTGCTGCAGTTGAACGAGTGATTCATCCAGATTTCATTTTCAGAGAATTTACATGCTTGGACTAGATATTATTTGGAAAGGGGTGTTGTGTGTGTATGTGATTTGATGTAAAGATTGCTGCAGTTGAACGAGTGATTCATCCAGATTTCATTTTCAGAGAATTTACATGCTTGGACTAGAGATTATTGCAACATATTGTGTGAGTGTATGCATGATATTTGCCAGCCAACCACAGAGCATGCGCATATGACATCATCACTTTCAGAACCAATCAACCTCACAACCCAGACTTTAAAAGCTCCTATCTAACTCACATTTACATCATTTTATTGCTAAAAATTGACCATTCCACCATGTCTCCCTCTGAACATGTTCAAACTGTTCGAGCTGTCTTGGAGTCGTTGCCTCCACCTGAAAATATTCCTCTTTATGAGGAAAAGGAAAAACTTGGACATAAAATTGTGGATCAGGTGAAAGAGATTGTAACCACTCGAAGGTGGGTCATACCAGACTTTAACAATTTCATAACGTTGGATGCATCAGTGTACAGAGAAGAGTTCCAAGAGCTGGTCAAAGGACCTCATGCATTACCATGAGCCGTTTGGAAAATATTGGTCATTCGTCATCTGATTCATTTGGCAATGACCATTAATTTCCGAGGAAAGCAAACTGTTTGTAATGTGGAACAGTGGAATAAAATGGGTGAGTTAGTATTGGAATCTATTTACTCGGCCCTATGTTCTGATACAGTTGCTCGAAAAAATATATGAGCACCGTAACTCTAAGAAAAATTTCCCCAAAGTGGAAAACGACCTTTTTATGATTTTAAGGGTTTAGGATAATCGTTGTTTATGTAAATTTCCATTCTTGGATATTTGTAAGAGAAAAGTGCTTCTAGTTCTTTTTACAGGAACCGTAAACGTTTATTTGTTTTGCGGAAAATTGTGGATGTTTCCGAGAGAAATGTGTCATGTTTACATGAAACAAATTGTTTATTTGTTCAGGACAAATTTCCATACTTGGATGTTTGTTAAATAAAGTTTCCTTTACAAGAATATTTTATGTTTACTTGTTGGGGAAAAATTTGCTTACTTGGAAGTTTGCAAGATAAATGAAACACAACTTCCTTTACAAGAAGGCAAAATGAAATTTTATGGTTCATTTGTTGGGAAAAACTTTTTGGATGTTTGTAAGAGAAATAAAATAGAGTCTGGTTCACATGAAAAAATTGTTTATTTACATTAAAGGATTTACATGAAAACAAATTATTTATTTATATTGAAGAATTACAAACAATATTTACACAATACACAATTAACAAAACAAATGATTTTTTACATGCACACACACACATGTACATTATTTGCAGCTCAAGTCCAGTGGTCCAATCCCACGTGTAAAGACATGGGTTCGCCTGGAAAACGTGACTCGTTGGTTTAGAGTCAAACCCAGTGGTGGTCCTGCATCAATAAATCTGAATAATTAGCCTTCATTACATCCCCGAATGATATTGGGGGCAAAGATTCATTAGGCCCAAAATACTTATTCGGGGGTGGAGGTAACACAAAAGACACAGTTGGAAGTTGGTGCACCAGAGGTTTTTCTAGTTGTACTTGATGCCCTGGACCCATGGACGACATTCCACAAAGTTCTCTTTCAAAATTTGTCAAGAAATCGTTGATGGTTTCTTAAGGAATCTCCTGTTGTATAATATTAATCTAATATTCACCAGTGTCCATGGTCTCTTGGAATATCAATAGTCCCTCCTCTGGTGCTTGTGTAGGCTCAGGGTCTTGTTGTTGGACTTCTGATTGGATAGGTTCAGGCTCCTTGTCTTGTTGAACTTGTTCATGGATATGCACCGGGTCTTGTTGTTGCACGTCGAAAACTTCAAACGGTGGAACAAATACAGGCTCCGATCATTGAACGGGATTTATTCACAATTTTTTTCCTAGCTCGTCTCTTTTCAGGCATCATCATTTCTGGAACTTGCATTTCGTGCATTGGTGTGGGAGGAGGTAAATTGTAAGCTGGTAAAGTGTACTGTCTATGAGTACGGAAATCTTGAAGTCCGGTCACACTGCACTCTAGTATTTTCGGTGGTTCTGGATACCTGGAGGTTTCTGTTGGCTGTTCCTGTTTTTTTTTTTTTTTTTTTTTTTACTCAATGCAAATTTTGCCAAATAGTGTCTTTGCTGCTATAGCGTCGTTGGACCGCCCCCGGGTTATGCCCGGGGCTCTGTAGAGTTCACATTGCTCAGGTGATACGATACCTCTGTAGTTCCTAGCTCCATGGATTTACGGTTGTGGATACAATGGAGCCCCCTCGCTAACTCTTCAACCTGTTAAGTGAACTCCTTTCAGGTGAATGCGCATCAACTTTTAAGCCCATGGAAAGAATGCGGTGGTGTTCGCAGGTTCACGAAATCATAGTGGTATAAACGGCATACGTTTGGCAGATTCGCTCAAAATTTGACTGTTGAGGGCTAACCAGAAGCATGAAGAAGATGTATGATGATGACCAAAAAGAGACATCCATTGTGTGAATAAGTCCACCTTTTGACCATCCTCTCTATTCCTTTAAATCTTTGTTATTTTTCTCTTAATTTCTTGGCCTGAAACCTAACGGTGCCATCGTACGGCTAACATTTGTTTAGTTAGTTGTGGTTGGAACTGAGTCCATTTGCTAACTCTCCCACCTGATCGATGACCTCCGACCAGGCTTATGTGCATAAACAGTAGCCAAGTATGATGTGTTAGTTTCATTATTTGGCACATTCTGTGTTGCCTTTTTAACCCTCCAAGCGGCAACCCCGGAAAAAGACGGAATCTTTTCTGCCTCCAAAACGGCGGACCCGTCTATAGACGGAAACAAAAACTCCCTTAAAACTGTCACTGCCCGTATTTTTACGGGTTCCAGTTTCTCCCTACCCCCAATCTCAAGCTGTGAGATAATGAGAAGGGAATGTGAGATAAGGAAAAGTGAATCGTTATCAGTGGACGATATGATTGATGTCTTCCTGCTCGCGCCGTTTTAAGTATTTTACGCTTACGTTCTGAGGCGTTACTTTTGAGATTTTGATAATAATTACGTATCCAAAATGAAATTTAAATAACGAGAATAAAATTGAACGTATGAAAATATATACCTGGAATGAATACATACATAAACGTATTATTATTAATAATTTGAAACATAAGATTTTAAAGCTTTCTAGCATAAGAAAATAGTTAATGTAAAAAATAAATAAAAAATATAAAATTAAAATTTGACAAGTTTCTTTTTTATAACGTGCTTTCATTTAAGGATTTTAGAATTGACATTGCTTATGCAACTTATTTTTGAAAATAAGACACTAAACTTATTTACAGAATTTACTTAACGAACGAAACTTTTTAACTTTTAATGAATTATATTTTTTTAGTATTCATTAATAAGTGTATTTCAAAACGGGGAGATATATAGAACCAATATATTAAAGTGCGATTTTTCGGAAATTTAGTATTCGTTACATTAAATCCTTATTTTTATAACGTAATAAACTATATATGAAAATTGAATATTTGTTTCATTCTTTAAACCTTATAGAATTTCACACTCTTTGACGAATTCGAACAAAAATGTAAGCATTGTAGAGATATAAGTTTCATTGTTTTTATATTTTTCCTCTGGTTTTTAATAATATTTTCAAAGTTAATATAAGCGCAGTTTTTAAAGGTTCTATTTTTTGTATCGAAATATTAATCTTATTTCACTGTACAATCTTATATATACATCGCACGATTCTGTTTATATGAAACTGGTTTATATTGACATTTTTACTCTTAATACTGAGTAATTTAATCCACGAATTTTAATCCACTTGAAAGTGAGTGAATGTGTGAGTTAAATGTGAGAATAAATAGTTTTAAAATTGTTGCCATTATTTTAATTCCTTGATCTAATTTTATCTCATATGTTAGCATTTAAAAATTTTTTAATGCGTACAACTGGCATTTAGACTATTTTCTTCTCCTGTTTGGTCAGTTCGAGTTCACTGGATGTGATTTTTAACAAACAAGACGGGATATGATCTTTGTTTTATTTTATTTTTGATCACGAGAGTAAAAAAAATTCGGAAACTCCCACTTCCATGTAATTTGAAATTCTTTATTCTTAATAACCTTTAGCCTCACATTTTCATTTTTTAAAAACAGAACTAGTTTGAACAAGGGTGTCAGACATGAAGGTCACTTGCGAATATTTCTATTAAAGTAGCGAATATCTCTAATTATAATGGATATGTATGTTCGTATTGGCGATCTCCAGATCAAACTGTTTGACTTAGAGCGAACACACTTCGCCATTAAATAATTAGAAAACTGTTAATGTTCACCTCGAGAGGAAATTTTCAAAATTTTAATTAAAACTTCTGTTAATTAAAAATTATTTAAAAGTTTACCATTATCAGCAATAAAATACGAAATTATTCTAATATAATTTATACGTGTCATTTATACATCTGAATGCATCACCAAGAAAATTCATTCTTTGAGGTAAAATTATGATCTTGAACTTTTAGTGTCTTATTTATTGAGATGCTAATTAAGGAGCATTCTCTTCATCCACATGGTTTATTTGTATTTCAGTAAAGAAATTTTTACCCCTTTGCTTTTAGCTTAGATCTTTTTAACCTTTTAACTAAATCATCATCAATGGGTAAAAAGCCGGAATGAAATATATGGATAACAATGAAAACGGTAAGTTTCAATTCAAAAATAAAATATATTTTTAAAATATGCTAAAATACTTTTAATTAAATTAAAAGTGGGAAAAAAAATTTGAATTCACAATTAATGTACAAATTATTTTTCTACTGTGATATTTTCGAATGAACTTTAAAATTTTAATAATTTTTATTAACCCTTTAAAGGGCCTTTTTTTCCTAGTCATGTTGGAGTAAAATGTTTTTAAAATTAAGATTGGCCTAGGAAAAGTAATTTATTCAACTTATTATATCAATTTAATCTGATTTATTAATTAATTTTTCCAATTAATAACTAAGAAATAAATCAAGACACTTCATTTTATTTGAGATAAACAATTGAAACCTCTAACCTACAATTGAAACCTTATTGAAAAATTCATAAGAATTTATGCCAACTTACATAACTTTATTCAAAAATTGTTGAATTTGGTGATGAACATACTTCTCTTGTCCCTTGAAAGGGTTAATTAAAATTTTAAAGAAATGATTCCCACTGTCCAAAGGTGCATGTAGGTGCAGATTTTGGTAATTCTATTTCAAATTGTCTGGTCTGAAAAGTACCAATACAATCAGACAAATAATGACACACACACTTGTCCATCTTTATTATTAACTTAGACGAATGTTTGTGCGTGGCGTCTATTAGAGCTTCCATATATATCTTAGTGAAATATGCATCTTAGAAAATGAAAATGTGTAAAATGTTTTTTTTTCTGAAAATTTTTAAAAATTATGAATTAAAAATAAAATGAGATTTTGAAGTGTATTCCATCATAACTTTCAAAATTATTACAGAATAAGAAGGAATTTTTGGAAATTTTTATTGAATAAGAGATATGAGAAATCATCTGAGTCATTTCAAAAATTAAAAAGAAATATTCAGTATATACATAAAACTTTATTGCTGAATGATTCTATTCCCTGTATTTAGAAATTTAATAAGCCTGATTGGTTTAAACAAAAGAGGTTTTGCATTAATTGAAGTTTATTCACTCCCGTTTTAAATTAAGGAATTACTGTCAAGGAGCTGACAGAAAATTCAAAAAATCTGCAATACAGTATGGTACAATGAGTCTGCAATAGTATGAATTATATGACTATCAAAATTTGAAATTTCAAGATGTTTTGCGGAAGAAAACATTTAATTAAAAATTTTATATTGTCTAGTAACCTCGATGTAACGCATGTGCTGATCACCGAAAGCAATAAATAATGTAAAAGTAATAAGTAAAAAAGATCAATGTAATTGTATTTGCAAAGCTTTTAAATTCAGATTTTTCTTTTTAATGATTCGTTTACCCCACGGTTTGTCGTTATCCGATTGCAAAATAGTAAGAGCTTTGATTCTAACCCGAAAAACTTAAAACTGAGATTTTTCAAAAATTGTAATTTATTTTAAAACAGTACTTACTATTCTGTAGGAACTTGATTTGAAGGTATTCAAAAAATTCCAGTTGCAAATGGTTAATTATGAGTCTAAATAATCTGTATTATTTGAGTCATTTTTCCAGGCCAAATTTGTATCATGAATATTACAAAGAAATATTTTGACAATTATTTTTATTTGTTACAGTCATAAGGCGCATCAACCAGTTATTTAGCATTACTGAATAACTGGCCAATTAGCTTTGCCAATTAAATATTGTAAAGTATATTTAATTATAAAATTTTAATCATGCAGATAAATACTGAAAATCGATATATTTGAAAGTGAAACATTGCATGAAATTCCCTAATTACACAATTATTTTTTTGAATACTGAAGAAACAAAGTTATAACGTAGTGTTACTTATCGCAATTCATGTTTTAAACACGCATTTTAAAATATTAAAATAAATTGGCAATGCGCTGAAAGGTTTTTTTTTTTTTCTTTTTAAATTAAATCAGGTAATGTAATGCAGGTAAAGTCGAGAAATAATTTCACAGTACTACGGAATAAAATAATTTGCGAAACATATTGCAATGAAAAAAATATTAGACGAGGACTTTCAATTTATAAAAACTAGACTAGTATCAAAATAAACATGATAATAACTTATTCCTAACAAATTTTATGTATTGTTTTATAAAATAATCGAAAAACCTCTAAAAAAACCAATCACATTTTCGCATTTTCAATCGATGTTATTGTCAATCTCTTCCTACGCACTGAAAGAAAAATGCTACGATAAGAAACACCTGCTACTCACAGCATGAAATTTGCTAATCACTTCCCACATGCAGCGCTGAACTGACCGCAAAAGGGGAAAGCAATCCTTTTGACCAAACCGCGGCATTTTTAAGGTTGAACCTGTTATTCCGACGTGCCGCTTTCGGTAAGGATAGCAATCTGAAAGCCGCCGCCAGGATTGTTAACATATACAAAAAAGCTTTATGTAATGCAGTTTAAACCATCACTCTAGCTAAATTTGTTTAGCTGGCAGGTTGCATGAATCATCCAGTATGTTTCCGAGTCGTACGGTCCACCTGCGACTCTGAATGAAAACATTTCTTCACCACTTAACTGAACCCGGTAACACGAGTTAAATAACGTATGAATAATGATTATCAACGAATAACAATTGATGCTTGAAAAAGCCAATATTAAAAAGCTATACAATGTAACATAAACGAGGCAAGAAATTTTCTCCACCAAAAAATTTGTAGAGGAGACAGTGAGAAGTAAAAAAAAAAAAAAAAAAAAAAAAAAAAAAAACTATCCTCTGAAAATTTTTTTTCACTTGACTCTCTTTTTTTTTTTCTGTTTTTCGAATCATAGGAAATTATACTCAAATTTTCTTATTAACAATTTCTTTCACCCCTTTTCCACTTTGTGATCTTGTCTGCCTTAATTTTATTTGCATACCTAAATACCTAAATGGCAGCATGTCGCCCATTTACATGATATTCTAGTTTGACCTTCGCATAGAAGCAAAATAAAATATTAAACATTTTGCGTGTATTTAAATGTGTATTAGATGTAAATTAAAGCGATGCAAATAACAAAAAAAAATATATTTAAAACTGCAAAAAATAAATCATAAACACATGGAAATACAAAACGCTTTATTTTATTATTCTACAATTAAAACAGACATTGTTACATATAATATTCTGATTTAATATTCAAAGTTTCTACAAAAGTACAAATAGCTTTTACAGATTATATGCATCTATAGGAAAATCCGAAGAGCGCTATATTTTCAGGTTGCATTCTTCTTAGGTAGTTGCTATGCGCTGCTGTGATTTCAGGAACTCCGAGGGGTATTCATTTTGTTCCGAAGAGTGTTCAGAGAAATCCGATGAAAGTTGAGATGTTATACTGTCGCACAGCCTATTACCAACACTGAATAATTTAAATCGCATGTGTCAAATCCATTTCACTAGAAGTGTTTCTCATTGCATGTTCCCCAGATTGTGGTAAGCAGAACTCTACAAGCATAGGCAGAAGCTTTCGAACAATTTCCTTTGACAGAATGACTTGCAAATAAGTCATAGCAACAGTACAGAGGGTTACCAAGCTTATGATCATCTGCAGGATTGTCAAAATGGTCGTATTAGCATTGTTATTCGAAATATTTTGTCCATTCCAGCAATCGATTAAAAATATCAGCAGCTCCTGGACAATTTCATTTGACATTATGATTTGTAAGCTAATCATAGCAGATGTCGAATTAGTTAGAAAATCTATGAACATTTGAAGGAGGGTTGTAGCATGTTCTCCATCCAGAGGCAAGTAGATTTCCATTATACGTATCAGAAGATTCTGCAGAATTTCGTCCACCAATAAAGTGCGCAAAATAGTCATGGCATGTATCCAAACAGTTAGCAGTTCCGTTAACTTTTGAAGTAAATTGGCAGAGTTCGACGTATTAGTATCCATAGTGTTTTCAGCATTCCGTGTCAAATAGTGGCGGATAAAAGGAATCAGACGATTCCGAATAATTTCATTTGCTAGTACGGTCCCTAAGAGAGCCACAATACAAGTCCAGACAGTTTGCAGGATCATCATCATTTGAAGTATGACAGAAAAGCAGAAATATTTAAAGACGTTTTTGCAAAAAAAATAAATAAATAAATAAATAAATAAAAATAAAAAAAAAATTATAAAAAATTTTTTTTATTCTAAAACAAAAATCTCTTCTCTAAGAACAGTGAGTCTGCCATTGACCGCATCCGACTACGAACTGGCTCCATTACCCCTCCGCATACTGTTTAAAAAGCCATCATAAAATGCTTAACGCTTAACAAAATTCCGACTATGGTGAAAAAAAAAAGTCCAACGTTCTTACAAAGAAACGTTTGGACTTTGAATTTTTCACCACAGTCGGAATTTTGTTAAAGTTTTTCATTCCCATTACAAGGGTGCTGGAATTTGAATTTTTCACGCGAGTCAAAATTTTAACAGATTTACCGAATTGGACTTGTAAAATTTCAAGCAAGCAAGCATTATAAGAGAGACATACTTACCCATCCGACGAGGTTGGAGTCCAGGCAGCAAATGAACGAGCCTCCTTGGGTGAGGTATATTTATACCCTTCCGACCAAGAAAAAATAATTTGTGGAATTTTCCAAACCAAATATTTTCACGAACTGAAACCGCATTGATCACGTGTTCAGAGCTTGATTATCACATGCTTGGAGCGTGATGATCACATGTTTGGAGCGTGCTAGTTTTTGTTTGTATTTCTGGTATCTTAAGCCTAACAACCATAGGATAACAGTATTTGATGCTCTATCCCTCGATCCTCGAACCAACCTCTAGGTGCTATACGAGCAGAGATCTGGCACCTGCACCTAAATTTTCAATCGTGAATTGTGTCCAAACTATTGACCCTAGAATCATAAAACAATAACCGTTGCATTTGTCTCGATGCAGGCGTTTAAACCGTAAAACTCTCATATCTCTAACTGGTCCCAAACCATAGTTCCAAACCGGACCCTACACTCGTGAAAATCTGACACCCTCATAACTCGGTTCGTAATGATGCGAATGACTTGAAATTTAAACCATCTCTGGGTCCTTAACCCAAATGACCTTGAGCCAGGTCACTAGCCATATTTGGTTATATCACTCATAGGATCACTAAAACGATCGATTTTGAAGCTCCCACGAGTCATCTATGGCTTCGAAGGACCAGATGTTTTTGCATGCATCTTTATTTGTTAACACAATTCACGTGATGTATGACACATGACTATCGAGCAATAAATTAAACATCTCATAAAGTAGAGCAGAATGCATGAAATTTGGCAACATTTCAGATTGCGTAATTTCCTTCTTGCACAAAATATTTTTACAACAGTACTATATTTGCATTCTATAGATAATTCGGAGTCATTTGATACCGAATACAAGGCTCTTTGTACCATAGCTAACCGATATCTGGGAGCAGGTCTCAAACATTTAACTCTTTATTGCGCCAATACTATTAACTTGACGAGCATGAAATGACTACCGTTGAGTGTATATTGTGACGGGCTTTCCAATGACACAAAATATTTGTCACTAGCTAGTCTGTAACGTGTGTTTGAGGCTAGGTCCCAAACTGCAGAAAATTGCAAACTCTGTAACTCGTCTCTTAATAACACCATCATCCTGAAAATTTTGTATTAACATATACAAAAAAGCTTTATGTAATACAGTTTAAACCATCACTCTAGCTAAATTTGTTTAGCTGGCTGGTTGCATGAGTCATCCAGTATGTTTCCGAGTCGTACGGTCCACCTGTGACTCTGAATGAAAACATTTCTTCACCACTTAACTGAACCCGGTAACACGAGTTAAATAACGTATGAATAATTAATATCAACGAATAACAATTGATGCTTGAAAAATGCAATATTAAAAAGCTATACAATGTAACATAAACGAGGCAAGAAATTTTTTCCACCAAAAAATTTGTCAGAGGAGACAATAAGAAGTAAAAAAAAAAAAAAAATTATCCTCTGAAATTTTTTTTTTCACTTGACTGTCTTTTTTTTTTTTCTCTCTTTTTCGAATCATAGGAAATTATGCTCAAATTTTCTTATTAACAATTTCTTTCACCCTTTTTCCACTTTATGATCTTGTCTGCCTTAATCTTATTTGCATACCTAAATACCTGAATGGCAGCATGTCGCACATTTGCATGATATTCTAGTTTGACCTTCGCATAGTAGCAAAATAAAATATTAAACATTTTGCGTGTATTTAAATGTGTATTAGATGTAAATTAAAGCGATGCAAATAACAAAAAAAAAATATATTTAAAACTGCAAAATATAAATCATAAACACATGCAAATACAAAACGCTTTATTTTATTATTCTATATTAAAACAGACATTGTTACATATAATATTCTGATTTAATATTCAAAGTTTCTACAAAAGTACAAATAGCTTTTACAGATTATATGCATCTATAGGAAAATCCGAATAGCGCTATATTTTCAGGTTGCATTCTTCTTAGGTAGTTGCTATGCGCTGCTGTGATTTCAGGAACTCCAATGGGATATTCATTTTGTTCCGAAGAGTGTTCAGAGAAATCCGATGAAAGTTGAGATGTTATACTGTCGCACAGCCTATTACCAACACTGAATAATTTAAATCGCATGTGTCAAATCCATTTCACTAGAAGTGTTTCTCATTGCATGTTCCCCAGATTGTGGTAAGCAGAACTCTACAAGCATAGGCAGAAGCTTTCGAACAATTTCCTTTGACAGAATCACTTGCAAATAAGTCATAGCAACATTACAGAGGGTTACCAAGCTTATGATCATCTGCAGGATTGTCAAAATCGTCGTATTAGCATTGTTATTCGAAATATTTTGTCCATTCCAGCAATCGATTAAAAATATCAGCAGCTCCTGGACAATTTCATTTGACATTATGATTTGTAAGCTAATCATAGCAGATGTCGAATTAGTTAGAAAATCTATGAACATTTGAAGGAGGGTTGTAGCATGTTCTAAATCCAGAGGCAAGTAGATTTCCATTATACGTATCAGAAGATTCTGCAGAATTTCGTCCACCAATAAAGTGCGCAAAATAGTCATGGCATGTATCCAAACAGTTAGCAGTTCCGTTAACTTTTGAAGTAAATTGGCAGAGTTCGACGTATTAGTATCCATAGTGTTTTCAGCATTCCGTGTCAAATAGTGGCGGATAAAAGGAATCAGACGATTCCGAATCATTTCATTTGCTAGTACGGTCCCTAAGAGAGCCACAATACAAGTCCAAACAGTTTGCAGGATCATCATCATTTGAAGTATGACAGAAAAGCAGAAATATTTAAAGACGTTTTCGAAAAAAAAAAAAAAAAAATTAAAAAAATTAAAAAAAAAATTTATTCTAAAACAAAAATCTCTTCACTTAGAACAGTGAGTCTGCCATTGACCGCATCCGACTACGAACTGGCTCCATCCCCCTCCGCATACTGTTTAAAAAGCCATCATAAAATGCTTAACGCTTAACAAAATTCCGACTATGGTGAAAAAAAAAAAAAAAAGTCCAACGTTCTTACAAAGAAACGTTTGGACCTTGAATTTTTCACCACAGTCGGAATTTTGTTAAAGTTTTTCATTCCCATTACAAGGGTGCTGGACTTTGAATTTTTCACGCGAGTCAAAATTTTAACAGATTTACCGAATTGGACTTGTAAAATTTCAAGCAAGCAAGCATTATAAGAGAGACATACTTACCCATCCGACCAGGATGGAGTCCAGGCAGCAAATGAACGAGCCTCTTTGGGTGAGGTATATTTATACCCTTCCGACCAAGAAAAAATAATTTGTGGAATTTTCCAAACCAAATATTTTCACGAACTGAAACCGCATTGATCACGTGTTCAGAGCGTGATTATCACATGCTTGGAGCGTGATGATCACATGTTTGGAGCGTGCTAGTTTTTGTTTGTATTTCTGGTATCTTAAGCCTAACAACCATAGGATAACAGTATTTGATGCTCTATCCCTCGATCCTCGAACCAACCTCTAGGTGCTATACGAGCAGAGATCTGGCACCTGCACCTAAATTTTCAATCGTGAATTGTGTCCAAACTATTGACCCTAGAATCATAAAACAATAACCGTTGCATTTGTCTCGATGCAGGCGTTTAAACCGTAAAACTCTCATATCTCTAACTGGTCCCAAACCATAGTTCCAAACCGGACCCTACACTCGTGAAAATCTGACACCCTCATAACTCGGTTCGTAATGATGCGAATGACTTGAAATTTAAACCATCTCTGGGTCCTTAACCCAAATGACCTTGAGCCAGGTCACTAGCCATATTTGGTTATATCACTCATAGGATCACTAAAACGATCGATTTTGAAGCTCCCACGAGTCATCTATGGCTTCGAAGGACCAGATGTTTTTGCATGCATCTTTATTTGTTAACACAATTCACGTGATGTATGACACATGACTATCGAGCAATAAATTAAACATCTCATAAAGTAGAGCAGAATGCATGAAATTTGGCAACATTTCAGATTGCGTAATTTCCTTCTTGCACAAAATATTTTTACAACAGTACTATATTTGCATTCTATAGATAATTCGGAGTCATTTGATACCGAATACAAGGCTCTTTGTACCATAGCTAACCGATATCTGGGAGCAGGTCTCAAACATTTAACTCTTTATTGCGCCAATACTATTAACTTGACGAGCATGAAATGACTACCGTTGAGTGTATATTGTGACGGGCTTTCCAATGACACAAAATATTTGTCACTAGCTAGTCTGTAACGTGTGTTTGAGGCTAGGTCCCAAACTGCAGAAAATTGCAAACTCTGTAACTCGTCTCTTAATAACACCATCATCCTGAAAATTTTGTATTAACATATACAAAAAAGCTTTATGTAATACAGTTTAAACCATCACTCTAGCTAAATTTGTTTAGCTGGCTGGTTGCATGAGTCATCCAGTATGTTTCCGAGTCGTACGGTCCACCTGTGACTCTGAATGAAAACATTTCTTCACCACTTAACTGAACCCGGTAACACGAGTTAAATAACGTATGAATAATTAATATCAACGAATAACAATTGATGCTTGAAAAATGCAATATTAAAAAGCTATACAATGTAACATAAACGAGGCAAGAAATTTTTTCCACCAAAAAATTTGTCAGAGGAGACAATAAGAAGTAAAAAAAAAAAAAAAATTATCCTCTGAAATTTTTTTTTTCACTTGACTGTCTTTTTTTTTTTTCTCTCTTTTTCGAATCATAGGAAATTATGCTCAAATTTTCTTATTAACAATTTCTTTCACCCTTTTTCCACTTTATGATCTTGTCTGCCTTAATCTTATTTGCATACCTAAATACCTGAATGGCAGCATGTCGCACATTTGCATGATATTCTAGTTTGACCTTCGCATAGTAGCAAAATAAAATATTAAACATTTTGCGTGTATTTAAATGTGTATTAGATGTAAATTAAAGCGATGCAAATAACAAAAAAAAAATATATTTAAAACTGCAAAATATAAATCATAAACACATGCAAATACAAAACGCTTTATTTTATTATTCTATATTAAAACAGACATTGTTACATATAATATTCTGATTTAATATTCAAAGTTTCTACAAAAGTACAAATAGCTTTTACAGATTATATGCATCTATAGGAAAATCCGAATAGCGCTATATTTTCAGGTTGCATTCTTCTTAGGTAGTTGCTATGCGCTGCTGTGATTTCAGGAACTCCAATGGGATATTCATTTTGTTCCGAAGAGTGTTCAGAGAAATCCGATGAAAGTTGAGATGTTATACTGTCGCACAGCCTATTACCAACACTGAATAATTTAAATCGCATGTGTCAAATCCATTTCACTAGAAGTGTTTCTCATTGCATGTTCCCCAGATTGTGGTAAGCAGAACTCTACAAGCATAGGCAGAAGCTTTCGAACAATTTCCTTTGACAGAATCACTTGCAAATAAGTCATAGCAACATTACAGAGGGTTACCAAGCTTATGATCATCTGCAGGATTGTCAAAATCGTCGTATTAGCATTGTTATTCGAAATATTTTGTCCATTCCAGCAATCGATTAAAAATATCAGCAGCTCCTGGACAATTTCATTTGACATTATGATTTGTAAGCTAATCATAGCAGATGTCGAATTAGTTAGAAAATCTATGAACATTTGAAGGAGGGTTGTAGCATGTTCTAAATCCAGAGGCAAGTAGATTTCCATTATACGTATCAGAAGATTCTGCAGAATTTCGTCCACCAATAAAGTGCGCAAAATAGTCATGGCATGTATCCAAACAGTTAGCAGTTCCGTTAACTTTTGAAGTAAATTGGCAGAGTTCGACGTATTAGTATCCATAGTGTTTTCAGCATTCCGTGTCAAATAGTGGCGGATAAAAGGAATCAGACGATTCCGAATCATTTCATTTGCTAGTACGGTCCCTAAGAGAGCCACAATACAAGTCCAAACAGTTTGCAGGATCATCATCATTTGAAGTATGACAGAAAAGCAGAAATATTTAAAGACGTTTTCGAAAAAAAAAAAAAAAAATTAAAAAAATTAAAAAAAAAATTTATTCTAAAACAAAAATCTCTTCACTTAGAACAGTGAGTCTGCCATTGACCGCATCCGACTACGAACTGGCTCCATCCCCCTCCGCATACTGTTTAAAAAGCCATCATAAAATGCTTAACGCTTAACAAAATTCCGACTATGGTGAAAAAAAAAAAAAAAAGTCCAACGTTCTTACAAAGAAACGTTTGGACCTTGAATTTTTCACCACAGTCGGAATTTTGTTAAAGTTTTTCATTCCCATTACAAGGGTGCTGGACTTTGAATTTTTCACGCGAGTCAAAATTTTAACAGATTTACCGAATTGGACTTGTAAAATTTCAAGCAAGCAAGCATTATAAGAGAGACATACTTACCCATCCGACCAGGATGGAGTCCAGGCAGCAAATGAACGAGCCTCTTTGGGTGAGGTATATTTATACCCTTCCGACCAAGAAAAAATAATTTGTGGAATTTTCCAAACCAAATATTTTCACGAACTGAAACCGCATTGATCACGTGTTCAGAGCGTGATTATCACATGCTTGGAGCGTGATGATCACATGTTTGGAGCGTGCTAGTTTTTGTTTGTATTTCTGGTATCTTAAGCCTAACAACCATAGGATAACAGTATTTGATGCTCTATCCCTCGATCCTCGAACCAACCTCTACGTGCTATACGAGCAGAGATCTGGCACCTGCACCTAAATTTTCAATCGTGAATTGTGTCCAAACTATTGACCCTAGAAGCATAAAACAATAACCGTTGCATTTGTCTCGATGCAGGCGTTTAAACCGTAAAACTCTCATATCTCTAACTGGTCCCAAACCATAGTTCCAAACCGGACCCTACACTCGTGAAAATCTGACACCCTCATAACTCGGTTCGTAATGATGCGAATGACTTGAAATTTAAACCATCTCTGGGTCCTTAACCCAAATGACCTTGAGCCAGGTCACTAGCCATATTTGGTTATATCACTCATAGGATCACTAAAACGATCGATTTTGAAGCTCCCACGAGTCATCTATGGCTTCGAAGGACCAGATGTTTTTGCATGCATCTTTATTTGTTAACACAATTCACGTGATGTATGACACATGACTATCGAGCAATAAATTAAACATCTCATAAAGTAGAGCAGAATGCATGAAATTTGGCAACATTTCAGATTGCGTAATTTCCTTCTTGCACAAAATATTTTTACAACAGTACTATATTTGCATTCTATAGATAATTCGGAGTCATTTGATACCGAATACAAGGCTCTTTGTACCATAGGTAACCGATATCTGGGAGCAGGTCTCAAACATTTAACTCTTTATTGCGCCAATACTATTAACTTGACGAGCATGAAATGACTACCGTTGAGTGTATATTGTGACGGGCTTTCCAATGACACAAAATATTTGTCACTAGCTAGTCTGTAACGTGTGTTTGAGGCTAGGTCCCAAACTGCAGAAAATTGCAAACTCTGTAACTCGTCTCTTAATAACACCATCATCCTGAAAATTTTGTATTAACATATACAAAAAAGCTTTATGTAATACAGTTTAAACCATCACTCTAGCTAAATTTGTTTAGCTGGCTGGTTGCATGAGTCATCCAGTATGTTTCCGAGTCGTACGGTCCACCTGTGACTCTGAATGAAAACATTTCTTCACCATTTAACTGAACCCGGTAACACGAGTTAAATAACGTATGAATAATTAATATCAACGAATAACAATTGATGCTTGAAAAATGCAATATTAAAAAGCTATACAATGTAACATAAACGAGGCAAGAAATTTTTTCCACCAAAAAATTTGTCAGAGGAGACAATAAGAAGTAAAAAAAAAAAAAAATTATCCTCTGAAATTTTTTTTTCACTTGACTGTCTTTTTTTTTTCTCTCTTTTTCGAATCATAGGAAATTATGCTCAAATTTTCTTATTAACAATTTCTTTCACCCCTTTTCCACTTTATGATCTTGTCTGCCTTAATCTTATTTGCATACCTAAATACCTGAATGGCAGCATGTCGCACATTTGCATGATATTCTAGTTTGACCTTCGCATAGTAGCAAAATAAAATATTAAACATTTTGCGTGTATTTAAATGTGTATTAGATGTAAATTAAAGCGATGCAAATAACAAAAAAAATATATTTAAAACTGCAAAATATAAATCATAAACACATGCAAATACAAAACGCTTTATTTTATTATTCTATATTAAAACAGACATTGTTACATATAATATTCTGATTTAATATTCAAAGTTTCTACAAAAGTACAAATAGCTTTTACAGATTATATGCATCTATAGGAAAATCCGAATAGCGCTATATTTTCAGGTGGCATTCTTCTTAGGTAGTTGCTATGCGCTGCTGTGATTTCAGGAACTCCAATGGGATATTCATTTTGTTCCGAAGAGTGTTCAGAGAAATCCGATGAAAGTTGAGATGTTATACTGTCGCACAGCCTATTACCATCACTGAATAATTTAAATCGCATGTGTCAAATCCATTTCACTAGAAGTGTTTCTCATTGCATGTTCCCCAGATTGTGGTAAGCAGAACTCTACAAGCATAGGCAGAAGCTTTCGAACAATTTCCTTTGACAGAATCACTTGCAAATAAGTCATAGCAACAGTACAGAGGGTTACCAAGCTTATGATCATCTGCAGGATTGTCAAAATCGTCGTATTAGCATTGTTATTCGAAATATTTTGTCTATTCCAGCAATCGATTAAAAATATCAGCAGCTCCTGGACAATTTCATTTGACAGTATGATTTGTAAGCTAATCATAGCAGATGTCGAATTAGTTAGAAAATCTATGAACATTTGAAGGAGGGTTGTAGCATGTTCTCCATCCAGAGGCAAGTAGATTTCCATTATACGTATCAGAAGATTCTGCAGAATTTCGTCCACCAATAAAGTGCGCAAAATAGTCATGGCATGTATCCAAACAGTTAGCAGTTCCGTTAACTTTTGAAGTAAATTGGCAGAGTTCGACGTATTAGTATCCATAGTGTTTTCAGCATTCCGTGTCAAATAGTTGCGGATAAAAGGAATCAGACGATTCCGAATCATTTCATTTGCTAGTACGGTCCCTAAGAGAGCCACAATACAAGTCCAGACAGTTTGCAGGATCATCATCATTTGAAGTATGACAGAAAAGCAGAAATATTTAAAGACGTTTTCGAAAAAAAAAAAAAAAAAATTAAAAAAATTAAAAAAAAAATTTATTCTAAAACAAAAATCTCTTCACTTAGAACAGTGAGTCTGCCATTGACCGCATCCGACTACGAACTGGCTCCATCCCCCTCCGCATACTGTTTAAAAAGCCATCATAAAATGCTTAACGCTTAACAAAATTCCGACTATGGTGAAAAAAAAAAAAAAAAGTCCAACGTTCTTACAAAGAAACGTTTGGACCTTGAATTTTTCACCACAGTCGGAATTTTGTTAAAGTTTTTCATTCCCATTACAAGGGTGCTGGACTTTGAATTTTTCACGCGAGTCAAAATTTTAACAGATTTACCGAATTGGACTTGTAAAATTTCAAGCAAGCAAGCATTATAAGAGAGACATACTTACCCATCCGACGAGGTTGGAGTCCAGGCAGCAAATGAACGAGCCTCCTTGGGTGAGGTATATTTATACCCTTCCGACCAAGAAAAAATAATTTGTGGAATTTTCCAAACCAAATATTTTCACGAACTGAAACCGCATTGATCACGTGTTCAGAGCGTGATTATCACATGCTTGGAGCGTGATGATCACATGTTTGGAGCGTGCTAGTTTTTGTTTGTATTTCTGGTATCTTAAGCCTAAAAACCATAGGATAACAGTATTTGATGCTCTATCCCTCGATACTCGAACCAACCTCTAGGTGCTATACGAGCAGAGATCTGGCACCTGCACCTAAATTTTCAATCGTGAATTGTGTCCAAACTATTGACCCTAGAAGCATAAAACAATAACCGTTGCATTTGTCTCGATGCAGGCGTTTAAACCGTAAAACTCTCATATCTCTAACTGGTCCCAAACCATAGTTCCAAACCGGACCCTACACTCGTGAAAATCTGACACCCTCATAACTCGGTTCGTAATGATGCGAATGACTTGAAATTTAAACCATCTCTGGGTCCTTAACCCAAATGACCTTGAGCCAGGTCACTAGCCATATTTGGTTATATCACTCATAGGATCACTAAAACGATCGATTTTGAAGCTCCCACGAGTCACCTATGGCTTCGAAGGACCAGATGTTTTTGCATGCATCTTTATTTGTTAACACAATTCACGTGATGTATGACACATGACTATCGAGCAATAAATTAAACATCTCATAAAGTAGAGCAGAATGCATGAAATTTGGCAACATTTCAGATTGCGTAATTTCCTTCTTGCACAAAATATTTTTACAACAGTACTATATTTGCATTCTATAGATAATTCGGAGTCATTTGATACCGAATACAAGGCTCTTTGTATCATAGGTAACCGATACCTGGGAGCAGGTCTCAAACATTTAACTCTTTATTGCGCCAATACTATTAACTTGACGAGAATGAAATGACTACCGTTGAGTGTATATTGTGACGGGCTTTCCAATGACACAAAATATTTGTCACTAGCTAGTCTGTAACGTGTGTTTGAGGCTAGGTCCCAAACTGCAGAAAATTGCAAACTCTGTAACTCGTCTCTTAATAACACCATCATCCTGAAAATTTTGTATTAACATATACAAAAAAGCTTTATGTAATACAGTTTAAACCATCACTCTAGCTAAATTTGTTTAGCTGGCTGGTTGCATGAGTCATCCAGTATGTTTCCGAGTCGTACGGTCCACCTGTGACTCTGAATGAAAACATTTCTTCACCACTTAACTGAACCCGGTAACACGAGTTAAATAACGTATGAATAATTAATATCAACGAATAACAATTGATGCTTGAAAAATGCAATATTAAAAAGCTATACAATGTAACATAAACGAGGCAAGAAATTTTTTCCACCAAAATATTTGTCAGAGGAGACAATAAGAAGTAAAAAAAAAAAAAAAAAATTATCCTCTGAAATTTTTTTTTTTCACTTGACTATCTTTTTTTTTCTCTTTTTCGAATCATAGGAAATTATGCTCAAATTTTCTTATTAACAATTTCTTTCACCCCTTTTCCACTTTATGATCTTGTCTGCCTTAATTTTATTTGCATACCTAAATACCTGAATGGCAGCATGTCGCCCATTTGCATGATATTCTAGTTTGACCTTCGCATAGTAGCAAAATAAAATATTAAACATTTTGCGTGTATTTAAATGTGTATTAGATGTAAATTAAAGCGATGCAAATAACAAAAAAAAATATATTTAAAACTGCAAAAAATAAATCATAAACACATGCAAATACAAAACGCTTTATTTTATTATTCTACAATTAAAACAGACATTGTTACATATAATATTCTGATTTAATATTCAAAGTTTCTACAAAAGTACAAATAGCTTTTACAGATTATATGCATCTATAGGAAAATCCGAAGAGCGCTATATTTTCAGGTTGCATTCTTCTTAGGTAGTTGCTATGCGCTGCTGTGATTTCAGGAACTCCAATGGGATATTCATTTTGTTCCGAAGAGTGTTCAGAGAAATCCGATGAAAGTTGAGATGTTATACTGTCGCACAGCCTATTACCAACACTGAATAATTTAAATCGCATGTGTCAAATCCATTTCACTAGAAGTGTTTCTCATTGCATGTTCATCAGATTGTGGTAAGCAGAACTCTACAAGCATAGGCAGAAGCTTTCGAACAATTTCCTTTGACAGAATGACTTGCAAATAAGTCATAGCAACAGTACAGAGGGTTACCAAGCTTATGATCATCTGCAGGATTGTCAAAATCGTCGTATTAGCATTGTTATTCGAAATATTTTGTCCATTCCAGCAATCGATTAAAAATATCAGCAGCTCCTGGACAATTTCATTTGACAGTATGATTTGAAAGCTAATCATAGCAGATGTCGAATTAGTTAGAAAATCTATGAACATTTGAAGGAGGGTTGTAGCATGTTCTCCATCCAGAGGCAAGTAGATTTCCCTTATACGTATCAGAAGATTCTGCAGAATTTCGTCCACCAATAAAGTGCGCAAAATAGTCATGGCATGTATCCAAACAGTTAGCAGTTCCGTTAACTTCTGAAGTAAATTGGCAGAGTTCGACGTATTAGTATCCATAGTGTTTTCAGCATTCCGTGTCAAATAGTGGCGGATAAAAGGAATCAGACGATTCCGAATAATTTCATTTGCTAGTACGGTCCCTAAGAGAGCCACAATACAAGTCCAGACAGTTTGCAGGATCATCATCATTTGAAGTATGACAGAAAAGCAGAAATATTTAAAGACGTTTTCGCAAAAAAAAAAAAAAAAAAAAAAAAAAAAAAAAATGAAAAAAAATGAAAAAAAAATTTATTCTAAAACAAAAATCTCTTCTCTAAGAACAGTGAGTCTGCCATTGACCGCATCCGACTACGAACTGGCTCCATCCCCCTCCGCATACTGTTTAAAAAGCCATCATAAAATGCTTAACGCTTAACAAAATTCCGACTATGGTGAAAAAAAAAAAAGTCCAACGTTTTTACAAAGAAACGTTTGGACTTTGAATTTTTCACCACAGTCGGAATTTTGTTAAAGTTTTTCAATCCCATTACAAGGGTGCTGGAATTTGAATTTTTCACGCGAGTCAAAATTTTAACAGATTTACCGAATTGGACTTGTAAAATTTCAAGCAAGCAAGCATTATAAGAGAGACATACTTACCCATCCGACGAGGTTGGAGTCCAGGCAGCAAATGAACGAGCCTCCTTGGGTGAGGTATATTTATACCCTTCCGACCAAGAAAAAATAATTTGTGGAATTTTCCAAACCAAATATTTTTACGAACTGAAACCGCATTGATCACGTGTTCAGAGCGTGATTATCACATGCTTGGAGCGTGATGATCACATGTTTGGAGCGTGCTAGTTTTTGTTTGTATTTCTGGTATCTTAAGCCTAACAACCATAGGATAACAGTATTTGATGCTCTATCCCTCGATACTCGAACCAACCTCTAGGTGCTATACGAGCAGAGATCTGGCACCTGCACCTAAATTTTCAATCGTGAATTGTGTCCAAACTATTGACACTAGAAGCATAAAACAATAACCGTTGCATTTGTCTCGATGCAGGCTTTTAAACCGGAAAACTCTCATATCTCTAACTGGTCCCAAACCATAGTTCCAAACCGGACCCTACACTCGTGAAAATCTGACACCCTCATAACTCGGTTCGTAATGATGCGAATGACTTGAAATTTAAACCATCTCTGGGTCCTTAACCCAAATGACCTTGAGCCAGGTCACTAGCCATATTTGGTTATATCACTCATAGGATCACTAAAACGATCGATTTTGAGGCTCCCACGGGTCACCTATGGCTTCGAAGGACCAGATGTTTTTGCATGCATCTTTATTTGTTAACACAATTCACGTGATGTATAACACATGACTATCGAGCAATAAATTAAACATCTCATAAAGTAGAGCAGAATGCATGAAATTTGGCAACATTTCAGATTGCGTAATTTCCTTCTTGCACAAAATATTTTTACAACAGTACTATATTTGCATTCTATAGATAATTCGGAGTCATTTAATACCGAATACAAGGCTCTTTGTACCATAGGTAACCGATATCTGGGAGCAGGTCTCAAACATTTAACTCTTTATTGCGCCAATACTATTAACTTGACGAGCATGAAATGACTACCGTTGAGTGTATATTGTGACGGGCTTTCCAATGACACAAAATATTTGTCACTAGCTAGTCTGTAACGTGTGTTTGAGGCTAGGTCCCAAACTGCAGAAAATTGCAAACTCTGTAACTCGTCTCTTAATAACACCATCATCCTGAAAATTTTGTATTAACATATACAAAAAAGCTTTATGTAATACAGTTTAAACCATCACTCTAGCTAAATTTGTTTAGCTGGCTGGTTGCATGAGTCATCCAGTATGTTTCCGAGTCGTACGGTCCACCTGTGACTCTGAATGAAAACATTTCTTCACCACTTAACTGAACCCGGTAACACGAGTTAAATAACGTATGAATAATTAATATCAACGAATAACAATTGATGCTTGAAAAATGCAATATTAAAAAGCTATACAATGTAACATAAACGAGGCAAGAAATTTTTTCCACCAAAAAATTTGTCAGAGGAGACAATAAGAAGTAAAAAAAAAAAAAAAAAAATTATCCTCTGAAAATTTTTTTTCACTTGACTGTATTTTTTTTTCTCTTTTTCGAATCATAGGAAATTATGCTCAAATTTTCTTATTAACAATTTCTTTCACCCCTTTTCCACTTTATGATCTTGTCTGCCTTAATCTTATTTGTATACCTAAATACCTGAATGGCAGCATGTCGCCCATTTGCATGATATTCTAGTTTGACCTTCGCATAGAAGCAAAATAAAATATTAAACATTTTGCGTGTATTTAAATGTGTATTAGATGTAAATTAAAGCGATGCAAATAACAAAAAAAAATATATTTAAAACTGCAAAATATAAATCATAAACACATGCAAATACAAAACGCTTTATTTTATTATTCTGCAATTAAAACAGACATTGTTACATATAATATTCTGATTTAATATTCAAAGTTTCTACAAAAGTACAAATAGCTTTTACAGATTATATGCATCTATAGGAAAATCCGAAGAGCGCTATATTTTCAGGTTGCATTCTTCTTAGGTAGTTGCTATGCGCTGCTGTGATTTCAGGAACTCCAATGGGATATTCATTTTGTTCCGAAGAGTGTTCAGAGAAATCCGATGAAAGTTGAGATATTATACTGTCGCACAGCCTATTACCAACACTGAATAATTTAAATCGCATGTGTCAAATCCATTTCACTAGAAGTGTTTCTCATTGCATGTTCCCCAGATTGTGGTAAGCAGAACTCTACAAGCATAGGCAGAAGCTATCGAACAATTTCCTTTGACAGAATGACTTGCAAATAAGTCATAGCAACAGTACAGAGGGTTACCAAGCTTATGATCATCTGCAGGATTGTCAAAATCGTCGTATTAGCATTGTTATTCGAAATATTTTGTCCATTCCAGCAATCGATTAAAAATATCAGCAGCTCCTGGACAATTTTATTTGACAGTATGATTTGTAAGCTAATCATAGCAGATGTCGAATTAGTTAGAAAATCTATGAACATTTGAAGGAGGGTTGTAGCATGTTCTCCATCCGGAGGCAAGTAGATTTCCATTATACGTATCAGAAGATTCTGCAGAATTTCGTCCACCAATAAAGTGCGCAAAATAGTCATGGCATGTATCCAAACAGTTAGCAGTTCCGTTAACTTTTGAAGTAAATTGGCAGAGTTCGACGTATTAGTATCCATAGTGTTTTCAGCATTCCGTGTCAAATAGTGGCGGATAAAAGGAATCAGACGATTCCGAATCATTTCATTTGCTAGTACGGTCCCTAAGAGAGCCACAATACAAGTCCAAACAGTTTGCAGGATCATCATCATTTGAAGTATGACAGAAAAGCAGAAATATTTAAAGACGTTTTCGAAAAAAAAAAAAAAAAAAAATTAAAAAAATTAAAAAAAAATTTATTCTAAAACAAAAATCTCTTCACTAAGAACAGTGAGTCTGCCATTGACCGCATCCGACTACGAACTGGCTCCATCCCCCTCCGCATACTGTTTAAAAAGCCATCATAGAATGCTTAACGCTTAACAAAATTCCGACTATGGTGAAAAAAAAACAAAAAGTCCAACGTTCTTACAAAGAAACGTTTGGACTTTGAATTTTTCACCACAGTCGGAATTTTGTTAAAGTTTTTCATTCCCATTACAAGGGAGCTGGAATTTGAATTTTTCACGCGAGTCAAAATTTTAACAGATTTACCGAATTGGACTTGTAAAATTTCAAGCAAGCAAGCATTATAAGAGAGACATACTTACCCATCCGACGAGGTTGGAGTCCAGGCAGCAAATGAACGAGCCTCCTTGGGTGAGGTATATTTATACCCTTCCGACCAAGAAAAAATAATTTGTGGAATTTTCCAAACCAAATATTTTCACGAACTGAAACCGCATTGATCACGTGTTCAGAGCGTGATTATCACATGCTTGGAGCGTGATGATCACATGTTTGGAGCGTGCTAGTTTTTGTTTGTATTTCTGGTATCTTAAGCCTAAAAACCATAGGATAACAGTATTTGATGCTCTATCCCTCGATACTCGAACCAACCTCTAGGTGCTATACGAGCAGAGATCTGGCACCTGCACCTAAATTTTCAATCGTGAATTGTGTCCAAACTATTGACCCTAGAAGCATAAAACAATAACCGTTGCATTTGTCTCGATGCAGGCGTTTAAACCGTAAAACTCTCATATCTCTAACTGGTCCCAAACCATAGTTCCAAACCGGACCCTACACTCGTGAAAATCTGACACCCTCATAACTCGGTTCGTAATGATGCGAATGACTTGAAATTTAAACCATCTCTGGGTCCTTAACCCAAATGACCTTGAGCCAGGTCACTAGCCATATTTGGTTATATCACTCATAGGATCACTAAAACGATCGATTTTGAAGCTCCCACGAGTCACCTATGGCTTCGAAGGACCAGATGTTTTTGCATGCATCTTTATTTGTTAACACAATTCACGTGATGTATGACACATGACTATCGAGCAATAAATTAAACATCTCATAAAGTAGAGCAGAATGCATGAAATTTGGCAACATTTCAGATTGCGTAATTTCCTTCTTGCACAAAATATTTTTACAACAGTACTATATTTGCATTCTATAGATAATTCGGAGTCATTTGATACCGAATACAAGGCTCTTTGTACCATAGGTAACCGATATCTGGGAGCAGGTCTCAAACATTTAACTCTTTATTGCGCCAATACTATTAACTTGACGAGCATGAAATGACTACCGTTGAGTGTATATTGTGACGGGCTTTCCAATGACACAAAATATTTGTCACTAGCTAGTCTGTAACGTGTGTTTGAGGCTAGGTCCCAAACTGCAGAAAATTGCAAACTCTGTAACTCGTCTCTTAATAACACCATCATCCTGAAAATTTTGTATTAACATATACAAAAAAGCTTTATGTAATACAGTTTAAACCATCACTCTAGCTAAATTTGTTTAGCTGGCTGGTTGCATGAGTCATCTAGTATGTTTCCGAGTCGTACGGTCCACCTGTGACTCTGAATGAAAACATTTCTTCACCACTTAACTGAACCAGGTAACACGAGTTAAATAACGTATGAATAATTAATATCAACGAATAACAATTGATGCTTGAAAAATGCAATATTAAAAAGCTATACAATGTAACATAAACGAGGCAAGAAATTTTTTCCACCAAAAAATTTGTCAGAGGAGACAATTAGAAGTAAAAAAAAAAAAAAAAATCATCCTCTGAAATTTTTTTTTCACTTGACTGTCTTTTTTTTTTCTCTTTTTCGAATCATAGGAAATTATGCTCAAATTTTCTTATTAACAATTTCTTTCACCCCTTTTCCACTTTATGATCTTGTCTGCCTTAATCTTATTTGTATACCTAAATACCTGAATGGCAGCATGTCGCCCATTTGCATGATATTCTAGTTTGACCTTCGCATAGTAGCAAAATAAAATATTAAACATTTTGCGTGTATTTAAATGTGTATTAGATGTAAATTAAAGCGATGCAAATAACAAAAAAAATTTATTTAAAACTGCAAAATATAAATCATAAACACATGCAAATACAAAACGCTTTATTTTATTATTCTACAATTAAAACAGACATTGTTACATATAATATTCTGATTTAATATTCAAAGTTTCTACAAAAGTACAAATAGCTTTTACAGATTATATGCATCTATAGGAAAATCCGAAGAGCGCTATATTTTCAGGTTGCATTCTTCTTAGGTAGTTGCTATGCGCTGCTGTGATTTCAGGAACTCCGAGGGGTATTCATTTTGTTCCGAAGAGTGTTCAGAGAAATCCGATGAAAGTTGAGATGTTATACTGTCGCACAGCCTATTACCAACACTGAATAATTTAAATCGCATGTGTCAAATCCATTTCACTAGAAGTGTTTCTCATTGCATGTTCCCCAGATTGTGGTAAGCAGAACTCTACAAGCATAGGCAGAAGCTTTCGAACAATTTCCTTTGACAGAATGACTTGCAAATAAGTCATAGCAACAGTACAGAGGGTTACCAAGCTTATGATCATCTGCAGGATTGTCAAAATCGTCGTATTAGCATTGTTATTCGAAATATTTTGTCCATTCCAGCAATCGATTAAAAATATCAGCAGCTCCTGGACAATTTCATTTGACATTATGATTTGTAAGCTAATCATAGCAGATGTCGAATTAGTTAGAAAATCTATGAACATTTGAAGGAGGGTTGTAGCATGTTCTCCATCCAGAGGCAAGTAGATTTCCATTATACGTATCAGAAGATTCTGCAGAATTTCGTCCACCAATAAAGTGCGCAAAATAGTCATGGCATGTATCCAAACAGTTAGCAGTTCCGTTAACTTTTGAAGTAAATTGGCAGAGTTCGACGTATTAGTATCCATGTTTTCAGCATTCCGTGTCAAATAGTGGCGGATAAAAGGAATCAGACGATTCCGAATCATTTCATTTGCTAGTACGGTCCCTAAGAGAGCCACAATACAAGTCCAGACAGTTTGCAGGATCATCATCATTTGAAGTATGACAGAAAAGCAGAAATATTTAAAGACGTTTTCGAGAAAAAAAAAAAAAAATCAAAAAAATTAAAAAAAAAAAAATTTATTCTAAAACAAAAATCACTTTACTAAGAACAGTGAGTCTGCCATTGACCGCATCCGACTACGAACTGGCTCCATCCCCCTCCGCATACTGTTTAAAAAGCCATCATAGAATGCTTAACGCTTAACAAAATTCCGACTATGGTGAAAAAAAAAAAAAAGTCCAACGTTCTTACAAAGAAACGTTTGGACTTTGAATTTTTCACCACAGTCGGAATTTTGTTAAAGTTTTTCATTCCCATTACAAGGGAGCTGAACTTTGAATTTTTCACGCGAGTCAAAATTTTAACAGATTTACCGAATTGGACTTGTAAAATTTCAAGCATTATAAGAGAGACATACTTACCCATCCGACGAGGTTGGAGTCCAGGCAGCAAATGAACGAGCCTCTTTGGGTGAGGTATATTTATACCCTTCCGATCAAGAAAAAATTATTTGTGGAATTTTCCAAACCAAACGAGACGACGAGACGGATGTACTTGTACCATCGGGGACATTGTACCACATATGGTACTTGAGTACCAGTACCCAAATTTTATTTTTCATATGAACGACACGAAACTCGGTAGCTATATAAAGCTAGTCACTCTGCACGTATTGACACAAAGTAATGTCCAATAGGTTCCATAGGTTCCGTGCAAAGGTCCAAAAAAGTCCAAACATTTCAAACTTTAAGGGGCTATAATTCCCTTATGCATCACGTGACCTTTTCACCACCGACTGGAATTTACTCGATATTTGATGCTTTATCCATCGATACTCGAACCGAGTCTCTAGGTGCCATAGGAGCCGAGATCTGGCACCTGCATCTAAATTTTCAATCGTAAATTGTGAGCACACTATTGATCCTAGAAACATAAAACTAGTACCGTTGGAGTTGTCTCGATGCAAGCTTTAAGGCGATCAAACTCCCACATCTCTAGCTGGTCTCAAACCAAAGTTCCAATCCGGACCCGACACTTGTTAAAATCCGTCACCCTCATAACTCGGCTCCTAATGATGCGAACAACTTGAAATTTAAACCGTAGACTCATCTCTGCATCCTCACCCCAAATGATCTTGAACCGGGTCTCTAGCCATATTTGGTCATATGGCCCGTATGTCACTGAAATGATCACTTTTCAGGCTCCCACGGGTCACATATGGCCCTGCATCACTAGATATTTTTTGCATTCATCTTTATTCGTCAAGATGGTTCAAGTAATGTATCACACATGATTATCGAGCAATAAATTAAGCATTTCATAAAATCAAGCTGAATGCATGCAATTTGGCAAATGTTCAGCTCGGCTAATTTCTGTCTGGTAAAAGTCATCTTTCCAACAGTACTATATTTGTACTGCTCAAGTCATTCTGCGTCATTTGATGCCAAACACATGTCACTTTGTGCCAAAAGAAACCGAGTTTTGAGACCGGGTCTCCAAACCTTAACCCTCTATTGCGCCGAAACTATCAACTTGATGAGTATAAAATGACTACCGTTGAGTGTATCATGTAAAGGGCAATCCAACGACAAAAAATACTTGTCACTAGCTAGTTTTGAACATGGGTTTCAGACCGGGTTCCAAACTACATGAAATTGCAAACTCTGTAACTCGTCTCCTAATAACAGCAGCAATATGAAAATTTAGTATTAAACATATCTTGACAAGCTTTATGCAACACCATTTAAATCGTGACTCTGGCGAAATTTGTTTACCTGGCAGGTCATCCAGTATGTTTCCGGGTTGTACGGTCCACTACGACTTTGAATGAAAAAGTTTTTTCACCGTATGACTAAACTAGGTAAAACGAGTTAAATAATGCATAAATAATTAATATCAGCGAATAAATTACAAAATTGATGCTTGAAAAATGCAATGTTAAAAAGCCATACAACGTACCGTAAACGAGGGAAGAAATTTTTCTCACCAAAAAATTTCTCAGACAAGACAAAACAAGAATTTTTTTTAAAAATATTGTCTTTGTCTGTGTCTCCTTTGAAAATTTTTTCTCTTCACTGTTTCTCGGTTACTGGTTTATTATACTGATTTTTCCTCTTTTTCTAATAATGTGAAAATTTGCCCAAATTTTCTTTATAATCATTTCTAGTCATGTTCAAATATTTCATGTTCCGCTCTTTACACTCCAAGACTGGCCATGTTACATCTGTTTATAGTTCTTACAATCTCTTTCTGTAAAAGTCTCGTTTGCATCTTTCCAAGATTGGCATTTCATCTGATCCAAAAAAATGGGAGAGAGTCGACACGAGTCTGTTCAAGACTCGTATCGACTCTCTCCCACATTTTTGGGGAAAATGGTTTTCAGTTCACAGTTCGTACCTGCACAGAGGACATGTAACGTCTTCAAACATACATCTTTCCAAGCACGACGAGTGAAACGTATGTCCACAACAGATTCTCTCCCATTTTTTCTGGACTCGAGTTCCAAGATGAGTTGCATTCATCTCTTGCCCGATGAGTATCAAACAAACTTGTGAAGTCCCACGCATGTCGCAATTTCAGAGGAAAGCAAACGTAATTGGGCAATAATCACAACGCGCAAAACCCGTTTTTGAAAATGTAATGTTAAAAGTAAAAGAAAGTACCGACAAGAAAAGTTCTCGACTGAAATAATTTTTCAGAAGAAGGTTTTTTTTTTTTTTTTTTTTTTTTTTTTTTTTTGTCTTGTTCTGAAAATTTTTCCTCACACCCAAACTTTTTTCAAAGTTTTAACGTACGTTATTTTCGCGGTTAATTTTGTATGTGTAAGTTTTACTCATTTTAAAGTTTTATCATACCAAAAATATGATCACACACAACTTGTACCATTTTTCACCAATACCTTATTTAACACAACTCTCAGAGAGTTTTACCATTGACATATACCTTTTGTTAATACCAACACTTGAAAGGTTTTACCTTTTGGTGTTACCATGCCCACCCTCCCTCCCTGCATGGTAACACAACCAGTTTTACCAAGACTATGGTCTTGTACACATATTTTTTTTTACCAAATACCTTTTTGTTGGACCATCGAGACCATAGTTATGTACCCTCATATTTATTTAAAATTTCATCATACACAATTTATTTTCACCCATCCAACACAAAGATCCCATTCCAAAATACAAAGATATTTCCCCCAAACAAAACCCATTTCCCCCCAAAAAACAAACCCAGTTTCCCGCCAAATCACAAAGATATTTCCCCCCAAAACACAACGATTTCCCCCCAAACACAAAACCCATTTCTCCCCAAACACAACCCATTTCCCCGCAAATCAAACTTATCAAAGTTATCACTTAAAGGTAACTTATAACATATCATATTAATACACATCAACCGTTACTTATACATTTCACCTTAATACTTTACCAATACACATTTCACCTTAATACTTTACCAATACACATTTCACCTTAATAATATTTTACCAATACACATCAACCATTACTTGCACATTTCACCTTAATATCTTACCATTACACATCAACCATTACTTGCACATTTCACCATAATATCTTACCAATACACATCAACCATTACTTACACATTTCACCTACATAATATCTTACCAACACACATGAACAATTTTTTTTACCTGTTCAAAAATGTATTTATTTTTTTGTTATCATGCCCACCCTCCACACCCTGCATGATAACTCGATCGTTTGACATTAGAGTTTGCTTAGTTTAATTAAGTTTTTGGGTATTCAATTTGAGTTTAACATTAAGTTTTTGGACCGTTCAAGTGGGTTAGTAAAAACAAAACATGTAAAGCAGCCAACATGCAAAGCAGACAGACAAACATAAAACATACAAGACATGAGCTCATCTCCGTCTTCATCTGTAATACCAGCCGATACGATTCACGCGGAGCAACCTTTAAGAAGCGCATTCATCTAAGCGCAAATTAATTCGCGGGGCTTCAGGGGTTTTAAGGAAGCTTCCAACTTTACTTACAAACTATTACTAGCCTAGCTTACAAACTATGACTAATGTAGATTACAAACTAAATACGTGTTGGCCGTACGTTGACACCGTTAGGTTTCAGGCCAATAAATGAAAAAAAATTAACAGAAAAAAGAGCAATGAAAAATTAAGTTTACTAAGAGCAAAGAAAAATTAAGTTTATTCTTTATAGAGCGTTAAGTTTCAGATCAAGAAGTTGGGAGAAAAAGAGCAAAGAAAAATTAAGTTTATTCTTTACAGACAGTTAAGTTTCAGATCAAGAAGTTGGGAGAAAGATTTAAGGGTGTAGTGCAATTTCTTCTGGGCCAGCCCTCAACAGAAAATATCATATTAAGAAACAATTTTGAGCAAATCTACCAAACGCATGCCGTTTTTGCCACTACGATTCCGAGGACCTGCGAGCACCACCGCGCTCTCTCCATGGGCTTAAAAGTTGATGCGCATTCACCTGCTAGGAGCTCACCTAACAGGTGGGAGAGTTAACGAATGGGCTCAGTTGCATCCGCAACCATTTAAACTGTAGAGCCAGGAACTACAGAGATATCGTGTCACCTGAGCAGTGTGAACTCTACAGAACCCCGGGTATTCACCCGTAGGCGGTCCCTGACGCCATAGAAGCAACGACACTATTTGGCAAAATTTGCATTGAGTAAAAAAAACAAAAGGGCAGCCCAACAGATACCTCCAGGTATCAAGTGCCACCGCAAAATTCTAGGAGGCAGTGTGACCGAGCCCTCTTTCCCAAAGGAAAGTTACAGGAGCCGGGTAGCCGAAACTACATGCCACGTCGTGGGGGCATTCCACTGCGGAATCCTAGTTTTGCACACGCGCTCGCGGAGCCAAACGGGAATTATTCCATGGCATTTCGTATGTCCGTCCAGCTCTGCTCGCTGAGTTAACAGCCACATTACTCACCGACGTCTACTTAAACCCGTTAGGGTTGTTTCGTCGCCGGAGCACCTTTCGGAACATACTAGTGCAATGAACTCTCATGATAAAACCAATTTAAAGTCTGGGGGGGAGGGTGAAATACAAAAAATTTTCTTTTTCAAGTCTGCCATCTGAACTCTGTATGTGATCATAAACCGGTCCAATAACGGTTACATTACACAGCCGAGGTGTTTTCCATGGCCTACTTGAGGAACGTTATAGAGGCGCACATCTCAAACCCAAAGGTTTGCCTATGTGGTCCCCACGGGAATCTGAACTTAATCATTCGCGCTCTAGTTCCTCGTTCGTCAGGAAACGGGGCCGTCACGATCTTACACCATAGACCAAGTAAGAAGATCCAGAGAGAGATGGTAACATTAATTTAAAAAAAAATTAAGAAGAAGAAATTACACTGGGGCAGATTTCTTGGCCGTACGTTGGCACCGTTAGGTTTCAGGCCAAGAAAAAAAGAATAGAGAAATTCTTTTGGCCGTACGTTGGCACCGTTAGGTTTCAGGCCAAGAGAAAAAGAGCAAAGACTTATAAGGATAGAGAGGATAGCCAAAAATGTTACTTACCCATCCAATGGCAGGAGTGGGGATATGAATCCCACTGAAGCACAGAATAGCTGGATATTTAAAGGCTGAAAGGTAAAAATTAAAAATTAATTATTTGGAGAAGGAAAGAAAAGAATTTTTTTTTAACGATTTTAACCTTACCAAGATTGGATGGCAAAAGCCTGAACATAAATACAAGTCCCTTGTGGTGAAAAATTTCAAGTCCAGCAGTCTTGTAATGAGATGTAAAAACTTTAACAAAATTCCGACTATGGTGAAAAAAACTAAGTCCAACGTTCTTACAAAAAAACGTTTGGACTGAATTTTCCACCACAGTCAGAATTTTTTTAAAGTTTTTCATTCTCTTTACAAGGGAGCTGAACTTCGAATTTTTCACACGAGTCAGAATTTTGTCAAAGTCCCAACACTTTCCTTTAACAGCGTTGGACTTTGATTTTTTCGAGCGAGTCGAAAATTTTAACCAAGTCCAGCGATCTTATAGAGAAGGGTCTGGACTTTAACTTTTTCACGCTAATCAGAATTTTGGCAAAGATTTTTCCTATCATTACAAAGGAGTTGGACTTCAACATTTTCACGCAAGTCAGAATTTTAACAAAGATTTAGCGAAATGGACTTGTAAAATTTCAAGCATTATAAGAGAGACATACTTACCCATCCGACGAGGTTGGAGTCCAGGCAGCAAATGAACGAGCCTCCTTGGGTGAGGTATATTTATACCCCTCCGACCAAGAAAAAATAATTTGTGGAATTTTCCAAACCAAATATTTTCACGAACTGAAACCGCATTGATCACGTGTTCAGAGTGTGATTATCACATGCTTGGAGCGTGATGATCACATGTTTGGAGCGTGCTAGTTTTTGTTTGTATTTCTGGTATCTTAAGCCTAACAACCATAGGATAACATGAGAAAATGTTTACTATTGTTATCCTATGGGGGGTAGGGTCTTGGTATGGGATATTATGAAATTTTATCACAAAATTGCGCACGTTAAAATGGTAAAATGCAGTCCCCCATAGGAAACAATGGTAAAATAGGGTTTTTACCTATAACTCGGGATCTATGGGGGGTAGGGTCTTGATATTTGGTATGAAGGTACCCCATGGAGTGTCTTACCCCCCAGGGGGTCGACCCCCATGGTGACCTCCCGGGGGTCGAAAAAATAAAAAAAAATGTGAATATCTCGGCTGTTTATGGTCCAATTGCCCCCAAAATTTTTCTGTGAGGGGTCATCCCCCTGGGGTCCGGTCAAGGTCAAATTTTCAATCGTCGATATCTCGGCTCCTATGGGACCTAGCTATATGTTGTAACCACTCAAATGATTCGTCTCGACGAGACGGATGTACTTGTACCATCGGGGACATTGTACCATATATGGTACTTGAGTACCAGTACCCAAATTTTATTTTTCATATAAACGACACGAAACTCGGTAGCTATATAAAGCTAGTCACTCTGCACGTATTGACACAAAGTAATGTCCAATAGGTTCCATAGGTTCCGTGCAAAGGTCCAAAAAAGTCCAAACATTTCAAACTTTAAGGGGCTATAATTCCCTTATGCATCACGTGACCTTTTCACCACCGACTGGAATTTACTCGATATTTGATGCTTTATCCATCGATACTCGAACCGAGTCTCTAGGTGCCATAGGAGCCGAGATCTGGCACCTGCATCTAAATTTTCAATCGTAAATTGTGAGCAAACTATTGACCCTAGAAACATAAAACTGGTACCGTTGGATTTGTCTCGATGCCAGCTTTAAAGCGATCAAACCCCCACATCTCTAGCTGGTCTCAAACTAAAGTTCCAATCCGGACCCGACACTTGTTAAAATCCGACACCCTCATAACTCGGCTCCTAATGATGCGAACAACTTGAAATTTAAACCGTAGACTCATCTCTGCATCCTCACCCCAAATGACCTTGAACCGGGTCTCTAGCCATATTTGGTCATATGGCCCGTATGTCACTGAAATGATCACTTTTCAGGCTCCCACGGGTCACATATGGCCCTGCATCACTAGATATTTTTTGCATTCATCTTTATTCGTCAAGATGGTTCAAGTAATGTATCACACATGATTATCGAGCAATAAATTAAGCATTTCATAAAATCAAGCTGAATGCATGCAATTTGGCAAATGTTCAGCTCGGCTAATTTCTGTCTGGTAAAAGTCATCTTTCCAACAGTACTATATTTGTACTGCTCAAGTCATTCTGCGTCATTTGATGCCAAACACATGTCACTTTGTGCCAAAAGAAACCGAGTTTTGAGACCGGGTCTCCAAACCTTAACCCTCTATTGCGCCGAAACTATCAACTTGATGAGTATAAAATGACTACCGTTGAGTGTATCATGTAAAGGGCAATCCAACGACAAAAAATACTTGTCACTAGCTAGTTTGGAACATGAGTTTCAGACCGGGTTCCAAACTACATGAAATTGCAAACTCTGTAACTCGTCTCCTAATAACAGCAGCAATATGAAAATTTAGTATTAAACATATCTTGACAAGCTTTATGCAACACCATTTAAATCGTGACTCTGGCGAAATTTGTTTACCTGGCAGGTCATCCAGTATGTTTCCGAGTTGTACGGTCCACTACGACTCTGAATGAAAAAGTTTTTTCACCGTATGACTAAACTAGGTAAAACGAGTTAAATAATGCATAAATAATTAATATCAGCGAATAAATTACAAAATTGATGCTTGAAAAATGCAATGTTAAAAAGCCATACAACGTACCGTAAACGAGGGAAGAAATTTTTCTCACCAAAAAATTTCTCAGACAAGACAAAACAAGAATTTTTTTTTAAAATATTGTCTTTGTCTGTGTCTCCTTTGAAAATTTTTTCTCTTCACTGTTTCTCGGTTACTGGTTTATTATACTGATTTTTCCTCTTTTTCCAATAATGTGAAATTTTGCCCAAATTTTCTTTATAATCATTTCTAGTCATGTTCAAATATTTCATGTTCCGCTCTTTACACTCCAAGACTGGTCATGTTACATATGTTTATAGTTCTTACAATCTCTTTCTGTAAAAGTCTCGTTTGCATCTTTCCAAGATTGGCATTTCATCTGATCCAAAAAAATGGGAGAGAGTCGACACGAGTCTGTTCAAGACTCGTATCGACTCTCTCCCACTTTTTTGGGGAAAATGGTTTTCAGTTCACAGTTCGTACCTGCACAGAGGACATGTAACGTCTTCAAACAACATTTTCCAAGCACGACGAGTGAAACGTATGTCCACAACAGATTCTCTCCCATTTTTTCTGGACTCGAGTTCCAAGATGGGTTGCATTCATCTCTTGCCCGATGAGCATTAAACAAACTTGTGAAGTCCCACGCATGTCGCAATTTCAGAGGAAAGCAAGCGTAATTGGGCAATAATCACAACGCGCAAAACCCGTTTTTGAAAATGTAATGTTAAAAGTAAAAGAAAGTACCGACAAGAAAAGTTCTCGACTGAAATAATTTTTCAGAAGAAGGTTTTTTTTTTTTTTTTTTTTTTTTTTTTTTTTTGTCTCGTTCTGAAAATTTTTCCTCGCACCCAAACTTTTTTCAAAGTTTTAACGTACGTTATTTTCGCGGTTAATTTTGTATGTGTAAGTTTTACTCATTTTAAATTTTTATCATACCAAAAATATGGTCACACACAACTTGTACCATTTTTCACCAATACCTTATTTAACACAACTCTCAGAGAGTTTTACCATTGCCATATACCTTTTGTTAATACCAACACTTGAAAAGTTTTACCTTTTGGTATTACCATGACCACCCTCCCTCCCTGCATGGTAACACAACCAGTTTTACCAAGACTATGGTCTTGTACACATATTTTTTTTTACCAAATACCTTTTTGTTGGACCATCGAGACCATAGTTATGTACCCTCATATTTATTTAAAATTTTATCATACACAATTTATTTGCACCCATCAAACACAAAGATCCCATTCCAAAATACAAAGATATTTCCCCCAAACAAAACCCATTTCCCCCCAAAAAACAAACCCAGTTTCCCCCCAAATCACAAAGATATTTCCCCCCAAAACACAACGATTTCCCCCCAAACAAAACCCATCCCCCCCCAAAAACACAACGATTTCCCCCCAAACAAAACCCATCCCCCCCAAAACACAAAACCCATTTCCCCGCAAATCAAACTTATCAAAGTTATCACTTAAAGGTAACTTATAACATATCATATTAATACACATCAACCATTACTTATACATTTCACCTTAATACTTTACCAATACACATTTCACCTTAATACTTTACCAATACACATTTCACCTTAATAATATTTTACCAATACACATCAACCATTACTTGCACATTTCACCTTAATATCTTACCAATACACATCAACCATTACTTGCACATTTCACCATAATATCTTACCAATACACATCAACCATTACTTACACATTTCACCTACATAATATCTTACCAACACACATGAACAATTTTTTTTACCCGTTTAAAAATGTATTTATTTTTTTGTTATCATGCCCACCCTCCACACCCTGCATGATAACTCGATCGTTTGACATTAGAGTTTGCTTAGTTTAATTAAGTTTTTGGGTATTCAATTTGAGATTAACATTAGTTTTTGGACCGTTCAAGTGCGTTAGTAAAAACAAAACATGTAAAGCGGACAACATGCAAAGCAGACAGACAAACATAAAACATACAAGACATGAGCTCATCTCCGTCTTCATCTGTAATACCAGCCGATACGAATCACGCGGAGCAACCTTTAAGAGGTTTCATCTAAGCGCAAATTAATTCGCGGGGCTTCAGGGGTTTTAAGGAAGCTTCCAACTTTACTTACAAACTATTACTAGCCTAGCTTACAAACTATGACTAATGTAGATTACAAACTAAATACGTGTTGGCCGAACGCTGACACCGTTAGGTTTCAGGCCAATAAATGAAAAAAAAAATTAACAGAAAAAAGAGCAATGAAAAATTAAGTTTACTAAGAGCAAAGAAAAATTAAGTTTATTCTTTATAGAGCGTTAAGTTTCAGATCAAGAAGTTGGGAGAAAAAGAGCAAAGAAAAATTAAGTTTATTCATTACAGACAGTTAAGTTTCAGATCAAGAAGTTGGGAGAAAGATTTAAGGGTGTACTGCAATTTCTTCTGGGCCAGCCCTCAACAGAAAATATCATATTAAGAAACAATTTTGAGCAAATCTACCAAACGCATGCCGTTTTTGCCACTACGATTCCGAGGACCTGCGAGCACCACCGCGCTCTCTCCATGGGCTTAAAAGTTGATGCGCATTCACCTGCTAGGAGCTCACCTAACAGGTGGGAGAGTTAACGAATGGGCTCAGTTGCATCCGCAACCATTTAAACTGTAGAGCCAGGAACTACAGAGATATCGTGTCACCTGAGCAGTGTGAACTCTACAGAACCCCGGGTGTTCACCCGTAGGCGGTCCCTGACGCCATAGAAGCAACGACACTATTTGGCAAAATTTGCATTGAGTAAAAAAAACAAAAGGGCAGCCCAACAGATACCTCCAGGTATCAAGTGCCACCGCAAAATTCTAGGAGGCAGTGTGACCGAGCCCTCTTTCCCAAAGGAAAGTTACAGGAGCCGGGTAGCCGAAACTACATGCCACGTCGTGGGGGCATTCCAATGCGGAATCCTAGTTTTGCACACGCGCTCGCGGAGCCAAACGGGAATTATTCCATGGCATTTCGTATGTCCGTCCAGCTCTGCTCGCTGAGTTAACAGCCACATTACTCACCGACGTCTACTTAAACCCGTTAGGGTTGTTTCGTCGCCGGAGCACCTTTCGGAACATACTAGTGCAATGAACTCTCATGATAAAACCAATTTAAAGTCTGGGGGGGAGGGTGAAATACAAAAAATTTTCTTTTTCAAGTCTGCCATCTGAACTCTGTATGTGATCATAAACCGGTCCAATAACGGTTACATTACACAGCCGAGGTGTTTTCCATAGCCTACTTGAGGAACGTTATAGAGGCGCACATCTCAAACCCAAAGGTTTGCCTGTGTGGTCCCCACGGGGATCTGAACTTAATCATTCGCGCTCTAGTTCCTCGTTCGTCAGGAAACGGGGCCGTCACGATCTTACACCATGGACCAAGTAAGAAGATCCAGAGAGAGATGGTAACATTAATTTAAAAAAAAATTAAGAAGAAGAAATTACACTGGGGCAGATTTCTTGGCCGTACGTTGGCACCGTTACGTTTCAGGCCAAGAAAAAAAGAGTAGAGAAATTCTTTTGGCCGTACGTTGGCACCGTTAGGTTTCAGGCCAAGAGAAAAAGAGCAAAGACTTATAAGGATAGAGAGGATAGCCAAAAATGTTACTTACCCATCCAATGGCAGGAGTGGGGATATGAATCCCACTGAAGCACAGAATAGCTGGATATTTAAAGGCTGAAAGGTAAAAATTAAAAATTAATTATTTGGAGAAGGAAAGAAAAGAATTTTTTTTTAACGATTTTAACCTTACCAAGATTGGATGGCAAAAGCCTGAACATAAATACAAGTCCCTTGTGGTGAAAAATTTCAAGTCCAGCAGTCTTGTAATGAGATGTAAAAACTTTAACAAAATTCCGACTATGGTGAAAAAAACTAAGTCCAACGTTCTTACAAAAAAACGTTTGGACTGAATTTTCCACCACAGTCAGAATTTTTTTAAAGTTTTTCATTCTCTTTACAAGGGAGCTGAACTTCGAATTTTTCACACGAGTCAGAATTTTGTCAAAGTCCCAACACTTTCCTTTAACAGCGTTGGACTTTGATTTTTTCGAGCGAGTCGAAAATTTTAACCAAGTCCAGCGATCTTATAGAGAAGGGTCTGGACTTTAACTTTTTCACGCTAATCAGAATTTTGGCAAAGATTTTTCCTATCATTACAAAGGAGTTGGACTTCAACATTTTCACGCAAGTCAGAATTTTAACAAAGATTTAGCGAAATGGACTTGTAAAATTTCAAGCATTATAAGAGAGACATACTTACCCATCCGACGAGGTTGGAGTCCAGGCAGCAAATGAACGAGCCTCTTTGGGTGAGGTATATTTATACCCTTCCGACCAAGAAAAAATAATTTGTGGAATTTTCCAAACCAAATATTTTCACGAACTGAAACCGCATTGATCACGTGTTCAGAGTGTGATTATCACATGCTTGGAGCGTGATGATCACATGTTTGGAGCGTGCTAGTTTTTGTTTGTATTTCTGGTATCTTAAGCCTAACAACCATAGGATAACATGAGAAAATGTTTACTATTGTTATCCTATGGGGGGTAGGGTCTTGGTATGGGATATTATGAAATTTTATCACAAAATTGCGCACGTTAAAATGGTAAAATGCAGTCCCCCATAGGAAACAATGGTAAAATAGGGTTTTTACCTATAACTCGGGATCTATGGGGGGTAGGGTCTTCATATTTGGCATGAAGGTACCCGATGGAGTGTCTTACCCCCCAGGGGGTCGACCCCCCATGGTGACCCCCCTGGGTCTAAAAAATAAAAAAATGTGAATATCTCGGCTGTTTATGGTCCGATTGCCCCCAAAATTTTTCTGTGAGGGGTCACCCCCCTGGGGTCCGGTCAAGGTCAAATTTTCAATCGTCGATATCTCGGCTCCTATGGGACCTAGCTATATGTTGTAACCACTCAAATGATTCGTCTTGACGAGACGGATGTACCTGTACCATCGAGGACATTGTACCACATATGGTACTCGAGTACCAGTAGCAAAATTTTATTTTTCATATGAACGACACGAAACTCGGTAGCTATATAAAGCTAGTCACTCTGCACGTATTGACACAAAGTAATGTCCAATAGTTTCCATAGGTTCCGTGCAAAGGTCCAATAAAGTCCAAAAATTTCAAACTTTAAGGGGCTATAATTCCCTGATGCATCACGTGACATTTTCACCACCAACTGGAATTTACTCGATATTTGATGCTATATCCATCGATACTCGAACCGAGTCTCTAGGTGCCATAGGAGCCGAGATCTGGCACCTGCATCTAAATTTTCAATCGTAAATTGTGAGCACACTATTGATCCTAGAAACATAAAACTAGTACCGTTGGATTTGTCTCGATGCAAGCTTTAAGGCGATCAAACTCCCACATCTCTAGCTGGTCTCAAACCAAAGTTCCAATCCGGACCCGACACTTGTTAAAATCCGTCACCCTCATAACTCGGCTCCTAATGATGCGAACAACTTGAAATTTAAACCGTAGACTCATCTCTGCATCCTCACCCCAAATTACCTTGAACCGGGTCTCTAGCCATATTTGGTCATATGGCCCGTATGTCACTGAAATGATCACTTTTCAGGCTCCCACGGGTCACATATGGCCCTGCATCACTAGATATTTTTGCATTCATCTTTATTCGTCAAGATGGTTCAGGTAATGTATCACACATGATTATCGAGCAATAAATTAATCATTTCATAAAATCGAGCCGAATGCGTGCAATTTGGCAAATGTTCAGCTCGGCTAATTTCTGTCTGGTAAAAGTCATCTTTCCAACAGTACTATATTTGTACTGCTCAAGTCATTCTGCGTCGTTTGATACCAAACACATGTCACTTTGTACCAAAAGAAACCGAGGTTTGAGACCGGGTCTCCAAACTTTAACCCTCTATTGCGCCGAAACTATCAACTTGATGAGTATAAAACGACTACCGTTGAGTGTATCATGTAAAGGGCAATCCAACGACAAAAAATATTTGTCACTAGCTAGTTTCGAACAAGGGTTCAGACCGGGTTCCAAACTACATGAAATTGCAAACTCTGTAACTCGTCTCCTAATAAAAGCAGCAGTATGAAAATTTAGTATTAAACATATCTCGACAAGTTTTATGCAACACCATTTAAATCGTGACTCTGGCAAAATTTGTTTACCTGGCAGGTCATCCAGTATGTTTCCGAGTTGTACAGTCCACCTACGACTCTGAATGAAAAAGGTTTTTCACCGTATGACTAAACCAGGTAAAACGAGTTAAATAATGCATAAATAATTAATATCAGCGAATAAATTACAAAATTGATGCTTGAAAAATGCAATGTTAAAAAGCCATACAACGTACCGTAAACGAGCGAAGAAATTTTTCTCACCAAAAAATTTTTCAGACAAGACAAAACAAGAATTTTTTTCTTAAAATCTTGTCTTTGTCTGTGTCTCCTCTGAAAATTTTTTCTCTTCACTGTTTCACGGTTACTGGTTTATTATACTGATTTTTCCTCTTTTTCCAATAATGTGAAATTTTGCCCAAAGTTTCTTTATAATCATTTCTAGTCATGTTCAAATATTTCATGTTCCGCTCTTTACACTCCAAGACTGGTCATGTTACATCTGTTTATAGTTCTTACAACCTCTTTCTGTAAAAGTGTCCATTCAATATTAAAAAGCTATACAATGTAACATAAACGAGGCAAGAAATTTTTTCCACCAAAAAATTTGTCAGAGCACACAGGTAAAAGTAAAAAAAAAAAAAAAAAAAAAAAAAAAAATTCTCCTGTAATTTTTTTTTTTTTTACTTGACTGTTTTTTTTCCATTTTTCCTCTTTTTTGAATCATAGGAAATTATGCTCAAATTTTCTTAATAACAATTTCTTTCACCCCTTTTCCACTTTATGATCTTGTCTGCCTTAATCTTATTTGCATACCTAAATACCTAAATGACAGCATGTCGCCCATTTGCATGATATTCTAGATTCACCTTCGAATAGTAGCAAAATAAAATATTAAACATTTTGCGTGTATTTAAATGTGTATTAGATGTAAATTATAACGATGCAAATAACAAAAAAATATATATATATTTAAAACTGCAAAAAATAAATCATAAACACATGGAAATACAAAACGCTTTATTTTATTATTCTACAATTAAAACAGATATTGTTACATATAATATTCTGATTTAATATTCAAAGTTTCTACAAAAGTACAATTAGTTTTTACAGATTTTATGCATCTATAGGAAAATCCGAAGAACGCTATATTTTCAGGTTGTATTCTTCTTAGGTAGTTGCTATGCGCTGCTGTGATTTCAGGAACTCCAATGGGATATTCAATTTTGTTCCGAAGAGTGTTCAGAGAAATCCGATGAAAGTTGAGATGTTATGCAGTCGCACAGACTATTACCAACACTGAATAATTTAAATCACATGTGTCAAATCCATTTCACTAGAACTGTTTCTCATTGCATGTTCCCCAGATTGTGGTAAGCAGAACTCTACAAGCATAGGCAGAAGATTTCGAACAATTTCCTTTGACAGAATGACTTGCAAATAAGTCATAGCAACAGTACAGAGGGTTACCAAGCTTATGATCATCTGCAGGATTATCAAAATCGTCGTATTAGCAGGGTTAGTCGAAATATTTTGTCCATTCCAGCAATCGATTAAAAATATCAGCAGCTCCTGGACAATTTCATTTGACAGTATGATTTGTAAGCTAATCATAGCAGATGTCGAATTAGTCAGAAAATCTATGAACATTTGAAGGAGGGTTGAAGCATGTTCTCCATCCAGAGGGAAGTAGATCTCCATTATACGTATCAGAAGATTCTGCAGAATTTCGTCCACCAATAAAGTGCGCAAAATAGTCATGGCATGGATCCAAACAGTTAGCAGTTCCATTAACTTTTGAAGTAAATTGGCAGAGTTCGACGTATTAGTATCCATAGTGTTTTCAGCATTCCGTGTCAAATAGTGGCGGATAAAAGGAATCAGACGATTCCGAATCATTTCATTTGCTAGTACGGTCTCTAAGAGAGCCACAATACAAGTCCAGACAGTTTGCAGGATCATCATCATTTGAAGTATGACAGAAAAACAGAAATATTTAAAGACGTTTATGCAAAAAAAAAAAAAAAAAAATTAAAAAAAAAAATTAAAAAAAAAAATTTAAAAAAAAAAAAATTGTTTACCTGGCAGGTCATCCAGTATGTTTCCGAGTTGTACAGTCCACCTACGACTCTGAATGAAAAAGGTTTTTTCACCGTATGACTAAACCAGGTAAAACGAGTTAAATAATGCATAAATAATTAATATCAGCGAATAAATTACAAAATTGATGCTTGAAAAATGCAATGTTAAAAAGCCATACAACGTACCGTAAACGAGCGAAGAAATTGAGTTTGCTTAGTTTAATTAAATTTTTGGGTATTCAATTTTAGTTTAACATTAAGTTTTTGGACCGTTCAAGTGGGTTAGTAAACACAAAACATGTAAAGCGGACAACATGCAAAGCAGACAGACAAACATAAAACATACAAGACATGAGCTCATCTCCGTCTTCATCTGTAATACCGGCCGATACGATTCACGCGGAGCAACCTTTAAGAGGTTTCATCTAAGCGCAAATTAATTTGCGGAGCTTCAGGGGTTTTAAGGAAGCTTCCAACTTTACTTACAAACTATGACTATCCTAGCTTACAAACTATGACTAATCTAGATTACAAACTAAATACATGTTGGCCGTTCGTTGACACCGTTAGGTTTCAGGCCAATAAATGAAAAAAAAAAAATTAACTGAAAAAAGAGCAATGAAAAATTAAGTTTACTAAGAGCAAAGAAAAATTAAGTTTATTCTTTATAGAGCGTTAAGTTTCACATCAAGAAGTTGCGAGAAAAAGAGCAAAGAAAAATTAAGTTTATTCTTTACAGACTGTTAAGTTTCAGATCAAGAAGTTGGGAGAAAGATTTAAGGGTGTAGTGCAATTTCTTCTTTAGCAGCCCTCAACAGAAAATATCATATTTAGAAACAATTTTGAGCAAATCTACCAAACGCATGCCGTTTTTGCCACTACGATTCCGAGGACCTGCGAGCACCACCGCGCTCTCTCCATGGGCTTAAAAGTTGATGCGCATTCACCTGCTAGGAGCTCACCTAACAGGTGGGAGAGTTAACGAATGGGCTCAGTTGCATCCGCAACCATTTAAACTGTAGAGCCAGGAACTACAGAGATATCGTGTCACCTGAGCAGTGTGAACTCTACAGAACCCCGGGTGTTCACCCGTAGGCGGTCCCTGACGCCATAGAAGCAACGACACTATTTGACAAAATTTGCATTGAGTAAAAAAAACAAAAGGGCAGCCCAACAGATACCTCCAGGTATCAAGTGCCACCGCAAAATTCTAGGAGGCAGTGTGACCGAGCCCTGTTTCCCAAAGGAAAGTTACAGGAGCCGGGTAGCCGAAACTACATGCCACGTCGTGGGGGCATTCCACTGCGGAATCCTAGTTTTGCACACGCGCTCTCGGACCCAAACGGGAATTATTCCATGGCATTTCGTATGTCCGTCCAGCTCTGCTCGCTGAGTTAACAGCCACATTACTCACCGACGTCTACTTAAACCCGTTAGGGTTGTTTCGTCGCCGGAGCACCTTTCGGAACATACTAGTGCAATGAACTCTCATGATAAAACCAATTTAAAGTCTGGGGGGGAGGGTGAAATACAAAAATTTTTTTTTCAAGTCTGCCATCTGAACTCTGTATGTGATCATAAACCGGTCCAATAACGGTTACATTACACAGCCGAGGTGTTTTCCATAGCCTACTTGAGGAACGTTATAGAGGCGCACATCTCAAACCCAAAGGTTTGCCTGTGTGGTCCCCACGGGGATCTGAACTTAATCATTCGCGCTCTAGTTCCTCGTTCGTCAGGAAACGGGGCCGTCACGATCTTACACCATGGAACAAGTAAGAAGATCTAGAGAGAGATGGTAACATTAATTTAAAAAAAAATTAATAAGAAGAAATTACTCTGGGGTGGATTTCTTGGCCGTACGTTGGCACCGTTAGGTTTCAGGCCAAGAAAAAAAGAGTAGAGAAATTCTCTTGGCCTTACGTTGGCACCGTTTGGTTTCAGGCCAAGAGAAAAAGAGCAAAGACTTAAAAGCATAGAGAGGATAGCCAAAAATGTTACTTACCCATCCAATGGCAGGAGTGGCGATATGAATCCCACTGAAGCACAGAATAGTTGGATATTTAAAGGCTGAAAGTTAAAAATTAATTATTTGGAGAAGGAAAGAAAAGAATATATATATATATTTACGATTTTAACCTTACCAAGATTGGATGGCAAAAGCTTGAACATAAATACAAGTCCCTTGCGATGAAAAATTTCAAGTTCAGGAGTCTTGTAATGAGATGTAAAAACTTTAACAAATTTCCGACTATGGTGAAAAAAACGAAGTCCAACGTTCTTACAAAGAAACGTTTGGACTGAATTTTTCACACGAGTCAGAATTTTGTCAAAGTCCCAACACTTTCCTTTAACAGCATTGGACTTTGTTTTTTTCGCGCGATTTGAAAATTTTAACCAAGTCCAGCGATCTTATAGAGAAGGGTCTGGACTTTAACTTTTTCACGCTAATCAGAATTTTGGCAAAGATTTTTTCTATCATTACATAGGAGTTGGACTTCAACATTTTCACGCAAGTCAGAATTTTAACAAAGATTTAGCGAAATGGACTTGTAAAATTTCAAGCATTATAAGAGAGACATACTTACCCATCCGACGAGGTTGGAGTCCAGGCAGCAAATGAACGAGCCTCCTTGGGTGAGGCATATTTATACCCCTCCGACAAAGAAAAAATAATTTGTGGAATTTTCCAAACCAAATATTTTCACGAACTGAAACCGCATTGATCACGTGTTCAGAGTGTGATTATCACATGCTTGGAGCGTGATGATCACATGTTTGGAGCGTGCTAGTTTTTGTTTGTATTTCTGGTATCTTAAGCCTAACAACCATAGGATAACATGAGAAAATGTTTACTATTGTTATCCTATGGGGGGTAGGGTCTTGGTATGGGATATTATGAAATTTTATCACAAAATTGCGCACGTTAAAATGATAAAATGCAGTCCCCCATAGGAAACAATGGTAAAATAGGGTTTTTACCTATAACTCGGGATCTATGGGGGGTAGGGTCTTCATATTTGGCATGAAGGTATCCGATGGAGTGTCTTACCCCCCAGGGGGTCGACCCCCCATGGTGACCCCCCTGGGTCTAAAAAATAAAAAAATGTGAATATCTCGGCTGTTTATGGTCCGATTGCCCCCAAAATTTTTCTGTGAGGGGTCACCCCCCTGGGGTCCGGTCAAGGTCAAATTTTCAATCGTCGATATCTCGGCTCCTATGGGACCTAGCTATATGTTGTAACCACTCAAATGATTCGTCTTGACGAGACGGATGTACCTGTACCATCGAGGACATTGTACCACATATGGTACTCGAGTACCAGTAGCAAAATTTTATTTTTCATATGAACGACACGAAACTCGGTAGCTATATAAAGCTAGTCACTCTGCACGTATTGACACAAAGTAATGTCCAATAGGTTACATAGGTTCCGTGCAAAGGTCCAATAAAGTCCAAAAATTTCAAACTTTAAGGGGCTATAATTCCCTGATACATCACGTGACATTTTCACCACCAACTGGAATTTACTCGATATTTGATGCTCTATCCATCGATACTCGAACCGAGTCTCTAGGTGCCATAGGAGCCGAGATCTGGCACCTGCATCTAAATTTTCAATCGTAAATTGTGAGCACACTATTGACCCTAGAAACATAAAACTAGTACCGTTGGATTTGTCTCGATGCAAGCTTTAAAGCTACCAAACTCCCACTTCTCTAGCTGGTCTCAAACCAAAGTTCCAATCCGGACCCGACACTTGTTAAAATCCGTCACCCTCATAACTCGGCTCCTAATGATGCGAACAACTTGAAATCTAAACCGTAGACTCATCTCTGCATCCTCACCCCAAATCACCTTGAACCGGGTCTCTAGCCATATTTGGTCATATGGCCCGTATGTCACTGAAATGATCATTTTTCAGGCTCCCACGGGTCACATATGGCCCTGCATCACTAGATATTTTTGCATTCATCTTTATTCGTCAAGATGGTTCAGGTAATGTATCACACATGATTATCGAGCAATAAATTAAACATTTCATAAAATCGAGCCGAATGCGTGCAATTTGGCAAATGTTCAGCTCGGCTAATTTCTGTCTGGTAAAAGTCATCTTTCCTACAGTACTATATTTGTACTGCTCAAGTCATTCTGCGTCATTTGATACCAAACACATGTCACTTTGTACCAAAAGAAACCGAGTTTTGAGACCGGGTCTCCAAATTTAACCCTCTAATGCGCCGAAACTATCAACTTGATGAGTATGAAACGACTACCGTTGAGTGTATTATGTAAAGGGCAATCCAACGATAAAAAATATTTGTCACTAGCTAGTTTGGAACATGGGTTTCAGACCGGGTTCCAAACTGCATGAAATTGCAAACTCTGTAACTCGTCTCCTAATAAAAGCAGCAATATGAAAATTTAGTATTAAACATATCTTGACAATTTTTATGCAACACCATTGAAATTGTGACTCTGGCAAAATTTGTTTACCTGGCAGGTCATCCAGTATTTTTCCGAGTTGTATAGTCCACCTACGACTCTGAATGAAAAAGTTTTTTCACCGTATGACTAAACCAGGTAAAACGAGTTAAATAATGCATAAATAATTAATATCAGCGTATAAATTACAAAATTGATGCTTGAAAAATGCAATGTTAAAAGGCCATACAACGTACCGTAAACGAGGGAAGAAATGTTTCTCACCAAAAAATTTTTCAGACAAGACAAAACAAGAATTTTTTTTGAAAATCTTGTCTTTGTCTGTGTCTCCTTTGAAAATTTTTTCTCTTCACTGTTTCTCGGTTACTGATTTATTATACTGATTTTTCCTCTTTTTCCAATAATGTGAAATTTTGCCCAAAGTTTCTTTATAATCTTTTCTAGTCATGTTCAAATATTTCATGTTCCGCTCTTTACACTCCAATACTGGTCATGTTACATCTGTTTATAGTTCTTACAACCTCTTTCTGTAAAAGTCTCGTTTGCATCTTTCCAAGATTGGTATTTCATCTGATCCAAAAAAATGGGTGAGAGTCGACACGAGTCGGTTCAAGACTCGTATCAACTCTCTCCCACCTTTTTGGGGAAGCTGGTTTTCAGTTCACAGTTCGTACCTGCACAGAGGTCATTTAACGTCTTCAAACATCCATCTTTCCAAGCACGACGAGTGAAACGCATGTCCACTGGTCATAGTCACCTCGTGGAATACAGGCTGAGTGCAGATGACGCACTCTTGTTGTTTTGAAAAGCAGGTATTGGGGCTGTAGGATGAGTAAATAGCTTCCAATACCAACTCGCCCATTTTCTTCCACTGCTCCACATTCCATTGCCGTTGAGTTCCTCGGAAATATACAGTCATTGCCAAGTGAATCAAATGGGTAATTGCAATTTCTTTCCAAACTGCCCATGGTAGTCCATGAAGCCTTCTTGCCAATTCTTGGAACTCGTCACTGTATACTGATTCATCCAATTCCATGAAACCGTTAAAACCAGGCATGATCCAGCTTCGATGGTTCACAATCTCTTTCAATTGCCTCTCAATCCTTGTTCGGAGGCTTTCAAGTTCCCCGGTCATTGCTACAATTTCAGGTGGTGGCAGCGACTCCAAGACGGCTCGGACAGTCTGAATATACTCAGCGAGAGACATGGCGCAATTGCTACAAATATATCATGCAAATGAGTGTTTGATGCGAGCCTTTATAGTCAGAGTGATGAGGAAGTAGCTTCTGATTGGTTCTCAGCGTCATGACATCATATGCGCATGCTCTGTGACTAACTGGCAAGTATCCAGAATACACTGACACACTGAATGTTGCAAAAATAATTCGTCCAAGCTTGACAAGTCTGAAATACACCGATACACATCATGTTGCAAAAAGTAACTAGTCCAAGCTGCAACAGTCTCTGATAACAGTCTTTGAAACAACACAAATAACTCTTTGCAATCTTGGCAAGTAAACGGAACCAAAAAAATGGGAGAGATTTTTCTGCTTGTCCACAAACTCTCTCCCATTTTTTCGGGGGAAATGTTCCCATCAAAGTTCAAATCCATTTCAATCAGTTTTTGTTGCTTTTCACTTGCATTTGGTCCGTTGACTCCACATCAATTCTAGGTCCTAAATACACCCCTTTGTGAAGAAGCATGGGTTCCAACAACAACAATGTAGCCATGTCGTATGTCCCGATAATAATTTCTTTCCAAGTATCGGCATCTCTCTGCAAAATCTGATAAAATCGGCCAGTCAAGAAAGTTTCCATCTCGTGCATGGGAACTTCATATTCCGCACCGTCCACATAATCAGTCTCAAACCCATTCAACGGATGCACCATCGAGTTTTTTCACAATTTCGTCAAATGTGAACGGGCCATACGATTCTTTTGTCGTCATCACGATCATCGTGGACTCTGGATCAGAGACTTTACAAAAAGCAACTTTCCGTATGCACCACACACCCCTTTGCCAAATCCAGTCGGCAGGAGCAACGTAGTGAACACGAGAGAGACTCATGGTGAGAACAGCAGTAAGAAGTTAGCACTCTGTGAAGAAATGCAATGAGAGGACTCGGGTTTTATAGTCTGAGAAAGGAGGAAAGTCGCGTCTGATTGGTCCACGTTAGAGTACGTGACTGGAAGAAATGTTCAAGTCGGACTTGCAATCTTGGAATAATAATTTTTTCTCGGTAAAGAGATGCGCGCACAAGGGCCACAAAAAATTTCTTGCACCAAACAAGGTTTAAGAGTGTGAAACATAAATTTTCACGCATAAAACACAACCAAAGTCGGATTAAAACTTGTTTAGTGAACCGCCCAAGAAATTACATGCAACAACATACTCTGCAGAGAGCACAAAATATTATGGGTCAGAAAAAGTTTTCAGTAGAGACAAAAAGACAAGACAAAAAAAAATTGTCTTTTTTTTTATTTGCCTTGTTTTGCTCTGAAAAGTTTTCTTTACCCAAATACTGACTTTCAGTTCCTGATCATTCATAAAATTCACAAAACACTGATTCCAGCAACGTGGTGCTTGTTTGAGTCCATATAAACTTTTATGCAATTTACAGACTCTCCCAGTATTATCATTGAAGTCTTCTGGTTGTGTCATGAACACTTCCTCCTTAAGGGTTCCATACAAAAATTCAGTCTTTACATCAAACTGCTTCAAGTACAAATTTTCTTTTGCCGCCACAGCAAGAACAGCTCTCAAAGTGTCATATCTTGCAACAGGGCTGAATGTCTCGTCGTAATCAAAGCCTGCTTTTTGGGCATAACCCTTGGCTACAAGACGAGCTTTGTGTCGTTCCACAGTACCACTGAATTATATTTCTTCCTCAGCACCCATCGACAGTTGATAACTTTGGAACCTTTGGGTCTCTCAACAAGTTCCCATGTTTCATTTTCATGAAGGGCTTTTATTTCTTCTTTCATTGCTTCTAGCCACAGTTCACTTTCACTTGACGAAAGAGTTTCAGAATATGTGGATGGATTTTCACTGTTTTCAAATTCTTCTACAGCAGCTATGTTTGCCATCAGATATTCTCCGGATTTCATCCATGCAGGAGAGCTTCGGATTCTTCCAGATTTTCTAACAGGCTCTTGTTCTTCGAATAGATTACGTTCTTCACTCCGAGTTTCTTCATACCTTTCATTTAAGTCTTCCTCCACCTCCACTGTCACAGGAGTGGTGCACAAACGTTCTGGTTTGAAATCAACATCTCGAGATTTTATGATTTTCTTCCGAGAAGGCAGATAGATCTTATAACCATCTTTTTTGTTTACATACCCCAAAAAATGACCATGAACACTTTTATCTTCAAACTTACTTCTGAAGATCTTTGGTATATGCGCATAGCATTCGGTTCCAAATACTTTCAGGTGGTCAAGTTTAGTTTTTGGCTCACCAGTCCAAAGTTCATGAGGACTTTTGCTTTCATCTGGGGATAAACCAGTGTGATTTAGTAGATACACTGCGGTGTCACATGCGTTAGCCCAAAGTGACCGAGGCAATGCACTTGCTGCAAGCATAGAAAGAGCCAGTTCAACAATTGTTCGGTTTTCCCTCTCTGCTACACCATTTTGCTCTGGCTTGTATGGTACACTAAGAGTTAGTGCTATACCTTTTTCAGCAAGCATCTTTTGAACTGCACCACAGTCAAATTCTCCTCCTTCATCACAACGGAAACTTTCACAACATGGACAAGATTAGTCGCTTCATTGAGAAACGTACGTTGACAACATCACTTTTCTTTTTCAAAAAGAAGATTCTACGATATTTGCTATAGTCATCTTTAAAGCAAACATAATATCTTGCACCACTAAAGGAGTCCACAGACATAGGGCCATTAACATCAGCATTAATGATTTCACCAATTGACATCGCTCTATAGGGACGTGACTTGAAGGGTTTTCAATGAGCTTTTCCAAGAGCACATCCATTACAAAATTCACTTGTCGCTGCATGATTTACAGATATGCCAATATCAGTTAGCAGCTTTCGAACATGCCGCTTATTTTGATGACCAAAACGTTCATGCCATAGCTGCAAAGATTCAGTCTCTGTAGCAATACTTATCTCAGCTGGACTTGCTGGGATAACAACCCTCATAGACATAATGTATGTGCCATCTCTCCAGGATCCAACTGCAACAAGTTCTTCATTACGAAAAAATTCAGCATACCTTTTGGTCATTTTTACTTCAACTCCATGCTTGGTAGCCTTTGTACAGAGAAGAGATGCCATTTCACATCAGGGACATACCAGACATTTTCCATGTGAGCATCATACCATTTACCTTGAATACAAACTTCAATGTTTATTCTGCCAAATCCATATGCATAGATTTTGTTATTATCAGCAAGTGATACCTCAATGGGCACAGGAAAATGTTTGTACGAAGTAAAGTACTGTTTGTTAGCAGTCATGTGATGTGAAGCACCAGAATCACAGACCCAAACATCAGGATGTGTACTGTCTGCACTAGCAGCAAATGCACCTTTATTATGCTTTGAGACATTTGACCTTCTCTTAGGGCAGTCCTTACAAAGATATGTATTCGAACCACACTTAAAACAGTTCTTTTGCTTGAAATTGCTAGATTTATTACCTACAGGAGTACTTTCAGGAAGTCTTTCCCCATTTTTCACAGGTTTTTGCTTAAAACCAGGCACACGAGCTGCAAATGCGCCATAATCCACAGCAGCGTTGGATTTAACACGTTGTTCAATTGTACACAATTTTTCAACAAGATTCTTGGTTGTTCGTTTATCAGAGTCTAGAGACTCCCAAACATTGCTGAATTCTTGAAATTCTGGACCCACAGTAAGCAATATTTTACCATGCAATAATTCTTCTGGAATATTACTTGATCCAATACGATTTAATTCACAGTTCATATCCGTGTAGATTCTTTCAACTTTAGCTGCATGTGTACCAACATTGTCATTAGGATCTCTACCAACTTGAAAAAATTGTGTCATCAATAAATTAAGTCTCTGAATACTGCTTTGTTCAAAAACACTAATTAATTTGTCCCAAATGTCCTTTGCATTCGAGTACGTCATCACTAAATCGGTTACAGAAGCGCTCAACGTACTTGCAATAAGCGCGGCTGCCTTAGCGTTATCACGCCTTCATTCAGCCACCTTCTTTACATGCTCATCCGCACTAACATCATCGTTTACAGCGACCGGACAAATTTTAGTTCCATCAATAATTGATGTGAGATCATATTGTTCAAAGTGCATTTTCATTTGCCACTTCCAATTGCTCCAATTTTCCGCACCTTCTAGTTTGTCAATTTGTACTTTCAAATCCATAGCGTCTCGCTGTTAGGCCTAGCACGCAGTTCACTTCACTTTTCAAACATTTTAGCAGATATTAAATTCAAGCAGATTTAAAACACGCTGGGCCCATAACCTGTTAAGGTTATCGATAAATTCTATCGATGGGTAAAAACAAAAAGCAATTAATTAAGTACAAATAAAAAAACAAAATGCATATTAGGAGCTAGAAACGCAACCGTTTTTATTACTGAATTCTAAAAAGTAAAAAAACTTGGGTAAACATGAGTTGAGTTGTTGCTTGTCTGAGTTAAAGTTGAGTTGTTACAATAAAAAGCGAATGCTGGAAGTGTGTTTTTCACTGATGCTGGAACTAAACGTTATTACAAGAAACTGTTTATCGAACTCCGGTTGCCCTATACTACCTATCTCATAAATCATAGAATTTACGATTCCAAGTGCATATTTTGCGGAAAGCGATGTCATCGTTGGATGGCTATCGCAAGGGGTATCGCCCTATTCAATCGCATGAATATCGACCCTATTCCGCACTGATGGAATGCACATTTGCATATTTGGACTGTTATAGTTTCTTTGCCCATTGACGTGTGTTTGTTTGCACATCTGGACCAATCAGAAGACGTAATTATGCTTTGTCAGAGTATAAAAGGCCTCGCTTTCACGCATTCAATTCATATCTTCTCTTGCTCAGACAGTGAGATTCACAATGAGTCTGGATAGTGTTCAATACCTCGCTCTTGCAGACTGTATGATGAAAGACGGCAAGTGGCGTGTTCGCCGCTTATCTTTCGTCCCACGGTAAATCCCGACGAGACTTTGGTGGTGGTGCCGGCAAAAGAGTCTTGGTGGAGCTTTACATACCAAGACGTGGAAACGAACTGCACGGTACACCCATTGAACGGGTTTCCGTTGGAGAATTGCATGGGACGAGAATTTAAAGTAGAGCTTGATTCGATGGAAAACTTTCTGAGAGGACAATTTTATTTGACTACTCTGAAGACTCCGGATGCTTGGGACGTGAAAATTGGAACTTTTGACATGGCAACATTTATGTTTCTGCAACCCCTCTGGAAAGACAAGATTGTCTTTCTGGGTGAAAGACTGAACGTGGAAAAAGAAGTTTGCAGACAGTTCCGCTTGCATAAGGATATGTCACCATTCTAAGTTTTTTGGGATTTGATCCCCCAGAAAAATGGGTGAGAGTTTGATGCAATGAAGAAGCATTGCATCAAACTCTTTCCCATTTTTTTGGATCAAACTATTGGCCAAAATTGGAAGAGTGAATTTACATCTTGGTGACTAGCAAAGTGCTTTGTGTGAACGAAAACACGAAAAATATTCCCTTAATTGATTTGGAGTCTCCAGAAAATTCAATAAAGACTAGCCAAGAGTCCCCTGTGGAAAATGTGTCACAGGACACAATTCAAGAGCTCCCTGGGGAAAATGTTTCACAGGATACAATTGAAGAGCCCCTTGTGGAAAATGTTTCTGAGGACATTACACAAGAACCTTCTCTGGAACCACCATCAACACCAGAGACTGTCCCCAATTCACCAAATCTAAGGACAGTGTCTGAAAGGGTCCCAGTTTTTTATGTAAATTTGAACAATTCATCTGCCGAACTTTCAAGTGGGTCATTTCTCGAACCGGTAGATTTGATTGTAAAATTTCATACATGGCCCTCAAGAGTGTATATTGTTCCTGGCGAATATGGCGCCATGTATTGGACTACTAATTTCAAGAGATCATAATAAAAATGTTTGAATAATTTGTGTTTCAATTATTTGTGTCATTCATAAAATTAACATTTATAGCACAAACAGAAACAGTGCATGTTTAACAATAGCAAAAGAAATTCTTGTACAAAAAAAATTTCAGAGAGAGAAAGTCAATTTTTTTAACTTTTTCTTTTTCTGAGTTTACTTGTAGCTGTACCCCAAATTCTTTTCTCTGTAAATTGCATTGCATTTTTAGTAACACCATTATTGTAAGTGTTCTCCAAGCAACAATTCCAATTTTGGATAAAATATTCGCCATCGTGAAAGTTTTCATCTCTTCCAACTACTCACTCAGCGAGTTCCAGCAGCTCAACTGTGCAAGATCTCCCTCTCAACTCTCTCTCTCTCTGTCTGTACCCACTACTAATTTTTGTGCCAATGATGGATGCTTTTACAAAGAAAAAATCCGATAGTCTTGTGGCGGTGTCCCACCCGGGAACATGGGGGCCCTTTGAAGACCTCATGCTTCAAGGCCGGATTATCGCTTTCATTTCTTTCAGGGAATACATGACTCACCGAATATTCCACCATGAGGTGAAGGATGGAACTTTGAATACGTTGCACGTGCACAACTTTAAGAGAACTGTGATGGAATGCAAGCAGGTGAATTTCTTCGATCCCAGCGTAAGATGGTCTCGAATGGCCAAGGAGCTGAAGCTGAGCCCGACCCACGAAAAGAAAAATTCTGATCAAAGACTCAGCTTCAAATTGGATAATATGCTAATAGTTAAGCAGCTATTTTCCTTTGGACTATGGACTGTGCCTAGTGGGTAGGGCCACGTTTTCCAAACATCCGACGCACCGATGCTGATTTACCATCTTCCTTCAAAAAGTTTACAGTGTCAGCCAAAACTCAGAACGATGCGAAGGAGATTTGTCGAGCAAGATCAATACTTGTTCGACAGGTATGTCATGCATCTGAATTCAATATATGTTGTGCCACCCGAGACCAGATATTTGATTTTTACTGTACAAAAAACTTTATTTGCTGTGGATGAGATGGCGTGGGAGGATGTCCGAGGCCTTCAAGACTTTCGTACACATAGGCAGTACACCTTGCCGGCATATAATTTGCCCCCTCCCACGCCAAAGCACGAGATGCAAGTGCCAGACATCATCAGACCTGAGGAAAGGCGATCGAGAAAAAGGATGAGAAGGAACTCACCCGAACCTGTATTCATTCGGCCGAGAAAAATTGTCAATGTGCTACGAGACCCTGAGTCTGAGACTGTTGTGCAAATTCAACCAGTGACTTTTGTGCTAGATCCCACACATGACCCTGAGCCCGAGCCCACACAAGTGCAAATGGACCCTGACCCTGAGCCCGAGCCCACACAAGCATCGCAGGAAGATGTTTTAATATTTCAAGACGATTGGATGAACATTAAGCAGCAAGATGTTTGCCAAGAAACCATTAATGATTTCTTGGCAAACCTTGAGCGAGAACTTTGTTCGACGGGTCCGGCTCATCAGATACATGTGGAAAGACCTCCTGCTGTACACCAACCACCAAATGTGTCTGTTGTGTTACCTCCACCCCCAGATAATTACTGGGGGTCCAATGAAACTTTACCTACAATGTCATTTAGAGACACTTCTGCAAATTTGTTCGATGAATCACCACCGATGGACTTGACATTGGAAGCAAGAGTGGCCCTTCCCAGGCAAACTCAGGTCTTTAAACCTGGTCCACTGGACTTGTCATGTAAACTAATTTGAGTAATGTGTAAATATTTCATGTTTGTAAAGTAATTTCTGTGCTGTGTAATTATTTAATGCTTGTAAACTAATTACTGTGCTGTCTTATTGTCAATAAATAATGTTTTCATATGAATAAGGCCCTGTTTCATTTCTCTTGCAAAATTTTTTTTCCTCAAATCATAAATTTGCAGTTTCCTTCTTGTAAGACATCCTGTCTCTTGCAAAGTTTTACCCAATATAAAGAATTCTCGTAAAAAAAAGAAATTAATATTTTACTCGTCCTTATAAGCAATTTATTTCATGACGAGTAAATATTTGGGGCAGAACACGAAATATTTCACTTCCAAGAATGGTAATTTAACACAAACCCTCAATTTAATATTTTACTTGACAATTATGTCCTTAAAACAAAAGCAATTTGTTTCATGACGAGTAAATATGTAGGCTAAAAGTCGAAGCATTTCACTTGCAAGTATGGAAATTAAACACAAACACTCAAGTAAATATTTAGGGCAGAACACGAAGCATTTCACTTGCAAATATGGAAATTTAACACAAGTAAATATTTAGGGCAGAACACTAAGCATTTCACTTACAATCATAAAATTGTCGTTTTCCACTTTTGACAAATTTTTCTTGGAGTTACAGTGCTCATATATTTTTTCGAGCAACTGTAGGTATAAAAGTTTTTTTTTTTTTTTTTTTTTTTTTTTTTTTTGCGGAAACGTCTTTAAATATTTCTGCTTTTCTATCGTACTTCAAATGATGATGATCCTGCAAACTGTCTGGACTTGTATTGTGGCTCTCTTAGAGACCGTACTAGCAAATGAAATGATTCGGAATCGTCTGATTCGTTTTATCCGCCACTATTTGACACGGAATGCTGAAAACAATACGGATACTAATACGTCGAACTCTGTCAATTTACTTCAAAAGTTGATGGAACTGCTAACTGTTTGGATCCATGCCATGACTATCTTGCGTTCTTTACTGGTGGACGAAATTCTGCACAATCTTCTCATACGTATAATGGAAATCTACTTGCCTCTGGATGGAGAACATGCTACAACCCTCCTTCAAATGTTCATAGATTTTCTAACTAATTCGACATCTCCTATGATTAGCTTACAAATCATACTGTCAAATGAAATTGTCCAGGGGCTGCTGATATTTTTAATCGATTACAGGACTGGACAAAATATTTGGAATAACCCTGCTAATACGACGATTTTGACAATCCTGCAGATGATCATAAGCTTCGTAACCCTCTGTACTGTTGCTATGACTTATTTGCAAGTCATTCTGTCAAAGGAAATTGTTCGAAAGCTTCTGCCTATGCTTGTAGAGTTCTGCTTACCACAATCTGGGTAACATGCAATGAGAAACACTTCTAGTGAAATGGATTTGACACATGCGATTTAAATTATTCAGTGTTGGTAATAGGCTGTGCGACAGTATAACATCTCAACTTTCATCGGATTTCTCTGAACACTCTTCGGAACAAAATGAATATCCCATTGGAGTTCCTGAAATCACAGCAGCGCATAGCAAATATCTAAGAAGAATTGAATCTGAAAGCATCGCTCTTCGGAATTTCCTATAGATGCATATGATCTGTAAAAGCTATTTGTACTTTTGTAGAAACTTTGAATGTTAAATCAGAATATTATATGTAACAATGTCTGTTTTAATTGTAGAATAATAAAATAAAGCGTTTTGTATTTCCATGTGTTTATGATTTATTTTTTGCAGTTTTAAATATATTTTTTTGTTATTTGCATCGCTTTAATTTACATCTAATACACATTTAAGTACACGCAAAATGTTTAATATTTTATTTTGCTACTATGCGAAGGTGAAACTAGCAATTATTTAAACAAATGGAAAGCCAAGATTTATATTTAATTTTACAGTGTTGCTGTAAAATAAAATCCCTGTTTGGTGGGTTCTACAGCTAAAATGAATGATAGAAATGAAACAACATTTCATATACAGAATATGGATGGGAAATTCGGTCGAAAAAAAGCTGACACCAACAGGTGAACATAGAAGAAGTATTGGCGCTGCTGTCACTTATGAACTTGGAAATTTGCATATCGAGATGGATTATCCAAAATTCATTGTGTTTGCTTGATAGCAGCGTCATGCATTCCGTGTAAAAAGGGAAGAGCAAATTTCCTGTTCGTTGTTCGTTCTTGACAATTGATGTGTTCTTAACTGTTCATGATTGGCCATTGTTGTCTGCTTAATACGGGTCCTACCTTACATCATCATACTTTACTGGTAAAACTGTTCTACACTAGACAGTGTAATGCCGTGGCCACTCTTTAGCATACCTGGATGTCTGGAAATAGAACATAAGACATGCTGTTATGAACATCGAATTGACAGTTTCCACGCAGAAGTGGAGAACATCATATACCCTAACTAATATGTTGTACACAGGGAAGGTCAGAGTTTTGAAAATGTTACACGGCGGCCAGGGAATTTTAATATTGATAAGTAAAAGATCATTTTTTGTGATTTTCATGAATTTTTCCATAACTGTTCTCCCATAACACCAATATTACCTTTATCGGCTACATTTGACACTAATTTTTTTTCCTGCGGAATTCTTCTTACCATGCCTTCCACAGTCTGTATATGAAATGCGGTTCTATTTGGTTCCTTCATTTTAACTGAAGATGCCGCTAAACAGGGATAGTTATTTTATGACCATCCTGTACATTGGGAAACTTAAGAATACATGACAGAAATTTATATTAAAAATTGAGAATACCAAATGAAATAACTCCAATGACAATTAACTTTTGAGATAAAAGACCACAATTTATATTTAATTATACCTTGTGGAAACTAAGTCTATAGAGTTGTTTTTCTATGAAAATAATTAAAATCTCTTCTTTAAAACTAAAGGCATTTTTTCCTGCTATTTAACTTATTTCTTTATTCTCTTATAAGATAAGAATTAAATTTCAGCTCTTAGAGAAATAGGAATTTCCTTTAATACTTCAAATTTTAACACTTAGAAGAATTTATTAAAAGTAGTAAAATCAATTCTTCAATTTAGTACAAGAAAGTACTGTTTCAGGTTGAATTTTCAATCCGCTGTTCTACTGATTTTTTCTTTGACATTTATGCCGGGTTTACACTCGGCCTGTAGGCAGCGCATGCGTAGAAAGGCTGAAAAATATTGTTCGCTCCATGACAAGTACTTGTCCCAACGGGAAAACATCATGCCACTGTATTGTATTCTTTCTTTCTGCGCATGCATTTGTGGAATTTGAGGGGGAGGGGGGGGAGGCGTGAAAAAAGTTGATCACTTATCATAGACGATTAATTCCGACATTTTCTGGTCTTTGTTCTTTCTGATTCGAGATTGTGTTTTTTAAATTTTATTTTCCATTTTTTTCTCTATTGTTTTCCAAATTGAAGAATGTTGACATTACTTTTTGTTTTACCTTGTTTCTTTGTGTAAATATACATCATTTTAATATAATACGCAGTCGAAAAGAAAAATTTAGATGAACCAAAACGGCAATTTATAGCTAAGCATGGAATGCCTGAATCTATCTTATATTATTGTGTCAAACATAAATCAGTCTCTCTCTGCGCATGCGTTGCCTATTGGCCGTGTTATAACTGGCCGAGTGTAAACCCGGCATCACAGTATCTCAAAGAACAAACATTTCTTTCCTACATTTACTTCAACAATAGAATCTGGTAATATAGCCTTTATATGACTCTCGGATATCATAAATTAGCCAACAAAACCAATTTTGATTAAATCAAACTGACAATCCTCAAACTTTCCACATTTAACTCACTGCCTTTATTTCCATCAATCCTGCAATGCACAGAATAGTATTCATTTTGTCCCAACGGCACCAATTAAAACTTACTCAGGATAGAATAATATTTTCAAGATCTGTTAAAAAATTGGATGCAATTTAAATAATAATATCTTCTTTTAATTAATATTTGTATATTAGTTTATGAAAACAACTCTGTAACAAAATTAATAGATACGCATAAGTCAAATTTATTTTTAAGACTTATATTACGTACAGTAGGTATAACAAAAAAAAAAGTGTAAGCACTTCTCTGAAAATTATTCAAAGTTACGATTACTTTATTATTTTAATTATTTCTCTCTTTGAAAGAATTGTTTTAATTAATATATTGAAGTCTATTTTCTATTTTTCATATCCTGAAAATGAATTTGTTTTCCTCTTTAGTAATTTTTAATTAAACATAGAATTTTTATATTTTGAGAGCGTGCCAAATTACAGAAACAGACGACTCAATAATTTTTTTTCAACTTTTTGGCTCATTGCTAATTAAAATGTTTAAAAATTTCTTTTTTTCTATTTTATAGGGAAAAAATTATTCAATTGAATTAGTATTTTGATGGGGGGGGGATTTCCAATAAATAGAAATGCATAAAAACGGTGTTATTATATAGATGCGCTTTATAGCTATAAAAAATGAACGAAATTCATGAAGTAAACATCTGAAATACGGACATAGTTTAAAAAATTGGTTAAAAAACAACAAATTAAAAGACTTGGAAGGTTTTATTAAAAAAAAATTTCCAGTCCGAAAAAGCGGTTTTGAAATTCATACATTTCTTCAAACTGCTGATTCAATTTAATTTTTTTATATGCCATCAATTGAATCATTTTAATACCTTTTTAAGTTAAAATTCCTTTTTTTTTAAATGCTTCATAAAGAATTCATGATGCATTTTCTAATTATGAAGTAAGTGGTTTCAGTATTACTTTAGCTCTTTTTTTTATATCTAACGCTAGTGCAATTTGCTAATGCATTTTAGATTAATGTATCATTGATTATCAAGCGATAAAATAATTTCTTTTCGATAACTGCGTTTAACAAATAGAGTTATCGAAAAATCTTTTGTACGTGTTTGTGGATGGAAAGATTTCATTTAAAAGTTTTATAATTTCTTTATAATTGTATGATCCAGATATTTTTATGTTTTTTTTTATGTCTGTATAAATCTTTTTTGTATCTTTATACCTCAATAGTTTCAAAGCATTTATTCGTCTTATTACATCTTTAATTCTAATCTTCTTGATTCTAATTCTGTGTTCTAATCTTTTTTTTTTTTATCATAAGAATAATTTATTTTCTTTCAAAGAAAATTGTTTTTCATACACGTTCTTCTTATACCTTTTAACAGATTATGAATTATTATGTGTTCGTTTATAATTCTTAATTTATTAGCGTTTCAACTGCTTAAACTCAAACCCAACTTGAAATAAATTTTGAAAATTATGAAAAATGCAAACGATTTGTTTTATTTATTCACTAATTTTTTAAACATTTAATTTATATCTTTTTGTTGTGTAATTTATTTAAAACTTTTCATTTTGTTTTTAATAATTTTATATCAGGCAAAATGTTATAGTAAACGATGTACTAATATTCAATTCTAATGCATCGTCTAAATTAATTATTAATTTGTAAATAATTCTGTTAGTTACGATATATATATATATAAAGCTTGCTTTTCAAATTTTTTTCCATTTATTATTAGTAATCATTCTTTTCTTGAATTTATGCAAACATAAACTTACTCAAACTGTTTGGGAATAATATTTTACAATTCTTAATTATGCCATTTATAAGTTAATTACATTATTTGAACAAATTAATGTATTAATCGTTTGCCGCATTTTAATATTTTTAGATGTCACATAACGAATATATAAATCGCTTGCAATATTTAAAAATATGAAAGAATTCTTTGTTTTTAATAACGTATTTAGGAAGCGAAAAAAAGTTATTAAATAAGCAAATAATTTACTGCATTTCGCAAGTATAGTTGATAATGTTTTAGGCAAAAGATAAAAATTTATGAATTAATAAATAAACTTGAGATGTTGAAGATATAGATATAAAAGACGGAGATACAGAGACTGATACAGGCTTGGTAAGTCTAATTTTAAGTAAAGTATACATTAATGGTAAAAATTGTGGAAATATTTTTGGGAAAAAAATTTGAGATGTGATAGCTTTAACAACAATTTTTAAAGAGAAATACCATATTCAATTAAATCAATATCATATCATTTTAAAAATAATGTAATCAAAAATTAAATAAAATAGTTTTTATAATAGCATTAATTTTTGAACAGCAGTAATAAGAAAGAAAAGGGAAAAGAAAAAAATGTCATATACAAAAATTCTCATTTATGGCAGTTAATATTCATTTGAATAATTTTTAGCATCAATTGCACATTACAATGCCATTAGCTTTTAATAATACATGTCCATATTGTCTCTGAATATAGAGCATTTTATTTTGCAGCGTAATCAAATTTTCAAAATTCTACTGAAATTTATCTTTCATTCTACAACATTTTAAAATTTCAGTATCTCTTAGATCAAAATCTTTTATAAATACTTAAGCAACAGAAAATAATAAATTGTGTGTAAAATGTTTGTAATTTTAAAAATTAATTTCTTTAAATAAATTGGTATTAAATACTGTTATCGAAATTAAATATAGTATTTGTTTTGACTTTCTTTTACAGTAATATCCAGAAAATTTGATTCAAAATTAATTTTTTGTACGATTTTATATTTAATTTTATACTAGCTAATTCGGAGGCTGTGTGTAATTTCAGTTAAAGCTTTTATACATAATTAAATATTTACGGTGTTTTCAAAGAAATATATTTATATATCAGTTTGTGATAGACATTTAAACGTAGTTATTTCAGTGCCCTTACATTTATTCTATTCATTGCGTAGTTGATTCTCCCTAACGTAGTGAAATCACATGATATCATAGTCGTATGGAAAACATAATAGTTCGCTTCATAGAGCATATAAATCCACGTTTTCTTATGCGGTACAGCAACTCGACTTTCAAATTCTAATCGTGAAATGACGAGGCACAATTTATCCACTTTATGCACATTTAACAAAATATTAGCTAGATAAATGCAAGCCGATAAAAAAAAAAATAATATCTTTGAAAACATGGAATGTACACTGTACATTCCATGTTTTCAAAGATATTATTTTTTTTGTACACGGAATTCCGAAAAAAGTTCCAAAATGTTCACTAGAGGGCTTTTCCGAAAAAACATTAACACAATAAATGATCAAAACGGTATGCAAAACAAGAATTATGAGTAATAAAATGTAAAACCGGGAAAAGCTGTCAGTTCTAGGAAAAAATGTTGAGATTTCCATGCTTGCGAATATGAGGAAGTTTTATGCAAAACAGGTTAGGATGAGAAACGTTTGCAGTCGTTGTCATGTTTTATGTCGATGTTTGCGGCTGTAATGACGACGGTATCTTGTTGCGACGTTGAATAACTTAAAGAATTCCATAACACTTCAAGTGCGAAGCATCACACCTGATCAGTCACGATCTGCTGTTGAACACATTGTCCATCGATTTGAAATTTTGCAGGTGAATGAGGGTGGTCACATGGAACACCTTTCCCTACATCATCCTGGACACGATTAACAACTGCTCCTCTTGTGCAATTTCGTCCTATTCTCTTCTTGTTTCTGCAAAACGATTTTTTTTTTCCTTTTCTGAAACAGCGTACGGTTATTTTTTCCTTACCTTTACTTAATACTCTTCGATGACAAAGTGATCAGGAATTATTCAATGAATGATAATATAGTTTTTGTATTCTGTAGTTTATTGTGTTAAATTTAATGTTTTTCTAGAAAAGGCGCCCTCTGATGGACGTTTTGGAACTAAATTTGTTCCCCAAAATTACGTGAGAGCATCTTGTGTATAGTCTATACACCAAATTTCGTTGCAATCCATTTGGGTTGTACGATGCAGTTTACAGAGAAAGTTTAATTATAGCCACCCTATATATTACTTAATACTTTTGTGCACTTTGCTAGTTTATGTTAGTAATACTATTTTTTATCTTTGAAAGACCAGAATGCATCGTATATACACATAACCTATTCTATGATAATTTTCTTTAGTTTTAGAAATTTTTTCCTTTATAATAATTAAATCTCATAAATACTTTGTAAGGAAAAATCAAATTCCACTGCTTTAGAAGTAGAATAAAGCAAGCAGGAAACAGATTGGTTCTGTTATATTAACGTTCAATTTGAAAGCTACGCTGTAGCTATTATAGAACATATATAACTTTAAGCACTAGTCAAATGACGAGAACAGTATCTCCCTCAATAGGATTCCTGACTACACAAATGGCAAAACAATTTTTCAGCGACTTCAGATGGAGCGTGCATCGAATTCACATACAATGCGGCGTTGTAGAAGAATCGAGTTTTGAATTTGGAGCTTTTCAGTCTCCAAGCCGAGTCTTTACCACTATGTCACACAATTTCAACATAGAATTAAGATAATCTACATAAGTATCTCATATATTTCAACTTGCAAAAATCTGAGAGATAGAATTTACCAAAAAAATAAAAAAAATAGATGAAATAAAAAAAGTAGTTTTTTACGTTATTGAATAAAGATATGGAAAAATAAACAAACTTTGTTCCTCAGCTTTCAACGATGGAAGGAAAAAAAAGCCATAAAATATTCAGGGAAACAATGCAGGTGGTTAAATATCATTGTAAAAATTAAAGATGCTGAAAATTAGCCATATATATTTTTTTTATTTATGAAAATAAGGTAAAAATAGGTCGCATGATATTTAAGCTAATCATTAAAAAAATTATGATGCTAGAGAAAATATCACTAATTTTGTGTGATGATAGCTGTAAAGTTAAAGACTCAAAAGCAAGAAACTCCCAAAGGTTTGCTCAATTCAAATTAATTAAAATTACAAAAAAATGTATCCCATGTATACATTCCTTTGCGTCTAAAGTAATATCCCTGCTCCAATGGTCTAATTACAGGGTACCAACAGACCCAAACAGTCACGCAGAAGTACAGCTAAGAACTTTTCATTATTTGCTGTGATGTATTAGTTTCTAATTTCTCGAAATTTGTCCCCACTTCTCCCATAGTCTGCAAAAATAAGAGTACTATTATCGACTTAAAAAGAAATTAACTGCATAATTTTTAGTTAACAGTTTCTTTGTCCTTGAATCATATGCATGGAATTTTCTTGAGTAACTGCACACAAAATTAAGTCTATCTCAGACATTATAATTCTGTACAAAAGGAATTTGTAAGATATATTCATATATTCTTATTCTATGGACTGTGAATTGAATTGATACAAGTCCACATTCCAAACCTCCATTATCTAATTAGATGACAGAAATCCACCCGACTAGCTTCAGAGAATTATCATAGGGGCGAATACTGAGCTTTAATTATGAACAAGTCAAGCAAGCCTCATTACCTTCCCTAAACGGACTAGAAGCATAGGTAAAGAGGGACTCATTGCACGTGTTATTTGTAAAACGATCAAAACTCCAGATTTCTTATATAGATAAAATCTTTCTTACAATCCTTTGTGCAACAACGGCAACGAAGACAATGACAATTACCACATTCTATTAAAGCACTCAAAGTATGCAGAGTTGCACTTTGGAAGAAAACGTGAAATTGAAGAACCGAACATCTCATTTGCCTTTCTTTTATCTCAAGCTCTCGCAAGCATCTTTATGTAAGCCCTCAAATATTTTGTCATCCATGAAATGTAACTTCTCGACAATCAAGGAATAACTGCCTTTGTCACTAGAGTTTACGTTGTTTGCAATCCAAGTTAAATAAAGTTCAATAAACGACAGAAAAATGAATTGTGACTAATCTAATCAATAAATAGTCCGTAGCTGAAACAAATCTGATTTGGTAATGCACAAAAATAGTCGAGATTAGTAATAATTCCACACCTTTTATTAAAAAGCACTCTGCCAAATAGTATTGAGAATTGTTCATCTTAATCATTTCATAAATTTATCCTATAATATAACCTTTAAAGTATAGAATCATTCTTCTGTTTCAACGAAAATATTGTTGGAGCAGATAATTTTTGGAACTTTAGAAGTTAAGATGAAAAAAGAAATTGATGCACATCTATGTAACTAACCGAAGTTCAGTTATAGAAGTTCAGACACAAAATTGACAAGATGCAAGAAAAAGCTACAAGAATGAATGATGACGATAGTTATTTAAATAAAAAAAATGAATAATATACACTTTACATGAATAATTTTATTCAAACATTCAGAAATAAAAACTCTAGGTAAATGTTTATAAAATACACCAAAAGATAAATAAAACTTTTGTCAATTATATAAAAAGCTACAGAAATACGAATCTTCGTTTAGAAGATTGTCTCACCATAAAAATAAAGTCTCAGCAGAAATCTCTTTTCTTGGTGTTTTTTCGTTTTGGCATTTCATCGCCTTTCTTCTGGGGACTCGTTTCTCTTCTAAAACTCAACTGCCCAAGTCTTTCCATGAGTTCGAGCTCCGACAGCGTTTTGCTTCTTTGTTTTTCTTCGGTTGTACTTTGTCCGACAATTGCTGAGCGAGTACGTCCCCTTCTGTATTTTTTCCTTCCTCCAACAGCACCCTTTTCAGGACTTAAAGGTGGTTCGGGTGATTCACGGTCGCCGGGTAAAACAGCTGGCGATTCGAAAAGAGGTGGAAAAACAGGTTCTTCAGTACTGCTTGCCTGCTCAGCAAGGGGTACTACTTGCCTGATCTGGGGATTCGTTTCACTGCTTAAATACAACTGCCTAAGTCTGTCCATGAGTTCGAGCTCCGACAGCGTTTTGCTTCTTTGTTTTTCTTCGGTTGTACTTTGTCCGACAATTGCTGAGCGAGTACGTCCCCTTTTGTATTTTTTCCTTCCTCCAACAGCACCCTTTTCAGGACTTAAAGGTGGTTCGGGTGATTCACGGTCGCCGGGTAAAAGAGCTGGCGATTCGAAAAGAGGTGGAAAAACAGGTTCTTCAGTACTGCTTGCCTGCTCAGCAAGGGGTACTACTTGCCTGATCTGGGGATTCGTTTCACTGCTTAAATACAACTGCCTAAGTCTGTCCATGAGTTCGAGCTCCGACAGCGTTTTGCTTCTTTGTTTTTCTTCGGTTGTACTTTGTCCGACAATTGCTGAGCGAGTACGTCCCCTTCTGTATTTTTTCCTTCCTCCAACAGCACCCTTTTCAGTACTTAAAGGTGGTTCGGGTGATTCACGGTCGCCGGGTAAAACAGCTGGCGATTCGAAAAGAGGTGGAAAAACAGGTTCTTCAGTACTGCTTGCCTGCTCAGCAAGGGGTACTACTTGCCTGATCTGGGGATTCGTTTCACTGCTTAAACTCAACTGCCCAAGTCTGTCCATGAGTTCGAGCTCCGACAGCGTTTTGCTTCTTTGTCTTTCTTCGGTTGTACTTTGTCCGACAATTGCTGAGCGAGTACGTCCCCTTCTGTATTTTTTCCTTCCTCTAACAGCACCCTTTTCAGTACTTAAAGGTGGTTCCGGTGATTCACGGTCGCCGGGTAAAACAGCTGGCGATTCGAAAAGAGGTGGAAAAACAGGTTCTTCAGTACTGCTTGCCTGCTCAGCAAGGGGTACTACTTGCCTGATCTGGGGATTCGTTTCACTGCTTAAATACAACTGCCCAAGTCTGTCCATGAGTTCGAGCTCCGACAGCGTTTTGCTTCTTTGTCTTTCTTCGGTTGTACTTTGTCCGACAATTGCTGAGCGAGTACGTCCCCTTCTGTATTTTTTCCTTCCTCCAACAGCACCCTTTTCAGGACTTAAAGGTGGTTCGGGTGATTTACGGTCGCCGGGTAAAACAGCTGACGATTCAAAACTAGGTGGCAAAATCGGTTCTTCAATTCTGTTTGTCTGATCAGCAAGAAGTTTTGCCACCTTTGCTAGTTCATTGTATTTTTCGTCGTGCATCTTTCTAGATTTCTCTTGATGACAGCTGAAAAGGGCGGAAATGTCATCTCTGTTTCCATAAGGAGAAGCGATGTCTTGCATAAAAGCTATAACCCATTCGATGTATTCGAATGGATCAGAGATCACTAAAAACAAATTGTTTAGTATTTCATCCGTGTTCCGATGATGTGATATGTACTGCTTAAAACAGCGAGTCCAAGAAGTAAGCAGTCGCTCGAAATCAAATTCTATGCCCTTGTAAGTCAAAAATAGCATCATTTCGGAATATACAGCAAGTGACATATGCACCTTGACTGAAACAGTCGATTTCTGAAATTCACGGGCTATTGCTAAAAACGTATTCAAGTAATTTTCAATCTTCTCGTTCGTATCGAATCCATCACTTTTGAGCCTCGACTCAAACATGATCTTCCACTGGTCCCTATGGTGTAGAGCAACACTCATGGCAATTGCACCAACTGTGAATATATAATTACTATCCTTGTAAACATTCCGATTCCCTTCTTTCTGTTTTATTTTCTCTTTAGGAAAACCACACAGGGGAAGAAGGAAGGACAGAGTGTCGTAAGCAAACGTTTCAATATCCAATTTGTACTTTTTAGGACTCTTACGAATTTTCCCACTTCCTTTTCCAGCCATTTTGCCGAGAATTTCAGACAGAAAAGTTACAACCACATGTGAATGACAATAAATAGATTCTCACTTGACTTCAATTACATTTTGGAATTGCTCAAATACACGGACAAATTATTTTCTCCCGTTTGGAAATTCACATTCTGATTGATTCCATGTCCCACTAGAACACCGTTATCGCGGCTTTTTTAAGTCCCGAACCCACTGATTAGTCTTTTGGTATTTATGCATTGCCTCATATCAATAACACAGCCAATGAAGAATACAACCTTCGCAGTTCTTCTCATAAGACTCACCATTAGCAGGCAATCCAGAAAGCAACGGATTAGCAGAATAAAGTAATACATAAGGATTCTCAAAATTAAACCTGTTTTGGAATTTTTGTAAATGAATTAGATGGAATTTTCTGAAAGAAATCCCATATTCACAACTAACTGTAATAACAATATGATATGTTTAACTTGAGGAAAAAATTTATAAAGATTCTGGATCAAATATCAGAGCATTCCCCTGACCATAAGAAAGACACAGAGTGATTATAAAGGATTCCAGCCTAGACAATTTCACGTTGTAATTTTTTTTTGTGTGTGTGTGTATATTTAGGCATTAGCAAACTACGAAAATAACATGATTTTTACTTTCTCGTATACGTAATATAGAGAAAATATAATGCCAAAAAAGTTCGAACTCGATGTTTTGATGAATCACCACATTTCAGATCTCCTCGGGTCGAAAACGCACATGTTGGAAAATATCCATCTGTCTATGTGTGACAAAGATAACTCAAAAACACTTTCAGCTATAAAGATGAAATTTCATGTACGATCTTTATAACAAATTTGTATATTTCTATCAGATTTGGAGAAACATCTGTTCTGATGAAATATATCTGTCCGGCTGTTCGAATATAAATGAACACAATAACTACAAAACGAAGAGAGCAAGGTAGATAAAATGCGGCACACAGATTCAAAATCTATTGAGCAGACTATAAAAAACCTCCTATAAAATTTTGAGTCAAATCCGAAAAGGCTTTCATATTCTGATGGTCTGTATTTTCAGACACTTATAACTCGATAACTCAAAAATGCAATGACTTAAATATATAAAATTTGATATGGGATTTTGTGACTGCAAGTGTAGTTTTGTGTCAAATTTTTATTTTTAAGTAAGCACTGTACAAATTCATTTAATGATAATGCTGTGTCCCATTTGCCAAATTTATAACCATAGCTAAAAACAAATGTCTTTGGAAGGATTCTTTTCAAATAGCATCAATTATAAATAATAAATTACGTCATTATAAATTTGTTTGAGTATTTTTTCGGTTCCTATGGAAAAAAATTTATTTCATTTAACATGTTTCACAGCATGAGTAAGATCCGGAAACGAATTATGTTCGTTAATCGAGGTTCCACTATAGAACACAACTAAACAGTCGCCAACAGAAAGTGTGACGAAATTTTCTATAAAAGTTCTAAATTATTCGCGATGGTACTTTTCAATCTTTTATTGTCTTAAAGAACTCAACTCGCTTATCTGAACATAATCGAAATAAAATGCATCTTTTCGGCAAACTATAAATTAAATCCCTATTCCAAATTTTGAAAAGAGCCAAGTGCAAGTGAAATTTTTCCGATTTTTTTTTCCCATTGAATCTTTTATTCCGAAAGCAGGTTTTCAGAAATGCTTGAAATTTGCTTTAGCTACGAATTGGTGGAAATAAAATTCTATAATTACTTTTTTTTTTTACGAAAGATATTGGAAAAGTTTTGCAAAATGACCTAACAGTGAATCGCAGAATATTGCTAGTAACTACAACATAGCATACTTGCCTAAGACTTGTTCTAACTGACATGTGAAAACTTGTAGTTCCATGTCTGTGTGCTCACTTATTTGCTAGTAGTGATAGTTTGAAATGCGTACTGTAGTATCATGGTCATGAAGTGAGGTACTGACAATTTCGCGGTATAAATTCACACGTGGTTTAAACGTAAATCAGCACCTAAAAGAAATGACTCTTACATTGCGTGTAGTTTGCTCACAAAGTACGACTCTTTTCAAGTGATACAGTGAATTCCAAAAGAGAAATTTCATTCTGTAGGACGCTGAAAAGGCAGAAGTTGTGGGAGGGGGACGTTACTGCTGTGAAGAAAATGCTTGACGAACACAAGTGAGTGGTCTATCAGCAAATAAAAAATACCTAGGTATAAATGTTCCAGCAATTAATTCAACTCTCCATCATTATTTATATGTGAAGGAATCATGGGTGTCGCATCGCCGGATTGGAGAGCAGATGACACGACGAGTGACTTGGTGCTGGAAGATGCTAAAAATGTTTATTGTACCAATTTTGGTATGGGAATAACGTCGCAATAAGTGGTGAGACCTTGTTGTATTAGTAAGATGTACCAATCGGTGTTCGAAAAAAAGTTTAGATTTCTGATGTTTGATGAAATGTGTGGTCTATCAGTAGATAGAATATACTTTAGGTATAAATTCGTTCGATTCTACCCGATCATTTGAGCATGTATGGATGCCGCATAGACTGATTGGAGAGCATATGACACGACCTTCGCCTTTTAGCATCTTGATGTTGGAAGATGCTAAAAATGTTTGTTAGAGTCAATCTCGGTATGTAAACAACATTGCACCAAGTAATGAAACCTGGTTGTACTATTAAGATGTACTGGTTGAGGCTCAAAACAAAGTTTAGATCTTTGATGATGAGACAATCAAAATTCATCGTTTACCGCCATAGTGGTAAACGAGGCCTATTTGTAAGAAAGGAAATGATAGCTTTATTTCTCATATCGAATGGAATTGTAGAGCGTGTCGGTTTGGACACACAGAAGACATTCCCGACCAAGTATTACACTGGACAATGCCAGTCTAAAGTCATTAAATGTATGAAGAACCCGCAGCCAAGTTAAAAAATGAACGCCTGGTTCTTCATGCGCATGAGCCAAAACCTGCCCCGAATATTTGACTGTTACAAAGCACCTTTCTTATAGTCCAGTCCTAGCTCCCTGCGGCTTTTTACTGTTTCCGCATGTGAAAAAAAAAATTGAAAGGTATCCGTTGTCCAATGATGAGGACCATTAGGGGGCTTGGAACAATGAGTGTATCTTACTCCCAAATGAAAATTGGCAGAGCTAGTTTAAGAATTAGTTTCAGGTATGGTGAAATACGTTGGATGTGACGAATATTACTCTGAAAAATTAAATAAATGAAGCTGTATTATCAAATTTACTACTGACTTAAATATGTTTTATCTCCTTTATGTTTCTTGTTCTTATTTGCACTATCTTCGCCACCCCCACCCCGACTGGTCTCTCGCATACCCCCAGGACTACAAAAGGAAGGAAATCAATGTTCCACCATGTCTCCTCTACTCATTGTGAAAGCTGTTTGTGGATCAAATTCATTAAAAAATATTTTCATATGGATCACATAACATTCATTCAGTTGGATTTTGCAACCCGTTGATTATAAATCATGCTTGTTGGTAAATATTTTATTTCTGAATGAGCCATTTTTGGCGACCCATTAGTTTGCTGGAGATGTGAATATGAAGATTTACGTTAGAGATGAATTTCAATTAAATCATTTATGCATAAGTTAATATTCATGTTTCACTCAACATAGCATTTTTAAACGTAAAACTGTGAAAAACATTTAAGCCATGCTATTTACTTATTCTGTTTATTATGTTATTATGATATTCCCAAATAGAATCAATGGAACTATATCCCAAATAGAAGACATGACGTCAGATAATGCATGCATAGCTGTCCATATTATCTAACATTGATATTAATTGCACGTGCCTAATGCAGTAATTTAATTTTTTCATTTCTCATATAGATGTGTAAAATGTGTTGATTCGAACATTAAAATGATCTGTTTAGTAGCGTGGTTCTTTAGGGCTGCAGAGTTGCAGCATCTCCCGAAGTAATTTTAGAATTTTTTCACCTTTTAAAAACTGGTTGGCTAATTTCCTACTTTCGTTGAACAAGGAAATGAGAAAACAAATTATCTGTTTTACCATAAAAAAATGATAAGTTGACAATTTTCTAAATTCATTTTAAAAATTTGGATTATTTATAGGTGAAATAGTTTTTTTTAGGAGCAACATGTTAATCGTGTTCTATTGTGGAATATTTTTTGCAGTACTGCATGTTTCACTGAGTCACAGAAAATGAATCTAAGTGTCACTTTCAAAACGAGTCACTGATTCTGCTTTGTTTTGCAATAAATTACACCCACCCACACCAACAGTGTGTCAGTCTTTTTGTAAACACAGAATGTAGCCCATCTCAAAAAAAGTTCTAAGATGGGCAGATTTCTATCAAATTTTAAATTCAATAGAAATTTAGAAATTCTATCTTATAAACTAATCCTATCTATATCTACAAATTCACACGTATATTATCTATAAAATCTAATAAAAAAAATTCTTCATATTCCTAGATTCTATCTGCCCGAATACAAGCGAATTCGATAACTACAAAACTTCAATAGTTATACAGGAAAAAAAATTGTATGCGAGTTTAGCATTTAAAGTGCAGATCCGAATCAGATTTCAAAACGAAACCACCAACAGATTGATTCCCTGTCGTTCTATACTTTCTCAAGCAAAGAAAACGCTATAACTCAAAAACGGAACTTCTTAAATAAATGAAATTTGGTGTGTGATTTTATGATTGATAGTGTGTTTTTATGCCAAATTTGGATTCCATTGATAAGAAAAATATGTCCAAAATCCATACTTGTCTTTCATCACTATACAACGAAGTACAAGACGCTTATGAGCAAGACTTCGGAACACTCGTAGAACACTCGTAGCGTTCACGATCTTGTTCTGATCCACAATTCTTATGTGTGGAAGGGAGGACAACATGTTGACTGGAAAGTGTGTGTGAATGTTTCGAGCATTGAAATAAGAGCAAAACACTCTTTTTTTTATACAGGATGTTATTTTATTAATAAAAACCAGAATCCTATAGCATTCACAAACGGAACTTGTTACATAGATGTAAGCCTCTTAAATGAAAATTGATAACAATACATTGGAGTATGCAGAGATACGAACAATTAAATATACGTATTTGAGGCATTTAATATTTGCTGTACATACGTAGTACTATACATATATTACAAAAATAATATAACAGTAACATGTTTTTAGCAGATCACCACACAGATTTGAAAGCACCTTTCGTTATAGAGGATGCAGTATTGCATTCGTTGGCAGTCTTAAGTAGAATAGCTATCTGCTTACCCTGATTGGTTGGCAAATCATTACAAAATTTTTAAAAATATCCCTTAATATTGACTAGTTAATTCACATCTTAAAATTTGACATCTTTATATTATATTTTTGTATACCACGGAATCAAAAATTCCCCCTATTGGAGGGGAAAAATTTCAGCTATAATTTTTTGGAACGATAAAATTTTTTGTCGTAATAAGAAAGAAGAAGAAATAATTAGTAATATATAAAAATAATTATTCAGCGTTCAATTTTTTTTATTCACTGTTTTGTGCCGAAATGATTTTTGAAATGATTTTTTGCTTTCAAATGCTATGAATTTTGAAAAAGAGAAAGAAAAAGTGCCGTGAAAATATTTGTAACTAATATTCTAATATGTGGTATATTTTGGCGTCACAACCCACAATTTAAGAAGCCCTGATAAGTACTAATTAGTTGCTTACCATTGATACATTTTTCTATTGAATGTTCTTCTTTAAATGCCATTTTATATGATATGCCCTTGAAAAATACCTGAAATTTTTAAATAAGAACACTTGCAGGAATCCAGCATAACCATTTCAAAACCAAAAAAAGATCTAAAGGTAACCTTTTATATAACAAAAAAAAAATAAAGAAGAAAAAAGAAAAATGATTCAAAACATTATTGCACAGTCTATTATTCAGAGTCTTTTGCCCTTCAAACCGCGATTCTGTAACTGTTCAAAAAAGTTGGCCTCTGAAATAAACCGACAGCAAAACTCAAACTTCGGACGTTCATTCTTAATTGTACTTAACACAATGGACCTATTCCCATAATGTTCCAATTAAATAAAACGAAAAAGATAATAAGAGAAAGTAAAGAATAAGAGTGTGTGAGAGAGGCCACATCCAGATACTTTAAGACGATAAAGAATTAATTGAATGAAATAGACAAGTTATTTCCGTTCTGTTTAAAAGCGACCCATCAAACTTCCGGTTTCCCAGGCAAACTTCCGGTTTAATGTTTAGTTCGAAGAAAACTTCTAATTTTTATCCCTCTGCTTAGACATATTAAAGAATATTAAAAAACTAAACTTATTTAAACTTAAATTTTTGATATTTATTTCTTTAACTATGGGTTTTTATCCAAAACGTTTTCTCACTTTCGTCTTGCTTTGATGGAAAGATTACTATTACTGCTTTTGACAGCGCACATTTTGATAATGAACAAACTTAATTACTATTTAAAGAAACGACCAGACGAAAGTAATTCATGATATAAAGAACCGATTTGAACTTAGAGTTCGAAATAGCAGTCAAGGGGATTTCGCGATTGCTTTAACCAGAAGATTATCATGCCGGAGTCGATGGCCAAAAATCATGGATTGAAAACTCATCCATTAGAACTTTGCCCAAAGAAAAAGGGCTTAAATTTCCCGCCAGTGTCCATATTTAAAAATGAATCGTCCTTGTTCGAGTTGTGCTGCCCTCTATATTATAATGGTACATCTAGTCGGTGGTTGGTTCCTCAAAGCAGGAACGAGAGAGCAGTCAGGACCACGAAGACTGAAGGTCCGAGGATTCCTGCCGCGTTACCCTCGCCGGACACTTCGATGACCCTGTCGTGCAGAGGCTGGGGTGGGCGGAAATTGTCCACCAGAGATTCTTCTGGTTCGCCCTCGTCTTCTTCTTTGACATTTCGGAATTGTTGCAGCTGAAAGAATATAAACAACCATTTAGTATGCAAACTTATATCAATAATACAGTGTTTTCATATAGTTGGGTTTGAACTTTCCACATGAATTTCATTGTGGTACTTTCCCAATTACTTTTTCACCTTCTTCCAATGAATTTAAAATTTTAAACAATATTATATTAAAATTGCTTTTATGTTACTTACCTTTTTTATTACTGCATTTTTGTGAAGATTTTAAATTATTAAGATTTTTGTTTCAAAAAATTAGACTTAATTTTGATTATTGAAATCCTTTTCACTGTCAGTATCTTTTAAATTTGGAGGATAAAATGTTAGGACTCCATCGATCAAGAAGAAAAAGTTTCGTGTGATTCCAAGTACAAACCGGAAAATATCATAGTCTCAGTCATCAATTAAAATCACTCCTCCGTTTGAATCTACAATTTATTTTTGGTCTTTGTTCCCTTATTTTATTGATATTTGTTGATTTCTTTTTAGTTTTGGTTATGAATGCTGACATGACAGAACTTATATAGTGAATGTTGAAAAATACAAATAAGACACGATTGTTCATTTACTTTATAATACTCACAGAAGAAAAAACAATAATTCTAACAGCATCTAATCTTAGGAATCAATTCAAATTATTCACCCATTTCGAGTTTCCAATTTAAATTTCTATTTCGTTTCGTTTCAATAGGATAATGTTTGTAAGCTGAATATTATCCGTAGACTGTCCGATGTGACATGTGACATGCGATTTATATGGAACGAAAATTATTCAAAAAGCTTTACAGAGTAGATTGTTAAATCTCATATTACCAAAGTTGGTATATAGTCACAAAATGGATAATATTAAGGGTAATAATGGATAGCTAAGTAAGTAGGTTGTTATTCTATGGATAGTAGGTCGCATTGAGTAATAGATAAAGTGTTTTCAAAATTAGATTTTTGGTTAAATCTTAAATGAAAGTTTTTCTTCAGTTTTAGACCATATTGTTGCAAAAAAGAAAAAAAACCTACGTTTAAATCACTTAAAAATGATAATAATAAAAAAAAATGTTTAGTCATATTATTGTTATTTTTGTACTTTTCTTTCTAAATTATAAAAAAGTTCAAAAACGTTTAAATATATTTTACAAAATTACATTTCATTGTTTTAATTGACGCAATTGCATACAAGAATGTTGCAGAGATATTAGATATATATTTTTTCAAAGTTGTTGTAGATGTAAAAAAATGATACAAAGATAGACGAATCATATGTAAGTTATTATGATGTTTCGGTGTTTTGAACTAGAGAATCGAAGGATTTTTAATTCTTGTGTATCATCTTGTTAATGAAAGTCCTAAAAAAACTACTTTTGGAATTAAATTCTCAATTATGACCGTTTATTCCATTTTAAATAAATTATATTTTCTTAATAATTGCCGCAGTTTATGCAGTTGAAAGGGATTAAAAACAATTAATACATAAATTTAAGATTTAATTGTGGACCTCTAAAAGGAAGATTGCCGCCAGGGGATACATAATAAAAAAGGATTTCGAAAGAATACTGATGTAGATACTTCCAGGAAGTTTAAACGTAAAGTCTGAAATTCAAGTCACGCCCTTTAATTAACCCTGAAGAAAATAACAGAAATCGCTCGTCGATGCAGACCACGTGTTCTTTGAATGTTCGATTTTAAAATCGTTTGCTCAATCCACTATTTCATCGAAGAAAATGAAGACAGATTAAACCAGCGCATACCAAGCAAGTCAAACTCTAAAGGCTAACGAGGTCTAAATAAATAAAGTTTCAGTTTACGTGGGATGGGAGAAAAAGAAGTCAGGGTCACATAAAGAGAATCTATTTTCAGTTTAAATAATTTCTCACTTTTATTCATGTATATAATGTATGCAACATAAAGTAAGAGTGACGATATTTTCATAATTTTAACATGACAATTTAAACTCTGAAGATGGGGTAGGGAAGAATAAATTCAAAAAGCATTTTTTTAAAAATTAGAACAGTTTATTTCTGTTTTACCAAAGAAGCGAAATCAGTTTCATCTGTAACAAATATAAGCGTCTCCCTACATAAGATTTTAAACATTACAATTAGTTAAACATTATAATAAATTTATTTTTAATTACTGTAAATAAAGTTACTTATTTACAAAATATGAATAAGCATTTTTATAAAAAATGGTGTTCTCAAATTTTTGTGAAAGTTTGGTCCAACATTTTTTTTGTGTGTGTGTGTATGTGTGTGTGTAAAATATTCTCTACAGATAGATTACTATTATTTGCTTCAATCAAATATTGTTTCAGTGTCGCTTGAAAGGTACCAGAAAAGGGGTATTGATACTACTCATGATTCATACTAATATATCCCTTGCCTTGAGCGGATGTATATTATAGTTTTATACAGGATTCTCATCGTGACTCAAAAAGTTAGCGGTTGGTTCTCGCCATTCGGGTCGGTACAAAAAGGATGTGAGGTCATTTATCCTCTACCGATGACGGGACATACCTGCTACGGAGGAAGGTAAGTAACCAGTGATGACACTAGGTGTTAACAGTAACCAGTGATGACACTAGGTGTTAACAGTAACCAGTGATGACACTAGGTGTTAACAGTAACCAGTGATGACACTAGGGATTCAACCTCAATCCCGCCAATGCTGTCGCGGCAGTGTGTAACATCACATTTCAACCATCTAAATTCTAACTCAAAGCGTTTTTGAACTGTAGTGCAGAGAAAGAAATATAATTCCCAAAATATGTTTTCCGGACTCAGGATGATCTGAAACGTGGAGATTCGTCATTTCGAGTTCGAATTCTTTGGTTATTACCATACTTCCTCTATATTTCGCATAGAAGAAAATGAAAAGCGAATAATACATCGATGAAGAGAGTAAGGCGGAAAATAGTATACATATCAAAGAAGATTACAAATAGCATCAGATATGCACAAGCTATTTCAAAGCTTTCATTTATATTTTGTTTCGCTTACTTTTTAATAGTTAAATGGTGCAAGAATCAGATATAACTGTTCTGTTCTAACATACGACAAAAAATATTTTTATTTCATGTTTATTTTTACATTGTTATGATTATATTTGCATATTTTGTTTACTTTTATAAATATATGGACCAAACTGTTTCTATACTTTATTCAATTTAAGCGAGTTTCATGAAAGATTACTGGACGACATCTTGTCCTCCAGCAATCCTTGAATATTAAATATCTTTTATGTCAGCATTTTTACAATGAAACAAAAAGTAAGAGACGATAAATAATCGCCGCCTGTTTCTATTAAACGTTGTTTTAGAGCCGGTCGAAGAGGTGCAGAAAACAGGCATTAATGCGCCCCATAATTTATACTAATTTCTCTCTTGTCATTGCCAGCTGTCGTTACAACTGTATATTTTCAAGAACAGCAACGCTCGGAGTTTTGGTGTTGTTGACCCAACTTTTGATATTAGTTTGAGTCGCCTCTTTCGCAGATAGGTTTTGCAGAATTTTGTTATGCCTGCCTTTTAATTAATTTCGGAATCTTAGTTAATATTATAAAAATAATTTTTTAACTTTATTTATGCATATAGACTATGTTCCGAGATTTGAGAGTGATATTGTATTTTTGTAAGATTAGAATTTAAATCTTATTGGTATTATTATTATTTTCTTAATCTCACGCATACATAATAAAGCGAGAAAAGTCATTATTAAAAAATTGATGATCATTAAAAAATGAGATCTCTCATTTCATTTCGAGATTTCCATTGAATTTTTCGGGATTTGGATATTTTTATCAAATTATCCACTACAGCTTAGACTCTTTTTGAAATAGAATAAATAAAAAACATTTTAGAAAGTGTGCTTGTTTTTTTTTTGTAAACAATAAATCATAAAACGCAAATAAGATCAAATTTGGGATGCGTTCTATGAAAAAAAAATGAAATATTTTTAATCAAAGGAGAAGGAGACAAAACGAGGGCGGTTTAAAAAAACAAACAAAAAAAAAACGAACTGCACATATTTTAACCACGGTCGATGAAGGCAACACCTAAGCTGGTACACCCTTTCCATATTTCTGTGCCACACCAACGGGAAGACATTTGGCTCATGAGGTCAAATTTGATGTGCCTCCATATACAACGTATATTTAATGAAATCGGGGATCGAATTTGGAAACTTCCAGTTCCGAGGCCCGGACTTTACCATTAAGCCACCGCAGTCCCACTATACCCGTGAGTATAAATCTAATCGTTAAAACGATCGCAAATATTATTTTGGTAAAGAATGTATTATTTTGATTAAAAATATTTAATTGCTACAGTTCAGCAGCTTTCTGAACTATTACAATTGATTAGCGGTATTTGTTGTAGAAGAAATATTTTGTAACAGTATTATGAATTAATCGCCCTTCCAAAAAAAAAAAAAAATAACGGCTAGAGGTCGCACGCTAGGTTTATCAAAAATGTTAGACAGATCTATATTTCATAATTAATATGTTCGCCAATGGCATACAAGACATTTCCCAGATTTCTATAAAATTTTGAGCAAAATCTAATCAGAGAAAGTCTATCTGTTCGGTTCTTAGAATGTAACTTAACACAATAACTATGAAACGAAGAAGGCTAAATGGATAAAATTCGGTACACAGATTTAACATAGATAATGCAAATTTCCAGGAAAATCCAAATAGGGATTAAACGTCTGTAGGTCCGTACTTTCGGAAGCATATAATAATTAAAAAAAGCAATGACTCACCATTCAAGACGGCGCATCATTTGGACATTTTATTTATTTATTTTTCAATTTTGATTGTCAAAAATGCCCATAGAATGGTCAAAAGATGCAGATTCATTTTTCGGGAAAATTCAACTTAAAACAGCTGTATATATATATATATATATTTCAGAACAATAAACAAGCCCTTGTATTAGGTGAATAATTGCACATTGGATAACTTTTCTGAGCACAAAAGGTTAAATCTATCAAATTTTATATTTGATTTTGTGACTACAATTGTGATTCAGTACCAAATTTTGGTTTCACTCGGTTAAAAGAAACTGATTTAAAACAAATTATATCTATTAGAGACTATGAGGGAAAATTTTGGGGTGACCACTTTTTCTGGTTTAAATTTTAAAGTCATTAAGAATGGATTGTGAATGCGCAGTGATATTCTCTGGAGTTATTGAAGTAAACTGCTAAAATATTGATTAAAGCTTATTAAAAATCTAATGACATATTTGGAAATCTTTTTCATATTGCGCTCTTACAATACAAGAAGTTTGTAGCTGGTCCACCGATCGGTTGTATTCAGTATTTTGAGAGGTTTTTCGTTCGCATGCTTGTGGTGAATCGCATATAAGCCAGTAACAGCGCTTCTGCCCGAACAGCTGTTTTAGCAAAATCGGTTTGTTACTGGACTGCTAACCTAAAGGTCCCAGGTTCTATCCTCACGCGTCTCAAACCTGCTAAATTGGTGACCTCGGACGCTGAACCTTCAACCTTCTGATCAGCTGTTGTGCGCCAACTACCCGCAACCAAAGTCGCCATACTCACTTGGCGCAGCAAAGTCGTCAGATTCACGTGACGCAGCAACCCTAAGTCGCCAGACACACTTGGCGCATCGGCACCCACAAACGCCATAACGCTTGGCGTTACTCAAATAAGGGTACGGCCCATTAAGACAACAGCTACTACTCAATACATCACCACTCAACGCAATATCGTTCGTCTCCCCTTCGCCTCACTGGAGGGAGAGTACTGGGGTGAATCGCATATAAGCCAGTAACAGCGATTCTGCCCGAACAGCTGTTTTAGCAAAATCGGTTTGTTACTGGACTGCTAACCTAAAGGTCCCAGGTTCTATCCTCACGCGTCTGATACTGCTAAATGCTGCAATTTGAGCGGTTTTTCGTTCGCATGCTGCAATTCAGGAATATTAAGCAGGCCTATAAATATTATTATACTAAAATGATAGAAATGAATTGAGAATTTATGGGTGCGGTGCAATGGACGACTCAAATCAAGTACTTGTCCAATCATATTATCCAGCTGGTCACTGGTCAGTATGTAATCTCCAACTGTGATCCATAAAGCACAATACATAAGGAATCATTCCCAAATTTTATTTTATGAATCTCTGTCATTTTCTGCAGTGATATATAGTTTGGAGATTCCAAATTGGAAATTTATGCACCATTGATGAGCGACAGATTGGCATTAAAAAAAAAGCAATTTGTAGAAGATTTAGCGAATTGAAATGCACGAAGGATAGAACCTGGGACCTTGTGGCTCGCAGTCCAGTAACATGACCATTATGCAAAAGCAATTATCCGTGCAACGTAGTTGTTAATTGGCTATTAATTAACTAACTACTTATTTGCTATTCACAAAGATATGGATTTAAGAGGAGAGTACAAATAGAATCAAGGGGGAGGGGAGGCTCACCTGTTTCTCACTGATTGGAACGAAGTCTTTGAAAATGGTCCAAGTTACGATTTCGTAGCATGGGGGTGTGGTCAGGGATCCCTTGTAACGATAATAAGGCATCAGGTCGTCGGGAATGAGGGATTCCAGAGTGAAGTCGTCCATTTCGACCTTGCTGCCCTCCTGTCGGATGTCGTCCAGTTTGTCGATGATGGGCTCCAGAGCAGGATTGTCTTCGTCGGACAGCTGAAAAAGATTCATAAAAAATTTTTTAATCTATCAAAAATATTAGAATTCTTATACTGTATTCATTATTAGATAATAATGAGTTTAAACCAAAATAATGAGATTTCAATAAAGAAAATTGTAATGAAAACTATATATCAAATAATTTCTTCAATTGCTTTGCAAATTTCAGTGATGCAGTAAGGGCAAATGAAGCATACGTGACGCTGTTTTTCATAATTCGTACTTTTTATAATAAAAACACAGTGTAATTGCGTTTTATTGCTTTCATAGTGATCAGTACTGGAAATTGGCGGTCAGAGGGTGGCCAATATAAGGGTTTGTTTGCCAGTAAATGCGGGTATAGAAATGTACTAAAATAAAAGAAAATGATAGACTGTACAATTCAGTTCTAATGCAATAAAAATTCATTCTGGCACAATATAACAACTGTACGCATAACATTATTAAAAGTCGTATGGTAAAAGCAGTCAAAAATATTTTTTTTGTAGATACTGGATATTTTTTATTCTTTACTTTTATTGGGTGAGGTTTATAGATTTTCGCACTCACGCATAAATTTTTTCGTGTATGTGTTCACAGACTCCAAGAATTCTGTTTATTATTTCGTTTACTTTCATGCAGGTTAATTGATTTCCTATTTCTTTATTACATGAAGTATTCATGTTCTTTTTATATTTTCATTATTCCTTTTTTGTTGTGTATATTTTTTATTATATTACCTCCTTTCCTCCTGAATGGGTGCAATTCAGAAAACTTCAGTAACTTCAATAAATTTCAATAATTAATTCAGTAATTTAGTTCACTACTGAAATGTTCCATCCGAAGACTCATTTAAACTTTACACCCTTTGAGTAAACTATGCCGAATGGAAATTGAAATATATATATATATATATATTCTGGCGATGAGTCCTCCGTCACTGTTAATCTTAGCGTTTCTCACCTTTCGTTCTAAGCAAAATTTATCTTGGTATATAAGACCACTTATTAAGTTTGGCATTAGACTTTCGAATCATCCTGTAGGATATAGTCAGATTTCATTGATTACCAATACCATATGTTCTTAAGTGGATTATTAATCTATACTTATAATAAAGCTCAATGTGTGTGTGTGTGTGTTGGCGCTCTACAGGCCAGGTCATTTGACATACAGCTATCAAATTTGGTACATGTATACCTTAGAGGTCGGGAATGTGCACCTGGGGTACTTTTTTTTGAAATTTTAATTAGAATTTTAATTATTAATTAAAAACTAACTTTCCCGCCAAAAAATTTTTTCATTTTTCCCACCGCCAACTTTTCCGCCAAAACAATCTTCCATTTTCCCCACCGCCAAATGAGTAAGGCTTCAGTTTTCTTTTTCTCCCAACTGTAATGAGGCTAGGGTTAACATTTTTCGGCGGATTATTTTAAACGATTCTGTTTATTTTCCTAATGTTTTATGCATTTAAAATTAAACATTGTTAATTAATCCATGTTTCAGATTCATTCTGAAGTACTTTTGAATTAAAATAACACAGAATAAAGAAAATTAAAAATGTCTAATCTGCATAACGTTATCCCAACTGGCGTAGAAAAATTCACGCATTTGCGTTAACGTAACTGGCGAAGAAAATTCACGCATGCGCATTGTTTTCTGATTGTTGCCATGACAACCAACGAATGATTTAAATTATTTTTAGGTTAGTTGCATGCTTTTGTAAGTAAAATGTATTTATGTTAATTATATATCTTTTGTATATGCTTATAGTTTTAAGTACATCGTTTTTTAAGTAGTTTTTTTAAACCTGTTTTCGACCGATTATTTTAAACGATTCATTTTATTTTCTTATTGTTTGATGCATTTAAAATGAAACATTGTTAATGAATCGATCTGTTCATTATGAATCTGAGAAATTTTTGTTGACAAATTCTTGAGATATTACATAAATTAAGAAAGATATTCTTTAGTGACCATAAAGTTTAAACGCTCAGTGACTCTATTATCAGTAATCATATTATTAAAAAAATGATTTGTTTCAGTAAAAAATATTATTATATTAATTGCAATTTAATCATGTACACTTTAATTTAAAGCATAAATTCTACGAGGGGTAACAGAAAATGAGAGAGATACATACCACGCTATGACTGAAGGCCTTTATAATATTATGAGTGAATTATATGACTATCAAAATTTGAAGTTTTAAAATATTTTGCTGAAGAATCTATTAAAGTTGGAATTGCGTAAAATATTTAATGGTACGACTGGAGTATTCCGGTTCAACCTATTTGATTATTAAAATTTAAACGAACATTTGGCTGGTCGCCAAAGGCGGCTAGTTTTGTTAATAATCCATTTTGAAGTTACCCGAAGATTTTGGGGTTCAACTTATTTGAATTATATTTGCATTCTGCTTCGTTGCAATATTAGGGTACTTTTAAGAAATATTTCGTAATTATGCAATCCGTTTACATGACGAGGATGATACCTGAGAAGGTACATCTCTAAACTTCTGCATCATACCATCTAGAAAACATTTGGCCTCAATGGATTTAACATACACTGGAGCTGATATTCTTCAGTGGAGTCGAGTTTCAAATCTAGAAGTCCAAAACTGAAACTTAAATCCTACCACCAAGCCCCAAAGATCTTTCGTGTTGTATTTCAGACTTTTAAGCTTTGGCCTTATAATGAACTAGATATTTAATTCGCACTTTATGTTCTAAACTTCTATATCAAGTTTCAAATACCTTTACTGACCAGCATTCGCTCTGTAACTTTAAGGTAGGGAACTATGTTAAAAACTCGATTTTCTGTGAAATTATGAGCCGTGCTTTATTAAAAAATTTTAATGCTTGAACATTTTGCTTTATAAAACCGTTTGAATTTTGTTTCTAATTTTATGTTTGGGGAAGTTACGTTGATTGTTATACTTAGAATTACGTACGTTTTAATGCTATTTTATATCTGTGAATGCTGCTTGTCAAATCCTAACCTTTGGTAACATTTTGTTACGAAAACTTCATAAACTAAAATCTAATGAATATTTTTGGTTTAAATTTGGTATAATAATTTCTCAATATGTTTTGTAGTTCCTGAATTAAACATTCATTAAACTATTCATTTAGAAATATTTTATACCTGTTTTAATGCTTCACATTGTGAAAAAAAGAAAATTTCATGTCTTTTAAACATTTGGTCTAATATTTAAAGAATGGATAGAGATACGGCTTATTTTTTAGTTCAGAAATTCGCTAATATATATTTTAAGCTATTTGCAACATTTTAAGCAGATTATGTGAAAGAGTTTTGCTTTATACCCCTTTTTAGCAAAAAAAAAAGTCCCTTTTCCCTTTTTTTTAAAAAAATTGTCATTTAACTAGATGTTTTGGCTTCATAGATGTTTTTTCTTCCAATATTTTTTTTTATGCAAAATTCTATATTTTTGTACGTTTTTTAAAGCATTATCCTGAATGTGGTCCCATACCTTGACGAAGAGCAAGCCTAAATACCCAGGAGAATAGAAACGGTTTCGAGCCCATAAGTTTCTATCTTTTTGCTGAAATCTTACAACATATGCCTTAACCAATAACGACAAATATAATTATCTATATACTATTATATAACACCTACCTCATTGCACGTATTTACTAATAATCATTAATGAAGTGCATTCATATTTTAAAAAATGTATTCATATTTCGAAAATCATTCCAGTTCGTTTAGTGATGCATGTTTTTAAGATTGTGTGCGTTGTTTTCACGGTTACGAATGCAAGCGGTCATTTCAAAGTGGCTCAATTGAACGAAAAATTACAAAGAAAAGAAGCAGCAGCCACCAACTTTTACTGCATTGATCTGGATTCAATAGGGCTATTTATCTTTTTCCGCAACTCATCAAAGGTTTTTATGAGCTCTTTTTTTGACGCGATACTTGAAGAGGCTTAGGACGTTGTTTGTTTGCTTATGCAAATACCAAACGTCGAAAACTTGTTCATCTAGATTGAATCAAATACATCATTCATATGTATGAATAAAAATGCGAATATGTGAAGATAAAAAGTGTTGAATTTCAACATTATCACATTTTCTCCTAATATTATAAATTTTTGTTTTACTCTTCGTTACTCAAAATGAGGACAGCCATGACGAATTTCCAACAAAGCAGATTAGGCAGTTGCCTAGGATCAATCGGCAGAGAGCAGCTGTATTTCAGTCAAATAAAAAAGGTTTTTAGAAATTTGCCAAATAAATAAAACTTGCACAAATTGAACTTTCCATAAAATATAAAATATTGGAGTCATGTTAATATTTCGTGAAATTTGTCTGATTCATATTCATTTATTACGCTCATTTATATATTAAAGTATTTCTAAACACAGAGTGTCTCGTTAAATATCATTCTCTACAAGCGTGAATGCCAGCAGTCATGAATTTTTGTAAATAAATAAATAAAATGTATATATTAAGGTGTCCCATAAGTTTCTTTCCCGTTTCTAATATGAAATGAATACACAATATTTACTGTTCAAGCTATTATTTATTTTGTTATATAAGAACCCTTTTGCTTTATTACCTTCTTCCATCTCTCAGGAAGCCTCATTATGCCTTCTTTCCAAAATTGTTATATTTTGGACAAAAAATAACCCTCCACTTGCGCTTTTATTTCACGAATGGATTTAAAGCGCTTATTGCGAAGAGAATTTTTTAAAGACAGAAAGAAGTAATAATCATATGGAGCGAGATCTGGAGAGTATGCAGGAGGCGGTAGAACATCCCAATCAAGTTGTAAAATGTGGTCTCTCGTTGTTTTTCATCTCTTCCACGATGAAAAACAATGCCTCGTTGGTTCTTTAATTCTGGCTTTTTTTTTTTTTTTTTTTTTTTTTGCTATGGCAGCTTTCAATTGATCCAGTTGATGACAGTATTTCGTAGAATTTATTGTTTCACCTTAAAGAAGGAACTCGTAGAAAATGACACCTTTCCAATCCCACCAAATGGACAAAAGAACTTTTTTGAGGTCTAGCCCCGGCTTTGCGACAATTTAGATCTGTGGGATGACTGAAGCCGATGACGTAGAAAGGTAATAGATAAGGCTGCAAAAGCAGAGCCAGATAAGGCCATTCAATAGCGCGATGAGAAAAAATCTTTTAGGACACTTTAATACAATGAAACCTCATTTAACAGACACTACTCATAATGAGTGATTCGTTTAATTCGTATATATATATATATATATATATATAAATATATATATATATATATATTTATATATATATATATATATATATATATATATATATATATATATATATATATATATATATATATATATATATATATATATATATATATATATATATATATATTTATATATATATATATATATATATATTTATATATATATATATATTTATATATATATATATATATATATATATATATATTTATATATATATATATATATATATATATATATATATATATATATATATATATATATATATATATATATATATATATATATATATATATATATTTACTTGTTTAACGAGTGATGTTTTTCAAAACGAATGACGATTAGACATCGTGACTTCACGTGCAGGATACTACCTTAGTTATTAGTCTGGTTTACACTTGTTTGTTGACCTTTTTTTGCCAAATTATAAACGAAATAGTTAACGGAAGGTGAATAAAGGAAACACTTTAATAAACGTTATGGTTTCAAAGTAGTAGAAGAGAGAAGTATTTCAATAATATGAGAGCACAAATACAAGCACAGTTAAGAACTGTATTTTATGTCGTAGCAAGAAGTTGTGGAGGAGATTTCGGCAGAACAACTTTCCAATGAAATGGGGAAGATGGGAAACTGTGAACCTTATACTATGAAAATCATCCTTATATGCGCGCTAATAATTTATTTAACAATACTGCTATGCCTTATTTTTGCCAAATTTTAAAATAATAAATTACATTATTATATATTATCTTGAGTATTATTTTTGGAACGAGCGAGATTCTACTATATTTACTTCCCCCCGGGGGCACCTCGAAATGAGGATGAGATGCTTCCGGCATGGCGGTTGGATCTCGCCATCCTGGAGTGTACCCGAAAAGGCGATGACGGAACTTTCTCATTGCGATATATCGCCCAACACATATCGATATTTTTAGATATATCGTGATATCATTATTTATTTATAGTTATTATAAGTTATAAATAGCATCTTTTAACAAATTAACTGATCAGAACGACTCCAAATAAAAGAAAGTTAATTTATGTAATAAAAATATTTATTTTCTCTAGAAGAAAAAAAAAAGAAAAGAATTTTGTTAAAACCCTTTTAATAAAGTATCTCAATGCCAAAGCAATGTCTCCATGTTACAATTTATAACATTGCGTTTAAAGCAAGTATTTTCATATATTAGAATATGACAGTATTTGTAGAAATATTAACAAAACTTTTGTACAATGGGGGTCAAGAATAATGAAGAGCAACAAAATAAACACTAACCGGTAACCAAAACGAAATCGAAAACGTAAATTAATTGTGAATATCGATTTATTGCATCATGATTTATCGTGAGCAGCTTAGGGATGACGAATATTTTCAGAGCGGTTATTACGTAACCAATATCAAAAAGTCACAAATACAAGTGATCAATACTTTTCAAAGAGGGGTGTGATTCAAATCCTTCATACGATCTTACTGATGATATTTCGATTACAAGTTTTGGATCACGATAGAAACTAACAATCGATACGATATCACTGAAATTTGCCGGAGCGGTGACGATACGATCTGTCCAATGGAAGCTCTCGAAAGAAATCTGTGATTGGATTGAAAAGTGAACGGACCGGTTATTGGAATTATCGTATCGTATCATTGAATTGCATATCACTGAAATTTATCGCAGTGGTGATTTCACCGGAAAGTGCGAGGTCACCGATATTCGTATTTGATGATGCACTATTCCATACAGATCATTTTTTATTACTCGTGACATGATTGACTTTGATTACATGTACTCTGTTTACTGCTGGCGTCATCTATTGGTAGAATATAGGACTAAAGTAAACATTTTAAAGAAATGACATATATTTTTAACTCATCTTTTCCAGAAAATGGTTCACTCTAATAAATAAATTAAATAAATAGTTTTGAGAAAATAATAAAATTTAAGAAGTAAGCTGAAACAGATAAATTAATTCGTTCACACGTTAATTAAATTAGTAAATTAAGTATTAATTACAATTAATAAATTTTATATTTAATATTAAGTAATAATTTTTAATTAATAATATGATTGAAATAACAGATATTTGGAACGCATATTTAAAAATAACAATAGCAATATTATTTGTTATTCAAAAAATCGTGGATTATGCATCTCTAGAGCAGCTAGGCTAAAGCGGAAGTATAACGGATTTTTTTTTTTATGCGAGTACGCTTAAGTGTGAAAATGCGAGCAGCGAATAAAAATGTGAATTTAATCTGAATGAATCCTTTTTGCTTTTGTTTCTGAAGAGGAATATTTAGCTATTAAACAAAAGACAGCCTACAATCTTCTGATAATTGTAATTATTTTTCCATAATGGTATCATTCAGTTAGGGAACAGAAAGCAGTTTATTCCAAAGTAACATATTTAAAACAAGCATTTTTATGTATTAGAACATGACAGTATTTGTAGAAACATTAACAAAAATTCTGTATGAAGGTGAAAAAGAATGAAGAGTAACAAAAATAAGCACTAACCGGTAACAAAAACGAAATCGAAAAAGTAAATTAATTGTGAATATCGATTAATTGTATCGCTATTTATCGTGAATTATTCTTCATGATTTTGATATATCGATACTTTTTCGCAGAAATACTTTTTTTTTCCCCCTTTCCTTTTTCGATAAATCAAAAATCGGCAAAGCCCTACACACGAGTTCATATAACAAATAACGGCAGAGATTGATTGCGGCTGGTTAGAATCTTCGTTATTCAATGGATATAAAGGAAAAGATATTTTGTTTCTGAGATAAGATAAAGGAAGAATCCATTTCGTCGAGTGCAAAAGAAGAATTGTGAACGACTTTCGAGATGTGAGGTTTTGAGCATACTGCAAAGAGAAGAAAATGGATCTTCGAATGTTTCGCAAATGGTGATAACCCCCATCAACATAAGAGGAAGGAAACACTTTGATAAGTGCGGATCAGGTGGGAAAACATTATTTTCCGAGTTAGAAGACATCGTTCATTGAATGGATTATTGCCAGAAGAACAAAATGTTTGGCTATTTACTGACAGGGTCGACCCGAACAGAAGTACGGCCTAATGCAAAGTTTAAATATGGGGTCTATAAATAAATTTGAAATGCAATGAAATAAAAATGCATTGCATTTTCCTATCTTTTTTTACATTGAATGAATCAGTGCAATAAGGATTTAAAAATGATAAATAATTTAATAATTTTTATAAAGTTAATATTTCGGTCGCAAAAAATTAGAGTTTAATGAAATCAAATAACATAAATAGTTGCATCATAAATAAAGTTATAATATGTGATTTTTCAATATATGTTTTATAAGTATTCTCAAATTCTTTTATATCATCGTAATGTTTTTTCTTTCTTTTTTTTCTTTTCTTTTTGCTTTTAAATTCGAATCTTATTAATGAAATGTCTAATCCTTCTTGAATAATATAATAGATCTCAAGTAATCTTTAATCATTTTCAGTTATGATAAAGGTTTTGTAATAGACTGAAATGGGACAATGGCAAATAGTTGTCCCGATGAGACAACCATTTGCCATTGCCCCGTTATGGGTCACGTGATGTTCCTCAGGTAGGCGTGGCCTTTCTTTGCGCGCAATAGTTGACCTCGTGTGAACGTTGCTTCATATTAAAGAAAAACATATGATGTCTCAAGTTTGTGACAAATTTCGAATCATTTTTTTAGAAGTAATGATATAAAGTAGTCAATAATAAACAATGCTATAAACTACGTGGCCAGCTTTAAGTAGTAAACTGCAGGCGTAGTGAGATTCAAAGCTCTTAACACATTTGTTGCCACGGCTCAATCCTGATATCTGGACCACCTATTTAACTAGATTCTTCCTTCTTTGCTTTCTCTCAGTTTTAGCAGGGAAAAGGTCATCTAATAAAATACAGTTATTATCCGTAACTGTACAATTATGTACAGTTAGTATTTTCTAACTGTACAGTCCGTACAGTTAGAAAATAGTACGATCCATGGACAGTGAACGTGCTAAACTTGACTTGGACTGATAGACATGAAAATGTATTTTGTAATATTACCCGAACACATGTATATTCAAGTTAAAAAAGAAACGAGGCATTTTCCCCCTATTTATAGAATGAGTAGCGGTACAGGGTCCTTGAGAGGTCTTGTACAATCCCTCTCAGACCGATTCTGTTTTTAAAACAGGCATTCAAAAATTTGTTTTTCCATTATCATGACACTGCCAAAAGAATTCCTTTGGAAAAATTGTCAACTTTAGTTATATGAAGTGCAATTCTTTTATATGAACTAATGTAAATCGTACAGGAAAGAATAAGGCATCGCCTGAAAATATATCCTAGGTTCTTTTTGTTGAGAATTGGGTCTTATTTTCAAAGAAACACATTGCCTGGTTGTCTAAATTTGTTTAAAATGCTAATGATAAATCTATGAAGTCCAAATTCTGAAATAATTTTTGTGAATTATATAAAAGTTGAAATGTTGTATTGACCAAAAGCAGTGCCTTGGCAAAACATTCAAAATGTTGCGTACAACCTTCTTAAAATTTTGAAAACTTGTGCAAAGATTAAATTTAAAGACTGACCTTGAAAAGAACTGCTAGTACAGCGAGCCCGTCTTCTTTATGGACTGCCTTTTCTTTTGTTTTGTAATTTGTGTTCATGTGTACCAGATGCATCTGCAAAAGGAAACCCGAATAAATTATTATTTTTTTTAACGAAAATGCACATTCAATGGAAAATTTTGGTTTCACAATGCATGATATAAAATGAAGGCCAAGGAAATAAACAAATAAAAATAAATAAATGAATGAATAAAAATAATAAAATTATAAATACATAAATAGATAAAGAGTGAATTTTAAAAGGATTAAAAACCGTATTAAGAATTTAAAATTTGTAAACTCTTGACATTAAAAATATTTTAAAAAGTATAAGTAATTTAAAAGTTGGACATAGTCAATCACAGACACGTTAACAATTTAAAAGTTGTAACATTTACTCTCAAAAGCATGAAAGGGCATATTAAAAATGAAATGTCTGAAGTTTTTTGAAAGCTTGTTTAAAAGTTGATAAAAATTTATGCAACTAGAACTTCGTTGTATAATCTGACATAGACAATCTCAAATAAATCTTTTTGTCGTCATAATTTATTTTGCTGTATTGGACAGTTTTCAAAAATTCTGCCTGTTACAGCAAAATGAGTGGCACCGCAATCAATCATTATTAATGATTTGCGGGGGAAAAAAAACAGAACATAAGAAAAAAAACATTGTCGGGATTTCAAACTAATCATGTCATAAATATTTGGTACATAGGATGAATATATATCCTATTAACCCTTTAACTGTTTTATTTTCTTTACTATCTAATAAGATGACACTTTCTATTTTGGGAGTATTTTCTTATTTTGATTCAAATGGAAATGAAATCCATTGAATACTTGACTTATCTATGTATTCGAAGTAATTTTAATATTGAATTATAATCGTTATGAATGATTTATTTTTTGCTTAGAACTATCAAAATTCGATAAATCGATGCACGTATGGCACTCGGGCAAAACAGTTAAGCAATCAATAAAAATGACTGTATTATAAAAGTACAAATTGGATTTAATTCGATAAATTAGCTTGATTCAAGAACTTTGATTTTATTTTTGTTGTAAGGATCCCAAAAAAGATTGCTATATTTAGGATTAGAAAGGACATCACTGAAACACAGTCTCTTCACAACCTTGATGAACCTCACAATTTAGTTTTTATCATACGTTCTTAGGATTATGCTATTAATATATTGTGAAAAATCGAGTTTTCTGCTAAGAATAAAACCAGGATTAGTAATTGAATAATTAGTCTATGCGATACAAAACAAGAATTTAAAATGAAAATAATGATCAGTTATATTTTTCATTTATGAAATCAGCAATGCAATTTTTAATAATGTATTTTTTAATTGATTTGATCATTTAATGATGAAAAAATTCATTTCAAAATGTCTTTTTTCGTTAGTGCTGGAGCATTTCTAGGTTAAACAAGGATGACTTGTTTCCCTGAACTCCAATTAGGGAAGGGAAGAGTAGTTTCCTTCCGGAAAAGGGCAAATGTTTTTTGTTTTTTTTTTGATATTTTTAAATAAAATTTTTTTGCATAGAAGTTATTATTATATTTTATTAATTCATCTATCCATTTATTGTTTATAAACATAGAAACCAAAATAAGTAACTCGAATAGTTACTGTAAAGAGGTTCTTTTACTTAGCATATTTTTATAAATGTGAGAATTGTGATCGGTGACAAGGAATGACAGTTGTAATTTCAAGATTTTTTTTCTATTTTACATATTTTAAATAAAAGACACAACACAATATACGCAAACGATCACGATCATCCTCTTCCACACCTCGCGTCTCTCTGTCACTCTCGCCCCCTTGTTTTTTTCCTTCTCGCCTCCTTTTTCCTGTTTGGCGACTCATTTTCTCGCCAAATCAGGTGAGTCAACAAAAAGCGGTGCCAATTATGAAATAGCTGTACCAACTCTAGATTTCGACAAATCTCCACGTTTTAGACCTTCCTGACTTAAGGAAACATATTTTTTGCATAATATCTGTCTGTCTGCTATAAAGATAATTAAAAAACGCTTTGGGCAAGACGTATGAAATTTGGTATAAGTCTTTACATTAAATCTGTATATTTCTATCAACATTTGAGCAAAATTCGCTTAGAGAAAGTCTGCCTGTTCAGAAATAAGAACATTAGTTATGTATAATTCGAATATAATTAACACGATGACTATAAAATGAAGCGACCTAGATAGATAAAATTTGGTGCACAGATTTAACATCTATAAAAAAGTTTTGAAGTTTTAAAGTTTTGAGACAAATCCAGTGTGCATTTACCGTCTATTTTTCAGAAGCACATAAACGTGTGAACTCAGAAAAGCAATGACTTAAATTTATCAAATATGGAATGCGATTTTGTGACTACAATTATAGCTTTGAGTCAAATATTTATTTCAGTCGATTGAGAAAAACGCGTCTAAAATACATATTTGATTTTCGGATACTTTTAATCGCATACAAGAAATTATTCGCCAAAAAATGTCGCCAAGAATTGCGTGATATATTCAGTAAAAATGCTAAATTCTCGCCAAAGATTAATATTTCATAGCTATTCTACTTCAATGTAATGAAAGGCATTCTCTGGAATAATACCTTTATTAGAGAGTATGCGAGAAAGTATTTGGGAGACCACTTTCACTTGCTATATTGTATCATTATATCATGTAAAGAAACTAAATATATTTGCACTGAATTCGATGGCATTCGGGCGAATATACAAGATGAGCTTTTGTAACCAATCATTAATGAATAATTCCGGTCACTTCCGGCGCTCATTTCAATCCAGTCGCTTCGGCTTAGTGGAGCGTTATGCTTTTATGAAGCTTCGAGCGAATTAGAATTTCGATTTCACATAGTAGAAGCTATAAGTATGCGCATATAGCTATGGATAAGTATAACTTTTTCAGTCGCCTATTTCAGGATTCAAAATATTTTGAATTTCATTCATGCTCATTTATGACTAAAACTTAGTCCATATTTTATTCCAAGAAATCTATGTTTTTATTTGGCAAAGGGATTTTAAAAGTACAGCGCACAGTATAAGTATTTAAACAACTATAAATATTAAAACATTTTCTCTTTCTTTCAAACTAATGTTTTGAATGGTCATTCTTTTCTGCCAGTTTATTTTGTCTGTATGTCTGAGAGAAGAATTTTATCTATTTTCTCCGTCAATAAAGTAGGGGAATACTCTGTTTAACACGAACTCTGAAAATTAAAATAAGTAATTCTAAGTAGAGTCGTTAGAGGAGAAGGAATAACAGGACATTACAGTCCTTTTATGATCATTTACCGTCACTATACATGCCATCTAATTGAAAATCCATATACTCTATACTGCAACGCTACATCCTTTTTTTTTTCCCGATAAGAAACTCAGTAGTGAGTTGTCATTCAGGTCGTACAAGAACTGGTTCCTATCAGTGTGTGCATTGTTCCCAATTTATATTCAGGTTACATTTTGACTAACATTTAGGCCGCGGTGGCCTGGTGGTAAGGTCTCGGCTTCGGAACCAGGGGGTTCAGGTTCGATACCCGATTCCACCGAAGAACCGTCTGTTGCACGTTAAATCCGTCCTGACCAAACGTCCTCCCGCTGGTGTGGTGTGGAGAGCGGGGGGGGGGTGCCTGCTCAGGTGTAGTCCTGGTCATCTGACCGCGATTCAAAATTACGATGTCCGTCCCAAAATAGCCCAAGTGTTGCTTCAAACGGAACGTTAATATACCTAAACCAAACCCAAACTTGACTAACATTTAGTACTAACAATAATCATTCTCCCTTTAACAAAACCGCTGGAATGGTCTCCAAAAACTTTCTTGCATACTATCTGATAAAAGTGAATTTCTGCTCTGGATGCTCTTTTTCCCAACCCATTGAAACCAAAATTTGACATAAAATTACAATTGTGGTCACGAAATCTCATATTAGATTTGATTTATTTAAGTCATTGTGTTATTTAGTTATCGCGTTTACGTGCTCCAGAGAATGTAGACTGAGAGACGGTCAACGCCTTGTTGGATATGACTCAAAATTTGATAGGTGCATACAGTACAGATGTTAAATCTGTATACCGAAGTTTATCCATCTAGTTCTCTTCACTTTGTAATTATTGTATTAATTTATATTGATAAAGCCGTATAGACCGACTTTTTCTGAATGGAATTTGTTCAACATTTGAAAGAAATCTACAAATTTGTTGCAAAGACCATATGCCACATTTCATCTGTCTAGCTCAAAACGTTTTTGAGTTATCTTTCTCACAGACAGACAGACGGATGAATCGCTTAGAATGAACCCTTATCGTAAATTTTAAATAAGTAACTTATAGTACAAAAACATAAATATGGTTTGTCCAATCATTTTTTTTTTTACTTCCTCTTATGCGGAATGTACAAAAAGAAAACCCTACAATCCTTAAACCAGCGGGAGTGGTCACTGCAAAACTTTTTCTTCTAACTAAACATCCCTAAACCCTTATATAACACTGGCATGCAAAGTAACGAAATATTAACTTTTGGAGGGCCGTGGTGGCCTGGTGGTAAGATCTCGGCTTGTGAGCCGTAGGATTTCAGGTTCGAGACCCGATTCCACCGAAGAACCATCGTGTAAGAGGGTCTGTTGCACGTCAAATCTGTTTTACCAAACGTCCTCCCGCTGGTGTGGTGTGGAGAGGGGGCAGCTCAGGTGTCGTCCTCGTCATCTGATCGCGGTTCAAAATGACGAGGTCCGTCCCAAAATAGCCTTAGTGTTGCTTTACAACGGGACGTTAATATAACTGAACTGAACTGAAATTAACTTTTGGAGTGAATTTAGCATTTTTACTGAATCTATAGTGTCATCCTAGGCGAGTTATTTGGCGATTTATCCCCAGGTTGGGGTTAATAGTACCCGAAAATCGAATTTGCGCTCTCGACGCGTTTTTCTCAGTCATTGCGTTTACATATTTCTGAGAGTACAGACCAATATACACAGTCAACCCCCGATTGGATTTGGCTCAACATTTGACAGATGTCTAAACTATAGATATTAAATCTATATACCGAATTTCATCTATATAGCTGTAAGCGTTTTGTAATTATCGTGTTAACTTATATGCAAACAGACGGATTTCCTCAGAACAGATTTTATTCAAAACTTGATAGAAATCTACCAATTAGGTTTAAATTAGACCTGCAAATTAGACCGCATACCAAATTCCAATCTCCAGCTCAAAGTGTTTTTGAGTTATCTTTCTCACAAACAGACGGACATTTTCGAAAAATGTGACTTTCGTACTCAGGAAAATCTAAAACGAGGAAATTCATCAAAATCTTGACTTCAAATTATTTGATGATTACTATACTTTCTCTATACTGCGTATACGAGAAAGTAAAGTAAGATAAAGTGAAGAATAGTGTGCCCCCGAATTTGTCGCCAATATTGCAACCCATCGGAACACTCTTCTAGCAATCCTAATGCGGTTTTGTTTACTACTTTTTGCAATGGTTGTGTTGTACATAAACTACAACTATATTATGAAAAATGTTAAATTAAAATATTAAAAAAATATCGATTAAAGATTTTAATTTTGTTCTTTATTATAATTAAAAGTTTATTAAATAAAAAAGTTAAGCTTATAATTAAAAGTTATTTTCTTCTTTCTTTTTTTAATGTGAATACGAACAGAAAATATTTATTCTTTTGCAATTTTTAATTGTCAGTATGCGCTTTAAAAAATCGTCTGCATTCTCACTTTAAAAGACAGCTGTAATGGAATTCTTCGCAGTTCTCGTAATTCGTTTTGGTGTTCTAACGGTTGGTTCCTTTCGTAATTTGTTATGTCGGGAGTATTTCGAACCTGTAGAATGGATGAAGGGTGAGTTAAACATGTATATATCTATTTTTTACGAGTTTATGAAGTTAGGAATGGATGCTTGTTTGAAATGTTGTATTGAGAATGTTCCGAATGCTTCTTTCTCCGTTCTTTCTTTTCTTTTGGTTATGTACTGTTTCTGTTATCCACACAGTCCTTATGTTCAATGTGCTAGCGAAGCTATTAGGTTCTCTCTCCCGCTGCTAGCGAAGTCGTAGGATGTTTTTTTTAAGTTAAAAAATTCTACCCGGTGCCTTCTACAGATGCCGAAGCACCGGGCAGTATGGAAAAAAAAATACTTATCAGTAAAAAGTCCTAATTATATGACGGGAAATGGTAACCGTAACTGTTCTGCGGAAGTATTTGCTTATTTTATCCGCCATCTTTATTGGCGACTTGGCATTGTTGGCGCGGTAGGGGGCACACTATAATTCACTTTTACCAAAAAGTATCGTCAATATGATCGATTCATATATCATTTTCACAAGACAAACATGTTAGCTGCCATCTAAATATATGGTTTTGGAGCTTTTATATCTACGAGATGTCCGATGGATTCCGAAATGAAACTGGAGAGGCGTATTTGAGAGTAAATGAGCATAAATTCATTATGATCAAATATAAAAATAACCTCAAATGTTCGAATCAATCTGTTATTGTTAGCATTTAAGTAATTGTTACATTAGATCGAGTATATCGAAATGCAATTGATGCACTCACTTCCATTGGGAACCTCTGTCCGTCGATCAGATGCTCGGAACCCCTCTTGCTGTCAGCGCCCCAGTGGAAGTGCAGTTGTAAGAACTGATATTTGTCGTCCATGCCACCCTCGTCAATAATCCTGGGGGCGTCTTTGGGTCCTGGACTGATTTGAACTGAAAAAAGAAACAATTTTATCAGATTCAATACCTAATCTTTCTATTTCCGAAGTTCTCTTCAGTTTATTTTTTAAAAAAATTCTATAATATATATATTATTAATGCTAAATGAAATTCGGATTTTCTGCAACATATGAAAGCAGAATTTAAATTATCTGCTTCCTTTTAATACTCAAAAATGTTTCCTGGATAATGTCAGATGCTCTTTCAAGATCAAGAGTATGAGAATAAGATAAAACCAAGTGGAATGAAATCAAATGACATCAAAATCACATGATGAACATAATTGCCACCTATCATCTAATATCCAAGTGATATGTCTTTTTTTTTCATTTACAAGATATATAGAAGACTTTAAAGTTAAATTTTCGCAAGACAATTTATATGTATAACATCAGTACGAATTGACTTCATTCACAATGGGATTCCAGTTAATTTTTTAGAATAAGGGCAGCTTTTTATGTAAAAAAGTCCCATTTCTTTAAGTTGTACTCTCCCAATTTACGAATTGACATCATTCAAATGCTAATCCAGTCAACTTTTTAAAATAGGGGCAGCGTTTTATGTAGAAAAGTCCAATTTTTTTGAGTTGCACTCTTATAATTTACGAATTGTCGTCATTCAGATGCTAATCCAGTCAACTTTTTAAAATAGGGGCAGCATTTTATGCAGAAAAGCCCCATTTCTTTGAGTTGTACTCTTATAATTTACGAACTGACGTCATTCAAATGCTAATCCAGTCAACTTTTTAACAATAAGAACACTTTCTTCTGTATAAAAGCTTCATTTTTTTTTCAATTATACACACTCATAATTTACGAATTGACATCATTCAATTGCTATTCCAGTCAACACTTATATTTACATAGCAAAAGAGACCTATTGAAATCTTACAGTGAATTTTAGATATTTTTTTGGGGGGGAGAAAGGAAGGAGAGAAAATATTATTTTTTCAAAAATACGCCAGGAATTCTATTTTTAGCTTTAAAAGAATGGGACTCTAATAAATATTTTTCTATGGAAACTCTGTAGATGTTTTCCGTAAATGAAAAAGAACAATAAAAACAGAACGTGAAACACTTTTCTTGCTCTTTCTTTCTGCCCCCACCATTCTTATTTTGTAAGGTTTCCAAATGCTTAAATCGAATTATGTTGTCCCCGGCGACTGTCGCAGCTTGAATTGTTTTAAACTTTTTCGATTGTGAGGCAACAATTCATATGAATAGCATAAAAACAAAAATGTTAAAAAAAATGCAGAATTTCTATGTGCCATTCAAAACTAAAGCATATTTTTGAGCAGGATTGTTAAGAAAATGTGGTTTAAAAATTGCCTATAACTATTCATAGTTTCATAAATCACAACTGCTAATAGTTGTTAATAAGATGAGTTGAACTACAGTTTCGTAGGTTGCAGATTAGTGACAAATTAGTTAGCTTTAATTCTATTATTACATAACAGCTATGTTCAGTTATCTAATTTTGTTTAGTTATATTAATTTTCTGTTTCAAAGCAACATTGAGACTATTTTGAGATAGACCTTGTAACTTTGAAACCCGGTTAGATGACGAGGACGATACTTGAGCTGACACCTTTCCCTCCAAGCTTATGTATCATACCAGGGAAAGGACGTTTGGAATACGGCATCAGATTTAATAAGTACCAATCCTGCAAGGCAGGTCTTCAGTAGTATCAGGACTCGAACCTCAAACCCTCGAGCCCCGAGACCAAGATTCTAATCATTAGGCCACCGCGGCCTTAAGTACAGCATCAATTATATCGATTATTTCTTCATTCATGTGACAAACATCTCAAATAGATGATTCAGTTCGATCTCAGAATTAATAAAGGAGTAGGGATGCTATGGATGCTTTATGGTAGATTTTCGAATTTAGGATGGTATGGCCGAGTGTTTCAGGCCTCACTCTATTGAAAATTTTCTATAATTAACGCCAAATTTGACAGAGAGGAGGGGCAGAGTGTGAAAAGTCGTATCGTCTCATTGGTAATGCACGACTGGAGAAAAGTTTGACTCCTCATGTATTGTTCTTTCCATTTAACCATTGTTCGAAATTAGAGGGATGGTCCCAAAATAATCATTGGGAACTAAACGAGAGTAGAATTCTAAATGTGAAGAAAATTTGAAAAACAAGCATAAAAGAACCGGATATCATTTCCCAGATATGTGGCTTTTTGTTTCAAATACTTTTGATTCTAATCTTTTTTTTCTTTTTCTGCAGCATCAACGATTTCCAATAATTAATAATAAAATATAGTTTACGGTCTTTATACATATATACGAATAATATTATTATACATAGCTTGATTGACGTGAGGTTTGTAGTTTCCAAAATGTTTGATTTCCATTTGTCACAAATAAACGAGCAGTAAAATTCCAGAAAACAAATATTATTATACTGCAAGCCAAATCCATAACAAAATAGCGATAAAAAAAAAAGAACTAGTAAAAGCTCCCCCTAAGAAGTTGCACAAAGAATTCGTCTTGTAATAATTGGATGCCATCGTATGAGGATGGGAAGGGTAGAACAAGATTCAAGAATATTTATTTTGACTAGTGACTGATAGCAGTGAAAAAAAGAGAAATCGTATCAAACATAATTAAAAAATTACATTACATACTTTTATGTTTCAGTTTTAATAAATAGATATTTGGATATTTTAATCGATAACTCTCCTTTACTCTTATGGATAATCTTAAAAAGACGAGAATCAGAAGTTAATAAATGCTATTTTAACCCCTTAGTCGGTTTATCCATATCCTGTGCGTACTTTGATTTATCGTATTTTTGTACTTTTTTAAACAGTAATTATTATTAACATTCAGAAATATTATAATTCAATGCAAAAATTACCTGAAATAGACAAATATATATCATTATATGGATTATCTTTGAATTAAAATGGCAGAATATTCTCTAAATAAAGATCTCTAATAAAGATAATTAAATAGTAGAGAAAGTAAAATTTCCCTAAATAATAAATGTTATTATCAATTAAGCGATTGAATAATCTTATTGCTCTAAGAATTATAGGTGGTAAATGTTTTCATGAGTTAAATCTTGAATGAGAATAGAATCATTTGCTAAATTGAACCTCCTAATGAAATAATATAATTCAAGAGATCATTTGTCTACGTTTAAAAAAAAAAAAAAATTTTTTTTTTTTTTTTTTTTTTTTTTTTTTTGTAAAAATGTGATTTTTTGAAAATTTAATATTTTCAATGTTTGAACAATTTTCCTTAAAAAACCGAGTGCATTTCGTTTTTAAAATCATTTTTTTGGGGAAGGGGTATTATGTTGAATTTTATATTTACATTTATATACATTTTAATGCTATTTTATATCTTTAAATTCTATTTTCTCACATTCTAATGTTTGATTAAATTTTCATTCGAAAAACCTCATGAATTAAAATTTAATGCATATTTTTTTTATTTAAATTTGTTATAATGATTTCTCAATATGTTCTTCAGTTCTCTAACTAGAGGATAAGTAATCTATTCATTTAGAAATATTTTATAGCTGTCTTAATCCTTCACAATGAAAAAAATACAGAAAATTTCATGTTACTTATTAGTCGAACACCAGTACTTAAAGAATGGATAGAAACACAACTTATTTTTTAGTTCAAGAGCTCTTCAAGTAATTTATATACAAATATTTAAGCAAAATCATTTGATAAACTTTTTAAAAATTCATAAAATCCTTTTATCACTTAACTGGTATATCTTGGTTTCATAAATGTTTTTTTTATCTTTCTTTGTCCAAAAATTCAAAAATGTATCTATTTTAGAGCATGTTTCAAAAAATTCACCTCAAACGTAGTCACATATCTGAAACAAAATTTAATACCACACTTGATATTCGATCCTTTATAATCAAAGTGCAGTTTGGTGCATTAAAATAATATTACTAAATAAATTTTTGTTTGTAGTACATGGATATCATTAATTAGTTTAGGTTAATATACGATCAACATGTTTTTGAATAATACAACGAATGAATCTACTGATTAAAATCTACCTGAAGTACGCTTACTCTTTGTAGAAAATCTAATATCGATTGAAACGGAAATACGTGTTGTTCATCTAGAGCATCAAAGGAGCAGTATTCAATCAAAATGAATGAGAGCGAGATATAAATATCGTGATCTCGATAATTAATTAGTGTGGTTCGCCTGAGGCAAGAACTTGAAATCAACATTTTGACAAGAACTCTCATCACAGCACGTCATTACACATTCCGTTCCTTACATTTTAGTTCCGTACATTTTAGAAATGATTTCAATTGTATACTTTTGAGTTTGGAATAATTAGCCTGGGAACTGTTTCCGACCGCAAGTGGTATTCACGAATGGTTTTAATTTTTCTAGATATTTTGAGAGGGGAAGTTCAAGTGTAATGTTTGTTATTGTTTCAGAAACAGGCAGAAACCATTCATAACATAAGCCTGTCGATGACTCGTCTTCAGAACGTTCTTGAAATATCTCCCTAGGGCAGAGTCGACGAAAGTGGGCTATCGCTTAGAAAGAACCGTAAATTTTAGGGTCATAAAATAAATAACTTATAATACGATGTAATAACTTAATAACTTATAAATAAATAACTTATAATGCAATGCAACTTATAATGTAATATGTAAATATGGTTTATTGGATCTTTTCTGCTTTCTCGTATAAGAAGTATGCAATGAGAACTTATTTTAATCGTCATATTAGCTGGAATGGTCTTCCCAAAACTTTCTCGCATACTTTCTAATAAATTCGTCATGCTAGAGAACGCCTTATATGGCATTCGCGTACAATAGTAACGAAATATAAAACTTTGGCGTGAATTTAGCATTTTTGCTGAATCTATCGTATCATCTTGGCGAGTTATTTGGCAATTAATCCCTTGCATACGGTTAATAGTATCCGAAAATCGACTTTGTGTTTCAGAACACGTTTTTCTCAACCGATGGAAACAAAAAATTTGATAAAGAATTATAGTTTTAGTCATAAAATCCCATATCAAATTTGATATAGTATTTAATTCACTAAGTTTTTGAATTATTGAGTTTAGATGTTTCTGAAAGAACGGACCAACAACAGTCAACCCGTCATTGGATTGGACTCAACATTTGAAAGATGTCTACACTATAGTTAATTTTGTGTACCGAATTTTATCAATACAGCTTTCTTCATTTTATAATAATCGTTTTAACTTATATCCAAGATAACTGCAAAATGTTTCAAGCTAAACGGATGAAATTTGTTATACAGGCTTTACACCAAATTTGTAGTTTTCTATCGAATTTTGAACAAAATCAATTCAGAAGAAATCTGAAGCTTTGGAAAAATCACTTCCAATGGTTTATATTGTGTGTATTATGCCAAACGATTTTTTTATTCTTGTATATTGTCTAAATAAATTCGTTTTCGAAAAAAATATATTGTTCAGTAAATGATATAAATACGAAACATCAAAATAGGCTAATTATGAGAAAATTTTTTAAAAGCACCATTAGTTTAAGTTTACAACATCTTAGGATTGGATTATATTTTCCTATGTACAACAGATTAGTAATTAATCACTATACGATAAATGCTTAGTTGTATCTTGTAAATTTATTTCATAAAGAATGATATTATTAGAAGTTTTGAATAATTATTGCTTGAAATTTTGCATGAATTTATGTTCAATAAATGCGACAAACTAATGCCTTTTAAGGTTTTTTTTAAGAATAATATTTTTTATAATGTTTATCTAGAAGATATTTTTGTTTCATATTGGAATACTGAACCATTATCAATAAAACTATTTTCGGCCTTACTTCTCGGGCGTTTCCTCAACGCCTGGTAGCTTTCACTTTTTATTGTGTAAACAGACGATTATCGATGGCAGAAAACAAAATGAGTAGGTTTTTAAATAAAACGTGTAAAGTGTGTTCCAATTACACGCATGAAATCTTCCATAGGATTGTGCATTTTCTGCGATGACAGGCGAGGTCAATCAAAAGCAAAACTAGTTAGGCATTATTATGAAATATAATCATACAAAAAATAATTCTGGAGGTGAAATCTGTTTTCTGTACAAGACTAGGTTAGTAGTTACTAGATAAATCTTTCAAATTAAAAAAAAAATCTTTTGATTTTGTTGAATATGTAGTGAAATAAAACATCCTTTCTTTCTTTATTCTTAAATTATTGTGTAGATTATTTTCATAACGGTTTTTGTAAGTTGTAAAACAGTTAACAATAAGCAATTTCTGAAATTATTCTAAACTGAAAAAAAAACGCATTATATTCCAACGAATGGTTCGAATTTTGCAATGAAATCTAATGACGCTTATAAATTTCTCCGAAAAAAGTGAATATGATTGTCATTTAATTTACTTGTGTCATAGGCGAATTAATTTCGAAAATTCTAGTGAAATGCAAATTATCAACAAAAAAAAATTAATAATATCCATCGTTCCAATTAATTATATACAGTACACTCCCGAGTATCTTGTTCTCGACTATCCAGCTTCCGTACTATCTCGCCTTTATCGTAATCAATGGAAGAAGGCAAGGCATTGGAAGCGGGCGTCTCCTACATGTTGTTGTGCAAAATACAAGTTATGAAAGGAAAAGAGCAGCGTTCTGCTTGCTGTTCTTTGTTTCGCCAGTGCGTAACGGACCGCCATTGTTGCCACTATTCCTAACTGCACAGTACGTACAGGATTCGTAAATTGTTCTTGGAGTATGCTTAATGTTTTTTTTAAGCATGTTACAATGAAGAATACACAATTTATGTTAAAATGTGAACAGTTTATAGCCTTTAACCTACTTTTTATTTAAAATAAATTTTTGCAGTGCAGAATATAATCATATATAAACTACCAGTATCGAGCCTTCTAATTTAACTCGATACGTTACCGACAACTGCTTCTACGATTTACTGAGCCTGGCCGCGTTCACATTCTACTTAGCTTGAGATGAATGGAGGGCTTAGTATTCAATAAGAAGTGAGAAAATACTTCTATAACAGTGAGTTTTGGTATAAAAAAACTTTGTCTTCTGGTATTGGTGGGTAAAAAAATGAGTTCATAGAACGGCTTATTCGGCTTTTTTATTATCCGGCTTGTCCTTCCGCCACATTAGGCCGGATACTCGGAAGTGTGTTAAAATTTTAAACAAAGTTTTATTCCATACAAATAGCTGGATCAAATTTGAAGCATACTTTGGACTTCTTAAAAACATGGACATAATTATAAATAAATTATATACCGAGGTTGATTACTTGAAGAAATTTAATGACTAAAAAGCACAACTCAGCTTTGTTGCCTCAAAGAAACGATGAAAAACAATAATATGGGGCAAATGAAAGATTTGGTTCACTAAGCTCTCGGCAGGGATTCCACGCTACGAGGAATCCCGGAATTTAAGAGAAACTGAAAAAAAAGATTTTACTTTGTGTACTAAATGCACTTAATTAGTTATTAGTTATAGTTTTTAAAAACTTTTGCAATAATTAATCACAATGTCACTATCAGATGTTTTCCGAAGCCTTCCATTTAATGAATGTTAGCAGCGGGGGCGCCAGGATGGATTAAACTGTACCTTTTTTTTATCAGGATCGTCTGCAATTTTTAATTCAAAAATTACTAAATTTATTTTAAGCCTTTGCACACGGAAAAGTAATTCGATACATAATTATTCGCCTAATACAAAGATTTATTTATTGCTCCGAAAAATAAATGTATATAAAATCGGTTTAAGTTAAATTTCCGCAAACAAATTTATCTAAATCTTTTTACCATTCTGTAACTATTTTCAAAAATTAGAATTTCAAAAAAAAAAAAAAAAAAAAAGTGAAACGTCAAAATGATGCACTGTCTTGAATAGTGTATGATAGGAGACATTCGAGTGAAAAAGGGTTAAATATGCTTGTTGAAATACATTGTCCTAGAATTGAGAAATGTTCTAGAAATATTTAAAAAAGTAATGTATATAGATTATTGATTGTTAAGTCTCCCTTTTATTTTCACTTATATGAAGTATACAATGCGAAAATATTGTAATCGTCAAAAAATTGGATCTCAAGACTTTTGACGAATTTCCACATTTTAGATCTCACCGAATTAAAAGAAAAAAAAGAGGTTTTATAACTGCTTGTGACTAAAATAAACAAGACCGATTTGACCTGGATGGGTGAAATTTGGTATATGGGCTTTAGATCAAATTTGTAGTTTTTTGTCAAATTTTTAACGAAATCCCTTCAGAGGAAGTCTCTTTGCTGGCTGCCCAAATATGAGTTAACATTATAACTAAACAGGTAATATATATAAAAAAAATTTTTTTTTGAAGTCAATTCCTACTTAGGTCAACAAAAAAAATTATTTTAGTTACTTTTTATTAAATAATTGCAATTAATATAAATATGTATATACATATGACAGAATTACAATATTAAGTGGCAAAATAGAGCTTGGCGACAACTTGGTGACCATTTGGCGACATGGTGACGGATTTGGTGACTTTGTCGACCAAATAGAAATTATTGGACAAATTAATTAATTAATATTTGAAAAAAACTGTATTAATTAACATCAAGAGTCATCCACTACAAGTTTAAAAAAATGTATTTGAACTTGAGTGGATAAATTAAAAGTATTTTATTAACGATTGAAAATTTGTTCAAGATATATAAATATACTATATAGGGAGAGTGTGAACTAATAGTAGGATTTGAAAAACGAAGAGAGCTTGATGGATAAGATTTTGTGCACATATTTAAGATTTAAGCTGTAGAAATGCATCAAATTTGGAATCAAATCGTCTAAAATTTGACCGACTTTCTTTACTTTCACAAATACGTGAAAGCGATAACTCAAAAATGCAGTGACTTAAATAAAAGAAACTTTTATAAGATCTTGTGTTTACAATTTAAGATCTGTGCCGAATTTTAATTTTAAGTGGCTGGATAAAAAGCGTCCGAAATACGCATTTGTAGTTCTGGTGATTATGTATTAATTGCATTTTAGGCGATTCATCGCCGAAGATCACACGCCAATATACTCTTTCATAACTGTTGTTCGTCGATGGCATGAGGCTAATTATGAGAATTCTTAGTGAATATGCGAGAAAGTTTGGTGAAAACCACTCCTGCTGATTGTGTAATGTTTTTACATCAAATCCCTCAATAAAATAGTTTTTTTGTGTATTTTAGATCCCTGATTCTTGCAAATCTATCTGATACCTACACTTCCTTTCTTCAGTGCATAAAGGAAACACGCATTTTTTGGTTAAGTGCCACATATTTTGGATAGTTCTGGCGACCCTGACGAGACACGAAGTGAGAAAAACTACACTAGTTGTATCGTTTTCTCGAAATGCCTTGAGTCTGTGTTCCGCTATTTATAAATAGATCGTTAAGCCAAAAAGAAACTAGCTACAAAATCAGGCTGAAATTGGCTTTTACAGAAAAGACTTTTCGCCTTACCATATTTTATTACATTTCGTTTATAATTTTAAATAAAATATTTCGATCATTAAATTGCTTTTTTTTTTAAAAAAAAAAGAGAGAGAGTAAAATCTATTTTTATAAAGATTGTGATGGCAGTTAACCTCCGAAATTTTTCTCAGTAAGGGAGACACAATCATTCATGGAGTTGTGGGCGAGGGTGGATAAGCCCTATTTAGAAAATTCATGACAAATCCTAATGATTTAGTATTTTATTCGTTGAAATTAATCATACACATTTCATAAAAATTACAGATACAATTGTATGATTAATTGTCGATTCATTAACATATTGATATATAGTATATAATAAAAATGTATATATCTATACATAGTATAAAATGAAATCTCCTGAAAGCGTCTGTTTGAAAGAGAAAACTCGAGAACTGATATTAAGGATATTTGTACCATTTTATGAGACATTTATTGGGAAAAGTTTTGGTATATTGGAGTCATATCAAAATAAAATCATTATCATTATCAAATCTCATAATTGCGATTTTAATTATTTTCCTACTACCATTCGCGCATGCGTAAAACAGCAGTATCTGTGCTTTGCACTTATCTGCGCATGTGCGAAAAACCTCAAACTGCGCAGCAAAAAGCAAGAGCAGCGGTATGGATATGTGATACATTTCTTTGTTTACGTCTGATTTTAAGCAGCGATTCAAAACTCATTATGCCCATATAAAGGAAATCCAACATTTTCCGGAGCACATTAAATGCCAAAATGCTTTGTTTGTTGCGTTGTATGAAAAAATGAAGGAAAGAACCATTCGGTTAGCGAATATCAGAGAAATAATGTCCACATGACTTATTTGTATATTTTTAAATTTTAAAACAGCTTTTCTATTGTATATTTTTAGTGAATTGTTTTGTCTATGAACATATCATATTTTTATCTTTTTTACAGTCTAAATATTTCTGAATGTGTGCTATAAAAATTGTTTTGTAGTTATTTTTGATGATTTCTAAAAGTAATTTTATGTTTGTTTGATGTTGCGTGGCATGCCCATGTCATATCGGGTGGACATTATTAAGCTAGCTTTAAACTTAAACTTAAATTTAAAGCTAATTTTTCCTCTTGAAATGTTATGCCACGGGCAACGCTGTGCGGGTACTGCTAGTATGGTATATATCTGGTATTAAATATATCGTATATAATATATGGTATTTAATATGTTATATACATCTTATATAAGAATAAATATATCGTTTATAATTAATTATACGTGAGCTGCTATAACACATAATTTAAATAAAAATTATTGTAGCTATGCATTGTGAATTATATACCAGATCCCCCTCTAAATAATTTAACCAATTCAATAAAAATGTATACTTTTTTTTTTTTTTTTTTGTAAAACAAGAAAAAGAATATTGTTAAAATTTCAAGATGCAAAAACTAATTCGAAATTGAATTCATTAGATATTAACTAAAATTTTTGACATTTTTTCCCCATTAAATTTGGTGAATGATAATCAATAATCAATATTTCTATGCTATCTTAAATTATTGAATCAAAAATATTATTTTCTTATGATATCAATTTCCTTTTAGTACAATTTTTTTTTTTGAATTCGTATTAATTTTTCAAAGTTTAATAAATAATTTTACAGATGTGGACAATTTTGAAACAAGAAAGTTTATATAAACTCGGTTGCTAAGAAACGGTAAAAATTTGAATTACTTTAATTTTATTTTTTGATATTTCTGTTCAATTTTTTAAACATTTTTTGGTTATGCCTTTTATTAGTTAAAAAAGAATTTTGAAATTTATTTCTTAAAAAAAAAGAACTACAGACGATAGAAAGATCTTATGTACTATAATATCTTACATGTATAAGCTTTTGCTTTTCCAAAAAAAAAAAAAAAAAAAAGGTTTTAAAAAAGCATTTGTTTAAATGCGCAATGGAATTGCGCCGAGTACTAATACCAACTTTCTTGCTCCTTATCATACGATGCGCTATTAAAATTTTGTTCACAAATATATAGGCAAAGGTAAGATTTTAATTAAGGCATTTATTAATTAAAAGCACGAAAATTTCATTCCAAATAATACTGAGTATGACTGGATATTGACGCAATGATTTAAATAAATGAAATTTGGTCTGTGGCTATACGAATACAGTTGAATATCAGAAGATCGTACCCTATTCGGTTCTTTCGCAGTTATTCTTGGACAGTGGCGATCAGTTAAAAATACAAAAGTATGTGCAGAATGCTAAAAATAAAAATCTGAGCGCTTCATGACCTTGAGCAAGGTCAAAAATTTTATTCGGGGATGAGAATGGGGATAAGACCTTTATTACAGAATATGGGAAAAAAGGAAATAAGGTACAAGCAACGAATAAAAAGAGGAATGATTCTTACTCGTGTGCCCATTATTCTCAATAACGGCGTCTTCCAGAGGGTCGTCGTAGTTGTCGAACACGAAAGCGTCCAGTTCATCATTGTGATCCACTTCACTGTTCACGATGTCGATCGGGGACTGCCTGGAGCCGCCGCATTTTTTGTACATCTCCGGCCAATGCTTTGGACCTATGAAAAGAAAAAATTTCTTACTCATTGATATATTTCTTGAGTATGGCTGGAGCAAAAATGTGTTGGAATTTTCTGCATTAATATGGCTTATTACACTCAGTTGCGTAATTAGAAGTACGGGCATTATACTTTGTCTAATCCGATACTCGTTACTTCCACATTTCTCCTAATCAGACGTAAACAACTGTTAGAACATGTTATTTGCTGATGAGCCGCTGTTTCTCATTAAAATTTAAAATCTTCGTCCTTCCTGTACAAGATTTATCGGTTTAACAATGCTTCAACTTAATATCGCAATATAATATTTTTTCCCCCTAACGTGTTGTTGGTTCTTTTCCTACTCATAGAAAAATGCTTCATTGTATAATTTAGTTATATATGTATGATTCTATATAGTTCGAACACTTTTTTAAAATCCGGCAAATGTCTGATCCCACATGTTCCGGATAAAAGAGAGTCTATTGTACTGTATTGTAATTGTCGGTTATGTCACTATTTCACGAATTAAAGCCATTAAAGTCTATAATTTGTCTATAAAAGTCTATAATTTTCTGAGCAAAACTGAATCAAATCAACTCCAATCCCTTGGTCAACAAATTATTTATTTAGTATGATGCAGACGTAACATATTTTTCCAGATGTCAGACCAATAAAAAGACAATTTTGGTTTTAATTTATTTTCTCATGGAAGGACAGGGTTTGTACAAGAGGATGAAGAGGACAAGTGTGAGAAATATTTCCCTCAGCGCGCGCAGCGTGAGAATTGTATAGTCATCGATTTTTTTAAAGCGCATGTTAGAAATAATAAAGAAAAAAGAAAAAAAAAGAAAAATTTGGGTGAGGAAATATGAGAAAGTTTTATAATTAGTTAGTATGGGCTAATTTAAAATTAAAAAAAAAAGAAATTAATCAGGATTTAAATTAGATTAAATATATCATTACACACACACATATATATATACGTTTATATAGCAAAAAGATTGAGTTTGATTGTTTGAGTTCTTAATACATATTAATACATTTGATTGTTTGAGTTCTTAATACATATTAATACATTTGATTGTTTGAGTTCTTAATACATATTAATACATTTGATTGTTTGAGTTCTTAATACATATTAATATATTTGATTGTTTGAGTTCTTAATACATATCTTTCCTTATCCATTAGAATCCCATTTCCTTATCCTTTCTGAAAAAAAAATCCATTAGCTTTTAATCAACATTATCTTGTAGAAATTAAGCGTCACTTAAAATTCATTAAAATATTATCATTCGGTTTTGAAAAATGCTGCATTAAAATTATCTTTGTAATATTTTCTAAAACAGTTATATTCTGAAGATTTGTATTTTGGAAATGTATTTTTGGTCTACAAAACGCATATTTTGGATTTACACAAAATTAATATTTTTGAGATATATTCAATGTAAAGAATTGTAACTTTCGATTACTACTGAATGATCGACGATAGTATAAAAACTATTCAAATATGATAAGGATTATGTCCTCAACCGTTTTTGGCCTAGTGTGAAGCGGAATTTTTTTAACTTGGCATTTTAGCAATCAACGCAGCATTTATATTCTCAACTGAGCGAATTTTTGGCTTAGCTTGAATTAAAATATTTATAACTTGACGCTTCGGCTTGCTACCGATAAAAATAATGATGTCATCAATGTAAGGGCTTTTTTTTTTCTTCGAATTCCTTCTTGGTAATTAAAACGAAACTTTAATATAACTAAACTAAACTAAACTAATCTTTGAGGAAGTAAGATATTTGCATATACACAAATAAAACACACAAATTATTTTAGCTTTGTTTTCTAATAAAAGCATTTTTGAAAAATATCTTGTGTTACTAAAACACTCTATATTACTGTGCACATATAAAAATTGGAATCACTTCACTATTGGCTTGACATATTAAATTGTCAGGAAAACCCGATTTCAGGACATTTCACACCACACCTCACTGAAATTTAAGATTAGTCTATCTGGAAAATGTCTTTAAATAGTATTTATTATAGGCTTTTTTTTTAATGGACACCATCTCAAGCAAGTAATAACGCAGCTCAAACCGGTCAATCATGGATCTGTTACAAGTCTGCTACTCTCTTTAACCGCCAAACGATTGAGTGTCCAGGCATTGAACTACTGACCTCCTATCAAACGTATCTCCTCTACTGGTTTTCCGGCTTATGAAAATGATTCAGAGGGTGTCTTCTTTTTCATAAATATAGATTAAAAATCATTTTACATTCTTTAACTACAGTAACACGACAAGAACTGTCTTTGTTTCGATATTTCAATATTAAGAAACAATACCCGGTGAACTTTAATCGTAATACGATTCATCAAATATCACCCATCAGCTTAAGGATTCTTCATCAGAAAGAATTAAAAGACAAGTGAATCCTAGTGTGTCAGCACGGAAGCACTCTGTTTCTGAAAGATTACCAAAGAATTAATCTCCTGCCATTGTTAACGTGAGGGTAAATATTCGATGGATTTAGTTACAACAAAGTCTTTAACAAACATTGCGAAACTATTTCAAGTTAAATAACTACTGGCTGGTAAAAGAAGTATTTTCCCGACTTTAATTGTAATTTTAATCCTTTCTGTGAAAGTGAAAGCTTGCTCGAAATGAGGAATCCATGTTTTCAAGAAGTTTTAAAATTGATTCAGATAAACTGAGCTTTAAAAGTGTACGGATTAGAAGTGTGCTTTAAATCTATCTTTTTACTTCTTAAAACAGCATATACTTCGCTTTTGTTTTTATTGAAATGGCACGGTCAAAATATTTTAACAACAACCATACCGAATCTGAAAATGTGGTCTAGCTGGAATGAAGTCAATAAAAGCGTGATGTCATAATCGCGTGGCAAGCATAATTGCACCTGTTCTTTAACAAATGTTTAACATTTAACATCTAACTTAACGTTATTCATACGTTTTTGAGATGACATCATTTTCAGGCTGGCATGTTCTTTAAAAAACTGTTCACTTATTCACAGAATGCAACGGATTTAGGGCAAGCAAATATGGTTTGTAGTTATTTATTGAATTATAAACTCTTACTAAAAAGAGTTTCTAAAAATTTTAATTATATTTTTAATTTATTAAAAATGAATCGAAATTTTAACGTATTAGTATTAATAATTTCAAAAAAGTTTGAGAAAAATAAGCTCAACAAAAGTTTAAAATAGTTTTTTAGTAGTAAAATAGCAGCATTGAAATGTTAATAGAAAACAAAAATTTATTAAGATTTGAAAGTACAAACGATTTATTTGTCAATCTATTTGATTTGAAAGAATAAAAGATTTATATATTTGTCTATGATAAAATATAATACATTAATTAGTAATATATATATGTGTGTGTGTGTGTGTGTGTGTGTGTGTGTGTGTGTGTGTGTGTGTGTGTGTGTGTAATGATATTTTAAACTTTTAATTTTAATTTAATTAATTTCCAAGATTTTATCTTAATTTAGCCCATAGTAACTTCATTCTAAAAATATTCCCTTATTTCGTGATCCAATTCCATTTTCTCTACTTAATTAATTCAAGAGAAGCTTTATAAAATTGCTTAGTCAGCTAAACGCCGATATTTTCACACGCTCGGTGTGAAGGGGTAAAAATGTCCAGTAAGCACATTCTTTCTTAAAAGATCCCTGTGTTTCCCTTACATGTGATTGACATGCGTCAGAAATCCCTATCTGAATCTTATTAATATATTAGCACAATGAAGAAATGTTTTCCCTATCAAAATCATAGGTTATATAAGGTGAGGGATAATTTATTTCGCCCTTTTTCCCCACTTCCGCTTTTGCTCTGCGTTGTGGCGGACGCGAAATGTCCGCATCTGTGCTTGTAAATAATTATGCTTCATATAAAATAATGTTACATATATATATATATATATATATATATATATATATATATATATATATATATATATATATATATATATATATATATATATATATATATATATATATATATATATATATATATATATATATATATATATATATATATATATATATATATATATATATATATATACAATTGTAAGTATATTAAATTATTACAAAATATTATTTCTTAGTGTATATAATTTAAATTAATCAGTTTTGTTTAAGTAATTAATACTTTTATTTACTTAACATAAATTTATTTAGTTATGAAACATGTTCTTAGAGACTTTAAAATAGTGCTGTAGAGTTTTCTGTCGAGTAAGCAAAATTATATTACAGAAAGCTGAGATAATTTCCTTATATATTGAATATTACGGAGCTTAAAAGAAATATACTATTAATACAAGTTTCCAACGGTTAGATGAGTTTTAAAAAACTTAGATTAACCAAAAGGAAAAGAAAAATTGCTGATAACCTGTTTTGTCTTCATAGTTCCAAGCGTGGTGGTCTTTCGCGTCTCGCTTTACGATATCGTGTAGCGAAACCCCTGAAAAAAAGAAACAAAATAGGTTAATATATGGATGTTTCAAATTTATCTCATGAATAATGTATCACTTTACATTATACTGTATCAAGTGAAGTAATTAGCATATTTAACATGTTTCTTTTTATTAGTGGATGAAATGTACACAAAAGTAATCATTGGCTTCTTAAAATTAGAAGATTTTTTTGATAATAATAATTATAATAATAAAAAAAGAGTCGAGGTCTGTTTTTCAGTCTTTGAAAGAGTCTTATAACTTCAGAAATGCAAATGATCTTATGTAAGAAAAAGAATCGAATTATTCTAATTAAAAGAAGAAGAATAAATTGATGTATATATTATGCATACTCTTTAGTAGTTTTGTTTTTATAGATGAAATTAATTAGTAGATCACACATAAAAAATCTCAGAAAAGGTCACTGAGTCAAATTTAATGTGCTATGACAAATTGATATAATAATTTTTAATGTATCCCAAAAAGTCGCTTAATATCAATATCAAGAGTTATCCATTAAAAAGGCTATTAAAGTGAAATGATGGGTTTCTTTCTTTCATTTTAGATTCACAGGAAAGCAAAAGAAAAAAAAAGGATTTTTATATTTTGTTATATTTAGTTCTGGCACGTTTTAATGTAAAAATTTAATCATTACTCTAGTATAAGTATTATCACCGTCTTACTTCGGATTATAATTTTTATTTATGTTATCAACAATAAAGTGCGGTTGTGGACAATTTGATGAATGAAAATTGAAAATCTTATCTTTGAGTTTATCTGTTTCATTTTTAGATTCCACAACTAGAAATTTAAACCACAGAAAAGCTGAAATTCTTCTAAATTACATTTAAAAAAATAGCTTTGTGTTTTTCTTTTTATGGTTAAGATTTTAAATCATAAAATATTCAGTGTATCGCTGAACATTTCTAATGCTTTTGAAAACCAGAAACTAAATATTTCTTAAAAATCATTAAAAATTCAAAAATCATTAATAATGACCGTTAATAATGAATAATACCCGAATAGTCACGCACTTTTTATTTTGCCCCCTTCCCCTGAGTCATTTAAAAAATAATAATCAGTAATTCGTTCCTTTTTACGAGCATACATTTCATTAGTCTGTTTATAAATGACTTTTTCTATTTCGCTTAGACTGATAAAAAATAATTGCTTGCAAAAACTTAATGCATCCCCTCCATTTCATAAAATAAAAATTTTAAAAAATTATCTTATCTTGCATTTAGACTTTTTAAATCCATTTTTTTTTTAAATCTCACATTATAAATCACAAACAGATTACTCCTACCTACCGGAAGGCACATAGAAAAATCTGAATGACTAGAACTCCGCAACAGCAATACTAGCGGCAACTATGATTGAGTCCTCAAGGCCATCACCGGCCTCGGTACAACCCTTCCCTAAAGAAGTACGTCATCGATGGGAGGAGCCAAACCCCCCACTTTTTCATGTACCCACAAGGGTGGTGAGAACCAACCACCATACCGGAAGCTTCTCAACCTCAAATACGAGGTGCCCCCCCCCTCCAGTGGGGCAATCTCACATTATAAAGCAAAACTCGCAAAGATTAGTTCGTAATATTGATAGCAAATTAAATAATCTCAATTATATTATGTTAAAAATAAACAAACATTCTTTGTAAAACATTCTTCTTCTTATTATTATTATTATAAACATTATAATTGTTTAATCTGATTTTTTCCTGGAAAAAAGAAGGTTCATTCAGTCTTTTCAGTGTATTAATAAGTTGATCATTCAACTTGCAATATTAAGTAAAATTAAACATTTGTTGAATGTTTCCAAAATGGTGAACATTGCAATATATTTAATCTGATAAATCTGACATTATCAGCAAATTTACAAAACGAACTATTTAACTTATAATTTGAACAAGCAACACTTGATAGGTAATATTGTTGTTATTTGAGATTATAAGCTATAGGTTTAATTTTCTGTTTATTAACCAGAATAGAAAGAAAGAAAGAAAGAAATGGGCGAAAAGCGTTTTCCGGAATAGAAAACTCAACGCACACTTGATATGTTGATGAAGTCAATTGACCAGACTCTTAAAACTTCCTGCTTTTTTCATTTTTTTTTAACTTCCTGTTACTACGATGTATACCCATTCAGTGCACATGTAGGAAACGAAAATTGATAAGATGTTGTTCCCAAGTAAAAGACTAGTAGCATGAAGAGTTTAAATATTACAAAAAAGCCAGCGGAAATTGTCTCTCTAACTCTTTCTTGAATACTATCTATTGAAGGTGAATTTGTGTTTTAGACGCATCTGTACTTTTCATATACGTAGTATAGAGAAAGCATAGTAATCTCAAAAAATTTGAATTCGAGATTTTGACTAATCTCCACATTTTAGACCTACCACAGATCGAAAATCACATTTTTGTAAAAAAGTTCATCTGTCTGTCTGTGAAAAAGAGAACTCACAAACGCTTTAAGCTAGACGGTTGAAATGTGGTATACGGTCTTTACATCAACTTTGCAAATTTCTATCAAATTTTGAGTAAAATATGTTCAGAGGAATTTCCTCTGTGTGGTTTTTCGAATATAAGTTAACACGATAATTACAAAACGAAGAAAGCTAGATAGATTAAATTCGGTACATGGATTTAATATCTATAGCGTAGACACCTGTCGAATTTCGAGACAAATCCAATCGTCTGTCAGTCTATACTTTCAGAAACACATAAACGCGATGACTTAAATATATCAAATTTGGTGTGGAATTTTGTGACAACAAGTACAGTTTCGAGAATTTATAAAAGCAAAAGTAAGTTAAAACATGAATTGTATAAATTCTGTAATCTTCATGTGGTATACTTAAAAAAAAACATTAAGCATACCCAAAGAAGAATTTACGAATATTCTACATACTGCGCAGTTTTAATCGGGAACAGTGGCAACAATGTCCGTTACACACTGATGAAACAATGAACAACGAGCAGAACGCTGCTCTTTTCCTTTCACAACTTGTATTTTGCACAACGACATGTAGGAAGGTCGTAGGATGCTAGCTACCAATGCCTTGGCAATGTTGCCAATGCCTAACATTCCTCAGTTAATTTCGGTAAAAGAAAACCAGGTCGGATAGTCGCAAACCGGGCACACGGGAGTGTACTGTATTTAATTCTATTATGAAATATTATTATTATTTTCTTCAAAATAAAGTATTGTGTACAATATTGGTTATTTACTTCCATCTCTGATTCAAAATATTTGTGTGACTATGAAACCGAAGAATAAAACGGAAGTTGAAAATATAGCTTATATAATTTTATATAAAGTTAATTTTATATAAAATATGCAACGATACATAGTTTTAAAATCTTCTTAAAAAGTAAAAGAATAAAAATTCATTCTAAAGAAAAGATAAACAAAATTTGGGGCCTTTTCTTTTTCAGTACTTAATATTTTTTGTAAGGCGAAACGGGGGGGGGGCATATTCCTCTTGTAAACCTTGTGGCTGTATTATACACTTTTATACGATTCTGTAAAAATAAATATAACAGCTTATTAAATTTTGTATGGAATTTAATTTTATTCTTACATGTGCAACTCAAAGTGTTTTCCATTTACGATAATTCCGTAATTTAATAAATTAATTTTAGTAAGCTTTTGTAATTGGATTTTAGGCGCGAAGTTCTCCGAATCTAATTATATTGAGTGTTGATGCCATAATCAAATGAGAGGAGTTGCAGAGACATAATCATAAATTACAAGAACACTGTCAGAACAAATTGCAAATTTATTTAATGAGAATAAGAATTTCAAATATGAAATTTCAGCGGAAATTCAATTATGGCATTCATTTTCGTTTTGCTTTTTACTATGTTAATGTTGTATAGCTTTTAATCAAACTTTTTTTTAAAAAAAATGCGAAAAAAAAAGGCTTTTTTTTTTGTAAAAAAAAATTATGCATTGATTAAGAATGGGAATTTCAAAAAAAAAAAAAGATTTATGCTTTTAATTATTAATATTTTTTTTATTTAACGAAGCATAAAACGATTTTTTCCGTTACTCGGGAAAAAAATAGCTTCATTGGTGATTCGGTTTTAAATTTAAGATTTATCATATTAAGATTTCAAGCTGTGAAAAATCTTAGTGTTGTATATTTGGGATTAATTTTTCGCTTTTTCATGGAGCAAACTTGCCAAGGTATATGTATAAGTATATGCATAATATTAATAATAAAAAAAGTAATAATAGAGAACAAATAATGTTAATGAATAATTAGGGTTTTTATTTATTTTTTTATTTTTTATTTTTTTATTTTTGAAAATACGATGCATTTTATATCAATTCTTTGTTACTGAAATAATCATTTACACGTAGCTTTAAACATAATTAAAGTGATTATGGGTAATTGTTTGGATAATTAATCATCCATAATTAAACTGAATATGGGATTATGATTGCTTAATTAATTATCAGAAGATGAAATTTGTAATGCACTGGTTTCAAAATATCAAATAAAATGAAAATAAATATACTTTAACATAAAGAAACTTAATTTTCTAAATTATATAAACATTACGAAAAATCGCGTTGACTTTTATACAGTTTTTTAAAAATTATATCATTCAAAGACAATGATGGCAACGAACTGATATGTATATTTAAAATTTTTCATTCTTGTTTTTAAAGTAAATTGTTAACAACAAAAAATTTTATTTAATGGATTTGCCCCAGCAATAAGCTGATTGATTATTATACAACAAGATATTTTCACCGATATAGAAATTAATAGAATGATATGCAAATATAATAAGCCGAATTATAAAAAGAATCTATTCATAAAAGTTTTATATATAATTTTAATTATTTTTTATAAAATATAAACAATTTTTAAAAAAATTATGTTGAATAAACTTCAAGTAAAAGAATGCCATGAAATAATAAGAATACATTCGGATCATTTCTTTTATTAAATATATTTTATGCTTCGATTTCAAAATGTTATTTTCTGTAGTATATTGAGTAGTACAGTGCGACAAAAAATAGTTTAATTGTATTTCATAATCGATTTCTTTAACAATATTATACAAAATATATTGCTATCTTCTAAATATTAGTGCGAAATAAGAATAGTTATAAAAAGAAAGAAATAGTAATGCTTTAAAACCACATACTTCTCCTTAGTGTCGAAGTTTGAATTAGTATTTTCAAGAAACAATACTAACCCTTTCTTGAAAATAAATTACAGCTGTGAAAATCGATATGTATAGCGTGGTACCATTGTAAATGACGTGTGAAATTAGCGGAATTTAATCAGTTTCTTTTTGCTTTGTTTTTTAAAATGCATTCGAACGAACGCTTTTATGATAATTCATTTTATGTTAATGTTATTAGAAGCTCCTGCCTTTTCTCTAAATGAATGCGAAAACTTCCTTCGCTTTCTTTAATTTATTCTAAATTTAGTATATACTACAGCTAGGAGCTTTAGAACAAAAGCTCATTAAACTTTCTTTTTGTTTGTTTTCTCTCGCATTCAAAATAAAAAGGGCTCAAATTTAGAAAGGGATATTTCTGACAATTTAAATTACATTGACGCTAATCTGCTAAACAGAACTACATTACTTTCCGAAAAAGTAAATAAAACAAAATTCTTACAGCTGGTGTTTCGATGGTGAAGAAATGATCCTTTCTACCAGCTGAACCGTTTTAAAACAAACAATAGTTTTGAAGATTCCAGAAAGAAATAAGCTAAAAGATTCGCTTATTTAATTAAAGAATATGTATACTAAACATATAAAAAAAATTAACTTTTAGAGGAAAAACAAAGACAAAAGAATCGTTTGCTTTTTTTTTCAAATGTTCCAAAGACTAAGGTTTGCTTGAAAGAGTAGAAAAGATTCTGCAAATAGACATTTGATGACGCTGCGCTTCTTGTAAGGTCTATTGCTCTTTTTCGCTTCCGCCTTTTGTCACGTTCATCCTAATTGCATAGAAGTTACACGATTATGCTGTATTTACACAAAGCAGCATTTTATAGGATCCTGTTTAGTAGCACATTCTATTTGTGTCGCACCAAACAAAGACTCCTTTCTTGCTGATTTTCGAATAATTTGTTTTTATTTCTGTTAACTTTTTCTATTTTTTTATGCAGCGCGGTCTTTTTTTTTAAGGTTTTTTTTAAAGGTTTTTTTTTTTCTTTTAAGTTTTACATAAAGCAGTTGCTAATTCTAAGATGTAATCAAATATTATATTTAATTTAATTGCATCAGTTTTGTTAACTATATATTCACACATCGGATTAATCTAAATTTCAATTTAAAGACAATATTTGTAATTTAAAAATACTGTAATTAGCTATATTTTGTTCCCATACAGATGAATCTGAAATGTTTTTTTAATATATATATATATACATATATATATATATATATATATACTTTTTTTGTTATTTTAAAGACATTATTTCAAAGTAACTGCAATTTTCTTCAACAAAATTAGAAAAATAAGCATCTTTATAACTCAAACAACCATTATTATTCTTAAATTGTGCCAATTCAAATTACGATGGAAAAACCTTTCTATAATTATAATAGTAATATTGTAGGTTATTTATGATTGTTTAGCTATGGTTTTAATAAATCTTTCTTAATGATCTTGAAATGTTTCTCATTTTATAATTTATTTCAATTATATATTTTTTTCTCCTTTAAAAAGGCTCATGTAAAATCATTTAATCGCACCTTAAAAAGTGTAAAATTATACTAAATAATAAAATAATAAAAGTTTAATGATAAGCAAACTGATTCTTGTTAATCCAAACCACGGTTTATAAGAAGCAATTTAATTCTAAAAGAAAATCAAAAACATTACTATAATAATCAGAATTCTTTCACAAATTTTAATTCTTTTTAATTTTTTTATTATTCATTTTCTGTTCTTTCTTTTTATATATCATTTATTTCAATTAATTATATATTTTCCTTTAAAAAGACCCAAGAAAAAATAAAATAATGATTCATTTTATTTTTGTTATGACAAACTATTCTAGAAGTTTTTATCTTCGTTCATAAAGAAATTCCAGCAACAATAGCAGAAAAAAAGATTTTACACGAAATTAATTTCATTTATCAGTTTTAATATTGTTTCGTCGTTCATCGAGTGATTTCTTTCACTCTACAGTTTAATAAATTATATATTTGCAATGATATAGATAAAAAAATGAATATAAGAACATAAATTTTAATTTTTTAAATTTATTTTTTATTATTATTATAAGCACCAAACCTTTCCATCTTCAAAATTACTCTTATCATAAACTATAGAATTCAAATGCATTTAAGAGAAAAAACTGTATATTAAAAAATTTAACATTTAATAATAAAAGAATAAAATTGCTTTTAAAAAGATAATGATTATGCTCATAAATTGACAGATTGTACGATGCAAAAATCATTCAAAATGCTCTACAAGATAAACTGCTAAACCAAAAACTACCAAATTTAGCATTTAGTTAGTTCTTGGCTAGGTACATTTTTAATTATGAAAGAATTTTCGAAAATTTTCAATAGATTTCCAATTAATCTAAAATTATCGAAGTTTTAATGCTAACTAACATCTCACTAACTTCGGAAGATATTAACACACAAGATAATTAAAGCTTTCCATTGATACAAATTTTATTTAACATTTTTTTTTCTTCAATTTTAATAACATTTTCGAAGTTAGTTAATATTATTTTGCAATCAGATTTTTATTATATACTTCTAGTAAATATGGTTGTGAAAAATTAATATGAATATTTCAGTATACTTTTCGTGTGTCTCTTAGAAGAAATATTGTATATTTTTTTCATTTTATTACTAATATTTTAACATATTTCGAGATACTGGACATTTTTAAAAATCTTATCATGTTTTTAGAAATGTCATACTTCCTGCAAATTTATTGATGTAAAAATCGTCACCAATGCAACCAAGATAAACTAAAACAAGACAGACGAATCATGAAATATTACCATGGTACGATACTTCGAAGTCCGAATCTCTTTCCTTTTATATATATATATATATATTCAATAAAATAAATATTATAAAAGAATTTCTATTTTTATATTTTCACAGATTATTGTATTTATAGTTTTATTTTATTTTTTATTGAACAGCGATTATTGCCAACAAATAATTTCATAATTGTCTCAACACAATCCATGGATAAGAAGACTACGAAATTTTTCTACTTCTCAAAATGGCAACTTGGGAGTAGAAAATACTACTTCCGCCCAATAAATAAAATAACCACAGCGGAGTGCGCTATTTTTTGACGAACGTCAAATGCCTCCTCTGAGCATAGCGCGTTTAGATTCTCCACTTGCTTTACCACCAAACGACGCCAAGAAAAAAAAAAATCGTTCTTGGAACTCTTTTGTAGCTTTCCTGCTGGAGCAAATGAAATGAAAGATTGACATCGCCGGAGCAGGAAACAATCTTATTCACATACCTCTTAGGATGATGATTTGTTTCTAACAGCCTTACTTCGTGGATCAGAGCTGGAGCTTCCTTTTCTTTTTTTTTATTTCTTTCCCGATCAGGAATGTTGCTGCCTCATTCATCTTATCTCTGTCTCCGATAATGATGAGACATGTCCAAATGTTTCTAATCAAACGAACATTCTTTTCAAAGACATGGCCCAATGGTTTCTTGTTGCTATTTTTGTGAGCTTTCTTATTCTCTTCCTTAACTAATAGTTATTTCAGTTAACTATAAAGCAAACTTATGTTAGATACTTAAATTCTTTGCTTGACTCCTAGAATATTTAATTTTTAAGGAAGCAGTGAAAGATCTTTGATTCAAAATTTGAATTTGTAGTGACAAATATTCAGTTAATCTTAAAAACTTTTGATTTTTAATAATATCCCAGATTTAACGAATCATTTCCAAATTTAAAAATGAATTTAATTTAAAAATGAACAAACAAACTAAATTCTTTTTTCCAGTGGCGTAACGAATGTAAGTGGCGTTTGGGAGTAATATGATTTTTTCGCCCCCCTCAATTATAAACTACAGTATTAAATTATTTAATTATCACATAACTGCGTATTTGTTTGATAATTTTTAATTAAAATGCGAACATTTTTCATATCAAGTAGCATTTATTTTTATAAACATAAACATAAATAAAAAATTTTAACAACTATAAAATTGGCCAAGTAACGACCTTTTTCCCTCCTTTTCATCCTATTTGGTTTATAAAGTTGTATAAATACCTGAGGGTTTTACCTGCACGACCCCTACCCCAGAATTTATGGTCATTGTCCCGCGTATCGCAAGGCCACTGCTTCTTTTACCATATAAATACCCATGGGGGGCATCTCGTAATTGAGGGTGAGAAGCTTCTGGCATGGTGGTGGATTCTCATCACCCTTGTGGGTACATGAAAAGGTGGGAGTTGGATACCTCCAATCGATGAACCCTTAGAGAAGGATTGTACCGTAACCGGTGACGGCCCTAAGGACTCAACCACAGTTCACCAGTGTTGCTTTTGAAGAAGTCCGGTCATTCAGGTCTTTCAGTGTACCTTCGGGCGGGGCTGGGTAGCCAGTCTATGACTCTACCATATAAATTTTAAAAAGCAAAAGAGAGTTTTATAATAGACGATTTACGGAAATATTTAGCGAAATCTGGATAAAAGAAATTTATATGTATTTTGTAATCCTATATGAAGATAATACAAAAAGAAAGCTTTTTGTAATACTTGTCAGTTATCGTTTTCAATTTATTCAAAAGTTTTTTTTTTTTTTTTTTTTTTTTTTTTTTTTGTACAATCAAAAACACGGATTAGAAAATTATTTATAGACTCCGAGATCTTTTCGGACATTTTAGGAAAGAACATGAAATACAGTTAATCAACTTTTTCAATTATTTTACAATGACAGCAAAAAATTGTGCACATTTCGTATGAAGTAGCAACCATATCAATAAACATACACATAAAAGGTAAGATCCTTCAGCAGATACCCATGCAAGCAGTCGAAAAGACATAAAGCTGTCTTCTGTTTAAAGACAAATAAACCACGCTAAAAATACTTTGAGAGGAATGCACACGAATGTTTTCTTAATAAAACGTTCTATTTGTATTTCAGATCTGTTCCATAAAAAAAAAAATATTCTGTCTGATAACGAAACGTTAGATAATAAATGTATGATGAAGACTGTATTCATAAAGATGTCGTATCTTGATTATAATCAATGGCAACTCAAGATTAAAATTTAGAGGGAAAAAAAGGAGTTACTTCTTATTCATTACCTTCTTATTCATATTACGAAATAAAAGTCTATATTTATTGCGAAAATTGTTTAAATATTTTGGAGATTTTTCTATAACGATGAGATTTGTATAAATAGTCTAATGCATTGATGAGATCATCGCTCACAGCGTTCGTCCTGCGTTTTACTAATTTCTCATAAAACTAGTTCTATTAGTTAAAAAAATAAATATTTGAAGGTAATTTTTAAATGAATCGCTTTCTTGGTATAATAGTTTCTAAAATCTTTTTATAAATTAGTAAAATAAAATTTTATAGAGCATTTTTACTCTAAAAATAGAATAATTCTAGATATTTAGAGAATTTTATTAGAAGGATAAGTTTATTTTAAAATTTTATAGAATAAGATTATAAAATAATTTTAAACTTTAAAAAAAACAAATTTAAAATATAAAATAATAAATGAAAAATTTGCGCATTCTAAGCAGAAGCGCATAGGATACGTCTTTTTAAACTGCATACTCAATTTTTTTTAAAAAAAATTATAACTTTTTATACATAATTTAAATAATTTTATTTTTATACATAATTTAAATAATTTTATCTCAGAAGAAAATTTTTCCGATTTCAAAAGATCCGACATTATTTTCCTTCTTTCGTGTAATCTAAATAATTTTATCTATTTTCAAAATTCTTCAGAAAAAGCAAAATGTTTAATAAATTCCTTTATTGATCTAAAAATTCATTTCAAAATATTGCATTTCCTCCTCTTTTTCTAATTTCAAGATTTTTCTAATTTACTTTTATAAATGGGATTAATTTATATTTATAAAACACGTGTCAAGTATACTTTGCTAGTTTAAATTTAAAATCAATATCTCATCTTGCAGTTGCTAGAAACTAAATTATTGGTTATTTTTATTTTAAGAGAATTGAAAAATCAGCCTTCTGTGTTTTAGTTTTGATAGAAAGCTTCATTGGCATTGAAATTTCTAAAATTTTGAGAATAACCAAAGACTGAAGCAGTATTACATAAAATTAAATAAATCATCAAATTTATAGTTAAATTTTTATTTCAAATGAATTAAATGCAACTCAAACTCAAGAATTGGTATAAGTTCTGAGAAAAAAAAATTTAATGAATTTTTATATTGTGCAAGTTGTTGCAAGCGATTTATTATTCTGGTTTATCGTCTGCATCAATCAATTTTCGGGGACAATTTCCAAATTTATCTGTATATGGGTTTTTTTTTAAATTTATAAATGACGTTATTAAAATTTTAGAATATTATTCTCAAATACTTTAAGTGAGTAAATGCTTGGAATGCATACATTTTATGCTCGTTGAGGTTCAAAACGTTTGAGCAGAAATATTTCTATAATATATAATGTTCATTTATAGAATATACTTTTTGATATCTAATAAAATTAATATTTAGTAAAGCATTCAATATTATTCAATTAATTTTTCGTTTTGTTATCTTTTTCAAATATTTAAAATAATATTGTAGTTATATTTGTATTACAGGCATTTTATGTTTATGGAATGATTTAATATTGATAAAAAATAATGGAAAAAATAAAATCTTTTGTTACTAAATCTTTTAATAATGCTGTTTCGTGTTCATGGAACAATAAAAAGAAATCGAATAGAGAAATTATTAACAAATGGCATTCAGACACGAGCGTGGCATTTGTGGTTGATAATGATAATAATAATAGTAATAAAAGAATCTAATCATTGCTTCTTCAAACAGTAAAAAAATAACTAATTTCACTTTCGAATGGCAAGTAACAAACGAACAAATAACTCTTCATGGAAATTATAAAAATGTGAAATGAGCATGCACGTGTTATTGTTATTTCACTTCTTATATTTCGACAGAAGAATCAACGAAGCACGAAAACGATTGATCTGTGAGCCGCGGACAAAGATTTTACCCAAGATCACTTGCTTTTCAAATAGAAGAAAATTCAAATTCAGTCATTTGGAACGTCTCTCTGCGTAAATTAGTTAAAGAAACACGACGCGCGACATTGAATTCGATAAATTTACGGGAAAAAAATGTACACGTTTTGGGGATTTTATTTCTCGTTTGCTATTTTCGTGATTTGAACAATTTTTTGCTGTTTTATTTTTAGAACTTGAATGACCGTGCATCACGAAAATAAGATGTAGGAAATTTAAATGAAAAATTTTCCTTTCTTTTTGGAGTTTTTTTACGAATTTTCGGATTAGAAATTTTGAAAAAATGGCACGGAAAATACATTACTTGTTTGTATGTATATAATATGTGTTATATTCTTATTGAAGAAATACTTCACTTTATATGTATTCATTTTTTTTTTTTTTTTTTTTTGCTAAATTAAAAAAAAAAAACTACAAAAATAAGAGTATTCATTTTAGCACGCAGGTTATCATTAATTTTGAACAAAAATACAAACATATAATTGATTTATTTAAATGTTTACTTACTTTTTACCCAGAAAAAATATTAAATATATTTATTTGTGTATAAATTGTCATTTCTAAGATTAAAAATAATTTTTTCAAAAATTGTGAATAACAGAAAAAAGCAACGACTAGCCAGTCAGACAAACTAGTATATCTTATTTATAGCTGAGTCCAGTTTTTAGAAATAATACGAACGCTAGTTTGGAACTGACCTCGTGACTTTAGATTGACTATAGAAGAAGAAGAAAAAAAGTCTTAAGATGATATCCTAGTCTTTAAATTTTCATGCCACACCAACGGTTGAATACTTGATTCCCGACTCAAATTTAACGAGCTCCAGGGCAATATAACAATTAATTTGGGGCAATATAACATTTAAAATTGGATTTCAAACATAAAATTCTCTATTCTTGATGCCACGAATTTATGTCCAGGCTTCAGCGAAAATCGTGACAATTAAAGTGGTATCATGGAAAATATAATTTATTGAATTCAGGGCAAAGTAAGTGCAAATATTAAATATAATAAGAAGTTAGCGATGTCCCTTATAAACGTTATTAAATTAATTAGAATCTCTTCACTCTAAATGTAGTCTAAACCTTAATATTTTTATTAAAAATGATAAATGTTAGAAATGGGGATATGGGAGTTGGTTAGTATTCAAAAATAAAAAGACAAATAATGAGAAAATAGAAGAAATAAAGTTTGAGAACCATTGGTTTAAATATTTTTTAAGTTTTTGTAAACACTAATCAAAAACCTGTCATTGCATAACTAAGCATTAACATCTTTAACCGCACGCTATAAGAGACATCTTTAGGGGAAAGTGCATGGGAAAATTGAAAGAATGATATTCTCAAATAATTTTAGTTTTTTTGGTGTAAAATTACTTATTCCAGATTTCGAAATTGCTATAACTAAAAAAATATATATAATTTTTTGAACATCGTGCGAGAATATTCTCAAATAAACCGTGATAAGCATCTTGAGACATAATGACACTTTGGAAACAGGTTGTAATAGTAATGACATAAGAACAACCTCAACGTTGGCAAGAAGCCAAATCCATCGTTTACTTATTTTTGATTTAATTTTCTCGAAATTATATCAGGTGTTTCAATGTCAACCAGTGTTTAACCAGGAAAAAAATATCATGATTTTCCTTGTGTCCAGACTTTAATTGCGTAATAGTAAAACTCGCCTTTGGTTAATAGTAATTTTAAGTGCAATCGCTTTGAAATCACATTTAGTGGCGCGTCATAATAGTAGAGCTGACTATTTTTTATTAATATTATAAAGGGGACGTGGGCTTGCTATTTTGATGATTACTTCATCGTACAAGATGTTATGTAATAAAAAATGAGAAAGATAGTAACCTTGCTTCTCAATTCTTACAGCAAGTAGGTTGTTACAAAAGAAATTGTAGTAATATAATTGCAATAACAATATTGTGAAATAATAATTCTAGAGAAAAATATTACAAAATGGGGAATTTTATTCCTTAACTGCGTTTCAATACATCCTGCGTTGAAACAGCCAGGTCTCTACAAAACTTTCTCGCATACTCTCTAATAAAGTTGTAATTCCAGAGAACGAATTGCATGGCACTGGCGTTCATCAATTATGAAATAGGAGCCTTTCACGTGGAATTTAACATTTTTACTGAATCTATCGCGTTATCCTTGGCGAGTCTTCTGGCGATTAATCCCTGTCATGATTTTAACAATATACGGAAATCGAATTTGTGTTTTAACAACATTTATCCCAAACAAATTGACAATTGTTCCCAAACATATTGAAACAAAGATTTGGCGAAAAAAAACTTATCACGTTTACATGTTTCTGAAAGTACAAACCGACAAATGGTCAACCCCCTAGGTGTTGAATTTGGCTCAAAATTTGATAGATGTCAACACTATAAAATCAATATTAAATCTGTGCATCGAGTTTTATCTATCATCGCTGTTTTGTAGTTATTGTTATAACATATATTTAAACAGTGATACAGACAGTCTTCCTTTGGATGGATTTTGCTCAAATTTTGATAGAAATCTATAAATTCGTATACCAAATTTCAACGTCTAGCTCAAAACGTTTTTGAGTTAAATTTGCCACATACAGACAATATTTTTAAAGTGTTTTTTTAACTAGGGTGGTCTCTAAACCATAGAAATCCGTCGAAATCTCGAGGGTCTTTTTTTTTTTTTTTTTTTTGACGATTACAAAATTTTCTCTATACTTCGTACAGAGTGTATGTAATACGAGAAAGTAAAAAATGAATTTATATTATTGCGAAATTCAGATGATACTTGAACCGAATGATAGCTGTATGGTGTTATGGAACCAGCTCCATTAGAAAGGTCCATGCACACAAGAAACAGAACTTGAGCAAGCAAATTAAAATAACAAAATTTTAATGTCGATAACCAAACATAAGTATTAATAGTCCAAAATACAATGCAACGCAAGGCAATACAGTATTCTGAAGAGAGAAAAAAGACTAGCAAACGCTCAGTTAAAATTATTTATTTTAAAAAAAATTCGTGAACTGTCTAGATAATTCATCACAAGCATGTCAAGAATGATCTAGAGATCTGTAAGTATTCCTTGGAAAAACCATAAATAATCCAAGAGATAAGGGATAGAGCATTCATCCAGTTCGATCTCTACTTGCTGCAAAAGCGTGAATGGATTGCATGTCTGGACTTATCTCCGATGTCTTCGAATACTGAACAAACAAGATTGATTCAACATGTCCTTATTTATCTCTTTCAGAAGATTAAGAATATGTCTTTTTTTTAACAGAAAAATTTGATCTATGTAAACGAACTGCAATGTGTATTCAGAAGCAGTTAAATATCCATGATAGAAGATATATATAAATCTACCAATGATATGATAATGATATATAAGAAGGGTGAGTTTATATTATATTATATTCGGCAGGATGTCCAAAATAATCATCGATGCCCAATTGGAAATTTCTAAACTTTTAAAAATAAATATATACTTCCAATGGAAAAATATTTTAAATGGCGTAAAGAATTATATTTTATGTCGCTTGGATCAATAAATGAAATGCCAATCTACCTAGTTCAAAAAATCATATAATCAAAACTTTTATATAATCCCCCGATCGTATTAGTCATATTTAATAAATTATTCTAGGTATATTAAGGTTTTAAAAAAAGAAAGTTTCTTATACTATTGTCAAAATTGACCGAGTTATGAAAATTTGAATACTACTTTTTAGACCATTCAACGGCATAAACAAATATTTCATAGATTTAAAAAGAAGGAAACTACATTAAAACTCTATTTTTTTTAGTACTCATTTTCAGCGAAATGCTACAAAAATCAAAATAATTCTAATATATTTAAATAATTTAGGGAATAACTGTATAAAAGTTTTAAAAAATACATTGAAGTTAAATTAAAATTTCACAATTTGTGTTTTAATGTTGTCAACAATTATAAAATCAAGAACAAAATCGTTTGCAAAATGATTATCGAAAAAAAAAAAAAAAAAAAAAAAAAACCTGATATATGTTTTTAAATAAGGTGCAAATTCCCAATTTTTTTCATTCGAATAATGTGAACAATTTCTTGAAAATTTTACATTACCGCATTAATTTATTATTTTTAAATTGTTTACAAGAATAATGCTGAAATAAAATTTAGGGTGTAAAAACACTGTCATTTTTTTCAATCAATATCTCAAACCAGCTGTACAATTATTCGGAATGAATATTTAATATAAATAAAATATTCGGTATATCGAGATGAATAAATATGAAAGTAAAATCATATGATTTTTGTGATTATTAGATTTTTTTTTTTTGGTTGTTCGTGATGTTGTTTTTAAATAGATCTGAAACTCTGACAGAATAGATTATTTTTAATAGATTATTTGTAACATTTTTTTTAAATTGAGAAATACTTCTGTATACCTAGTTTTCTAAATATGTTTAACATAAAGATGAATTATTTTTAAAAAATATTTTATAATTAAAATTTAGGAAATGAAAAACTTTCTAAATTTATATTTAATTAATGTAATATTATTAATAAAAAATGGAAAATTTTAAAAACAGTGAAATACAATCAAGCGTTAATAAACAATAATGTATGTTAATTATTTTACTTGTTATATTGAATGAATGTAATAATAATTAATTAAATTGAGGTAGTGAATGAATTAAAAATATTACGCAATAAAATTATTCGAGTTAACAATCTGAGTCAAAAAATAAAAATGTCAACATAAATATAAAAAATAGCAATTGTTACTGAAACAAACTTCAGCAAAAGTAAGGATTTAAAGTAAATCAAACTACACACAAAGAAAAAACATATAAATTTCTTTTATACTTTTCCATTTCAATTTTATGTAACTTTGACATGGTTGAAAATTTTCAAAACTGTTCCAGTTTATTTATAGAAAGCTTAAAAGAATATATTCTTCTGAAGCAGGAAAACTATTTTTTCTTTAACAGTTTTATTTTTTTTATTTATTAACGCAGTAAACGCTCATGCTTGTATTCGAACAATGCATGAAGTCATAGGTGTTACAAATATTACCCTTTCTTTGGAACACTATAAACCAGAAAAGGATGGAATTCTTTTTCTTTTTTTTTTCTAAAAGCTAGATGGTAAGCAGTGGCAAAGTCAAAATACAATTCAAGTAGAACATGTTCAAAAATATAATTCTTTTGCTAACACTTAATGTCAGCATCGCGTTGTGTTTAAATTCATAGCCATTACATTTCGAAATTCAATTGTTTCCATTGTAAGCTGAATTCTTATTGTGCTTTGCTAAACGCATGGAAAACTTCAGATTTAAAAGACACGACCGTCGTTTGAATAAAGTATAAATTCAAGATAATTTATAACTAACTATTACTAACATTATTTTAATCGTGATGAAGCGGATCTCAGTACGATGACTGCTCAATTCTTTCCGATAGTTTCAGTGGTTTTGAAAAATAGAATCTTATATGAATCTTTTGTTTGAATTTATCAAAATTTTATGAGAAAATTCAGTGTGTTCAATAATTTATAAGAAAATAAAACATTTCTAGATTTTTATTCCCTTATCTTTTTACGAAGCCAAAGATAATTTACAATAAAAATTTGAATTAAAAAATAGGAAAGATTTGAAAAACAATAAAATGAATTTTAACATTGTAAAAAGCAGAAAGTTTTATCTTTCAAAAAATATGAAAGTCAATTGAACGTTATGTTTCTTGTACGAGAACTATCTTTATCAAAAAATGAATGAATCAGAACACCAGATTGCGAATCAGAATCACCAGAACGTGAAATATTCTTCAGACAACCATTCAGAACAACCGTATTTAAGATATTCTTTTACATAATTTATTAACAATCAGTTTTATAATGAAACAATGATTTTTTTCTTTGTTTTATCACTATTGTATTACTGAATCTACCAGTTTCCTTTTCTCTCGCTCTCTTTTAACTTAATGATTTTTCTTTTCCAGTTTCTTACCTTAATTCTGTTAATTCATATTTTTATTGACAAGAATCAATGCTATTAGTGTATAAAAGCGACATAATAAGGAGAATGGATTTGCCTCTGAAAATAAGGTTAACACACTTCAGCTAGCACGAAATACATAGAAATTATTATTTTTCATTCTGCTTAATCATCATTTTTACACAAACATGTCATTGTCAAAAATGTGACTCATTTCTATTATAATAGGTGAATCATCGTCTTTCATGTACCTTATAACTTCTGCCGGAATCAAAATTATTAAACTACCTTTCGCATCTGGCAATAACAAAACGATTTAGAATTATTATCAAATTTGCTTTTATTTGCGTTTTTTCATTATTATGAAATTATTTGTGATGCTAAAACTTGTGTAGTTCTAGTGTGTGATTATACTTCTCCATCGTCTATTATTTTTGAACAAAAATAATAAACTATTGCGTCGAAGGTGATATTAATCCTTCTAAGCGAAATGAAAATCCAATTACCAAGATTCTTCGCAATGCTTTCATTTCAATTAAGGCCCACAGGACTAAGAAGGATTAGGTGTCCTCATCTAACTGAAATCTCATTTCAATCAAGAGATCTCTGACATCCAGAGTGGTTCCAGCTTAATGAAAGTGTCCTAAGTATGCTGGCATTTCTTATTACAAGAAAGGATTTGAGGGAAAATTACTTCGCAGAATTGAGAAATTATAATAATAGTAACTTAAATGAATTCAGAAAACTTTATTTTATGAAATAATGTTTTAGTCTATCAAATTCTAACCTATTTAATTTTTGAAAGAAATATCACATTTATGCCTTCGATAGTGGAACTGTGATTGTTATTGAAATGAATTTTTCGCTGTTTCTGGTAGTAAAAATAAGATGGAAATTATTATTTACTATGTATTACATGAAATTAATCCTATGGCAACAGAAAATCGTAAACTTAATGTCAGAATTTAATATTTCTGATAAACACATTTTAATTAAAATAAGACTGTTAAAACAATAACAAAAATAAACAAAAATTAATATATATTATCATCTCAATTTTTGAATTTTACCTACATTTCACGTAATTTTCCAGCTTAAAATACTGAAATGATTCATTTTACAAAAAAAAATAAGTATTTTGCAGCAGTTTACTGTTTAATTGAAAACCAGACAATAGGTAAAGAATTGAAAATACTTGTTTATTAATGTAAAAAAATGGCTTCAAAAAAATCCCGAATAAATACTATAATTATTGTATAGCTCTACTATAAGTATAATTAAATTGGCAATTATTAACTTTTCACGTGACATGACAGCAATTTAGGACGGTTTATAACGTTTTAAAGAGTAATTTTTCATTTAAAATATTTGCATTTAAAATAAAAGCAAAGATATATCGGAATTCGATTGTACAAGAGAATTTTAAATATTTTTAGTTAGAATCTACAAATTTATTGCAAGGAATACAGTTATTTTATTCGTATTAACAGTATTTGTTTCGGTGCATTTTATTTTTCCTATTTATTTATCCAATATAAAAAGAATTGTCTTCTTAGGAATTGTTTCCAAATGTTAGAATTGCAATAGACCATTTAGAAAACGACTTTTAAAAAAAGCAAACGATTCTTGCTTCTTTTACAGATTTTTTCCGAATTAATCATTTGTAATTGACTATGTCGGTTTTAGATTTAAAAAAAAACCACTTCAACTTCACTGGTATATGAAATAGAGAAACAGTTGAAAGTGATTTTGCAGTATTTTAAAATAAACACCTCAAAAATATCAAGAAAGAGCAGAATACTTAAAAACCTGTAAATTCAGTTTGAAGGACAAATTCTTATAACTTATTTCATTCTTTTAGAAGACTTTCTTCAAATCCTGCATTGGAATTCAAATTACGGCCGTGTTTATGAAAACAGCTGAGATCTGGTTCACAAAGAGCTCTTTTTTTTCACTGAAGGCGGTCCTTATAGCCAGCCATAGCTCACCAACAGTCATTCTGTAATAAGTTTTGATTTCCGATAAGAGAAACAAAGTGGTGCAGCTGCGGAAAAATATATGAATGTGTCTTTTCTACTGGCCGGGGAGTTTCACTTCCGCGTTGCAGGATATTTGTTTACCCTTCTTAAAACACTTTTTTTTTTCCCTGACTTGCAGATTCTATTATTCTAGATTTATCGAATGTATTAGAGCAACAGAATTGTATGGCTTTGACGGGGTGCCATCTGGAGTGGAAGTTTCTAGAATTCTTTTACATAATCTTCACGTCACTCTAATATGATTTTTTTTTCGTTCAGATTTTCAGTATTCTAAGACGATGCATAAAATCGAATTCTTTGTTTTTGGAACACTATCTGAAAACTAGTTATTATTAATTTTAAGAAGTTTAGAAGAGAGTTTTTTATTAAAAATTGGCTTCTATGGAAAATATCACATGTTTATTGAATATTATCTACTTTCATAAAAATAAACTTATTTGTAATAATCTTCGAATATTCATAAAAATTCAAATATAATAATCTTTTAGCAAATTAAGTTTTTAATTACTAACTAAATATTAATTTACGTTACATATTGATATATATTAATGTTATTTAAATTTTTAAATGTTTATTTTGAATAATTATAATTAAATAATTTAAAAAAAATTCCTATCGAATTATTTTGTATTCTTAGTTCTGAAGCTATTTTAAAAGAAATGTCCTCAGATGTGCAGATTGTAAACAGAGAACTTATCTTGAAGATAATCTAGAATGTTTACATCCATTTTAAAGCAATTCAGCTAAAAATATACTTACTTTCATCGGTGATAGAATCAATTGATTTATCAACAATTTTCGTGAGAGTGAATATTTAATCAATCAAACAATCTGATTTCAGAGAACATACCTCATTCATCAGCGATAAATTATCTATTCAAATTTAAAAATATTCAAACTGAAATGCAAAGAAGATGTCATCTTAAAATTCTTATAATCAGTCTGTTTCCTAATAGAAAGATATGATAAGTTAAGATTAAGTTAAGGGCAACGCTAACGGATGATTGAAACGAATATCTGCTAATCTAATAAAGCAAGAAATCAAGTACGTTTTTATTTTAATTATTTTATTATTTTTTAAATTTATTATTCAATAATGTTGTATTATTATTAAATTCTGATTAACCTTGTAGTTAGATCAAGGCCACAACTGTTTTAATGAAAAATCCATCATAATACAAGAAATGAAATATTTTACGGAAATTAATCCTTTTTTTTTAATTGCTTATGTAATGGAGGCTTGATTAATAAGAATTTTGTTCTCCATCTAAATTGTAATGCGCTTTTTTTAGGCATTTTATACATTATAGTTCATTTTCTATATTTATATTTTTCAATTCTTACTATTAGCTCACATTTTCTCTATATATATATATCTTGTTCAAATTTTCAATCGTTAATAAAATACTTTTTATTCATCCAATCAAGTTCAAATACATCTTTTTAAACTTGTAGTGGATGGCACTTGATGTTAATGCAGTTTTTTTCAAATATTAATTAATTAATTAAATTTGACCAGTAATTTCTATTTGATCACCAAACTCGCCACATCCATCGTGATGTCGCCAAATGGTAGCCAAGTTTGTCGCCAAGCTTAATTTTCCCACTTAATTTTGTAATTCTGTCATATGTATATACATATTTATATTAATTGTAATTATTTAATAAAAAGTAATTAAAATATTTTTTTTGTTGACCTAAGTAGGAATTGACTTAATTTTTTTTATATATTATTTGTTATTTTATTTTTTGCTGACTCTTATAAATTTCAATAAATATTACATTAAATGATTTTTGCTAAAATTATAATATTCATTGATAGATTTTGGGATAGTGAAACCTTAAACATATTCTTGGTTTTGTTTTTCGAATTTTTTCAAATACAAATGGTGTTTATTTTAATTATCTTTATGGACTAATATCTAATTTCGAAAGACATATATACTGTTGAATGGAAAGATATTTTAAATGATGAACCTATGAATGATTATCTTTAAATGAAGATATTAATGAATCACTCGGGACTATTAGGTCTCCATAGTAAAATATTTTATCATAAAGTATCATTTGACACTTTTACATTTAAACAGAAAAAAATTTCATTCGTTCGTGTCAGAAATTGACCTGAATCATGAGCTATGACAATGGGCTAATCAACGGGCTGCGCTAACTAGCGGTGGCCAGGAAATTTTTCCATTTATTATCATGTGGGAACATGATATTGTGATGGTTCGGGGTTTTAGAAACCTCAAAATGCACAGGCAGAAAAGTGGCGATTTATTGGCTTTTAGGGTTATTAGAAAATGATAAAGAAGGTTGTCACTTTTCGCGACCTATCACCAACAAAAAGTAACAACTTGACGCGAATATCCGCCATGTACCCGATTCTCCTGTCTGACTAATAAAGAGCAGGGTCGTAAGAAGTTATCGCCCGAAGAAGCACAGAGAAGAAAATGGGAATGGGAAAAGAAGAAAATGGGAAATTAAAAACTTCTGGCCGCGAGAAAAGAATCTTAAAACTCGATTGAATTTGAGATGGTCCAAAACCATCACTTTTCTAAATGTTGGTAATTGCGAAATATGACTCATGTGAGAACATGATGTTTTCTTTCGGATTGATACCACGTGACTTCAAAAATTAATGTTCTTGTATAATAAATTGAAACTTGCGATGGCACATTTCAATTTTTTAAATTTTAATTTAGGATCATCAAGTAACTGAAGCATAAATTAATCGAACTGAAATTTTTGAAGCGGAAAATAAGATTTTGGACTTAAAATTTTAAAATAGAAGTTTGAAATTTCGTAAATCTCAAGAAAAATATATATATATTGGCAATGAAGATAGAAGCGATTATAGCTATAAAATAGAATTCAATGCTAACTACTAGGTTAAAAATTATTTTTTTATTCATTGATTGAACTAATGGTTTTCAACTTTTCAGTTGCCCTTCAACTCTTTCAAACACTACGAAACAACTGGCTGCTTGTTTACATTTTGTTTTTGTTTTTTTGTAACCACAGCTGAAACTTAATATAAGCTATAGGAATATTATCAATGAAAATAAATCGTTTTGATTTTCCAAAATAGAAAATCTGTACCAAACATTCTTTTCGTATGAAAAGCTACTCTGCTGTACATATTTATGATTCAGATACACAATTTCGATGAAAGAATCCAAGCTAAGTTATTCCAGCTGCTCAGTGTTTTCTGACTTACCAAAAATGTGTGTCATGAAATAAACATGAAACTGCTGCATAATATCGCGTTTAGAAACAAATATTGAATAAGAATTGATATAAACGAATTCAGGACAAAGCACTTGATTCTTTTTGCCTTGGTTGTGTCAAAATCAAATACTGTTTTAAACAACTTCGGAAACGGTTTTCGGTGATAGTTACGTTATGAAAGGGGAGCTCATATTCCTTTAAAAGAAACTTTATATAATGTATTTTAGACATTATTAGTGTTAGAACCATAATAGAGTCAATTCAGTTGAAGTTACATTCATATTTGTGGCATGTTATTGATGTGTATTAAGAATTGAATATATCGCCATTGAAAATGTTGATAGGTGACAAGAAAGAAAATTTAAGAAAAAGCTTAGGAAGATTTCAAATATTTACAAAATATTTGTCACAAAAAAGTTTTCAAATATTTACAAAATATATATAAAAAAAAACATTTCTATTTGGCCATCTTTGAATCATAAATAAATCAAACCAAATTAAATTATCTTCAAATCAAAGGTATTATTATTTATATTTTTTCAAATATTTCCATTATTTGAGTGGTAACAAATATTTCAATAAGAGGTTTAGGCAGAATAAAAAAAGCTGTCTCTTTAAATCAGCATTAAATTTTGTGAATATGATTTTCAATGAATATTAACATGTTAAGTAAACAATATTTTTAAAAAAGTATTTGGACATTAACAAAAATTGTTTAAAATCTTGTTTATTTAAAGTAATTTTTTCCACTCTTTTTAAAGTAAATAAAGCTGTTCTGATATATAATTAAATTTCTTGGCAGTTTTTATTTAAAATTGAATCTGCTAAAATGTTCTTATTTAACATTCTTTGTAATTTTAAAAACATTAAAAGACTAACTTTGTATAAAATTTGTTAATAATATATTTGAGGGATAAAGGTATCCTTAAAAAGTATAGCACTATACAAAAAAAGAATAGCAAAATATCTAAACATTTGTTTGTTAGGCTTTCAAAATTAGTATTGTATTAAAACATTAATTAAACTTTAATTGGATTAGTTTTTAAAACACTTTATGTTTAAATAAGAAAGCTTTAGTTAAGTTTAAGTACAAAAAGTTATTTTAAATACAAATAAATGTTTGTTTCAATTTTTAAAAATTCCGTTTTGGTAATTGAATGCGATTTCGTTAATACTTTGGAATAAACAAAGTCAGAATTTTAATTTTAATTATGTTAACTCATTCATTTATTAAATTAAATTAAATAGATTTATACTGAAGTAAAAATTTTCCCTTTGATTTTCAAATATGATTTTATACTATAAAATTTGAAATATTTTATTATTGACTTTATTGATGTGTCATTAATTGCATTTCTCGTCATTTTGTAAAAAAAAGGGAATCTTTTGAATGCTTTCAAAAAATATGCAATAAAACTCTAACTATTGAAATTTAAACACCGAAAAATCTATTATTCGAAAGTACTAGCATAATTTAACTAATTTTTTAGGCAACAAGTGGGAGACACAGGCATTATTTCAAAATGTATATGCAAAAATAAATTTCAGCTGCTGCAGACGATTTTAAAATGCTGTTTTAAATAAACTGAGCGATTGAATTACTTCTATGTCTTAAAGTTTTTCTTGGTTGGCACCACTGTCTTCTTAGTGAATAGACGGAAGTAGTTTATTTCCGTCTTAACCATACGTCAGACAATCACAGCATTGTTAATTTAATTCTTATTCTAAAATAATAATAATAATAAATGTTAAGGCATATGTTTCAAGACTGTCAAATCAACACCATTTAACAATAGGAAATATTTCTATGAATAAAAGCATTTGATAAATTGCTTTTAGGATATTAATTGTTTTTTAAAAATAGTTATTCATATGATACCTTAAAGAATTAATTTTTGACTTGCAGAAATCTACCTTTCGGCATCAGGGATCAGTACCAGGAAATTTTGTCGATGTAAATGCACTTCAATAAACAGATTCTAATATAATTTTAATACATATAAAAGGAACTGATAAATATCAGTAGAAAAGAATATTGTGATAGAAGGTGATGCTCTCTGTAATAAATCTATACTTCTAATTACAATTATTCTATTCCGGACGTATAGTGACATGATAAGATCTTTTTATACTATTTTTATATAAAATCTAATATTATCTGTATAATAAAGTCATATCTCATAAATCATATCATGATCTAAATACTATCATCGTATAAAATTTAGTTACTTCAGTGGCAAGATAAGTGCAAAGAAAAGGATAAAAAATAAGACAAAATTTTAATTATTGAAATCGAAAAATAAACAGTAATTCATTTAACCCAAAAATAAAGTTCCGTGTTGTTAATTTAGTTACTGAAGTTCATTGGCAAAAAAAGGGTGCTATGATTTTATCTTTTTTTAAAATTACAATTCACTGCAAAGGTTTGCAGTTTAATAAATATCAGCAAAGGGAATATGATTAAACTGTACTTAAAAAGTGTTTACTGGATTGGTTTCTAAATTCTAAAAGGTTCCCAGGCACCGCCTTGATCCTTTTTCTTTATCCTCTATTGGCGAAAATGATTCATCTCTTCGAGTACATAGAAATATTTTAGAAACTAAAACTTTATTTTAAAGGCTAATTAAATATCAAAAAAGGACAAAAGTAATTATAAAGATAAAAATAATAAAAAATAAAATTGCGAAACATTCGATATGTTCTTACATCTCAACAGCATGGCTGATGAAAGAAATAGTTTAAAATAGTATGGCACAAAATGGCAAATCCACCTGGGCATCGAGACATATTTTAGAATTGTGACCAAACGATTTTCAAAATACTACTCTTTCTCGTTTTGGTAATATTTGTAAATCATTTTGCTACTTAAAGGTTCCATAAAAAAGTTTTGCAAAATTTAATCAATGAAGAGCTTTTACGATCAAATTCACATTTTGGAAAATTAAAAGTAATATCTTTTGTCATTAAAAATTACTTTATTATATAGTGAACAAATTTAATTTCTTCTTAGATTTACAACCTTGTTAATTAACTAGTTAAATTACACATGAATAAGGTTGGATAGAGTAAAACGATTTGAATGTTAAAAAAATTTTGTATCTTATCGTTTGCATATGCTCTAGTAAAGTTCGTCCTTTGTCTAAATAATATTGGCAGCGACCATAAATTTTTTCACTTCTCAAATTAAAGAAAAATGTATCTCTTAAATACTTAATACTTAAACACTTCAGATATTATGATTCCTTTTGCTGTCAATTTCAAGGACTTAATTAATCATCGAATTCGTAGTTAAGTATCCGATAAGCATACCAAAAGGTAACGATTTTTAAAAAGTGGATGATAAGGTGCCTCAAACTTATCAAGATGTTTATTCCAAGGTTTAACGCAAATAGTCTTAAACTATTACACAGAAAAACGAAATGAAGCTTGGTCCAATTATTAGTAATGTAAAATGAATCAATAAAATAACTTGGGAAACCCAATGAAAGAATTAGATATTTTTGTAACTTTTTATCTGTTTAATTGACCAATTTTCTTTCATAAAAAATAAACGGCTTGATAAATATACTTATCTAGAAAATAGCATGTCTACTTATACAAGGAAACAATAAAACGGCCTGGGGGAGTTTACCTGATTTCATACTTCAAATTAAATAAACCGTCTACTGTTATATATCAAATAAATTTAATTTAAAAATTAGCTAGAGTGCTTAAACAACATTCTCAGCTGCAATTATGTTTACAATAAAGTATTTTAATTGTTATAGTCTAAGTAGGATTTTTTCAAAAAGCAAAATAAAATTAATAATGCCTTTTTTTTTTTTTTTTTTTTTTTTGACTGATGATATCTGTTTATTGTTAAGATTATCTTATTTCTGAAGAATACCAAATATGGTGGTTTACATTTCAAACCTAAAGCAAAATAAAAATCAATGATTCTATATGTAACAAGAGAATTAATTCCTTTAGGAAGTTGTTGAATCGGGATATTTGTCAAGTATAAAAATAATATCATATATTAATATGAACGGTTCCAAAACTACTTTGAGTGAACTTTACCATAGAAAAAAAGATGACGATTAGGCACTGATTTCAAGTTTATCAAAAAAAATCGAAAGAAAAAGAAAGAAAGAAAGAATAAATAAATAACTTTGCCTTAGTCAATTTAAAATTGCAAACTTTTTTTTTTCTTTCAAATTCTATTTAAGCTACTAAAAAAGTCTTTCGCGTTATTTTTGCAGTCTAAATTTACTAATAACTGGGCACAGATATAAATTTTTGAAAAACTCAGCCTTTAGTTTAAAGTTTTTTCATAACTAAGTGTCGCTGTATGAATTACTGATTATGAGTCATACTTTTAGCACGTTTGTTCAACATGTGTATTAAAATACTATTTCTTTTAACGCAGATGGTTGAAGTTAAAACATGCTCCAATCAATTCTCTCTCTATAAACACTGCGGTTGAAACTAAATGAAAGCTAGCCACAATGAATCTTTTCACTTAGTTCTATTTGCTGTCACCGCGGCTAAATAAAATGATGTTTTAAAAAGATTAAACAGCTCCGCGAATTATATCCCATTTATTTTTTATATAAACCTATTTCCTGCGAACGAAAACCGACTTCAACTGATATTTTAGAAACTGTGTAGTTCGGAATTTTTCCATAATTTGATTTTTATCCACCTGCATCTTATCTATAGCGATGAAGTCACCATCTTGTTCTTTTCTATCTGTTAAACCTACTTGTCACTGCCTACAATGCAAACTAAATTGCAGCAACTATCACTACCCGCTATGTATTTCGGCCGGCCAGAACTTGATTATATATATTTTTTTCCCCCAGCTGGAGAGAACTACTGCTACTTATTCTTCTGTTATTTTTTTCTAGTTTTGTTCTTCTTCTTTTTTTTTTTTTTTTTTTTTTTGTTTGTTTAAAATAAATCTATTTCATGTTCTAGTTAAAAGCATAGCGTTTAAGTGAAGGAGTCTTTCTAATCCCACAAAAACTAAAGCTCAGACGAACTGTTACTGTATTTACCTTCCTCCTAAAGCCGTTACAGCTACCTTCTTTCGAGTACATATAAATACTAACATATGGAAAGAAGTAACTCCAGAGCTCGGCGAACGATGCCAAAACTCATAGCGAAATAAGAAAAATAAATAGAAAGGAAAAACAAAAATGTGTATCTCCATCAATGATTTGTCCCATCAAGGTCACCCGACTTTATGTCATGCAGGCGCTTAAATAGTTGCAGAACTCACTCGAAGATCCTTTCTTTTTTTAGTTCATTTAAAAACAAACAACTAGGGAAGGAGTGCCTGCTGACAAAAGATACACTCTCTTCGCTAAGATTGAGTTGAAAAGCTTTGAAAAATGCAGGGTAGGGTCATAAGTCGAGTTACCATCTCAACAATGAATATGTCTTAAGCTTTTCTGATATTTCGATTGATTTTTTTCAAGCAAGGAAATTATGTTTTGTAAGCTTCTAAAAAATATGACGTGCGAATTTCTTTCATTTCTTTTTCTCAAATTAGGTGCCATTTTGCACGTTAACTGGAATGTCATCTGTCTATATAGATTTATGAAAATAATGAATTGAACTTATAAGTTAGATCTCTTTGAGCACTGCTGGAGAATTTAAATAAAAGATTGCTCGCATTATTATTTTTTTGCTATTGTTGAATCGATGAAATCAATAAAATTCCAAATTTTATCAATGATTTAAAATTTATTATTGATTTCTTAAAAATTTCTTATTTATCCACAAACAAATTATTGCTAATGACTAAATTTATATCAATTATTTTTTCCCCTTCAAACATATATAATAATAATTATATATAACTTTAAAGTACTTACCGGCAACATCAATAAAACTAGAATTTATTTGCAATATATGAAATCTAACCTTTTTTTATTGTTTCTTTTTTAATCCGTTCAATATCAATGAAAATTATTACGACATATTTAAAATTTATTATACATATATATATATATATATATATATATATATATATATATATATATATATATATATATATATATATATATATATATATATATATATTATTTGGTAAAATAAAAATAAGAAAACTATTTATTCTTTCTATAGAACTAGTCTTGCATTAAAAAAAATCTTTGCAATTTTTCTTCCTGAATTAAAAGCATCCAAAGAAATATATTTGTTTAATTTTCCACGAGTTCTGATTCTAATAGTTGTCCATTATTTACAAACAAAGGCAACTTGATTTTAAATTTTATTTTTTAAATATTGAAGAATTGTTTTAAATACTGCTATTTATTGACTAAAGTGTTGCCAGTTTCAGTGATCTTCACGTCAATATTAAGATGACAATAAAATGAAAGAAATGCGTTTTTCTTGCTTATCGTCTTTTAAGGAGGAAAGAGCTGAAGGGCTCCAAATTCATTCGAGTTCTGTTCCAGGCCCATATACATGATTTCACAAAAGATCCGCCGTGTTTACGGAAATGGCGCAAACTAAATTCAACATAGTGGCCAAATGATCTCTTGCAGGTGAGGTGTAGAAGCTTGGAAATGAGGTGTTAGTCCAGATACCATCCTTGTTATCTAAATGGAGTTCAAAATTATAAGAATTGTCTTTGAATAGCCCCAGTATTACTTCCAAATGGGACGTTAATATAACTAAACTAAAATCCTATTATCAGATTGTGAATCTATTCTCACTGAGACAGTTAAAACTAGTAAAATTTATTCACGAATCTATAGAACAAAAACACAAATCAAAATAGGAACATTTAGCTCCTAGCCAATTATAAAGAAAAGACAAAAAAGTTCAACGTGTTTTTGATAATCTTGAAAGCATATATTATCGAAAACAAGCAATTTCAGTAATGCCTTTTTTCTTTTACTTAATCAGTATGCTCTTCTTTATTAAATTAATTTCTTTTTCATTAGCAGTCTTTATAGCTGCTAGAATATGTGCAAAAAACAATGATAGAGTCGATTTCATTCATTTAGGTAATCGTTTTATTGGAACAGTCGTTTCTTTTGGCTAAATGTCATAAAAAGGAATCTAGACTAATAAATTATTGTATTTTTAAACGCTTAATTGGCTCAGTAATTAATCTATAATTGCTGCGGTCTATCAAAATAAAATCTTTTTCATTAATATATAATTACAGAGGAATAAAAATAATATCTGTGTGATTCTGAAGCCACTTTTAATGGATGCAGCTAATTGGATAGAGGTTATGTTTCTTGTATGTTCAGATCTTCGTTGGATTTTGCTAATCAGTATTTTTTTTTTTTTGTTTCCCATGAGAAAAATAAGAATAAATATATTCTATTATTTGCAAAAACACAGCTTCATATGCATAGTATATAAATAAGCTTGCTTACCTACGGATTTATAGTTCATGTGAAGAAAGGATTTTACTTTTCAAAGAAAATTTTGCTATGTAAAATTAATAGCCAGACAATTCAATACACACAGTATTGTTATTAAAATAACTGCTCACCAAAAATGACTGTGGAGCATCTCTTACAGCAAGGAAAGCATTTCAAGGAATAGCCATTAGAGAAAGGACAAACTAAAACATCCCAAAGGTAACATAATGGAAAGGAAGTTAAATTCGAAAAAGATATGTATTCAGTGGGTAAGAGGCTATTTTATGATAATGTAAATTACTGTTCAATAATTTACAAAAAATTGTTTTTATATTCAATCTTATGCAGATTGATTGGTCCAAATTCTCCTATGTTCCATTTATGTGAATGGAATCTACAGAACTAATATACTAATTTCACTGAGGGATTAGAAGGAATAAAACAAAACCAATATAACTAAGTATACATTATGCAGAAACTTAATTTAAAAATAAATTTTATTTAAATTGTAAAAATAATAACTAAGCTGTAAAAATAATTCCATACAGAATCTTTCTAAAATAACCTTCAAAATGATAAGACTATATCTTTTGGACAAAATGTGACGTATAATGATCATTTATGCAAAATTTTCGGTTAAATGTTCGACTAAACAAATTGATCTCGGAAAATACTATCTGTTGACCTTGACTTATATTCTTAGTAATGTATTATAAACATAAATCGAACAATGCATTATCGATGCCATTTTTTTTCGAAAAAAAAATTTATTATGTCATGTTTAAATTACGTAAGTAAAATAATGCGAAATGACTATTCGTGACACTTTAGAATGAGAAGCATTGGTGACATAACATGTTGCATGCAAAATCATTATTGTATCTACCATTCGATATTTTAGATCGCGTTTTTGTCACATTTTTGTATTATATCTTAATTTCTTTTGCTGTTGTGACATAACATTTAGGATTTGTATAAAATTCTTCTATTATCGACATGTCACCTCCATTAGTCACATCGTTAAAGTGTTTTCAAGAGCTCACAGATAGTAAGAAAAAGTACTGAAAGATATTTCTATAGCTATTTGAAACACTGAGTAGTTTATACAACAAATAGCTTTACTTAGATAACAAAGAAATGTAGAACAAATTTTTAGAAAAAAATTCTGTTAATATTCTTTAAATCTATAAAGCAGCCGTAAAATTTACAAAACGAATTTTCCCAAGTATATTTCTGGTATTTTAGGGCATCCATTTAAGAATTGAAAATAGAAGAAATATGAATGGCATTTAGTTTATGCAACAAATAGCTTTCTTTAGATAACAAAGATATATAGGACAAATCTATAGGCAAATATTTGTTAATATTTTTAAAGCCATAAAGCAAATGTAAAATTTACGAAACTAATTTTTCAAAGCATATTTCTGATATTTTTAGCACACTCTAAATACATTACATTACAGCTAAATACATAAGCATTTAATACATTAAGGACATAGCATTTTAACGTTTAAAATGTTAGTGCGCCAAAAATATTTTACTAAATTTGATTAACAGCACTAAGGAACTATATAAAAATAAATTGGGCTGTCATATTTATATCTCTCTCTATAGATATATAAATTTGTAAGCATAATTCCACAGATGCATAGCCAAAAAAAAAAAAACACCTTTTGAAATTAATATCAATTTATTTCACCACGGGAGACATAATTTGTGCAAAAAAGAAGCGATGATAAAAATGACGTCTGTTTGCATCACAATATAAGAGCAAAGTGAAAGAAATTTGTCCTTTCAGTGATTTTACTATGACATTCTGATAGGAATTTCTTTACCACGTATCTATTTAGGTAGGGGAATCTTAAGTATCTTTGGAAACTATATGTAAGGAGTTTTATCCCTTCTCTCGGAGCGTGAGAAAATGCAAATGTCATCAATTTTCTAGATCGCATATTAAAAATAATTAAATAAAAATGTGGGAATTGGATCAAGAAATAAGAAAACATTTAAGTATGAAGTTAACACGGGCTAATTTAAGATAAATATTAGAAAATTATAATTAAGATTTAAATTAGTCTTAAAAATATCATTACATACATATAGTTGATCCTTTTCTTTAAAACTTTTTATACATTATTTTTTAGAAATTGCCTTCTTTTTATCAAAATAAATACAATCGCGTTTGAGATTCGTGACAATAGATTCGAAAGTATTATAATCGAATCGTTCTATAAAATTTAAAAAAATCTTGTTATTTACATTACTACGAAAGTATTACTGAATCGTTTTCTAAAATAAAAAAATAGTCTTGTTATTTACATTATGCACATTACTTTAATGAAATTGCTTACATTATTGAATTTCTGCACAATTATAAGTATTTGAGCTTCATTCGAATGACAATCTATGTGTAAACAGATGATCTGCTTTTTGAAGGTGAAAAGATTAACGAGAAAGGCGTGCCGGAAATATTGAGATCATTATTCTATCGGAGTGAAATCAGTGTATTTAGCTGTATAAATGTTGGCAAAAGAATAAAATCATGTAGAAGTAAAGATCTAAAGCGTTTATCGATGCAATAAAATTGCATTTAGATATTATTATTCAATTTATTATATTTTAATTCAAGATATAAAATTTTTACTGCAATGAAATTTTAAATATTCTGATTATATATGCAAGAAATTAAATTATGTTATTTGTGGCTGTTCAAATACAATTGATATCAAACTCCAAACAGAAAATATTATAATCAACAGCTAGTAGAACTGTATGTTTAATTTTGTTCGTTTAAAAATATTTGCATAGTTGTTATTTAATTCGGTTACAGATAAGTCGCGTTGATTTTTTTTCCCACATGCTTACGCTTTTCATTTATTTTCTTAGATCATGAATTTTGACGATTTTAATTATTACAAATATTTATTATTTTAAAAGATTTTTTGATACTATTATCAGAGCTATTGTAAGGACAAATGCAATTCTGTTGAACTTTGGGAAATAATTATAGGCATTTAAGTTATTGTTATTATGTAACTTTTACCATTTTAATTTACTTTCTTTATTATTTAATATTTCTAAATATTACTTTGATTTTTTTTTAAATATTTTTATTTGCCATTTTGTATTTTTATATTTCGTAAAGCCATTCTTCCTTTTTATTACTTTATTTGCTGCTTTTTATTTTTAACATATTTAATATTTAGTTTATACAAATGATTCGCAAGATAGTTCAGGCTTTTCAAAAGATATCTTATGTTAAGTAATAAGAATTTTATATTTTACCGATTTTCATTAATATAATAGAAACATCACAATCTGTGCACTGTTTTCAAGAAAAAAATGCAGTTCTTTTTCACGACCCTTGTAGATATTCAAAAGATCTGATTAATAAACAATGGCAAAAACAATAAAATCTCATTCAACGTCATGCACCGAACCGTTTCAGACATTTATTTACATCGTAAACCCATTGACGATAGGATGATGGGGAACACACGTACCCACCATACAACCATCAAATTCTTTTCAGGCCTTTGAACAAAGTATTCAAGAAAAAAAAACTTGTATAAAATAATGGCAGCAATAAAAGAGACTGAATTAAAACAATCTGTACTTTTATCTAAAGAATTTTCTAAATGCAATAAAAATCGTCTGCCAAATATTATTGAACGACAGATTCTAATTATATTTAAAAAAAAAGAAAGAAAGAAAATGATTGGAGCGGTTCTTGAAGTGTGTTCTTACAAATATCATCTAACAAAAACGTTTAGATATTACGAAATGGAATACAATCTTTTTATTTTCCCCGTTACGAAATATATTCGGTCATAACCTTGTTAAAACATAGCGTCCTTCGATGTTTTTTCAAAAGAGTTTTAATCTTCTGAATAAAAGTATAGGGTTTTTTGTTATTTTAAAACGGCAACGATTAAAGAATTTGACATTCAATTCAAAAAATAATAAATGTTTCACGCATCGATGAATACTTTATGCAATCAGATTCGTTATCAATATGCAAGCTCTTTTGAGAGCAATTTTATAGCTTTCATAGTCTTATTTGAGATAACTAGATAAAATATACAGGATTAATATAATAAATAAAAGGCATTTTGATTAGAAAATTATCTTTCACTGCATAGATATTGAAAATTATGGCACACACTATTGAGACAGATATTTTTTGGTAATAATGTTCCATTTTCTCAGGTTTGAGGATATTGAAACGAGTCAGATACCTACCTCTTCGATATCTAAGATCTCTAAGTGCCAGACTAGGTATCAAAATGCGGTATTTCAGATTTCTTGGTTTTTAAAATACAGAACTAACACAAGAGGTTTCAAAAGTTTTGGGATATAGTGAAACTTTTTAGATCATAACAATTGAAAACGATATTCGTAGTTAAAAAAACAAATGACATAAAGTGAAGTAAATAATTCGTTTGCAGTGACAAATTTAAATTACATATCAGCTCATCGAATATTTAATATAAATGAATAAATAAATTATGAAATCGTTTGGAAAATTGTTGAAGTAATAAATAATTTAAAAATTCAAAAGTTTTTGTACGGAAGTAAAACCTGTAAAGAGAGAAGAACACAGAACGATTTTTAAATAATGCTGCTATAGTTTTTGAAGATCTTTGTCTAAAAGAATTTTTTATTGCATAATAAGTTCATAAGATATATAATACATGTCCTCATTTAAAGTCGCTTTAATTGAAAGTATTCATCCTACAATTTTACTTATGAAAAAAAAATACATCATTTTTCCACAAATGACTTCCATTACAACTTAAAATGATTCTGAGGAAATTGCCTTCAATTCTGTCCAAAGGAAGTTATTAAGATTGATCGCTAACGATGTGAAATGACGTATATTGGGAAATCAGAGCTTCAGTTCTCCAAAAAGCTTTTGATGGCGTTTAGATAGGGTAGTAGTGAGCTTCATTGTTGGGCGTATACTCTTCATACTCTTTGCCAATTGAGTTCATGATCTGGTTTCTGAATTGAATTCTCCTTTTATGCATATATATTCATGTACATCATTAAAATATTTTAGGATTTATAAAACAAAAACTGCATTTATTATTTTAAATTGTCACATTTAGCAATATTATCTCATGAATATGGATATTACTGATTCTGGATATATCTTTTGTTGGAGTTTGTTCAACGATAAACAAATATGAAACACAAGCATGAAAGCATATCTCTTATTATCTCAACAAATTTAAGAACAAATTTGAGAACCCATGCGTTTAAAATATTTAATAATATGTAGTATATAAATATCTTTTTGCATATATTTTTGTACCTAAGTCGCAGGCACTGAGGATAATCCCTACAGATTTTTTGCCATCGAATTAAGTAAATCAAAGCGATATATTGGAATAAAATATATAACATAGGATTAATGGAATACATATTTACAATATCAAAATAATACAATTTCATAAATAGCACCATCACACATTGTATGTAATCTAATGGATGCAAAGCCAAGTAAGATGTAATATCGATAAAATGTTGACGTTCTTCAAATAACTGTTAAAAGAACTTGCCGTCCGAAATTATATACGTTCCGCATTTGTTTTTCACGTAGTTGTATCTTTATTGCTAAACAAAATAAATTACTATTGTAAATTTATGCTCTGATAAACCTACGTTGTTCGCTTTGCCGTGTACCTTTTCTTTCATTTAATTTAATGACAAGGAGCTCTTAGATCATGTAAAAATAACAAGTTTCTTTGTGTTTGTTCTTCTTTTAAAGATTCCCCCTTGAATTTAGATTTGCTATGCATACAAAAATGTAATTTAACAATATATAATGCAATTTAAATATTTATATTTGCTCTTTCTCTTGAAAAAACAAAAATTAAGAATAATTAAGCATTATAGTTTGAATGAATGTTACAATGAGGTTAAAAAAAGCAAAATTCGAATTCGTAATCCTTTGACAGATTTCCACGGTTTAATCCATGTTTGTTCTTCATTTTATTAACTAATGTTTATTTTCTCCTTGAAAATGCTAGGCAACTTTTCAAAACTTTCTTATAAATGTAAATAGAAATTATTGTATTAATGTATTTTTTAAATAAAATTTAAAGAAAAATAATAATTTCTTCAAGATTTTTTATTCGCTAAAGCAAAGGGAATAAACATTCTACTGAAATATATTTAATACAAATATTTGATCTGAAAGAATACTTGATTAAATTAGAAGGAAAAAAAAAGAATCTTCTAGAATATTTCTTTCAAATATCTTGACTGCCGAATATTCTACTAGATATTTTGACAGTCACTTCAAAAATAAGGAAATAGAGGTTTATCAATATGAAAACGTGTACTAGATATTCTTAAATGGAACACTTTCACGACATAAACATCTTGCATAAGTCATGTATATTATTTCGCCAGAAATGCAAACGATGCGTGAAAAGAACAATAGATTCCAAAAATGGAAATCGTTTTCGTTTTGATGACTTTCAAATTATAATTCTAAATAATAAAATATCCAATTAATTTCGTATTAGATGCATGTGGATTAAGAAAATAAGAAATAGGAGTAGGAGAAATGAAAATTAAATCTGTTTTCCGTTTATTTATTTTAAAAATTAACGGAGCATTTTTCTTATTCTATAACAACAAAAATCTCTCAGTATTCTTTGAATAAAGATTTATGACGTATACCATTTATTGCATTTTATTATTTATAAACGAAAAGCTTTAAAATTCCCCTGTTTTATTCTTTTTATTCTAATTCATCGTGTAATGAATGAAAATTCCAAAAAAGCTGAATGCAAATGATTTATGAACTTTGTTAAGGTTTAAGATTATTTTTACGGTTTTATTTATGTATTAGAAAAAAATTTTACACATTTCTACAAGAAAAAACTTTTCTCTTTTTTTCATTTACCTCCAAGTTTTCTTATCTAGAGGAGCCTTTTATCCATCGTTTTCCGTTTGCTAAAGAGAAGACGACGATAAAAGTTCCATCTTTTATTAAAAACTAGGTTACGAGAAAAATAATATCAGAATACAGATAAAAAGCTAAATAATAGAGATCGATATACATTTCCCATACCTAATTCTACCTGAAGAAAACATTACGAATAATAATAATGTATTTTTTTTATGTTTTTCCTTAAAAAAAATGTTTTTTTAAGTATTGTATTAGCGTAAATCATTCTTACGTTGCATCGTTAGAAGTATTTTACGATTTTTGATATGAATATGGGAAATAGTTCTGTGCAATACATTTATTGTTCTTTTTCTTCTTCTTTGTATTTAAAGTTCTTTCTTTTACGTATTATTATTTAATTTTAATTATTTGTAAACATAATTTATTTGCATTATGAAACTGTTGTAATTAATAAATTTGCTATAATAATAATTACTAATTCGCTAAGATAAATAAAATAAATTATAAAGAAAATAAATTAACGAAGCACTAAAACTAGAAGTTATGAAAAAATTTTTGTTGAGGAAAAAGGATTTTGATATGGCAGTATTTGTTAAATTCAAATTAAATTTAAATTTAAAAAAATTAAAGTTACAAAGAATATTAGATACTGCTTTTTCTTCTTCTTCTTTTAAGATTTCGCAGCGCTTTTAACCGATTGGAAGTTTATATTAAATTGAATCTGTAGGAAATTGTAACCGTTGGATAGCGACAAAAAAAAGAAGAATGGCGGAAAAATATCATCACTAATAAGAAACGAAAATATGTGTGTAATTGCGCTCTCTTTGCAGACGAGACCGTTGGGTCTAGAATTACCAAATTTTGGGAAGAAAGAATAAGCCCTACGGAATCATTAAAAAAAATTATTGGTCAAAATTTTAACATTAAGGTTCAAAGGAGAGTTTGCCAACTTTCCAGCGATAACTTCGAAGATATAATTACTCAAAAGTAGTTTTTACAGCATTTTAAAATAAAAATATTTTTATTTTTATATACCTATTAAGAAACCAGACAATTCGTCTTGAAATTGAATAATTTAAAAAAAAAATATTTTTTACTCCATTTTCAACAATGTTTTTCGTTTATGTAACGAAACTCCAATCGTCTTCATTGCTTGATCAAATATTTTATCACTTGAATGCCAAGTTTCTTTCATTTTTGAATTTCTTTCATTATAGAAAGCCAAGAAGAAAGATTGTGCTCATGATCTGCGCAATTTACATAAGTAATAAGAAAGTAAAGTTACAATACCACCAAGGGCAACGTGAATTGAAGTTAGATTACATGGGCAGTTACGTATATAAATGCACTGCAATCTTATCAAACTTGATTTCACTAGAAAAGTTCATGTACGTAATAAATAGAAAAGGTGAAAGGCTATTAAAATAGCATGGTTTCAGTGTTTATAACAATTTAAAAGTACGTAGCAAAGGAAATCATGAACATCAAATTACACCAGAATTTTAACTAAATTATACATAAATCATTCCTGGTGGACCAGATTGTTACCAAAGGCGGCTAGTATATAATAAATCTAATCAAGCGGTTCATACTGCGATGTACGCACTCAGCAGTATTTCATTTAAATTCTCTTCATCTTATTTTATTTTCTATTTATTTTGGATGACCATGTCAGAAACTACTTTAATACTGCGTATTAAAAACATTAAATTATTGCACCAGAAATGTAAAATAATATTACAAATCGAGATTATGTGTAAAAATTACAGCCACAAACACTTAAGTTAAAAATTCGTTGCAACTGAAGAAGTAATAACCAAATATAATGAAATTATATATGAAATGTTTGTAACTTAATAACTTCTGATTTATTCAACCAAATTAGTGTTCTAAATATCGTCGAATATGTTTTTACTCTTTTTAAATATAAAATTTAGAAATATCATTATTATTATCATCAACAATAGGCTATGTTTGAGCAACAAAAAGATGGTGAAACTTCATCCTGGATTTTTGAAATCAATACTTTTAATTCTGTTTAAATAGTTATAAATTTAGATTTTTGTTTTTCAAATACTCTATTTTAAAAAGTAAATCTTTATAGAGGACCAAATTGTCAACAAAATATCCCGAAATATTGTATCAGATCCTTCTGTAATTATATAAAAATGGATAATTTTTCCTGAAAAAGCAAATTATTAAAATTTAAAAAAGAATGTTTAAGACAAGTCTTTCTCAAATACAAGCTTACCAGACAATTTTTCTAAAAATCTAAGAATTTCTCCTCTCTTTTCTGTTTACTTAATCATCTTTCATCTTTAATGAACGTTATTTCAAAAAAGAAGAAGAAAAAACTAAACAGATGTGAAAGGTTAAATAAGAGATCTGTTTGTTCTGCTGAAAGAAAATCCCCTCAAAATATCTTAGTGACATTCAATACCTAGCTGAAAGCATTTGTTGAAGCATTCTGCTGGATTTTTATTTTTCAAAAAATGAAAATGTATAATCTTAAAAATATTCTTTGAAAAGAAACTCATTTAATGCAGCTTGAGAAATAATTTTGCTCCAAATAGAATTGCGACGAATTCAAAATCTTTTTTTCATTAAATTGAATAGCTTGTTTACTCTGTAATTACAAGAAATGTGACTAGATCTATTTTTAGAATTAATTGATAAGGATTTTTTTTAATGTTTAGCTACGCAGTTTCTTTTGATTAAATGTCATTTCAATAACTTCATAACTTATTTCTAGAGCTACAAAAATGCATTTTTTTTCATTTTTTTGGATTTAGGTTTAGTTTTTATTTGATTTTATTCATTAAAAATTTTTTTCGTATATTTTCGACATGAAATGAGAAAGCTTTTAATAACAAATTTGAAGCAATTGAAACTATCAAATAAAAAATTTTATTTTCAAAATTATTTCAACTGTCATTGCTTTTGTTCATATAGATTTATTTAATAGTTCTTTACAAAACGCAAAATTATTTTTCACGTGTAGTGAGGTATTAAAAGTTTTTTCGAATCTGTCAGAAATTTTTTTAAGAAAGTTCACATATTAAAGGAAATTTATGAAAGTTATAGAAAGATAATTTTCCTGTAGATGAAGATAGATTAAATAATAGATAACACCTAGCAATTATTTTAGGAATAATATTGTTTTTGGCTTATTAATAAGGGATTTTTTTTTAAGATTTTATTTTTGAGAATTTTTTTAAATATTCTATTTACATTCTTTCTTTTTGATTAAAATTTCCCACGTAATATCTCTATTTTATTTTAATCATGTTTCAAGAGACTGCGGATAAATTTCAATCTCCTTTCCAAAAATTCCGACAAATATTACTTTTAGCATTTCCTGAAATTATATAAAACCTGAAAAAATTGAAACTCTAAATTTAAGAGCGCTGAAATTTTTTTGAAACGTTTTTGAGCAATATCAACTCTAAACGATATCGACTCAACTTTTAAACAATATCAACTCTAAAACTTTTTTAAATAAATAAAAAAATTCTTTTTATAAAAAAAAACTCGAAATTTCAAAGACTGATTTAAAAATAGTAAAATATAAATTATTGATTAATTATAACTTATTTGAATAATTTTATAAAAAGGTTTAAAATTTCAAATACAGAGTATACATCTTTAAGAAACAAATTATTATAATTAGCTAATTTCAAATAAATGCATTATGATGCTGTTTTAAAATCTAAGAATATATAACTTGCATTGCATTTTGATTAGTAAAAGTACAGTGGCCATATTCTTTATGCAATAGGAATAAAGAAAAATTCTTCAGGAGCAATTTTTTTTTTGTCTTTAAAATTAATAAATTTTTCTCCAATTTTTAATATGAATTGTTTGCTAACTTTCTCGCTCAAGAAGAAATAAAACTAAACGTTTTTAAAACGTTAAGATAATCCTAGATATTTTGAGGAATCTCCGCAGTTTAATTCTCTCTGAAAACAGAAAAACATTTTAGGAATTCTGATTTCTATCGCTGAAATGAAAGAATATGTGATTTCTTCATTATATCACGAATCTAATCCTGAAATGCCTTGTATTATATAATCATATGAGAAAGGCGACAGAGAATATTCAAGCTGTTTTATAAATAGAAATTGGTCATTTATTCAAAACTGAGATAAATATGGAAAATTTTTAATCAAAACTGGTAAAATATGCGAAATTTTTATTTAAAATTGGTACAAATATGGAAATTTTTTAATCAAAATTGGGACAATATGGGAAATTTTTATTTCAAACTGGGATAAATATGGGAAATTTTCAAGCAAAACTAGAACAATATGGGAAACTTTTATTTGAAACTGGGACAGATATGGAAATTTTTCAATCAAAACTGGAACAATAGGGAAATTTCTATTTAAAACTGGGACAAATATGGGAAATTGTTAAACAAAACTAGGACAGTTTCAGAAACTTTTATTTGAAACTGGGACAGATATCGATATTTTTCAATCAAAACTAGAGTAATACTGGAATCTTTTTTAATGGGACAATATGAGAAATTTTTAATTAAAACTAGGACAAAATGGGAAATTTTTATTTAAAACTGGGACAAATATGGGAAATTTTCAATCAAACCGGTGAGAATATGGGTAATTTTTATTTCAAACTAGCGCAAATATGAAACATTTTTTTTTCCAAATGGAAAAGAATATGGGGCATTTCTTTCAAGATGGGACACAGAGTTCAAAACAATAATTGTTCCAGGTCATCTGATCATATTAGTTTAAATGCTTAATTTTGTTAAATGAAAATACTTCTTAAGCTGAAAATAAAATAAATTCAATCCGATCAATTGCGGATTATTTTTTAAATATAATTTTTATAAATCATAAAAAGAGATGAAAACAAAACAAAATGTTATTCAATCGCCTTCTTTCGTTTCCGAAAGCCGAGCGAGGGTTGCCATTCAACAAGTCGATCACCTTCCGCGGAAGTCCGTTCGACACATGCCCCCGCCCTTGAGCGAAACGCTCCGCTAAATTTGTATTCTCTGACACCAGAAGTCCTTACATGCTTCGGTGGCTTTAAGAAAACAAATCGACTCACTTCACTAACAGGGACAGTGCGCCGCCCTTTGCCATTGTAACAGGTGCTCGTGTCAGAACCCTGGGAGCATTCGGTCGCGTTTGAACTTTCATATCTGAAACAATCAGTGACAACCGGAAAGATTAAAATGAATGGAAAGTATGAAGGAGTTTTAGGCAAAAGCGTTTGTATGGGTTTAGTGGGAAAAGATTCAGGAATTTTTAATAATGATAATAATAATTTATTATATCTCAAAATTGAAAGATTTAAAAAAATTTAGAAGTAACAAAATGCAAATTGCTGTGAATTTTGTGAATTATTGTACTTATCTGATTAATATCTTAGTCAACGGTTTTCAGATTTAGGCTCATATTTACTTTCAATAGCGTGTCCCCTCTTAAAATTTGCATTCAATTTTGGAATTTTAAATTATTAATCCAAATCAACTTCCATGTCTCATACAGTAATTGCCTATTTCTCAAATTTATGTTTTTTGAGCGTGACGGTATATATAGAATGGTAATGTTTCTAGATTGATCGGTAACTGTAAATTGTATGATGCCAAAATCGTTCAAAATGCTTTATAGTTTGGATCACTGAACTTAGAACTGCTTAATTTGGCGTGTATATAATTCTTAGACAGTAGCTTTTCATTAAGAAAGGCTTTCTCAATATTCAATTAGAATTTTAATTTAGAACTAAATGAAGTAATAGTTATCTTGTCAATAACTTTAGAAGAATACCATGACACAAAAATAATTTTTATACTATTATAAAGTTCAAGAAATGTACTTTTCAGAAATGCAATTTTTCAAGTTATATTTTTTTCTAATTTTAATAAATTTTTCAAAATTAGTTTTAAAAACACACATTTTTGGAAAATGCGTATCTGTCTATCTGTCTGTGACAAAGATAACTGAAAAGCGCTTTTAGATGGCTGAAATTAGGTATACGGTCTTTATACTAAATTTGAATATTTCTATCAAATTTTGAGAAAATTCCGTTCCGAAGAAGTCTGCCTGTCCGCTTATTTGAATATAAGTAAAAAAAACTACAAAGCCAAGTGAGCTAGATAGATAAAATTTGCTATACAAATTTATCATCTATATTGTAGCCATCTTTCAAATTGTGATCCAAAACCAACAAGCGGTTAAGCTTTGGTCGGTCTGTACTTTCAGAAACATGTAAAAGCAATAATTCAAAAACGCAGTTATATAAATATATCAAATTTGGTATGGGATTTTGTGAGTAAAAATGTAGCTGTACTTCAAATTTTTGCTTCAATTGATTAGTAAAAATGCATCTAAAACGCAAATATGATTTCCTGACACTATTAATCGCCTGTCAGTTTTTAATCGCCAAAAAAAAAAAAAAAAAAAAAAAAAACCTCACTAAGAATGACACGAAAGATTCGTTAAATTCACGCCAAAGATTAATGTTTCATATTGTAGGTCAACATACGCGCTGAGGCGATATTATTAATGTTATTATTTAGTACTGATAAATATGTAAAAATATTCGGTTACATTTTAGTTAATTCCAGTGTCTTTTTAAAAATGACAGCTTAGAAAATTAAATTATCCAAATAATGACAAGCCTGTAATGATTTATTTTTGCTTAGTGTTTATATTCAAGTTACCATAGCCCTGAACGAATTTGAGTGTTTGGAATTCCTTTTCATGTCATTGCATGAAAGTACTCAGGGGAACATTCTGCTTTTTATTAAAGAGGGCGGATATATTATACGGCACATTTATGGTTTTATTGAGCTGAAGAATATATATAAGGCAAGGATATCGCTAGTAGTTATCTAACATTTCTAAGATATTCGGAAATGAAAGGTAAATCGCTTATGGAAGCAATAACCTTTGATATATTGAAGGTAAAAGCATCCAATAAGCTTCTTTTATATTTGATTCATTAGCTATATGTCTCTGAAATCGAATGCAAAAAATAACTACAACAAAGTTGCTTCCTATTTTGTATAGTACAATATGCCTTTTTTTTAAATTTTTCTGCTAATTATAAAATTTGCCCTAAAATTATTTAAATGTTATGCTATATTTAATAAAATTAAAAAGTTCATTGACTTTACACATGAGTTATATTCATCAATTTGATTTTTAAAAAAAGGATTTTTCGTATCTGAGCTAATAAAAGTCATATATTATTAAGTAATGCTTTTTTTTTCTTATTTTATCGATTAATCAATCTATTTTATAGTTATTTTAGGGTTTCTTATTATTTTAAACCTTTTCTGAGAAGGTTTGCGACAAATTAATATCTGGACAAATGAATATCAACTGACATATATCAATTTTTTTAAGTAAACAAATAAATGAATTTTAATACAAACAATCAACAGAAATAATACATTTTATAGTTCTTTTCCGATTTAAACTATATGGTACAATAACAATACCCGTTTCCTTTATAAATATTGCCGAATCTTTTGAAAAACTGTTTAATTGTTTTTATAAAAAAAGAGAGAGATTCCAACCCTTTGCATTGTGAAACCATGTGATCTGTATGATAAATCGCAATTTGTTTGTTATAAAAGATAGCATTGGTTTCCTTAATTTTCATTCAAAGTATCTTCATGATCCAGTATTTAATGTCTAGTGTTTGTATAATATCAATCTTTCAGTTGTATAGTTAAATCTTAAAACGGTAAAATCTGCATTCTTAATCAGATTGGAATACCTCGCTTTAACCAGTTAACTGCTTCGACATCTTCGAAAAATGCTTGTCTAAACTTTGTCTCAAAAATTAGAAATGACGAGTATACTCGTCACACACAAAATATGTGTAATATGAAATTATGTTATAATGAAGTGACTTTTATTTTTTTTTATTTCTATAATCACATTTATTTATTTACTTAAACAAACATACATTTTTTTTTTTTTTTTTTTTTTTTTTTTTTTTGCATATGAACGAAAAGTAACATAAAAAACTTGGATGACTAATACAACACAGCGATATATTTAAGAAAAACAATTCTTATTATATGCGGGATTTTTTATAATAATTTTGTTAAAAATCTTTTATTTGTTCCTTTGATTTCGACTTGACTACAAAATAGTTTAAGCATCTTAAAATTTACGAATATGTTAGCATGTTTACTAAAATTGTAATTCAAACTTCAAATTGTCGCTACTTATTACTCTTGACGAATAAACTCGTCATAACGCAAAATGCATTTTTCCCATGACGAGTATACTCGTCAAAAACAGTTAATTGGTTCATACGCATACATTTTGTTGAGCATGATTCTATACTCATATAGTTCTTCTATTAGTTGAAATAAATTTTGTAAGGATTGGAAGAATTTTCCTTTGCATTCAATATTGATATTAACATTTTAATTGCTGATACTCTAAACAAAATTTTCATAAATATATATTAGACCACATTCATTCAAAGAACAAAAACTGAAAACCAAAATGTTATAAAAAATGAATATGCATCCCAAACAGCAAGATAGAAAATGATTATCATTAATCTTTTTACTAAAATCTCTTAAAAGAATATGAGTTATACTAAAGATATTCTTTCATTTTTATCATCTACTAGAAGTCTATTCAAATTCGCGAAAAGAAATTTAAAGTCAATATATCTGATGCTGACGAAAACAGTTATATATTAAAATCACGAAGACCAGAAGCAACGTGACACCGAATTGACATTTCTAGAATACGGGAAAATATAGATGAAACGCAATGATTTCAACCCTGATGATCATAAAGCCTGACATTGCCATTCCATATGACGGGTTAATGCCGATTTCAGAAGACTATTTTTAACAATATACAGTGTTGAAACTAAAACTAAAACACTGGGATCGATATAAATAAAACAAATATAAATAAAACATGGAAAAGATGCTTCAGCGGGAGAATCACTCGATTTTCATCCTTAAAAAGTTTAAAAAAAAAAAAAAAAAACGAATAAAAAAAAAAATAATCGAGAAACTTCATTATCTCTTCCAAAATTAAAAGATTTTTTCATTAATTTTATCTTTTTTTCCGGCTATGAAGATGGCTATCTTATCGTAATTCGATCCATTTCCGAGTGAATAAATGGACTCGGCCACTCAAAATTTACTTCTAAGAAAAATTTGATATATTTCCAATACTTTTCCAAACACAACCTCCCAAAATATAAAAAAAAAGTGAAGAATAAAAAGAAGAAAGTAAGAAACGCTATAAAAGGGAAACGAAATTTAATAGACGATTCCGTTATCAAAGTCATTTTTTTTTTCTCGAAGAAACTGTATTGAAAATTAATTCGTTGCGTCGAACGCTTCAACGCTTTCTCCTTTTTTTTATTTCCTTACTTTATATTCATCCCAAGAATTTTATAGCACAGAGAAATATCATATAAAATTCAATGCTCTCCACTTCTTTTTTCACTTCCCTTTTCGAAATCAAGTTCGCTGGTAAAGTTAGTCCCTCACGTGTTTATCTCAAATGCAGTTTGGGTGGCAACGACTTTTGCATATCTGAATTTCATTTACCGCTTGTAATGGAAAAAGCCTCGATAAAACTTGAAATTTAATGCAAAAAAGGATTCGCTGGTTGCATTTCAATGCTGTTATGGTCTGGTATTTAATATTTAGGTCAATAATATCTATTTTAATCCTATTAATTAAGATTGGAATAGTAGCCTTGTGGAATCTTAACTAATAGAAAAAATAATAAAGCTTCGATGTTTTGATTATTTTTCTGAGTTACACAAATGCTACGAATACATTTATAGAAGAAAGATTGTGACTTCAATTGCATTTTAAACTGTCTTGAAGTCCTTCAATATTTAATATTTAATATTTAATTGCGAAAATGAAGCTGTTTGTATATTATAAATACTTACTTTAATTAATGTTACAAAGACAAAATATTTATACCAATGAATAATAAAAAAAGCTGTATTTATTTAAATTTAATTCTGATATTTGTTAATAACAATGATCTTTTTAAATTTAAATATTAAGTTATTCTATCAAGCAAAAAGAACATTTTTCAAACGATAATTTTTTGAAGTATCCATTGAATCCGGTAATATCTAAGTCATTACGAATTTGTGAAAATAATTCGTAATGTCTTATAGAATCGTTCTTCTATTGATTTTTTTATCGTCTGTTATTCACTCTTATGTGAATTGAATCAATTAAAATCCATTCTAGTTACAATTATACTGTTTTTGAGTTTAAAAAATAGCACAGAAATAAAAAAGAAGAGTAATTACACATTATTTTTAATTTGAATAACTGCATGTTCATTTTAGTTGCAAATGAATTCAATTTAACTTGGATGAGTATTCTGAATTTGGCAACAATAAAGTTTGTAATTTTAAACTTTTACTATCATTGCTTACATTAAAAGAAATATAAATCTCTGTCAGTTCAAATTATTCTTAACAGTGCAATAATGGTGTAAATAAGTTATGTAAATATATATTAGAGAAATTAATTGAAAAAAAATGAAACGTCATCACATAAAAGCTATAAAATATCACATCGTAATATTGAATCATTATTTTATATTGAATGTAAAAATGTTGAGTTAGATGCAATACTGTCATAGAGAACCAGCTATTCTATAGAGTTCTAATTCACAAAAATTGTTTCTAAATTGTACAAAGAATATGTCGGATTATATTAGCTGAAATTCGTTACTCGATAAATTACTTAAAAGAGAATATTCATTTTAGAAGGATACAATATTAGAATTTGTACTTCATCATATTTTGTGAAAGCGCGAATATATGAAAATAAGTATTTTTCAATTGGTTCTTTATCGCAAAACTTCGTTCAGTATGATTAATTGCAATTAAAAATATAAAACTAGAAAAAAATATTATTATTTGTTTCATAAATTAATCGAATTATAAAATTCATTTATCAGATATGGTGGATATGATTTCTTTTTCCGGAGAATAAAATGTTTCATTCCCAAGTTTTGGGAACTAAACATTCTAATTCATACAAAAAAAACCCTAGAAAATAATAAAAAAAAAAATCTAATAAATAATTCATATCTTTTTTTTCTTTCGTGCTACTGTCTTATTTCTTTTAAAGTCCATCTAAATAATAGGTGAGACAAGTCAGAGATCTCAAATTTCTTTATATTCATTTTCAACATCGTTTTTATCATTTAGGATGGGAAAATGTCCCATTCTTTTATTTCAATTCCTTTCACTTTTCTGCGTAAGCGTTAGATGTGTCGTACTTCAACGATGCATATATCAACTACTTTGAAAAAGGAGAACTTCACGATTTTCACTTCCTGTGCGGACAATAAAAAAAAGGATATCAGAAATCTGAATGTGAATATAATATGCCATGACTGTGGAGTATTTTGAATTTCTAGACACTGAATGGGTAGCAGACTCAGGTTTTGAATGAATTCGTTCCATTTATGGACTTTAAAGGGGAAAAACCATTTCTCAATCTTAAGGAAATAGTGAGGCTCTCTTGCGCTCTTTTAATCATTCCTTAACCGCGTACATTGAAATGACGAATTTTGTGTGTGTGAAGTTTTGATAGTTAAAAATTGAATAAATAAATTAGTAAACATCCGCTTTGAAATTGAAATAGACTGTAAAATATATATATTCACATTCACGACGAACTTTTATTCCTTTTATTTTCTCATATGCGAAACGAGTGCATTGTTATCATCAAAGGATTCTAACTCGAGATTTTAACGAATTTCCATGTATCCTGAAAACACATATTTCTACTTTCTCCTATACGAAGTCATATAATCGTCAAAAAATTCGAACTCGACAATTTAACGAATCTCAACGTTTCAGACTTTCTCGAGTGCGATATAAAACATTTTTAGAATGAGATATATCTGTCTGTGATAAAGATAAATCAAAAACACAGTGAGCTAGATCGATGAAATTTGGTACATACTCTTTATACCAAATTTATAGATTTTCAGCAAATTTTGAGCAAAATCTCTTCCATGGAAGTCAATCTCTTTGGCTGTCCAGATAAAATTTGACCTTTTGATTACACAGATTTAATATCCAATGAGTAGATATCTATCAAATTTGGATGCATGAATCTGGCTAGGGATTGATTGTCTGTCGGTCAGTACTTTCACAAGAATGCAATTGCAATAACTCAAAAATATAAAAACTTGAATAAATGAAATTTAGTACTTGACTTTCATTGTAATTCTGTATCGAATTTTGGTTTCAATTAGTTGGAAACAACAGGTCTAAAACACAAATTCTATTTTCGGGTGCCTGTTATTTGCCAAAACTGTCGGGTATATAGATTATTCATCAAAAAATAGAAATAGATCAAACAACAAATTCAATAAAAGTGCTAAATTCGCGCCAAAAATAAATATTTCGTAATTATTATTTGCTAATACAGTGTTAATCATAATATTTCTCATGACATTACCGAAGAGAAAGTTTTAGGGTGACTATTCCCTCTGGTTTAAAAATATGGTACACCTTTATTATAGAGTATACCAAAATGTTTCGGATATATAACTTCTGCTCATCTCCCATAGAATTATTTGTATATATGATATATTTTAAGAAAATATTTTAGAAGAAAATAGCATTGAGAATCAATCTTAGATGTGAATTATTTTAATTTTCTTTTAATGGTTTTATTTCTGAAACGAAAATATGTAGGATATGTTATGTTAAATTTTATTTATTTTTATTCTATAGAATTACATAATAATTTATGAGCGTTTAATTGCAAGATTAAAAATGCATGCGAAATAAAACGCTATTGACAAATATTTTGTCTTATTAGAAAAAGAACTTTATAACATATATGACATTTTGTTTGCTATAACTTTATTGATTTTCATGTACTTTCAGATCATTAAAATAAAATTTCAAATAGACAAAGCTGAGAAGTTTTGACAGCCTTTGTGTTTTGAATTTAGTTGCTCATAAGCTTTATGCTATGTACAGAAAAAGAGCAATTTCTCAATGTATTTGACTAATACAAATATTAAAAAAATAACTCCTTTAAATTACTTTTGCTTCAGACTGGATCAACTCTTTAATCCAATTAACTAAATTCTTTTTCAGATTACTTAAAAAAAAGGATTTGAAAATTTAAAATAAACTTGAAAACTATTCGTTCATGAAAACAGTCAAAAAGCGTTAGGTCTTATTTATTCATTTATTTTTCTTATATTTGTTGACTTATTATTTGTTAGCTTATTATGTTGACTTATTATTTGAATTTTGCTTTATTTTCGAATACACAGAAAATAATCTTCGAATCAAAAATCTAAAAGTGTTTGGGAATCAAAAGTTTGAAAAACAAATCAGAACCTACCAAGTCTTTTCAATTAAAAAAAAATTATTTGAAATGTTTAAGGATATGAGAGCAAAAAAAAAATTCAATTTATTGCTTTTAAATCGTGGAGAATGATTTTAAATTTGCATCTTGAATTTCAAAAGAATAAATTAACTTATCCTTTTAGACTATAGTGAGAATTGTGATTTATTACTTGAATAAAATACTGCAAGAGAAAAGTTCAAATTATTCTAAGGAATTGCAAAGAGTCGCACAAAACATTTCACTTTGGAATCCAAAACATTATTCACAATCTAAAATACAGCTTCAAGATTTAATTAAAAGAAACAGATCTTTAAATCAGTATCTCCTGAATACATATAAAAACGAAATAAAATGGTGATTTATTACAGTTTCATATTAGAAAAACAAGGTTAAATCATTTGACATAGCTTAACAACAACAAGTACAATACTTAGATGCAAACGATTTATTGGAAAGATAAACAGATTATTTGAAAACATTGTTTAACGGAATGAAACATTCTAAATTTTAACTAGACAGTGACAGGATTGGGTTTCATGAAATGCAACATATTTTAATGATAATTTTAGCTTTCTTGCGCCTGGATTCTACCCAGTCAAAACAACGAGTTTTGTTTATCAATTTAAGAATAATAATTTAATTAAAAATAATATTTATTAATTACAAGAATCATGATTCAAATTTTTGATGTTACGATTAGATTTTAAAAAGGCTAATTGCATTTCATATTACAAAATAATTACATTTAACAGTATTTTTCTTGCCAATGCTTGAAGAATTTACTGGGCATTTAATAGGCATTTAATACTGGGCATTATTTACTGAAATTTTTTGCTATAAATTCTTTAAGTTAAAAGTTCTGAGCAGATTTTTTTTACTTATATTGCATTGTAACTGCTATTATAAACATTACTATTGTTTGAGTGGTTTTTCTTAAGTGTTTACCCTTAATCTTGCTTCTGATGATCGTAATATATATATATATATATATATATATATATATATATATATATATATATATATATATATATATATATATATATATATATATATATATATCCTCATATATCATATTTATATAAAAAAATTCCTCATGGCTAGCTGAAAGGCAAAAGTAGATTCCTCTACATCTAAGTTATTATTTGGCAATTTAAATTGTTGATGTTAGAAATAGTCAAAATTAGGGCTTGAAAATTAATTTTCAGCCCTTAACTTCTAAGATATTGCAATTATCAAAGCTTTAAATGCAAAAAAATTGTATATATATATAGATATAACCTTTGCAATAGGTAGTTACAAAATAGGTAGATACAAAAAGAAAGTGTTGTAATTGTCGAAAATACAGCCTCAAGATTTTGTTAAATCTCTATGCCTTATACATATCTGAGTCCGAAAAACGCTGTTTTGGAACTATATTGGTCTGTCTGTTTATGAACATGATAATTGAAAAATGAACAAAAAAGTCTCTCTGTCCAACTAACTGAGTGTACAAGTGACTCTAATAAGAATAAAACAGTAACCAGGTCGATAAAATATAGCACACAACTTTGGCAACTAAAGAATGGCAAAGTTTAAGCCAAATCCACACAGAGTTCACCGTCTATAGATACGCATACATGTAAACGCTTATACTTCAAAACGCAATGATTTAAATAAATGAAATTCGATATGTGATTTTGAGATTGCAACTACAGTTCTCTTTCAAGTTTTGTTTTTCAATCGGTTGGTAAGAGATCATCCAAAATACATATTCGATTCTTTTATTACTCGTTATTGAAAATCGAATATATATCACAACCTACATACAGCAAAAACGCTAAATTCACGCCAAAAATCGATTTTACACAACTATTACTCGCCAATGGCATGCAGTTAATACGCAATTTTTAGTTTTCTTTGATATACTTATAAGCTCACAACTCTGATGTGTAGGACCGTGAAAATAAAAACCGAGCATCCTTGGCTTACATGGTCTTTTCCAACGTCCACAACTTGTATGCGGAGGAGGAAGAGGGTAGGGTAGCATTTTTATTGGGGAGCAAACGAGAAATTTTCGCCGACTGCCTTCTATTTAATTGTTTGCCTAATGAGTTCAAAGATTTCCAAAAATCTACTTTAGAAAAGAAGGATTTTTTTTTCGTTGCCCTATTATTGTTTTCGCCTGTTACATTCCTTTCCAATCTTGACTTGACAAGGAGCCAAATGAAAGTTAACGCTCCAAGAATAATGCCACGGATACATTGTGTGGATAATGTTAATAAACATATATAAACAGCCGTAATTTTTTTCTTTCCTGACAATGTATACTAATGAAAACTAATTATCATAAGTATATTAACTAATAATGAGTGGATACAAGTAGAATGCATTATGGCGGACAAATATATATTTAATTATAATTTTTGTGTGGGCAGATTGAATGCTATGTGAGAAATACACGAAATGATAAACTGGAGAAGTTAAGACAAAATGTCAGTTAAATTTCTTTATTAAATATTATTATTAGTAAATAAATTTCGTCAAAAACTATTCCTAACCATACGAACAACTGCCAGAAAGTCACTTGCCCACTTATTAATTATAAAAATATCTAAACGATTAACTTGTATAGACAGACTAATCAATTTTAATTATTTTTCTTCACGAATTATCGAATGTTAAATAATAACTATAACATAAAACCATTTCTTTTCCATCATCGATACACATTGCCAAAAACTGAATCATCAGCTGTCTATTAACTAGAAGCTATCAACCGAGTCCTAGAATGAATTTCAAGGATAAGAAGGACATTTTCATTGACACATGGGTCTTTCTGGAAGGCAAAGGGATGAGGAAGGAGTTAATATTATGCCACCTACTGACGTTAGCATTAATGCATGCCACTCGCATTCGTATAAACATTCACTGCTATTATTTCAGCACGTTATGATAAAGAGACAAGTACTTAATTGCATGTCTTCAAAGGCTATCAAGTATCGAATAATAAGGATAAAAGTCATATGAAAACTTTCATTTACCATGCTTCCCATCAGAAACATATTTCTATTTATTAACTACCAGAAAACAAATATGGTTGATGGAGAAATGTATAATTGGATTTTTTTGCTTAATATTATTGAATAATAAATATATGGATATGGCAGATATGTTGATGAGCCGGAAAGTTTTCAATTAATTTTTTTTATTTAATATTGAATGTCAGTTAATGTATAGATAAAAAAAAACAAGGAACTTTTTGTTTTAACTAAATATATTGCCAGATGTTATGTTGTGTTGATAGTTTATGGATTTATGGATAGATTACCAGCTGTGTTAAAATTAACAGCAGCTGCTTCACATGAATACTTTGACGCGCAGACATTTGATTAGGCATGTATTCAGTAGAAGGACAAAATGTCAAAAACGAACAGGAAGCGATTCTTTTTTTCTTTGCCAATATGTATTATACAAGATTATCATCCACAATGGGCATGCTCTGAAGAACAAATATGATGTTTAATTCAATTGTTTCATTCAATATTACATAAATATGAACAAAATTGTATTACGAAAGATTATCATTCACCTACTGACGGTATTTTTGGCATGTTTTGGAGCAATATTTGATTGGATTATTTAATTAAATATTAGATAAGAAAAAAAAATGCATCAGGAAGATTATCATCCATCTATTGATGGTAATCTTGGCATGTTCTATAAAGCAGATACGATATTTAATTCAATTATTTCATTAAATATTAGATAAGAATAAAAGTGTATCAAAAAGATTATCATCTATCTATTGATAGTATTCTTGTTATGTTCTGACGAGCAGACATACTTTTAATTCTATTGTTTCATTGAATATTAGATAAGAATAAAAAAGGCAAATACGCTATTTCATCTTTGAAATCTATATAACGTAACCATCTTATTAAACGGTAGTTATCAACTATATACCAAAATCGATTTCGATTCAAAAAGAAAAATTATTTATTGATACATGTGTTGCCACTGAAAAAAAGGGAGGAAAATAATAATGAAGACGATATAGGTCATTTCTTTGAAACTGGTAATCTTGCTAATATAGCCACTAGAATATGAATCATTTAGCAAGGCAATAAAAAAAGTGTAGAGAAATTCATAACATTGGGAAATTTTGGAAAAAATAAATTGTCTATCTGTTTGCCATTTTCTTAAAGTATTGTGAACGAACAACCAGAAAGATCGTGTTCCCTGCATGCTATCATCCTCAGATAATTTGTTTCCGAGGGAAAATTTGTTTTTGTCTTCCAAGTTCACTGTGCTGTTAATGTGTCTCGAGTCGATATATTTAAAACTGAGAGGCTAAAATAAGCATTATTAAAAATTGATGAGATGCAAACTCATTAACAGTTGATTACAAAAAAAGAAATACAAAAGCTGGTTGTAGGGGAAAAAGTGTCCAGTCTTTAAAATGTTAACACCAAACTGTAAATGTGCAAATGTAATTTTTAAAAAATGATATTTTCTTTATTCAAATATCGAAACTAATGCACATTGTTTGATTTCTTTAGACCTACAAATTAATAATCACCTATTAATATTTGTATGTATAAACTTTAAGAAGGGAAATATGAATGCTGTCGCAAATCCTTAGGATTGACGTTATATAATATGGTGTTTAAATACGGCTCAAAATTATTGACACCATTCCCAAAAAATTCTTTTAGAACTTTTTTTGTATCATTTTGAAACAAAATAGCTTTGTTTCAGAATGAAACAAATACACAGATACATAATTTCACTTATATAAATTGACAAATACATAGACAAAGCTATTTCTGAGCGATACAACTATTAGGTTCTCAAAAAAATGTCATTCTATATGAATCTGAGACGTAATAACAAAAAAAAACTATTAAACAAGGATTATTTGACGGAAAAAATGAATTTGCAATCAAAAGAGATAATTTTTATCAACTGATATTTCTCAAGTACAGACCCAAAATGCAAATAATATATTAATTAATTATTTAAATATGTATAATGTGCTGATAAGTTATTAACTTCAAAGCAAGAAGTTAATAACTTATCAGCACATAACTTCAACTACAAATGTTTGGCTCAGAATGATCAAATATGGTCCTTGTGCCATAAAACCAAACTAACTTCAAAGCACTATGGAATCAAGGAGTTTCCTGTTTGATAAGATACTTTTGTCTATGGAGATTTCAGCAATTTTATTACCCTTTCTGGACACATTCATTAAAGCTCAGTAAAAATAAAAAACTTTATTATATTAAGGGTCCCCCCCCCTTTGCTTTTTAAATGAGAAATCTACAACTGCTTTACATGGTTTGAGATATTTACGGAGACTTCATTTATATTTTGTACCTCTATAACCTCTTCGTCGTCCGTAACGCGCCTAGAGCGTTAAAGGGAAACTTCTGCAGGGCGGCAGTAACGCGCTTCAAGCGTTGTTCTATATTTTAAAACTTTTAAGCGTTTAAAACGCTTTGTACATGTTCACTTGTTTGATTAATTACTTTTGTTTGCTCTAATGCGGTGAAAAGCAGTGGAAAAACAGAAATTTTTGCGGACAGGTGAAGACGGCGAAAGGGTTAAGGGCATTTATTTAAAAAAAATATGTGTTAATGCCTTTGCCTTTCGTTTCAGGAATTAAAAAAAGAATATTTAATTATTTTTTTAAATTTTGGACTGTGCTCGTATTTCCTGAATTATATCAGCATTTTTTTATCTTAAAATCTTATACTATTTCAGTAATCTCGAATGAAATATTTTTTTTAATTTTATTATTTCGGTGATTCCACTTATTTCCATATGTTTTACTTCAGAAAATATTTATTAACGCCCCTCGTGGATTGTGGTTTTCTTTCATTTTTCTTCGCCCTACCACTGAAACCGCAGACGATATTACACAAGGGTTTCCTCTATTTCACTTCAGTTTTTTCCAATAAATTATAACTATATCGTCAAAAAACTGTAAATAACGAAAATCTTGTGACCACCAACGATTTCTTCACGTTGCCAAACGATTACCATCTAAACTTACTAGTTATCAGCTGTGTGCCAGAATCGATTCGGATGCGATGGAAGCAATCGTCATCGATACATCGCCCTTGAAGGAAGGAGAAGGGGCAAAAATAAAGGAAAAGGAAAAAAAGGGAACGGGGAATCCGGCAGTAACCTTGCATCATGTCCCTGTCGGATGTCAGCTCCTTCTTGCATCATTCGCAACACCCGTCGTGTGGGTTCGATGAGAAACGTCATTCGTGGACCCCGCGGTGATTTCGGCAGCAGCTTTTATGACAATTCCTAATCACTGCCCCCCTCCCCTTCCTTCTTCTCTTCTGGATCGATAGAGTGAGCCATCTCAGAGACACCGAATCCTTGAGAAGATGAACCCGGAATCCGATTTTACCTTAATTGCCGTGATTATGAATACAGTGGGGCATGGGACGGCACGGGAAAGGAACAATATCCGAACGGGGCAGCGTTAGTGGATAATTGCGACCGCATTAATGATGTTCTTCTAATGTTCTGTGAGTTCTCGCATCGCTTGAATTATAATAAAGGCGTAATTGTTTGGACTCACTTTGTTATTCAAAATAATTCATACAAATCGTAACAATGGACAATTTCTCATGACTTTTCTACAAGAATTTCCTTTTCGACGAAAGACTCTTTATCGCAATCAAATAATTGAAAATAATAAAAATAAAGGAATAAATCCAGCCGCCTTCCTAGACCAATATTCACCCGCGATATTAGTAACGCTAATTCAATGTCATTTCAACTATCTGTAATGAACTACAACTAATCATATCAAATCAAAGAACTATTTTTTTCACTCGATAAACATTGAGCATTTTGATCGATTAGATATTTTAGCAAAAAGGTTGAAATTAATTGGCGAAATTGGTCCATTTGATGAGACTGAAGATTACATCGAATTTTTATTTTGCGATATCTGCAGAAAATGAGGGACGACATGAGGCAGGTGAACATTGATGTTATATCTAAATATGAGCTTTAAAAAAATTGATGGAATCTTTACAGAAAATGGGGTGAGAATTCTGCCGTGTTAACATTATTATTATTCTGTAGCAGAATGTGCAAAAAAATAAGTTTTTTTTTTAATTTTTCTAGAAAAAGTGATTATTGAGGACATATCTAGAGACATGAGTTTTCATAAAAATAAAAATAAACAATATCGAACCAGGGGCTGGGCGACTGATTCTTTGGTTTCTTAATTAGTTTTAAAATATACCATAACCATAAGTTAAAGTGAATGAAAATTAAGAAAATATAGTTAAAAATATTTGCATAATTAAATGTCTAAATTGGTTTCTTTAAAACTACTTTTTAAAGAAATTTTTGAGAAGTAAGGAAAAACAAGTTTTGTAGAAATGTCGATGATTTTTTCTTCATCAAATTTTTGTGCTTAGTTTAGTTGAATTAGCATTTCGAAATGAAGCTAACAAAAGATATTTCGGTATGGTCCTTGTAATTTTAAATCATGATCACATGATACTAACAATACCTGATACGACAATCACTCTGTAGGCTTTCCTACCACAGTAGCGCGAAAATGCATCATCCATAAGCAGATTTAACAACGTCATGCCGCGGCTTAATTTTTAAAAAATCTATTAGGGAATTTAATCTCGAACCAGCAAACTTCAGAAATTTAATTAATTAAGCCACTATAGTCAATAATAATTGAGATAACAAGTATTCAGTAATGTGGAGAAATTGAAAAGAAAAAAGATTTTTGAGGTTAGGATTTATAATTCAAAAATTCCGAGACTTTAATTATGAAATCTTTTTGAATATTAATCGAAATTAATTTAACGGATATCAAAACAAAAGAACTATTATAGACATTCTTACTAATAGATATATGAAACTAAGGAAATTTACATGTCTAAGCAATCAAAAAGACAGAAATTTTCAGAATTAAAACAAGATATGTTTCAGAGTGAAAATAATTTGATTAATCTGAGACTTTCTTAATCAAATAAAAAAATACATTTGAATTTATTGGAAATTATTGCGATCAGAAACTGTTGTAAAATTTTAAATTAGTTTATCTTGAAAATGAGTATTCGGAAACCGCTTTTAAGAATATACCAGAAAAAAAAATTATTTTTCTGGTATAATTTTTGTATTTTCTGGAATAATTTTCTCAAAGAATTTTATTGACAAGACTATGTAATTGATTTAAAAGGTCTGATGTTGGAAATAAAATTATACAATTTATGTCATAGTCATCGAATAAATTTTCTTCCTTTGGCGAAAAACTGTTTGAATAAGTAAAGAACTAATAAATTTTAAATGATAAATTTCATCTTCCCCCCCCCTAAGAAAAATTATCCCTTTCTTTTATGAGCTATCAAGACATATCTGGAAATTCTCTCCTGTGGAAAATCAAAAATGGGAAGAAAAAAAAAAGATAAAATTACCTGCTTTCAATATACGAGATTTTAATGTGAAACAGAAAAAATATCAGACGATTCAATAAAACCTCGAATACTCTGTTTTATATTGGCAAATTCAAAAAAGTAATAAATATAAATATTAAACAAATAAATTTATTACTTGGAACATGAAATCGTGCTTTTACATACTTAAAAAAGGAATTTTACAATAAAATACATATTTTATAGCTGTAATTAAAAAAATGCATGCAATGAAAATTCATACCCCAATGGAACGTAATAAATTAAATAACGTATAACGAATAATGAAGAACACAAACATTAAACATAAATGCAGGAAAGCTAGACGAATTCCAAAACAATTCTAATTTCCAGTATTGCTGCCAGATACAAAATATAAACTTACATTTTTTAATTTTATGAACATTTTTAATTGCAAAAAAAAATTAATTAAAGCTTTCACTGCAAACGATTTCCGAGCGAATCATCTTTTAATAATTGGTTGTTGTTTCTAAGCTGTTAATTAATAAAACTATTAATAATTCTTGAAGTAGTATTATTCCATTAAAAATGGAAACTGCGAATTTTAAACATAAAATGTGTCATAGAATTTAAGCACACGATTTTTATTTCAAGCTTTCAAAATATTATGAAATTAAAGCTTGAAAATATCTCTTAAAAATTAGAATATTTTACATTAGAATAACAAAATTTCTTCGATGTTGATTAGTGAAAAATAAATTTAAGTATTTGGTCATATGTCTATCATTAATAATAAACGAATTTGATAAAAAAAGAGACTTTTTTGCCTTATAGTTTTTGTATGAGAACGAAGTTAAGTATTAAAGAGAAAACCATACAAAACCTGACGGCAACTTATGTACATGTTAAAAAGTTTTACTTGATACTGTCATGGAATAAAATATAATATAGACAAAGTACCTGAAAACAATTTTCATTTTTAACATACATTTATAAACTGTCATTTAATGCAAAATTTTTATAAAGTAAATCGAGCCACCATCATATTATTACAACAGCAGAAAACTAAATTTAAAATGTCTTAAATAATTTATATTATTGTTGAGAATGAAAATTAATGAATGAATTTTTAAAATTTTAAATTTAACTGAATTCTAAATTAATTCTAAATTTAAATAAATGTTTTTTTTTAATTTGGGAAAATGAAAATTCAATAATTTTATTAGCTTTTAGAAAATAAGACGATATTTCATTGATTTTACAATTGCAATTACGCGGGCTTTACCAGATGCAAAGGATAAATTTCAAGGATTCATCAAGAAGAAATCGGTTTTTTTAAAAACAGTTTTCAATAATTTTCTAGCATAAAACAATTATTAAGATTGGTTAAAAAAGTAATGCTGTGTATTCAGCCTTGTAAATAGAGATTTTATAATCATATTTAGAGAACGAAAAAGTTTAGAAAAAGATTGCGACTAATATTAAAACTGATTCAAATCCAAAATTACTGTTACTCAATAACATATTCTTGATATTTTTAAAATTCAATTTCTTTTTCTCGGAATCGTTTGCATTTCGCCGTGAATCGTTTGACTTTTCTGCTTGTAGCATCATTCATTGAGCCCACCGGACCATTCCGGTTTTCCTTCCGTAAAAGGAAACTCTGCTGGATACTTCTATCGATCAGCGAGCGCTTCCTCGAAGTTACTCGACAAATCTCTATAATCACGCATCCGGATCATAATGCATTCCACGTCTGACCTCACATCCGAAGTGGATTTGCGAAGATCTCACTTTCTTTCTTTAGCTTTTTTTCCCCCTTCATTGGGACCGAGTGGAGGCAAGTTGTCAATCGCCCAACTGGGATCCGAAGACCCAAAAGATGGATGAAACTTTAGTATTTTCAAAAAAAAAAAATCTTGCTAAGAAAAAAATAAATTGCTTGGTTTTTATTCCTTTCGTCTTTTTGTATTTTTCGAATTTTCTCAGTCTAAACGAAATCTTCTGCAGACAAAATAATAATGCAAGGAATAATTTGTTTAGCATTATCATTTTTTTTCTGCATTTCACATGAATGGAAGAACACTGTTTTTAAAAATACTGTTCTTAAAAAAGGGATGCATTTCGCGTAAGTTTAATTAGTCATTAGTGTTCAATATGCTTTAAAGGATGAATAGAAGTATGAAACCGAGTCCATTACAATTCATACCACTTTAATGGGTTACAGCTCAATTACGTAAAGGTTATTAATGTACTAATGAAAGGATTTCCAGAACCCTTTAATGCATTGCAGCTCATTTTAATAGATGCTTTGATCTCACGTTCCTCTTTTGAATGGTTTTTGTTTAATTTTACTCGTCTTTTGATTAATTTTGGAATTTCAAATAATTAACAAATTCGGGAACAACAAACATTTTAATGAGATTCAAAGATAGGCAGAGGATTTATTATTAACTATCTAACTCACTACTGTCTGAAATGAAATTGTATTTATAGTTTTTATTAATGAAATATTAAATGTTTGCTTAATTGTCCGAAAATTTTCAATAATCCTTAAACATATTTAATTTTTATGTGCAAAATAAATATTTATAATGAAAGTAAAGTTATTGGAAATCATATCAGTTGTTGAAAATTACAAAGCATAAATGCCGTAAGCGAAGAAGTGAAAAGAATATTCGATATTAGCATTCAATGAAGTCAAAGCACTGGCAGAAAAATGGTTTTTAAATATATTAATTTTTAATGTAAAAGATTTTTATATAAAATACTAAATAATAAAATATACTCAATATCTTCTTAACGCCTGCAACTTTATTTCTGAGCAAAAGATTATTTTGCATAAAACTGTTTATCGGCAAAATCTTTCTATCGTCTGCAACTTTATTTTTAATTAAAATAAGACAATCTGTTGTACCTAAGAATTTTAATATTAAGTAATTTCTCATCAAATTACAAATTCTGCAAAAGTATTTTTAAAAAGGCAGAAAGCTCGTTTCTAATAAGTTATGAATTATTTTAAAGAACATTACAAAATTTATTAAACGTTGTACAGTTTGATAAATTTATTAATTAAATTGTACAAATATCTCAAATTAATAATTCTCTTAAAATTTATTAATTAATAAACTTTTAGTGTATTAATTGCTAAAAAAATTTTGTAAGCTTAATAAATTTATTATTTAAACTGCACAAACCTCACAAATTAATAAATCTATAAAAATTTAATAATTTATAAAATTTATCAGCAGCAAATATAAATAACAATAAAAAATATGATGGTATGCACTTTCAACAGTGGATTTAAAACTCTGTCAGCCGTTAAAAGCAGGTAGCCAAAATCTTATACTACTTTTTATATAAAAGAAAATCCTTCTTTTCACTTTAAAGAAAAAATTTTCAACGTTAATATGATAAAATAAATCTAATTTAAATTTATCTCTTTTCAATATCTCTTCTATTTTAAATTCAGTTTCCTAAACAAATCGTCTGCAATGTTGCAAATAGGTAATGAAAATATAGTTTTTATTTAAAATGATATTAATCGTTTGATTGATTGTCAAAAAACTTTTCCTAAAGAATTCCTTATGATTCGTAGTCTTTGAAAGGAAATTTAAAGAAATCTTTTCTATTATTTTGATTTCTATAGGGAACAAGACATTATCAATAGATTTATTTCTATATATATTAAAATGCATTTAAAAATTGAATTCTGTGGCATTCATGTCATTATGATTCGCAATGAAACTGAATTATCCGGCTTACATTGTAAATGTTTTAATATATATAAAAAAATCTTTGCTCAATGTTATTAGATAAACATCTCATTGAGAAAATACTCTAGAACTGTTTTGAGTTTGTTCATATGGTCTCGAATCTAGGGCAGGTGTTGAAAACGAAACCTAGATCAAAATCTCAGTAAATTATTTATTTATTAATTTTTAAATAATTTAAAATCAGAATTCATGCGATAAAATTTTAAATAGAGAAAATAAACATTCCAGTTCAGTATGATTTAAGAGCTAATGCAAATTTTAGAAGGAATAATTCCAAAATAATTGTGTGTTTTTTCTTAAAACTTAACCCAAACTGAGGATGTTAACCATAAGAAATTTATCCGAGTCATTTTGTTAACTCCTGGTGTGAATCCTAGTTTATTTTGAGACCGACGAGGAGTTGGATCTAAATTTAAAGCGCATCAAGAACAAAAGAAGAGAATGCCTTCGCCATAGAAGACCTGGAATGCGATATCGGTTCCAAGCCAAACACAATGGATGTTACTTTTCAACTGCTTCCAGGTGAACAACATTGCTAGAAAAAAATACTCCAGTAATTTGGAATAATCTCTGTCTCTGATAGAAAAAAAATCAAGCCTAATGTGAGGCAAAAGAGGATAAAAAATATGTTCTTTAACATGAAAAGAGTTATTATCATAACCTATTAAAAAAACAGATTCATATATTCCAATGATATTGCAAATAAATCGTTTGAATTGTTTAAATTTCGAATGTTCGATAATTCTATATTTTTATATCTAATCTATATCTCTATCTATTTTGCAACTATAATTGTACATCTATTTTCCTATCAATGCTGATACTGAAACAAGAAAACCTGGAAAAAATTTTAATAAAAATAAACTAATTGAAATTGTAGTAAGAATTGATATAGCCTTCCAAGCCAAAAATTAAAGACCTCATTAAAAACATGAAAACACACAACAAAATTGAAATATCAATTATTTAAAAAAAATTTAAATATTTCAAACAAAGAACTATTTTAAGAATTATATTATTAAAACATGAAAATGAACTGAAGACTGAGATAATGTAATACAAACAAAAATAATTTCGTAATATCGAATAAAATAAAATTAATTAATCCTGATATCTGATTTATGGTAAGGAAATTGTAGATAACTATTTCAATTATTAGATAAAAATGTCTCGAGATTATTTCTTTATACTTTATAGCAAAACAATTTTTATCTAATATAATAAGCACGGAAAGAAAATAATAAGCATTTATTGGACATTTTGGAACTGATAACTTTTTATTTACTAAATAATAAAAGAACAAATTACGTTAAATTAAGAGAATATTGTATTTTTTAAAAAATTCTATTTAAGCTGGCATTATGCTTTTAAATTTCAATTATATTCGTCAATTATATATATTATAGAAAAAAATTCAGCATTTTATTGTAAGATGAAAATAGTTATTTGTACTTAAACCAGTGATAGATCTTGAAAAACATTAAGTTTACAATATTAGACTTTGAAAAACCACAGAAAGCAATTAAATATACATAAGAAATGCCTCATCGATGAAATAAAACAGCTGCAATTTTCCTTCTTTTCTGACCGATTCTTAACATAAAGTTGCCAGAAAAAATAAATAAATAAAATGTATGGATGTGATTAAAAATGGAATATCACTTTTTTGCGATTTAAAATATATTGTTATATGTATGTAATCTAGTGTGAATATGAAAATAATTCTTCAGCGAGATTTCTCGCTTTTTAACTCTTTTTATTCTTTCGTTTACGATTGCTAAGAAAGTATTGTAAATGTTAAAGAATTCGATCTTAACATTTTGACTAGTTTGAGACCTACCTGTGACCAGAAAATAAACGCATTTTAAAATTATTAGATTGCAACATTAAAAATAAAAAAATTTAGAATTTTTTTTAGAATATAAATATAATAAAAACGATTTCATTTTTTTTATAAGTTACCATATAAAATATTTTAAAATCACAAAATAAAAAAATAACAGTAATTAAAAATGGTCAATATAGAAGCCTTTAGAATTTGTTAATCTATGCCAATAGAAAATACAGGTGAATACATTTTATAACAACATCCATATGAGGAAAATGTTTTAAGAAAATAGACGAGAAAGCACTCATTTTTATACACGATTTAAAAGAAGAAGATAAATGAAAATCGAAACAAAAAATGTCTGTTGCTCAATAAGTTCAGACGATTTTCATAAAATATTCAAAAAGGAATTATTAGATTATTAAATAAAATGATATACACAAACAAAAAGTTACAAAAGTATTTTCTGCATTCTAAAATTTAACAACTCTGTAATTCCTTATAAATTGCTTCATCTTGAATGATCCTAAAAGTTGTGAAACTTCTTTCTTGGTTAAAAAATGTATTAAAAGGAAAAGAGAAATAAACGAACTTCATAACCTGTGAACTTTTTTGTAGACATTTGATATCGAGGATAAAGAATTCCAAGAAAAATCATTTTCTTCAATACATACCTGCAATAAAAGAATACATTAATTAAATTTTAATGCATAAAAATTTAAAGAAAGAACTATAAATTTTTAAATTTGAAATAATATATTTTTAATTATATTAAGTTCTTTTGTTAAGAAATAAAGAAGACTGGAGATCATTATTCAGAACAGAAATAAAATTATTCCTTTATTATTTTTTTATCCTTTGAAATTTTGTTAAGTCAGTATATTAAGATATAACTTTAAGAACGCATTCAAAGCCGATGGAAAAAAGAAAGGTTAAAAATGGGAAATATTTTTTCTAGATATTTTTTAATTAGAAATTTCATTGAATGTTAACATAATTAAGTAATGGATTATTGATTAAATGTTTGTCCCATGGTTATAAACTTGAATTATTATTAGAATTTTTGATATTTCTAGCACTGTTACAAGATTCCTTATAAAAACAATTTATTCTTATTTCGCATAACTTATTTACTTTTAAATAAAAATAATAAATTTTTCTTTAAGTAAATTTATAAATTACAAGAAAATCTTTTAAACAAACTAAAAACATTTTCCACAACTTGCAATTGGAAAAAGTAGTTTAAATAGAATATACTTAAAGTAATAATTTTAAATATTTCAATATTTACATGCATCACCTGAACAAAATGTAAGCAATATAATATAGAACTACTTTAGAATTTACAAATACAAATTTAGATAAATAATAAAATAAGATACAAATTTAGATATGCAAATTATTTGCATCAAAAGAGAACTTAAAGTTCATATGATTACATAAAATATTTTTCAAAGTAATTAGGTATCTTTAAACCATCATTTTTTTTTACTGAAACGTCGTTTGATATATTTCCTTATAAGCAGTTTATTAAAAACAACAATAAAAATAATATATTAATTACATAATTTTCGAATTAATTACATAATTTTATTTCGGAAATTATTAATATTCATTAAAAGAATGCTAATTTATTTCTAAGTTGAGTATGATATTTATAGTTCTTAAATAAAGAATAATTTTCAAAAGAATTATACTGAATAATTATTTACGACCATAAGCAAAAGTTCGAAATTAAAAAAAGCAAAAAATTAAAACTTTGACATCAAATTCTGCATGCAATAGTTGTTGTTGATTTTGATCATTAGATACCTACTTGGAATATTTTTAGGATTTGTAAACATCAACTTTTAGCTGTCCTTTAATAATTTTTTTAAATGAAGGGACAATTTTATAGAATGACAATTAAATTATAATTATTTTATTCTAAAAATAAACTGGTCTTAATTGTGTTTTTGACACGCAATCTTTTATTATTCTCTTCAAGGAATGATCATAATAAACGAGTTCAATAAAAAGGATCGATTTAAACATAGCAAAAACAAACGATTAATGTTTGAATTCTTCTCCCAGAAATATTTTTAACATAAATGACATTGGAGATGCAATAAATTTAGATAAAATAAATATTTTTTAATTTAAAAACAAATAACGGGCAATTTCATGTCACCAAGAATTAATTAAAAAATATTTTTAAAATATGCTTTCTAACAAAAACAATATAAAAAAGAAAAAAATCACCATTTAAATAATTATCCTCCAAAATATATTAGGAAAAAATTATTAAATTTTTCTCATAATTTCTGAGATTAAAAAAATTGTGAAAAATATTAAAACATTCTGATCTTTTTCCCAAAATTTTCTAATTATCAAAAAACTAGAATAAAGAAAGATTTTAGTTTTTAATTAGCGAACTTGAGAGATTAGCTCTCGAAAAGCATGCAAAAAAGGCATGAAAATTTCGAAAACTATATTTTCAATTTAAAAAAAGATTGAAGAACCATGAACATTTTGCTCTAGAAAACCTGATGCAAGGAAAACTTAAATTTTATCTTTCTAACTCAGATTATCTATGAGAACAAAAAGAAGATCGACTTTTGAAAATATTAATGCAGAATATTCGGAAGGAAACTAATTATCCTAACCAAATTAAGAAAATGATTACTATTCATTTTATTAATATAAAATACCACTTTTGAAAAGATGAAATTGCTAAAATCTATCTTATTCTGCAGCTCCAAATCTATTCATATTCAATATTTTAATTATTTTCCTCTGTAATTTGATTTTAATATATGTTCCAAAATGTAATTAATTTGTCACAAATTTTATCTCTTCTCATTTCGAAACTTAAAAATCGTTTGACCTCCACGTTTTACATATATGTATAATATGATAAGCAGTTGTTTATTCTTTTTGTTTTGAGTTCTCATGGAGATTACATACTTGAATATATATATTTCTTTTTATTTCAATTTGCTGGTGTAGTATGGTAATTTTATGAAGGCATGCTACTTTAGGTGGCATCTTTTATTTTTCATATGGCTATGACTGAATATTACGAATATTACTCTAACTTATATAAATATTATTTTGCTACAAAAAATGGAACTTTTTTGTAACTAAACTAAACAATTAGAATTCTATTTAGAATTGCATTTTCGGTGTAAAGTTCTTACAATATTTTTATGGATTTTTAAAAAAAAGACGAAAACTCTGATTATTTTACATTTTTTTCATTTTATATACAATAATTATCACTAAATATAGTTTGATGTAAATTGTACATATCACATATATATGGCACTTCAAATGATTCAAATTTAGATATTTCGAGAATTTGGAAAATCCTCTTACAATACTGATATGTACTATCGGGGGTCACCGTAGATATGAGGATGAGAACCGTTTAATATGGTAGTTGGTTCTCGCCACCAGATGGGTACAGAAATGGTGTGGGGTCGGATATTCCCTATCAATGACGAGACGTGTCTCCCACCGGAAGAGTTGTACTATGGCTGGTGATGATCCATAGGACTCAACCTTAATTCCTACCAATTCTGTCATTCGGATTTATGTGTGTTCCTCAAGATGAGTCGGAGAATTCAACTTTTGATTAAAATACGAATATAGAAAATTAAACGTCACATAATTAAACGTCATAATTATGTAATAAACGTCATAACTTTTCAGTAGAAGGCAATATCTCATTCAAAAATAAGGAAATAACTTAGTAACATGAGATACAAAAGCTGTTATAAGATAATTACGGTCAGTATCTACACTTTAACCTCAGATAAAAACGATGATTCTACAACAGACAAAAATAAAGAAATTAACCTCTATAAAATGGGTGCAGTATTCTAATCGTCTCGTCGCATTTATCTATAAAAATCGAAATAAACACATTGCTGTTCTTCCTTCCTATGCATCTTATAACTGGGTCTTCGGACACCCACATCATGTTCTTCGTAATCGCTATGCAACGCTATTTTGTATTTGTATTTTTTGTAAAATAATATCTAGACTCACTCACAGTTTTTTCACGCACAGTTTTGTATCATACAAAAAGCTCCATTGTGGTCTCTTAGTTAAAAGTAAATAATCAAAAAGGATATTTTTAACTAAAAGTTTAAAGCAGAAAACAAGATAATGATAAAATTTTATATAATGAAGATAGCTTATTAAAAAAAGAAAAAAAATTTAGATCGATGTCGTTTGGTATTCATATTTACTTTTAATAAAGATGTTTCTTACGACTACAAAAAAATAACGCAACACTAAAGTAAAAACATTTTAAAAAAATAATGATTATTTTCAAATAATTACAGAATTATAGCATTATTGGTAATAAATATAAATATTCTTTTATAAATGTAAATAGAATAAAAATATATAATTATTATATTCATATTATTATATAATTATAAACATATTTATAATTATTAAAATATAAATATTTCTTATAATTATCAAACGATTTATTGATGATTAATGATGACTGACGATTTCCAAATTTTATTTAATAATTAGTCCTAACAAGTATTGAAAAGCTTTTGTCGTGAGAGAAAAAATGTATATTTCTTACTTTTCGGTTTGGTATTGCATAGTTCTCACAATATGATATTTTTAGAACAACAAATGCACAGTAAAAAGTTGCTTGATTTTAAAAGCCCTGACATTTAACGGAAATGTGGAGCTAATTTTAAAGTTTTTGAAATTAAATCCCAAATATTATTAAATTGCAAGCCGTTGTTTAAAAAAAAATAGGTGCTCAGAGAATAGTAAAGTTGCGAGACAAAGAAGAAAGTAAATTCGAAAGAGTCAGTGAATAATATTTGGCACGAGTTGATGTTTTGTTCTGGGGATGTATCCAAAGAAAGAGGATTGAGGGATTTATTTTGGCGCTTTCAAAGCCGGTGACAGTTTTTAAAGAAGTTAAATCCATAACATCAAATACTATTATACGCTTATATTTTGAATGTGCTTTATTATCCAAGGAAAGGAGATGAAATTAATCTGTTGTTGTAAATACTGAAACAAAAAGAATTTCTTTAAGTTTAAAATAAGTTATTAACATAACAATATTTATAGGCAAGGATTTATTCGTAAATTGTACCCTAAAATATGGATATTAAAAAGTCTTTCTAAACGATATGCTGAACATACTATTGAACTTAAAGTTACCAAATTTGGCACGTAATTACTTTTTGAGTAGAAAATCCTTAATAAGTTATTGTTTTTCACATTTTTAAATAAGTTTTTAACTAAAAGTTTAACTTTTTTCCTAAATAACTTCAAATCATATTACTGCACACAAACCATTTCTGCATTACTTTAAATTAAAAAGAAAGCTTTTCAGTGATACCAATTTTATTTCCACACCATTTTTTCTCTTATTTTAATATTATATAATATTTAATATTATAAATATCTTTCAACAATACTTATCATTGTTTTTGTTACTGCGAATAAAATATGCGTATAGCGATGATATTAAGTATGCATATTGTGTCCAAGTTAACAATGTTATATAGTCAGTCATAAGATTTTGAAATATATAAATACAGACGAATCAAGTCTAAAACATCATCATGTTATGATTTTTCAAAATTCGAACTTCTTTTAAATTTTAAACAAATGTTTCATCAACTTTTACTAAATTATCATCGAAATCTTTATAAGGTTCTATCTTTCAAAAGAGATTTTGCTTTTTATTGACTGAATTTCCAGTGGATTCTGACAAGATGCCGATCAATGAGCCCCAGGTTGGCAACAAGATTGGCACCCATTTGGCGATTTCTGCGACAAGGTGGATAATACTAGAATCTTCAGAAATGTTTTCATTGGGACTATTACGAAGTGAATTATGCTTGATTGTTCTAGAATCTTCAGTGCCCTGCTCTGGAAGCTATGAAAAGCCGACAAACCAATCGGAGTCGTGTAGTGAGAGTCGATATGTGCTGAATCGTTTGGTTAGTCGTGAATCAACGACGAATTAGTTGGATCTGTCCAATGAAGCACAAGCGTTGAGTGGAACTCAAGCGATTAGTGGATTGAGATTTGAGCCATGAGCCGAGTCTTAAAGATAAGCAACATCGAGTCGTGTATATTGTAGCCAGTCGAAATAGTAGTGAGTCGACAGTTGATTACAGTCAAAGCGAGGAGACAGTTGAAAATAGCAGACGTTTGGAGAATCCTTAATGAACAGCTATGTAGATTCCTTCCTCCTGCTGAGCTCTGTCTGGCCGCTATGTGTACTATATTTGTTGTTCACTATCGATTACTTCTTGTGGACTTCTGTTTGTTCTAAGGGCTTCTATTTATTGCTTGTGTATGGCTCGGCTGTCGGCTATGTATTTGTCGTCTGTCCTCTTGTTGATAAACGGCGTTATTTGTTATTGAAGCCTGCTGATTGTGTCACCATACAACACCAACTACAACGAACCCGTCGGATTTTAGCGGATAATTTTCCATAACTATATCTTTATGGCATAGTGTAATCACTGCACCTACAATAAGTGGTATTAATTACACATAATGAGAAGGGGTTGAGATCTGTGGAGCAAGGGAGTTATAGGTCAAAAGATACGCAAGTAAAAGAAAGACGATAAATGCTGATATACAGGAAATGATAAGCTGTGCATATCCTTCGTAGGAATGAAAAACATTAAATCAATAATTTAAAAAAGACACTTTTAGGAAAAGAATTTTTCTATTCGTAGTCGTTATTTTCATTTTTTTAAATCTTTATTTTTATTTTATGAATAAGTACAAAAAATTATTCAAGTATCAGTAGCAATTTCTATCACATCGTTCACCAAGAGCAGCAACAGCACGTTCCTATTTCGAGTTGATAATCTTTAACAAGATAAAATTATATGCATATATATTGGAAATTGTCTAGTTCTAAGACGAAAATAAATCAGAATTTTTTTTTTATTCCTTCTAAAAAATAAATTCGTGAATATTTCTACCCCTTTTTGAAAAAAAAAATTGGATGCTTTGAATGCAAAAGCTGAAGTTTCCGAATTCATTCTCCTGCTACTTGTATTAAGACAGAAACAGAAATATGAAGTAAGCCTTACGAAAATTTTCTTTTTATGAAATCATTTTCCAAATGTAGTTACTGAACACGAAAGTGAATAAATATCCCGGGGTTTATTTCAGAGCAATACTAAGGATGAAATATGCAAAAATGCCTTTTTTTTTTTTTTTTACTGGTATAGATTATTTTATTCATATTGATTTTATTTAGATGAATATATGGTTAGAATTCAATGCATAGCTGTAAAATAACAAATAATAAATGTTCAGACCCGAAATTTGACCTGTCTGATACACCTAATGAAATTTGATATATTATGTAGAAAAACTTTAGCAGCATACGTAATCATAACTGATATTGTTGCAAAATTAAAGATATTATTTCGCCAAAAGATGAGTTCAACTAGGTGGACTGACATCCTGTTAAGATTATTTCAAATCTGATTGTCACAGTGTAACTAAAGATAGTTGCAGTAAAAAATATCATGTACATTGGCAATATGCTTAAGAAAAAAAATGTAAATATATATATATATATATATATTGTAATGAAGTCTGTTTTGCCCATAACGTTAACAAGTACTCAAATCAAAAAATAAGCACTGAAATATGATTAAAGCAAAGCAAAAAAATTTTTTCCAACAGAAGAGAATACGCATTACCGAATAAAAAAATAAAAAATAACCTTTAATTTGGTCTGTGATGGGGAATATAATGAATCAGCAAAGAAATATACAGGCCTCAACTAATTGACTTTTGTTTTAATTTATTCTCACACCGCTATGGGAGTCAATTTAAACACAAAAAAAGCCTGTCTCAGTTGCTTTCAGTTGCCAGAAGTTGTGATTTCACATCCAATAATGGCACAATCAAATGCACGGAAATATTCTTAGCATCGCCCAGCAGTACATATTGTAGTGGAAAATTATATATACTGATAATACAGTATTAAGCAATTATTTTCTCCCACATTTTTTCGAGAACAAGCTTCCACGAAATTTTCAACATTAATATTCTAATTATGCAATTTATACATCCATAAATGTAACAGCAAACAATAATACAGAATTAATACATCTATATAAATAAATGTACTGTAATATGTCCATATGAATAAATGTAAAAACTCATAAACTGTTTGTAAATATAGAAATCCAAACTTTGAATAAATATTTTTTCATGTTTTTTACATCAATACTATGGCGCATTAAGATTTTAATAAAAGTTCCTTGGGAATTAATTTGATCATTATTTTTCATTAATTAAAAATTACATTTCTACTTATTGATAAGGTTTTTTTATTATTACTTTTGTTATTCCTACTGAATGAATATTAGAATTTTTAAATACTTTTTATTTGTTTGCCTTCGATTTGGCACTCGCAATCTATAATTAACTTTTGTACCATTCTTTAAAAAATATAATTAAAGAAAAAATTAGTCATCGGTGTCTCATCAAAATCGTTTGGTTCACTTGATTCTTTCTTTTGAATTATATATATATATATATATATATATATATATATATATATATATATATATATGAATATATATTCGCGTATGACATTTACAATACGTGCCCATCAAACAAATGTTCTGATTTACGACAACTATTATGTCTTTCAATAATAGTCTTATCTGATTGATATAAGACAGGGTTAATCTAATTTACTAAAATTTAATTAAATATTGGAAATGTAAAATCGAAGCGAAACAAATAAAAATGATTTAAAAATTATAATATTTTTATCGAAGAGAAATAATAAAAATTAAAATAAATCTTGTCCATAAATAAAAATATAATTTTTAATTAATGAAAAATAATTAACAAATTAATCCTCAAGGGGCTTTTCATTATTAGTATTTCAAATTTTATACATTAACATTGAGTCATAAGCAAGGTCTTAATATAGATTTCATGATAATTAATTAGATAGTTAATTTTTAATTAAGATTAGTCGATGAAATATTTTCAGAACCAAGAAAAGCCAGGCTTATCAACCAGTACTAAATACCAATTGTACTAAATACCAGTACTAATTGTACTAATACCAGTACTAAAGAATGATTTTAAAATGCTGGCACAGCAAAAATTGCTGATATCAAATGAAATAAATTAATAAACAGAGCAAGAAATGAAATTATTTTCCAATGTATAAGAAATACTATCAAGATGTATACCTTTGAGTTCCAGGGACAGAGATGTATTGTATCTAAACTGTATAATTCTACATTAAATTCTAAATATAGCCTCAAATAATTCGAACAAATGTCTGTTTTAATATATTTTTGTTAATTAATTCTTGACGAATTCTCTTATTATTTTCTTTTATTTAGAATAGTTTCAACTTTCTAATCACAAGATTAATTCATTTCCCATTTCATCAAAATCATGCTTAAAGAAATTTGATCAAAGCAAAAAAAGCAAATTTAATTAAAACAAGCAAAATCTCATGCTACAAAAAAAAATATCTAAATTTCAAAGTTGTTCTGAATTTAAAAAAAAAATGTATTTTAGAAGTGTTCGCTATACTTTTAATTGAAAAAAAAAGATAAACTGATGATTAAAAATAGATAACAGTTCACTGTTCTGTTTTATATGATAAAAGAAGATGTTGGACTTGAAGCAGTTTTATAAATAACCAACTTCTGGATGAGTTAAGAAAAAATTAGAACTATTTCCTCATCATTTGTTATTTTTGTGCATTTAATTAACTGTCTCGCAATACAAAATGTAGGTGATTTCTTTCGACCTTTTCTACTTCCGGGCAGTCCGTTCGGACCGGAACACCGTCGTCGAAACCAGTTTTGTGATCTTTTCTTCTGTTTTAAAATATCGTCTGCTAAGTATGCCATTTGAGGTTTGAAATGAATTGAAGGGGAAAATGAAAATCTTTTATTTATTCAATCTTCTTTTTCTGACTGCTTACAAATGGAATTAAGGAGTTTGAACCAGGAAAATAAGTAGATGTATTTTTTTTATGAGAAGGGGGAATACAAAGAATTAATTGTTAAAAAAGCTAGTGTTGAGAGGGTTTTTAGTTTTGGTTTGGATAAAAATTACTTGCTTATTTTTTGTGCAAATGAGCAATGTTTTTGTTTCTTTGTTTGTGAAATAATTTTGTTTCCAATTCGTTTCATAACTTGCGCCATTTTTTTCATTTTCACACTTTGGTTTACATCTTTTTCGATTAAAAAATATATTTCACACGTAGCTTCCACTTTAGAGAAAATCTTATTATTCAGACTTTTTAACATGATAAGATTTATAGCCGCGCATTCTGTCTATAAATGGTATCATGCGGTATGCATGATGATAAAATTCTGCTAAACGTTCCCCTGGGAATATCATTGTAACTAGAGCTACCAAAATTGCAGACATCATTTCTTGGCAATTAACTGCTCTATAAGAAAGAGGCTTTCCATATTTTAATTAGATTTTTATTAAAAAATTAATGAAGATTCTAGCGTTCTTTCTTAGTAACTTCAAAGCATGGTATTGCGCAAAAATTCTTTTTCACTCCAATTTTAAATTTCGAAAACTATTTATAAAGTAATATCAATTTTATTTCCTTATTTTTTCTCTTATTTTAATAACTTTTTCTATATATTTTAAATATATTTTTCAACAATATTTTTCATTGTTTCAGTAGCTGTAATATATTTTGTATTCACATTATCGTTGTAATATAATTAAAAATGAATTTCTAAAAGTAATGTGAACCCAGACGAATCATTTAAAAAAATTAGCATGCTACCATACTCAGGGGTAGAAGTTGAAACTTTCTTTTTTTATTTTTGCAATTGAATATTGAATATAATGGTGTGGTATGATATTTCACCTAACCTTCAACAGTTCTTGACAAAATAATAAAATTCATTCATCGTATGCATCACTCTAGTGCAAACACACACAAAAATATGCAATTTTATTTCCTATCACTCATAAAACTTTAATCCAATCACATATGATCTCTGATTTTTTTTTTTGAATAAAATCGCGTGCTATTTTTAACATCTCTTTGCATGCAGCAATTCTGGAAATCCAATGACGTATGCATCAAACCAGAGTTTTGCAAGCATTTGCAAACTAAAAAATCGTATGGAATAATCGAATATAGAATATTTTTTTTTGTAAGTGCTTTCTGAAATTTTAACAGGCTTCCATAAGATGATCAGTTTCCTCCAGTTATTGTCATAAATTTGTAAACAAATAGGTCGTATTCTTCACATTTCAGAACAGAGCTCTAAATGCTACTATGATTAAGATCGCCTGCTTTTGCAAAAACTACAGGCGTAATCATTTTCGAGTAACAGATTTTATTCTTGCTTTACAATGACATTTTTACCTATCTATTTTAAAAACGTAATGAAACTTTTGTTACCCAAATTTCTGCCAGTTTGCCCGTCATTCCAATCGTATATCTGTGAAAAGAATAACTTAAAAAAGGGTTGGCCTTGACGGATGAAGTTTGGTGTCTGATCGTTATACCAAATTTCCAGATTTTTATGAAAATTGGGACGAAATCCATCGGAGGAAGTTTGTAACTTAAAATTAACAATGAATGTTGGTTTGGTTATATTAATGTCCCGTTTGAAGCAACACTAGGGCTATTTTGGGACGGGCCTCTTAATTTTGAATCGCAGTCAGATAACGAAGGCGACACCTGAGCTGGCACCCCCCTCTCCATACCACACCACACTAGCTGGAGGACATTTGGTCAAGACGGATTTAACGTGCAACAAACCCCCTTACACGACGGTCCTTCGGTGGAATCGGGTCACGAACCTGAAACCCTCCGGTTCCGAAGCCGAGACCTTACCACCAGGCCACCGCGGCCCTTAAATTAAAAATGAAAGAAAAGTCATAAGAAATATTATATGAGTATTATAACTCAAAATAAACAAGTATGATTCGGAAAATGTTCGAATTCCCAAAATCATTAAATCATCATCAAAGGTCAAAGATCATATATGATTAGATTAATTAAGGCAATTATTGCGTGTATTTAACTTAAACGCATATTTTATAAAAATTGAGGCTCACGTGTGAGGCTTTATTGTTTACGTTTGAGAAACTATTTGTAACGTATGTAGTTTAGCAACCTTCACTGACCAGTCGGTTCGTCGGAAATATTGGTTGCGTTGAATTTCAATTAAATCCCTTATACAACATGATATTCATAATTCACTTAACAAGATATTTTTAAGCATCAAATTGTGAAAGACGTTAAAACAAGATTATTTCAATAGCTTTGCACCAGTTCTGCTTATTGTGATAAGAACCTCCGTAATAGAATCAAGTCCCATCACATAATGTCATTAAAATTAAGTGTCTGGATAATCAATTTAATATGTTATCTTTATAGGTCATATAGTTTCACTTTCTGATTTGTCATATAAACTATTCATATAACTATCAAAATGTTTCGCCTTTAGCTTTCAACAATAAGAAAAGCACTCGATTAAATAGTTGACGAAACAATAAAAACGGTTTAAATTTTATTGCAATAAAAGATATGCAAAAACTATTTTTTTTAAAAAAAATGCACGATAATTTAATTGATATTATTAAAAAGATAATATTTTCAAATTTATGATCGTATAAAAATTATTTTTGAGCAATAATGTTTTCGGAAGTTATAACGTAGAAACGCCAAAATTTCGCTTAATTTTTAATTAATTAAAAATCTAGAAAAATCGCTCCGAAATACACATTCCTATCTTATAAAATATATATGTGCTGAATTTGATCAAGTAAGGTCTAATGGTCTGTCTGATAGGGCACGGTACACACAAATGCGCACGCGCATGCGCAAACAAACAATCACACATTTCCTTTTATGAATTAAGATGACATCTAAAATTCGTGATGAGTTTGTACACCATAGTATCTTCAAACGATATCAACAGTTGAGTAACAAAGTTACTAAAAGTTTTCATTTGCAAAAAAATAATAACAGAAAAATGAATCTAATTATTTTCTTCAACTATAAATTTAATCTTTTTGCGTTATCCTTCATAAACATAAAATAATTTGTATTATATTTTTTAAAAAAATATGTAAGTAGACAAATTTGTAAAGATTTAACCAAAAGAAGCAGGTTTTTCCTCTTCATAATTGACAGAACTTTTCATAATTTTTATTTTTATTTTTAAATACTTGCAAGAGCCAGAGATTGCTTTTCAGTTAAAAATGAAAATTTTCAAAGGATGTGCTAGTTTTTTTCAATAGAAAGCCTTTCCCAATATAATGATACTGAGTATTAGGAAATCGAGTGATACAACAGATGTACGAAGATATCAAATTCTAACATGTCTTACATTTATTATGCGATACTACGTTTTTAAAGACTCAATTCACTGTCCATGTTGAAACAACTGCTAAGTGCATGCGTTCACTTGTCTAATGAAATAAAAAAAATTATACAAAGATGATTTACTTTATACATAAATGTGCTATACAATAACTTGTCGTAGTTTTTTCCATCGTGATGTAGAGTATGACCTAAAAATGCGAAACAAGCATTTATTTCCTAAATATTGCACTTAGACGTATACTTCCAATTACAAAATTTTATTCAATAGTGTGGAAATGCTTTGCTTATGTGGTGGATGATTATAAAAAGTAAAAAAAGAATTTTTCATGTCTTCCTCATATTGTTAAAAGTGCCAATTAGTAAAATGATTCCCTTACATTCCTCTAAGCGCATACCAAGCAAAACCAGGAAGCCGCGATGGCCTAGTACACGGTTTCGGCCTCGGTGCAGGAAAGCATTAGGTTCGAAACCCGGTTCCTCAAAAGATTCATCGTATATGTGGGCCCTATGCACGTTAAATTTGACATCATGAACCAAACGCCCTCCCGTTCGAGTAGTGTGGAAATTTAGTAGGGAGTGCCAGCTCAGGTGTCGTCATTTGACTGGCTCTACGAATAGCATCTGAAATAGTTACTTCAAACAAGTCACTAATATGCACAAACCAAACAACACTAAACTAAGTGATACTAATCAGAGCTACAAAAAAGTGGTCTTAGTCAAAAAATTTGCTTTTTAATATTTTTGAGAATTTTGTAGTTAGAAGCGTGAAACGTTCTATGTGCGTAAATGAATGTCAAAGAAATATTTTACTTACTAACAGTTTTATATTATGGAGGCCCATGTATTGCATCTACACAACCAACTTTTTATTGAAGTTCTGTAGCTGGAAGTATACGTCTAGGAACAATACTTAAGGAAATATATTTTTATATCACTCTTTCGGGACATCTTGCATGAATTCACATTACATAGAAGATAGCATTATGCAAGCGATTACTATTTATGCAAGTATGGCAGTGAGAAAATCACTTTTCTCTTCGACTCTAAAAATACCCAAAGAGATGAGAAAGAAGTAAATGCGGAAGATTCTGCCAAGAAGACACAACATATTTCTGTTAGTCATAATTTGTCAAGATTAATAATGATGGAATCCTGGACTGTCTCATTTGCTGTAAAAGACTTTTCATAAAGGCAAAGATAAATTCTTGGTTTTCGAGAGCATTTTGATATAGCACATTAAAATCTAGTTTTTTTCTGTTCTAGTAATGAAAGAGTATGCGGAGGGAGTGCACACATTAGAAAATATAATATAAAGGTGAGTCCCAGAAATCCGATTTTCATAAATTACACATCTTAAGTTCCGCCTTAACCTTTTCTAGAAAAGAGGAGTTTGGCATCCTTTAGTCTTGAATTTAATTTCTCATGAAAGAGTGTTTTTTATGCTATTAGCATAAAAATATATATTTAAAATCCAGAAATGATGAAATTTAAATTCCAAGATGGTCATTGTTAAAGCTGGGAAATATGGCATTACAATAATGGCAAAAGTAAAAATAGAATAGAAAATGGTGATATTAACATTATACAAAATTACTCATTCAGCATCTATGAGAATCAGTTCAACCCTTTGGTTTAGGATTTTTAAAAAGCCGAAGTTACATAGAATTTTCAAAAAATTGACATGTATGCTTTCATTTTATGGAAGCAAATGCGATGGTTAGTAAAATTAATATTTTAAGGAATTAAAGTACTATTCAAACCAATTGACTTGAATGGTCATAATGAGAAAAGGAAGTTGAATTATTCACATGTGTTGCTTCCTACTTCTAAGCGTCTGTTACATCCAATCCAATCCAACCCCCCCCCAAACCCAAACATCCCCTTAAGGTGGGCCAAACACATGTTGGTTATCGGGGAAACGAAAAAACTGACAATCTCGAGAAAAAAACCCATCATCGAAGATGCATAAATTGGAACTTTAAAACTCCGGGGGCATATTAAAAAACAAACTCTATAGGAAATATTTTTTAAGGAAATGGCAAAACTTTCTGGACAGTAGAAACACAGGCCATTCTTTTTATAAAATCATCCAAACAGTAATATCGCAAATACTCTCCTGGGCTAATGAAGACATCTTGTTTCTTACAGGACGTGGTACAATTTTTTTTTCTTTACCATTTCCATTTATTAAATGATAATTTTTGCTATTATCGAGAAATCGGCAATCTCATTCACTTTGCGACATCCTATCTTTTAACTCTCTAGTGGCGTCTCAGAATACTTCCATCTTCTTAAGAAAGTCTTGCGTGTAAAAGCATCCTTAGCAATTCACCGTCAATTTTTTACTTTCTCGTATACGTAGTATAGAAAAAATATAGTAATCGTCAAGAAATTAGAACGCGAGGTTTTGACCAATCCCCGCATTTTAGATGTACCTTTAGACCTTTTTTTAGAGTCCGAAAAACAAATTTTTCGAAAATGTCCATCTCTCTGTCTGTCTATGGCGAATATATCTAAAAAACATTTTCAGCCAGTAAGGATAAAATTTGGTGTATGTTCTTTATATCAAATGTGTAGATTTCTATCAAATTTTGAGCAAACTTTGCTCATAGATGTCTGCCTGTCCAGCTGTTCGAATATAACTTAATACGATAACTACAAAATGAAGAAAGCTTGGCAGATAAAATTTGCCACATAGATTTATCATCTATAGTTTAGGCATTTATCAAACTGGGATCCAAAACCAACTGGGGGTTAACACTAGGTCGACCTGTACAAGTATCTGTACAAGTATGTTTCAGAAACATGCAAAAGCGATAACTCAAAGTGGCAATGACTTAAATGTATCAAATTTAGTACGTGGTTTCATAACATCGTGTATCAAATTTTTGTTTTAATAAGTTGAGAAAATGCGTTTAAAACACAAATTCGATTTTCGTCTACTATCAACTGCTTGCCAGAGATGAATCGCTAAATAACTCGCCAAGGATGATACGATAGATTCAATAAAGATGCTAAATTCACGCCAAAGGTTAATATTTCGTAATTATTGTACGACAGTGCTATGCAAGACATACTCTGGGATAACACCAGTATTAGATAGCGTGAGAGAAAGTTTTGGGGAGACCACGCCCACTGGTCTTGGCAATATATTAACACATCCTGAATCCTCCTCTGGAATCTCATTTTTATACAGTTGCTTCACTTTCTCACTCATATTGTGAATTGCTGTGTTCATTCATTAAGTAATCTAGTATTCGAGTCATTATTCATTTTAATTTTTATCATTATTAACAATCTTATATATAATATTAATTTTATTGCTTGTATATATCTTTATAACTTATTTTAGTGTATTCTTTTTCTTGCTTTTTTAATAAAGTCAACCGACATCTATACCAAACCAGAAAAGGGCCACATGAGCTCTAGCAATGGAGGTGTGGTGTTAAGACGTCATAAATTGCAAACAGTATTTTACTTTCATTTAGTTTCATATGCTATAATAAATAAATTTATTTCTTGGTGGCTTTCTCGAAGCCATATAATAAACAAGCTGATTAAAGTAGCCAAATATAATAAACTCACTACTTAAGAAAAAGATTACGAAGAAAGAAAAGAAGAAGATTTATCCGTTCTCTTTAAAGTTTCTGTGCTGATTTTGGCAAATTCTTAAAGGGAACCGTTTTCAACTGCAACGAACAAATTTATTTTGGTAAATGTTGCCCCAAAGCAACCCTCTTTTAAATACTAAAGTCAGTTCTAGACCTCTTGGCTGACATTAAGTTTAACTCTCAGAAAAGTACTCTTACACATGCTAATTTGGGAACACAAGGCACCCGGCCAAACAATAATAAACGGGTTTAAATATCTAGTTTGGAAGCGAAAATCTGCATTAATTTGCCTTGTTCCAGCTACCCCCTTATTAGCTCGCAACATTTGGGGAAATAATCTCTTCAAACTAGCATTCAAATTTGAAACTCATCTTTTTATCAAGGATTATTATGAGATGGGGAACTACTTCATGAAAATGTCTTTGTATACATTTTTGCTTGTATCAGCAAAAATAGATGAGAAGAGATTATCAGGATTTCATGAAATTTTGCTAGCGTATGTTTTTTTAATAAGAGTATAATTGAAGTAAAAAAGAAAAAAAATGAATGATATCGCATTATTTTTCAACAAAAGATAATTACATGGAAATAAAATGCATAAAGAAGCAGAATTTTTAAAAAAAATTTATTTCAGTTATATATCATAAAAACAATTTATTATACTGTTATTCTTTTTTACTTTCTCGTATAAGTAATATAGAACGGTGTAGTAATCGTTAAAAAAATCGAACACGAGATTCTGACGAATTTGTACGTTTTAGACCTCCCTAAGTTTGAAAAACACATTTTTAGAAATTATATGTCTGTCTATGATAAAGATAACTAAGAAAACCTTGATCTAAACGGATGAAATTTAGAATACGGTCTTCACATGAATTTGCAGATTTCTGTCGAATTTTGAGCAAAATCTGTTCTAAGGAATTTTGTCTGTCCGGCTGTTCGATGTAATTTAACATGATAGCTACAAAACAAAAAAATGTAAATAGATAAAATTCAATTAACAGAATTAACATCTATAGTCAAGACACCCATGAAATTTTGATTCCAAATTCAACAAAAATTTGACCGTCTGTTGGTCTATTTTTAAAACATATAAGAACGATAACTCAAATTCGCAACGATTTAAATATAACAAATTTGGTACTTGATTTTGTGACTACAAGTGTAGTTGTTTGTCAAGTTGGGAAAAATGCGTCTAAAAACAAATTCGATTTTGAATACTATTAATCGTATTTCGAGGATTAAACGCCAAATACGCCAAATATGCCAAAAACGCCAAGGATGATGCTACAGATTCAGTAAAAATGCTATATTCATGCCAAAAGTTAATATTTCGTAAGTATTGTACGCCAATGCGTTCTCTGAAATAACAACTTTATATTAGAGTATATGCGAGAACGTTTTGAGGAAACTACTCTTACTGGTTTAAATCCTATAGTTTAAAATTCAAGTAATCGTTTTTAAATACAGAATAGTAAGCAAAATGAATTGCTTCCAAAAAAATTAGTTTATTCCTATTTTAGTTAAATAAAAGTAGTTTATTTAATGTAGAAGTAAAGCCCGAAAATTAAAATTTATTTATTTCGTATCTCAGGAATTTATTCTTTAGAATAAGAACATTATGAAAATATTCGATACAGGTCATTAACAAATGAATTTCGTCTATTTTTAGAATTTTAAAGTAATTTAATCCTCTGAAAAATTATTCTAAAAATATCTTATTTAGATAAAATAGCATAAAACACGTCCATTTTAACGATATTATCCATAAAATGATATTGAAGAAATTCATTTTCATTATAATTACTTGCTCAGAATTTTTTTTTAAATTATAATTCTTAAAGTACGACAGAATATTTAAGCAAAATTGAAACTTTAAAAATACATGACCATTTCAAGGTTAAGACACAGAAATTTTTAATGTGTACTTGAAATAACCTAGTTGAAAGGCTGCACTTTAACAATTTGAATCACTACACCTGCAGATTTGTAAATCATCCACTCGAAATATAGTGAGCGGAATTAAACAACTAATTGAAACGACTTCGAGGGCGATGTGAAATTAGGATGTGACGTCATGAAAGTTTGGAATTAGTTTGTTTCCTTATTGGAGTTTCAGAACATAATAGTATTTCAGTTTCATTGCTTCAAAAAAATGTTCTGATAACCATAAATACTCAAATAATATTTATTGAGATATTGAAGATATTGAATTACTTTATATTAAGATTACTGAGACTAATTATTTTCTACCATACATAAAAACTGAGTTTTTGAGTAGCTTTAAATCAATTGAAAAGTATCTCTATGAAATCTCATTGCTGATTAGCTAAAGTAATTAAATAAAAAAATATTAATTTTTAATTTGGAATAAAATTTATGAAATAACTCATTTAACCATATATTAGCTATTTATACTGAAAAAAGAAATTTATTAATGCTTATAGATAGAATATACGAATTGTCAATATATATTCAAACTTTTGTGAAAAATGGAGTAAATTTTCGAAATGAAAACTGTTAGTACCTGTCCTCTGAAACAGAAGAAAAAACGGTCATTCATTATTTACTAAAAATATTATTTTTAATATTTTTTGCATTCTCTTTTAGCCGCTTACAAAACAAAAACTTGGTGATATTCAAAACTTGAGTTTCTTGAAGAGACTAATTTTCAATAAGAAATAAAATCACTTTAAAGTTCGATTGCAATTGATCAGATCATTTGCATTCTATTTTTTTTAATTATTAATTACACGTTGCTAGTATCTCAGTTAGAAATGGTATAATTTGAATGAAAGTTACAGTTATGAACTATTAATCGTCTGCACTTCAATTTTTTAATAATTCTTCGTATTCCTTTCCTAAGAAGCTAAAATTTAAAATAAATAACAAATAATGCTTAATAATCTAATTGGTAACATTGGAGACTTGGAAAACAAATTGGCAATTTTTCTACACTTTCTAAAAATGTCATTTCAAACCTTTTACGGCAAATTTATTTTCAAATACAGTGTCATTACGTTTTATTTAGAGTAAATTCATTTAACAGCTGATTTAAATATTGCTCTTTTCCCACAGCTAAATTTTTATAAGAATAGAATCATTTTTAAAAAACGATTTTGTTTATAAAAAAAATTAATAAATTCATAATAATATTTTAAGAAGTATTTGAATTATTATACAGAGTACTTCAGATTTTCAATTATTTTTTGTTTTTCGAATTATATTTATAACCTTTCAAAATGATAGAAAAATAACTCCAGCACAACTGCTAAAATGAAACAAAGAGCTCATTGAAGCCACTTTGTTTTCTTATTAATATGATCGCAAACGGTAGCCGGCACTCCTATGCAACTACATTGTATCCTTACAAAAGGCTGATTGATCGCAAACTTGTAACTGGTTTGCTGGAGTGTCTTAAAGAGGCTTTACCAATCTCTTTCAAACAGAGCGTAATCTTTGAAACTGAAGAGCTATTTGCCGTGAAGACATTCGACATCACACAGTTGGGTTTCTTTTTACTTGCCTTGCATGAAAGACGAAGCTATCGACTTAGTATTTCGACCTGAAGGGCTCTTCGGAGCGTTTAAGAGAGAAATTGTCTCTTCGAGCATTCGATTTCGGTTCGTATTGTATTTACCGTACTTGAGTCGTTCTTCAACAATGGTACATGTCATTTGGTAATGGAGTATTCTAATTGGACGGGACAGCTGAACTGGCTTTCGAACAAAAATATGCCTTTTAATGTTCTTTTTTCTTTGCAAAAATAAAGAGGAGAGGTTATTAAAAAATGGCCATCTAATCTTTTTTTAATATTTTAAGAATGAATTGTAAAATATACAATAAACAAAAATTGTTTTTAATTTAACGAGATTAATTTTTATGTTTTTCGCTGCATTATTATTTATTCTGTTTATTTGCTCTATTGAAGAATATTCTAATGGAAACAATAATATAAGCCAGCGTGATATTTTTTGTTGCACAAGATGTTTTTATGATAAGAATAACAACGTTTCAATTTTAATTCCAGTAACAATTAATGATTACAGATATGGAGGTTTTTCAAATAATACACCACTGAAATTCGTTTTTTCAAAAGAAACATGTTGATACAATTTTAAAATCTCACAGATTTTGACAAACTAGCTAAAATAAATATTCAAAAATTCGCCAAAAATTAACAGATTAAATAATTAATATTCGGAAAAACCAAGGTTCGCTCGGCAGTTGTTTTCTTTTTATTGTAAACACGTGTTTTTTCTGAGAAAATATTTAGATACAAAAAACATACTGATTACATATGAATATTTTGAATCTTACTTACATATGAACTGGTCATTTAAATAAAAAAAAATCGTGAATGTACTTAGTTTAACATGTTATTTGAAGCAATCTGCTATATTACAGTATTCATTTTTAGGGCTAAGCTATTATCACTTATACGTATTTTTGAACTTACACTCAGTTTTACCATAGTGAAATCGGGTACGAGATGGCACTAGATGAGATTGTCAGCATGAGAGCAGATAGAAAAAGTCTCTAATAGTTAGTTTTTTTTTTCTTTGTGTAGGTATATGTGTGTGTAAAATCGTGTTTTTTTAGGAAAGATTCTTATACAGATAAACTTAAAAAGCAAAAACATTAAATATAAATAGATAAGTAAAAAAAATAAGGCAAAAAAAAATCGACTCGAATCGAGAAGCCGCAACGCACGCATCATTCATGTTTTCCTACTATTATAATGAACTATCCCCACTGCAAAGCAGAAGTTGAATATACCTATTCTACTAGTTAGTTATAAAGAAAATATTTTTGTGTGTGCGTGTAAAATCGCTTTTTTTCAGGAAATACACTTACATAGATAAACTGAAAAAGCAAACCCTTATTTTAATATAAAATTTGATCCAATCATTGGAGCCGTTTCTGAGAGATATATGTGCAAGAATTGCTCGCTTTAAGTTATAAGATAATGGTATAAACTATTCTTAATAATATAAAAAGGCATAAAGTTAGATTTTCCCCCAACATTTAGCCCTTCATTTTCATCATTAAATAGTACGGTCGTGAGTGTTCTCACGAAAATAATTTTCCAAATTTAGTATTTTTTCACAAAAATTCTCAAACATGAAATTCGAAACATGTATTTGTCGTCGTTTAATAAACAAGTAAATGCCGATCCATTAATTAAAACAAATTTACAAATAAAATGATTAGAAATTCACAAAAATTAATTGTTCTATTTCTTGGTTTAAAATTTATAATTTAGATTACTGGTTTTAAGAATTGCTGTGACCACACTGATCTTATCTAAAGTATGAAGGGAAAAAATGAGAGCCATCATCCATGAAATTGATTTTAAGATTTCAGAAAGAATTCTTAATTCTTCTATTAAGAAATAAATGCAAAATCTTTCATTATTCTTTAAAAAGACTTCCAATGTTAGTGTAACTCTAATTATTTTCATAAATTGCAATCATTATAAAAGATATCCACCAATGAAAAAAAATCATTATGGAGTTTCATATAATGACTTAGAAAAGGCTATCAAAGTATTTTCGTTATAAATGATTTAGAGCTAAAATCATGAATGCGTCATAATTTCCAAGACTGCACTAAAAATGACTTCACAGAAGAAACTTAATGTGTTGCATCAAAAACCGGGTAAAGTTAATCATATTTACAGTAGTAACAAATTAACTTTCACGGTTTGATGGATAAAAAATTTAAAGCAAACTGTGTGATATATCATTTCTTTTGCACAAAAGAAAATCCAAGGTCACTGATCAACACAAACATTTATTACGATCAGGTAAATATATCAGAATCAATAGTAAAAGCAAAACTCAACAATTGTTCAGGGTTACAGAAAGAAAGAAAAAGAAGTAACGCCAATATTAATCGAGGAAATCCGAACGAAATACTCATAAAATGTTTATACGACTGACTCTTTGTTTATCCATCGCGCTTGGGTTATTTTTCCGAGGACTCTATCGGATGTGTTGCAGTGAATTAATCTATTTCTTTTCACATTGTTTCTGATTACCTCTGTTGGTGTAGGAAATGACCTGATACTGCATAATGGAAATTGATTGCTAACTGAATTCTAGCTGTTTTGCACGAAAAGAGGATGAGAAATTGCAAGAATTCAACTGGAAAGTTTTGAAGCACTCACCATCCAGTCCGGATTTGGCACCTTCAAAATTTCATCTATTTGGACTCACAAAGAGGGTCCTCGGCGATCAAAAATTTTGCGGTGATCTCATACGAACCGTTCTATGAGATCTGAATTTTCAAACTGATCCAGGGCTCGGATAAATGTCCCAATATGAATGGCAGTTATGTCGAAAAATAATAAATTGTTAATGCTTTTATTTTCCTTTCATGTTATCATTCGTAGGATCATTTGTTATTGCATTAAAAATTATGGGTTACTTATTGATATCCACTTTTATTAAGTGAGTTAGCAGGAAAACGACGAACAAAAATTATCATCCATGTGAGCAAAAATGGACTTGACGAGACAAAAAATAATGAAAGAATTACAAGGGAGATCTCTTTATTTGACGAGGAACTGCGATATAACTGAAATTATATAAGTAAATGTCTCGTATTTACACAATTACTAGCGCGGATTTTGCGACATTTGATAATATAGTGCATACCTTTTTAGGTCACGGCCAGAACCTTCTATTGCTACAAACTATTACATGCACAAGCTGCATGCTCGCCATCTCAGTCACAGATTTTTGCCGATTTTGAGGAATGAGTTACGGAGTGCATGAATTCGAAGCTTTCAATATCCAAGCATAACAGGTGATTATGCTATTAACGTAGCAATAAAATTACGCGGTAAGTGGCTGTGTAGGAGAATTAATAGGATTAATTATTGGCCTGAATAGTATTTACTAAGGAGCTTTTAAAAAATGAGGAAAGGGAAGTTTACATAATAAGATTTTGGCAAAAACGGTCCAGAGTCGTTTTAAAGCTGTAGGTGCGTTCATTGAGGAAAGGAAAGCGTTTGTTGCAGTTCATCAAGAGCTTGGAATCGTAGTATTCAATATCTTGATTGCAATATTATCACTTTTGTCTAATATGCCGAAAAATCTTATTGGTAGATTTTTATGGAATTCATTGATTGTCGGAAGACATATATCACTGCTCCGAACAAACCAGGGCATGTTTCTGATTCACCGAATAGTAACATTTCGTGGAGCAGTGATGTGAGTTTTAGCTGTTGTCGCCCATATAAGAGATTCATTAGAGATTAGAAGCCGTGGCATAGTTTTGTAAATTAGTAGTTTTGCTGATTATTGGATAGAGTTTGACTTTTGTTCCTTTGAAATTATTTTTGATTTTGTTAAAATGTTTTTTGAATGTTATGCGTGTTTATCCAATCTCAGCCACATAGAAGATTTCTACTTCTGTGCATTCGCAGTATTCTTAAATTGATAAATTACGTAAGCATCGCAAGTCATTACAACGAAATTCACGAACACGCCCACTAGCTCATCCCGTTGGCATTTCCAATCTTATTATTCAGTGCAATTTTGACTTAATTTTGTCTTTTCTACATCCCTGGCAATTTGTATATTGAATTTTTAATCATCCTATAAAAAGTATGCAAAGAATAAACATTTTACAGTACAAGATTAATTTCATTTCAGTTAGATAAATCTAAATGTCACAAAATGTATAACGATACAGAATGTTACCGGAAAATGATTTTTTTAAATATAAATTTAATTAGATCTACTTAATAGTCCTACATCCACTTATAGGTTTAAAAAAAATTCAAGATTAAATAAGTTGCGATTTATTTGAAATCTTCCTTTTCATTTACTACCATGATTTAAAACTCGAGAATCAAAAAGAATGACAAAAAATTTTTAAATCTTGATTTCATTCCATTAGCAAAATTCTTTTGAATACTTGACTTCTTTAAACTATTCTTAAATGTTGAGTATTTATGATTGAAAAAAAAAATCTAACGTCGCTAAATGTAAGATGTATTTCCCAATTCTCAAGAGAAATCGTCTGGTTTTCGATTTAAGACAGGCGAATTCATTTATTAATGGAGTTAAGTATCAAACTGGGAAATAATAAGGTTCTAATAAATACAACTCTGTTGGCATCTTCTGACTTATCAAAATAGACTCAACTGGTATCCCATGATGCTCTCTTTTCAAACCTTTTCACCCAAAATCTACGAAATAAACTCGACTCTATGAGAGTGTGAAACATAACAAATAAAATATTTCACTTATTATTTTGAATGTATAATTTATTTTCAAGAGGTTGAGAAGGGAATACAAATATATATAAAAAAAAATCTTTAGCTTTTCACAAATTCAATTCACAATGTTACAAAAAGGAAATGCTGAAGCTTGCTTCAGAGAAAAAATAATAATCCACTATTCTCCTGTATGCTAAGGAATCGAAAAAGGAAAATATAAAATTCGGAAGAAGTCTACTTCGAATAGAATTATCACCCATTATTCATGCAAGTTTTTTTCCATATGGCACAAACTTTTAAATGGAATCGCATTATAATGGCAAAGTATATTTTAAATTTAGTATTCTACATATATTCACTACATATATTATTTTTCGAAGTTCCATTGCTCCCTTTTAAAATTCTATCTTGATTTCAAAAGTCAATCAAACGGGGAAAAAACATATTGCAAATTTAAATCCGCATTATTCTGTAGAAACTTAAATATTTTCTGTGAATTATTGGTGTTTTTATATTATTTTAACCTCTATTATATAGCGTTTTTCAGTTTTTAAATTGAACATATATTAAACGGTTCTAAAACTAACCGAACTTTTTCTATTGCTGTAAGAAATATGTTGTTGTTGTTGTTTTTACAATTTTGTATTTTTATAAATTATCTCTTAAATTTTTTTGTTGTTATTGTTATCGTATATACAAGATGTTCTAAAAATGATTGATGGATTTTTAAAATCAATTTTTAAAAAAAGACGGAATGCCAAAGAAACGCATCGTTTGCGGCCTTATGCTTGAGAAATCAGAAAATCTTATCCCACCAAATTGCAAATTCAGCTAACATTGCCTCGACAGATGGCAGAGCAAAATAAGAAAATAAAAACCGGTATGAAAATACTGCAAAGACTGTAGCAAAAAACTAAACAAAGATGTTTGCAATGTAAATCCTATTTGTAGCAAAAACATGGCGCCGTCTGAGGCAAAAATTTTCAAATTTCAACCATTTCGTTTTAATTATATCTGTTGCAGATCGCCTGCAGCGCCACCTGTTGGTAGCAATGATAACTAAGTTTGCACTTTCGTGGGATAAAATTTCCTGCTTTTCCAAGTATAGGGCCGCAAACTGTACATTTCTATCGCATTTTGTCTTTTTTTTTTTTTTTTTTTTTTTTTGCTTTTTAAAATTTACCAATTTTTTCTGGAACACCTGTTAAATACCATCAGAATTAATTTTGATGCATTCAGTTTATAATAGCGAATATAACAGTTACAGTCATATACAGGTGGATTGAGCCACAGGATTAGAAGGCCGTCAATACGAAATCCGATTTTACCGAATACCTTCCATATGTAAGGGTTGGAAATTTAATAATGTCGTCCAAAGACTTGTTAAAATAAAGGCACTAGCTAAGAACGTTTGTAGCCCTTCACTGTAACCATCAACATGCTGTATAACTTGCTCGCATCAATGTGGTCATAGTAAATTTGAGACAATATCAACTCTGTTAATGATTCGGATGTCGTTTCAAGAATCTCTTAAACAATTCACCAACGACTCATGTATTTTTTTATTCAAAAGAAGAACTAATTATTTCGAAGAATTTGCTACATGTACTTAACAGTGGTTCTATATCAAAATATAATAAATATTTCGAATTAGTTTCAAAGCTTTGTCGACTGTAATTATATAGTTGCCAATATTAATTTTCCAAATTTTGTAGATATTTGTATTTTGTTTGTCCTTTTTTTAATGTAGTTGCCATTATTGATTTTTGTTTGGTGCGCATTAAATTTGTTGTCGGTTACATGTTGGTGTGATGTGGAAGTTAGGAATGGCAAGTGAGGGCTTAAATACCATCCTCGTGGACTACGGTAATAAATATTCAGTCATCAAAGTAGCCCTCGTCCACTTTCCCACAGTGACATTAATCGAACTGAATAAGTTATGTTCGATGTATGTAGAAGCCCCATTGCAATAAAAATATCTAAAATATAATTTCATATTTGCCAATTGTTTAAATAATCAAACGCATATGAAGGATAGCTGTATTGTTTCCTTCATATTGGAGAAAACATCCCTAATTAATTTTTGAACAATGCGAGGGATATATTCTGAGTAATAGGGAAGTTGCATTTTATTGGGCAGGAATTATCGAACGAATTTATGTAAACTGAAATTTGATTATAATTTGTAAAAACAAATATTTCTAAGAAAATGATCCTTTTATAAAAAAAAAATCTTTTTCGCTCAAAATTTGTGCTTGCTTCGTTTGTTTCAATAAAAATTCGCTCGTTCTACAAGGTGGTCATAAAATCTTTCCCTGATTTTAAATTTATTGTGAAAGATCATTAAATACATTGCTGTAAAATTTTTACAGTGGAATAGTCGTGTTCTTAAATTTGTTTTATTCCAATAGAAGCAAAACCAATGCAGAAATATTGACTTTACATTCGATTGTTTTCAAAATGGCATCAGTGAAGGAAAAACTTCAATGTATTCCTTGGTTCCATAAATTCAAATCAGCCAGTTCAATGTCAGTTTTGGAGTTGTATGAAGAGAAAAAAATTAGCAACGCCAGTTAAAGACACTGACAAACTCAAATTCAGGATCAGAGATTCTATGTCTAGTGTCAGAGTCTAAAACTTGGGCAATTCTCGGCGAGAATTGAGATTCCTGAAGTTACCGAAGGTTCTAATATTGAAATTTATCGAAATAAGAGGCTTTATTAAAAATTTTATTAACATCTTCATAATATATCGAAACAATTATAAACTAAACTATTTTAGATTTTTTTTTTTTTTTTTTTTTTTTTTTGTAATTTGGGCAAAACTTTTGTGAATACCTTGCATATCAGCTGCAGGTAAAATGTTAAATAATTTACGACACATATGCTTGTCCAAATTAAAAGAAATGAAGCTGCCATAATTTATTTTATGCATAATACTTGACGGTTTACCTCTTCAGATGAATGCTAATTGCAATGTTTTCAACGCATTATACGAATTCACGATACATAAGTCAGTGTATGAGAGATTCCACTGTATTTACAACTGTTCAACTGTAATATTCTTAAAAGGAAATAACATAAACCTACAGGATGTGGTAAAATAGTTAAAATTAAATTAGATAACGAAAGAGCTAAAAAAACAAGAGTTAAACAAATAATGGAAAATGAAGAAAAACGAATTTTTCAAAGAACAAAAACAAATATATTTTATATTTCCTGTCTCGATGTTTCCAACTGAAAAAATATCTAACCATATTTTATTTATGAGGTTCTATTTTATATACTTGCCAGCCAGTTAAATGAAATTTATTATTAAATTTTATATCGATAAGGTTTAAACAATCGAACTATAGAACATAATAATTTCGTATCTATTTTTATAGCACCTTTGGCAGTTTTGATGCGTCAATTTTAAAAGAGAATGGAGCGCGAATATTAAATCTGAAATTTTGAATGACAATCAAATCCATTCATTTTGAAGAATCTGAAATTTATGATTGAAGACACTTCAAGAAATATGAGACACTTTTCTCCCAAAAGCAATATTTCAATTTCTGAAGTCGCAGTCAATTTGATCGACCGAATATATCCAACTGGAAAGATCGTATTTAGATTGAAAAATGAGGAATTCTGAAATGAACGCAATATTTCGGCTTTTTTTTTTATCCCTTTCTTTTCTTTTCAGAACAAAATCAAAACTCTTTCAAAAGTTTCAACTAACGTTCGAGAGTTATATAAAGTTCAGAAATTTTTTCAGAAAATCGTTTGCATTTTTTACTTAATCGTTGCCATCTATTATTGCATAAAAATGCTTCTATTTTTCTCCTAAATAAAAATAATTCATTGCAATTCGCTTGGAATAAACTAACTAATCAAAATACTGTACTAAAATTTATTTCCAATAACTTACATAACATAAATATGTTTTTAACTGACATGAAAAGAAAATAATTAAATAAATAAATAGACGATGACTATAATCGTTTCACAAAAAAAAAAATCTAGAGAATTTTTTTATAATTTTTAGAGAAATATAATAATACAAAAACTTTACCTATTAGTTCTAATAACACTTTCATTTTAAGAGCTATCGACAGATAAAAAAACCGTCGTAGTCATTTCAAATATATGTTTGTTTAAATAACGGGAATTTTATCTAGAACAAACATTTTTATCTTATACTCTTGGGTTAACCTAGTTTTCCAAACTTAGTCGAATTCGTCATTAAAAAAGGCGTCTTAACAATTGGATCAGATTAAGATGATGAGTTTGTTAAAAAGTTTTAAAGTTGTGTTAAAATTCATTACTAGCTCAGATTAAACTGATTGTTACGCAAATAAGAAATTCTAACATTCCATTTTATTTCCTCTAACTTCTTCTAATAAAGATATTTTAACGGCTTTTATAATTAAACTGCAGAAGTTAAAGTAAAGGCTTTCACAGTCATATCCTTATGTCGCTTTTTTTGCATGTTAAAAAAATATGTATTTCTCTATTTTCAGATGATTCTTTCTATAACTTTTAATAAGATAATTTTTATTCTTTTCAAATTTTAGAATAACATTTTGTTTTCTCTTCTCCAGCCCAATGAAATTATATTTTTTGCAAACACTTCTAGAATCAGTTATATTTGACAAAATTGCTTATTTTTTAACTGGCATTAAAAATTTGCTTTAGAATTTAAAAGTAATTTTTAATGCATATATGCATCACCATTATTTAAATATCAGAAATAAAATCTATGAAATTTCAACAAAATTCAGAGTTTCAACAATTTTTATAACAATTCATCCAAAAAAATAATTTCGAATTTCTGTATCAGAAATAATTTTAAATTTTATAAAACACTTTTTTATTTTTACACTGAAGAAATCTTAAATATAATTTTTTTCCGTTTAAAGTTCTGGTGAGGAATATTATAGATTATTTGTACATCAAATTTCACAATTAATGACAGAAGAGTCATAAATGCTTTGGTACAAACACTCACACTTAAAAAAATAACAATAGATAAAGTTGATATTATCTAATTAAAAATGAAAAAGATGCAAGTTTTTTATAACGATAATTTGGCATTTTATTTCCCAGAATGTAGGGTGATAATACGGAGGAAATACAATAATAAAATATTAAGTACTTATTTTTAAAGTATAGTCAGTAAAGTCTCAAATATAAAGTATACTAAGAGCAAACGCATCATTGGTTGGTAGCTTGATATATGAATTAGCCCATCTGAAATTGACAGAATAAACCTGATGAAATTTAATCATTTCAGTAATAAATGTATAGTGCTTTGGATTAAAATATTAATAACAGATGTTAAAATTAAATTATATTTAAATGTATTAATTACTTTTTAAATAAAATTTGGAACTACTTAATTAACAAATTGATTTATTTCATAACTTTCTCCTTAATCTCAAATAAATATTTATTTGAGAGTAAATTCGATGCTTGTAAAAAATTGAAATGTTCTGGTTGTTAATAAATGAAAAGAAATGTGACTTTTCTAACTCATTTACATTAATGTTTTAAAAAACCGTTTTTTAGTTTTATGTTTCAAAATGAAGTCATTGATATTTCACTTTTTCATTAGGCAATCGCATTTTTGAAATGCTTAATAATTGCCTATTTTTCTTCTCACATAAACCATTTTCGCGCGAATTCGAAAAATGAGACGAAAAAAATGAAATGGGAAGATAAGAAATATAAATTCTTTGCTTGATTCTTGTAAATTTAGAAATTTTTCCATTTTCTGATTAGCTTATAAATATAATCAGAATATAAAATTGCTAATATCTAATTACTGCATAAAATTGTAAATATAGTGAGTGCATCTAAAACATATTAAAAGCATAGAAAGATTTAAATTATTGTAATTAATTTTATTTCAATAAATTTTTTTCTTTCTGGAATATTAGAAAAATTGATTGCATACTATAACGGTTAAATTTATCATTTACAATTTATTCAAATATTGAAAAAGCAGATTCCCTTTTTGGTACTTTCTAAAACTAAACTAACAGTCGAATTTTAACAAAACATAAATAATTTTTCTTGTGATCAAGACATTCCGAATACATTAATGTATTTATGATTTTTTGCTTTCATAATTTTCATTTATCCGTTTTAAAGTATCGAACATACAGTCGTCATTAATATATTTCTTTTCGAATCTTTCTGAATACTAAGAATTAAATTATACACTTTTGTTTTTGGGGGAGGGTAATTCCAAACGATTGATAAAAGTGTAAATTCATGTTTACATACTACTTTAATACTTTACAGTAATTAATTAGTTAAATCTCAAAATTCTTATCGGAACATTCTTTAAAAATAGTTTGTAATTTGTAATCACTTTATCTGGCACGATCAGCTGAATTCCTTTTGATATCATCATCTGAAGCATTTCTTACTTTTCATTAAAGTTAATGCTCAAGTTACTAAGGTACTTTTCATGGGTTTTTTTTTAACTTCACAAAGCGCATTTTATATAACTTACTTTTAAATATATTTTTATTTCTTAATGCCATCTTATTAAATTAGCCATTGCTATTTTCGTAATAAATTCAAATTTTATGTATTACAAATTATTATTTCCAATTTAATTTTATATTCATGAAATAACGGTTGCAGTTACAACTATAAAATCGTCTGCACTTCGATTTTCAAAGTATCCTTCTTTCGCTATGTTTAATAAAATGTGGTGGAAAATGATAAATCTTCATTTACTGAGAGAGAATTTTTTTTTTAACTTTAAAAAGCTATCTCGAAAAAATAATCTTTTATAATAATGATAATATAATAATCTTTACAATTTCTTAAAAAGGATTTAGAAATCAATTACTTTAAATATGATAATTAAAATCTCTATAATTAAATACAATCGTTTCCAAAAATGAATACGCTAATAAGTAACCATATCATCTGCGATATTCAATTTTTAAATAGTCCAACCATTAAATAATGCACATTTCCGATTATTTTTTAAGTTGCGGCTATGAAATACAAAATCGCATCTTCTCGAATTCTTAAATAATTCTAATTTTTCTAAAATGATAAATCTACAGAGTCATCAAAGTGGGGAAGACGTGTTGATTACTCTTTGGTATTTTATAAAAAGATAAAGCCAAATAGTTATCTTATAGGTGCTGTATTTTTCTAATGTTACTTTTCGATACTTTAAAAACCTTAAATATAAAAAAATTCCAGTATTTAGATTTTTTATTCATAAAAAGAATTTAAAAAAAGAACGAATCATTTAAAAAAACATATGCCGTTATAAAATATCTAATCGTCTGCTTCCAAACTTTGAAATATTTTTTTTAGATTGATTAATGTTAAAAATTTTCGGCCTTAAAATTTTTTTAAAGACTGGAAGAATTTTAATGATCCCTTTCAGGTAACGAATTACTGGAGCTGAACTTCCTGAATTCTTTTTCTTTAGAGGTGCAAAAATGGTAAAACTGGCAAAATCGCTGAAATTTTTCGAGAAGAGGAATGTTCATTATTTTCCGCATTTTGTTTTTAAAAAAAATGTCGTGTCTTATAATTTACTGATAGGCGTTATTTCTTCATTATTTTTTTCTTTAAAATTACTTTGATAATTATTTAAATGCAAACTTGCATTTTAAATAAAGCAAATTTACTACTGTCAATTCTTTATTAAAAAACAAATAATTTTTAATAGCAATCGCAAAAAGAAAAAGAAAGTTGTCTCCACTTTATTTTTTAAATTATTCAAATTTAATATATTGCAATCTTTAAGTCGCTTATAATTAAATACGAACTATTTTAAAGATCGTTTGCAGAATAGTATTAAAATCGTCTGATAATAACTTCTCATTTAAAGCTGTAAATTTCCACATTTAAACTTTTTATTAAGAATTAGAATCATTTCAGAGATTGGTTACAGTTATGAAATACAAAATCGTCTGCGCTAGAACTTTCAACTAATTTCAGTTTCAATAATTCATATAAAGCTGCAAATTTCCACCTTTATACTTTTTATTATAAATTAGAATTAATTCAGAGCATGATTACAGTTTTGAAATACAAAATCGTCTGCGCTACAACTTTCAACTAATTTCAGTTTCAATAATTCCCAACATTAATTTTTTGGAGGGATATAAGAAAAAGAATCCTTTTCAAGAACGGTTGCAGTTATAAAATATTAAATCGTCCGCCTTTCTGTTTTCATTTGAAAAATGTTCCAGAGATGTGAAAGAGAGAAAGATGATAAATCCGTGGACTCACCGAGAGTGCCGAGGGGCAAGAGGAGGAGAAAGCTCAGCAGTACCGTCCGCAGCATGGTCGCGGCTCACACTGAATGATTTTCATCTCTCATTTTCTCTCTCGCTTTCTCTCTTCCGATTTCGTAATCTCGCGGCACTCCATTCGCCCAACCGCATGCATCAGCTGAAGAGAAGGGAGAAGAAATTATTTACGCGCGAGGCTTCCATCACACGAATTACCCATTTGACACACTCACCTCGCTATCTCTCTTGGTATCGATGCACGAATGTGCTCGTCTTAATGTAATGTACTTCGGTATTTTCTTAGGGCTTGTGTTTCGGAAAAGGGAGATTTCTTTTCTCATTTGAAATGCAATATAGTAAATACGAAACTTAAAAGAGGAGTAATAAGAATTTCTAATTTTAGCTACATCGCGTTCTCCAACCTATTAACTTTGGGGAAAGTTTATCGAATGTTGATGTTGGTTATGCCGTATGATTTTATTTTTGGTTCATTGGGCAGTGGGGAGATATCTAATGACTTCCTATATTAATTGACGGTATACGATTAAATTCTAGTTAGTTATGAATGATGAATAAATGCTGTTGTTTTTTTAAGTTCTAATCTTCATGCTAAGTGTATTTGTTTTTTTAAAAAAATGTTTCTTAAATAACTACACATTTTTTATAATTTCTGACTTCTAATCTTTTAAAAATCTTTTTCAAAAAAGATTTATAAAAAATTTCTGTCTCAATAAATACTTTTATAAGTAAAAAAAATTTATTTAACAAATGTTTCTATTAAAATTTTCACTTCAAATAATTTCAGTCTTAGGATTTCAAATGTTAGTCATTTTTTTAATCAAGAAAAAAAAATCCTTTAAAAAAATGGTAGCAGCTATAAAATAAAAAATCAGATCCTTTTTAAATCCAGACTTGCATATGATTTAAATAAGAATAAGAAATCCCACTTTTGCTTCACTTTTTAATTTAAAAAACACATTTTTGTCCATTACACATTGTAGTTTGGAAAATATAATAGATAGGAACTTTATAATAGATATAAAAAAAAACATTTTGATTCACTAAGATAACATCGAAAGATACATTTTTATTTCCATTTTATCAAACAATTTGTGATTTCAAGACTGATTTACAATTGGCTACTTTTTTGCTTTAACTTTGCAAGTAATCATATAGAAAAGCTGAAATATTTTAAGGATATATTTATTACTATTTTATATTTTAAGGATGACGAAAACACAAAAATATACAGACTGCATATAGTACGAAATAAAAAAGAAAAGTCCTCATCTAAAATGTTACATTGATGCAAATGATTGCTTGCACATGATAGAGAACAGTTAACATATATATCTCAGTAAGTGACATGGTCCCCCTTAATTGCAATGGTTGCTTGGCACATCTCTTCATAATCAGCTCTAGATTATTTAATATTTGTCAAAATTCCCAATCCTCAACAAATATCTGTTTCAGTAACTAAGTGTTCTTCAGCGGATCTAATAATTCCGAAAGACGTGTCCCCAAAGCAGCCCAAACATATTCAATGGAATATAAATGAAGAGAGAAATATATCTAATCTATTTTAGTAATATTTTCATTTTTGGAGGCTCCTCTAAGCCACGAACACAATATGGTCTAACTTTATCGGACATAAAAATAAAACCTGTACCAGTGGTACCTCGAAACAGACTCATGCGCAGAGATAGACCACTTACTGATGTTAGCGATATCATGTAACAATACTTATTTTAAAATTGAAGACTTCATTCCGCCTTTTATTATAATTTCACCTCAGACAATCCTACCAGGACCATCGTAGCTATTTCTTTCCCTGGTGATAATTAATTAAAACTATTTATCCACCTTTCGTCATATCAGTGGTCACCAAGAATTATTTGTGACACTGAAAAGATTTATAAAGAGGACGCGATTCCATTGATGCGATGTCCAGTTTTTGTATTTCCTGAATGATGGACAGCTGTCAATAAGTTACAGAGTTCAGGATTTCAGGTAAATAGGCCAGCTTTATGGAAGCATCTCATCAACAATAGGGTCAACCAGGCGTTGCCGTTTAGCAGTGTTTTCCGCTGTCTGGTACGGATTTCTTTTCGTTTGTAGGATAATATATCGGTTATCTGTCATCCGATGCCGTTGTGTTTCGTGGTCGAACACCAACAACCATACTTACCTCAGTACTGATGATCTGAGAAGTCTGTCAAGCTCGTGAAACAACACTTTCATCGGTTTCAAATTCATTAATTGTAGGAAAGCACTTTATATTATACTAGCCGCCTTTGGCGACCAGCCGGTTCGCCAATCTTAATGTTCGTTTAAATTTTAATAATTAAATATTTTACGCAATTCCTACTTTAATAGATTCTTCATCAAAATATTTTAAAACTTCAAATTTTGATAGTCATATAATTCACTCAAAATATTATAAGGCCTTCAGTCATAACGTAATATGTATCTCTCTAATTGTCTGTTAGCTCCCGTAGAATTTATGCTTTAAATTAAAGTGGAAAGAATTAATCTGCAATTAATATAATAATATTTTTTACTGAAACAAAGCATTTTTTTAATAATATGATTAATGATAATAGAGTCACTGAGCGTTTAAACTTTGTGGGCACTAAAGAATATCTTTCTTAATTTATGTAATATCTCAAGAATGTGTCAACCAAATTTTTTCAGATTCATCAAGAACAGATTGATTCATTAACAATGTTTCATTTTAAATGCATCAAACACTAAGAAAATAAAATGAATCGTTTAAAATAATTGGTCGAAAACAGGTTTAAAAAACTACTTACAAAACGATGTACTTACAACTATAAGCATATACAAAAAGTATGTAACTAACATAAATACAATTTAATTACAAAAGCATGCAACTTACCTAAAAATAATTTAAATCAAGAATCATCCGTGAATAATATTGTCAACAATCAGAACACAATGCGCATGCGTGAATTTTCAACGCCAGTTACGGTAACGCAAATGCGTGAATTTTTCTACGCCAGTTGGGGTAACGCTATGCAGATTAGACATTTTTAATTTGCTTTATTCTGTGTTATTTTAATTCAAAAGTACTTCAGAATGAATCTGAAAGATCGATTAATTAGCAATGTTTAATTTTAAATGCATCAAACATTAAGAAAATAAACAGAATCGTTTGAAATAATCGGCTGAAAAATGTTAACCCTAGCCTCATTACTGTTGGGAAAGAAAAAAAACTGAAGCCTTACTCATTTGGCGGTGGGGAAAATGGAAGAATTTTTTTGGCGGGAAAGTTAGTTTTTAATTAATAATTAAAATTCTAATTAAAAATTCACAAAAGGGACCCCATGTGCACATTCCCGACCTCTAAGTTATGCATGTACCAAATTTGGTAGCTGTAGGTTAAATGGCCTGGCCTGTAGAGTTCCAACACACACACACACATATTGAGCTTTATATAAGTATAGATTTCTCGTCAGGTTTGCCGGTTATTCTCCCACATTTTGAAATCAACTAGATGATTTATTTTATTCATACTGAAATCAAACTTAATTGAACTTGCAACAGGTATTTTTAATGCATATTTATGACTTTCTTTTAATGATAGTCTTGCACTAAGTACCTAAACATTATCTATGATCTGATATTTCTGATAAACTACATAGCATTGGGAAATAAAGACAGAGGTAAGGCTTGGGTTATTCGGATGTGACTTCACTTTGCCAGCGTATTTCGTAGATCAGAGCTGGTTGCCGCTTGATCTTACGTTGGTATTGGTTCAGTATGCTTTGTTACAGGACAGAATCTATACTTTGGTTTGATATTTACATACGAATCTCCTTTCTTCTGAACCAAGAATTCATTAAACTAATCGCAATGTTTTTTTACAATTAAATAGCTGCCTAATTAAAGATTACATTGTTGCTTAAGCTTGGCATACCAATGTAATAGTTTCTGAACCCAGACTGTTAAAAGCAGAAAACCTCTGAAATGAAATGCATTCTCACAAAAGAGTTTTTACTGCTCGAAACTTAGCATGAATAACTCTAAAAAAATCTGTGTTTAAACCCATCCACTTTCTGATAAGAATGCTTAAAGCCATGAGCTAAAAATTAGTTTTTAGTGAAATAAACTAAATTTCTTTAAATTACAATCTATCAACAACTGAAAAGAATATTTTTTTTTCAATTTCTGTATTTTTTTAGAAGTGTATCTGAATATAACAGAATATATTTGATTTAAAGCAATATAAAAGTTATACATTCATGATGTACACGATGGTGTATGCATTATTTTCGTCTATCTCTACTGTTATTATTATCTTTAGTGTTATGCTGCTTTTTTGATAAATTTTGCATTAAATTTTCTAATTTGATTAATAAGAAACTACAAAGGATTCTCGAATTCCGGTTAGTGTTCATTTGGCTTGCGCTCCAATGTGTCTTTTGAATAAAATGTTACAATTCTTTACTAGTTGCTAATTTTGAAGATACTACTACTACTTATTCATAAAACGTCATACTGACATATGGAAACAAGTGTGTAAGCATTTCTTTAGTATATAAAAACCTTGACAGACGATAAAAGAAGTATCTGCAGTAGCATACAATATTAATCATCGTACATTATGGATTAAATTATTTAGTTTTCAATTGGTATTATTAATAAAAGAGAAATATGAATTTTTTTAACACAAAATTACTTAAATAATATATGATAAAGTTCCCAAGAAATTCTTTGGAATTTTATCATGTATTATTAGATATCATCGGAATTTTATCATGTTTTATTTATCATCTTTAAATAAATAAAAAAATTTAGTGAATAAAGTTAGAATAAAAGTTAAAGTTAGTGAATAAAAAGTAAAGTTAGTCAACATAAAATAAATTATAAAAGCATTTTGTATGAAAATCGAATCCTGATTAATATTTTTATTCTATACGCTTTCGAATGTTGAGAATTTCATAAATCATTATGTTGAAAATGGAATTAAAAATAAGACATTTAAATAAAACGCAATGCATGTATAAAAAATATGAATATTTTAATTTTGCTTTAAAAACAATAACTCAATATTTATAAAAAAAAATATTAAATTTAAAACAGTTTACTTTTTTATCATTTTTACAATGTAATTAATTATTTTCCTTGGTAATTGAACACAAACTCTCCGATTAGTTTCATTGTTATTCCGGAAAATAAAACTCTGTGCTGCCAAAAATCAATACCGATAATAAAGAAGCCGCTATTATTTGGCGATGCTATTAGAATCTAAGAAAATATTTTCTTTGCAAGTATTCCTCTGGTATTTCGAGAATTTAATTTAAAATGCGGTGAACAAGATCCACTTCAAATCTTCAAACTAATCAACTTATTTCGCACTTATGCAATATTGAAGAATGTATTTTCATATCGACTTAAAAATGACGAGCTTACTTATCTGAATAGGAAATGTAAAATTATTTTGCTATTCTAAACGAAACAACATTTTTTGAAAAAGATATTTTAAACAAACAATATTTTCTTTTTTCCGACGCTTCGAAATGATTGCAGTTTTCTCTTATTTTTCTTAAACAGAAATCGTTTGAACTTATGCATTAGGTAACTGAAATGAGTTAAAATAATATGCCAGACAGATAAATAAGCAACGAAACTTTATATTTTTTCGTGAATATAATGAATATAAATAAATATAATAATAAAATAAAAGATTCCCCCACAGTTGATACTTTTATTTTTTACGCATATGCACGTTTAAGTGTAGAATTTGGAAGCATTCTTTTCATGAAATTTTAACTAAAAGGCTTATATTTATGACGAGATAAAACAGGTTTAATGTATAAGAATTTTGATGAAATCATTTTTCACACGTAAATTCCGAAACAAAAATGTTTACTTATTGAAAGGATGTTAATTAGCACAGATTTTAAAGAACTTCTAGAATTAAAAATTTTAATTAATTATGTGTTGTTGTGTCATTCCTTAAACTTTCTTTTTTTGATCAATAAGGTAAAAGCAATTTCGTGATTATTCACACAGAATATAAGCAAAAAAAAAGTTTTTAAACTGAGGTGTAAATTATCAATTAAAATTTCTTATTCTTGTCATTTATTTCACTTAAAAAGTACGTTAGGAAATATTAAGAGTAATTATATTTGGAAATATTTTTTTCTATAAATTTTTAATCCACCCATCAAATGAGTTTTTTTTTCTTTTTTTTATACGCCTTCTAACAAATTTTGGTTTCTTAAATATTTAATATGAAAATGTTGTATATATAATTGCAAAACACAGTGAAACGAGGAAAAAGTTGTTAATTACCATAAGTGTCATGATTTTAAAAGCGTGAGTGATCAGATGAATTTTGAAATCAAAAAATAAACGTGAGAAAATAAATTATTGAAATATTCCAAAATGAATACTTTAATCAATATTATAAATTACTGAATGTGATTAAATCGGAAATATAACCTTAAATAATTAGGTTAGAATCGGAAATATAACCTTAAATAATTAGGTTAGAATCGGAAGCTTTTCGATAAACTAATTATTTTCAATCCAACAACATCGAAGGAATTTGTACTTTTTCTACACGAAATTGTGAGATATATTGATTATATGTTTATTATATATGTAAACATTTGCAAGTTGAATTGCTTCAATTCGAAAAAAAAACTGGTTATGAAGGCAAGCCGATTACATTTCTAATTTCAAAAAGGATTCAAATGCCGTAGAATGTCATAGCTTTACTAGCTATTGCATCGGTATTTAGTATCGGCAAAAATACTATAAATAAAACTTCTCAGATTACCAAAATGTTGGAACATCATATTCTTTTAATCCGTAAAACTGATATGAAACCAAGCAAATTTGCTCGTGTGACAAAATAACGCACACATTTGTAAGAAAATTTTGAATTAATAATAAAAAATGAATCCTTTTAATGAATGAAATTAACGATCGTAAATTTCAAGTTATCATGTGAGAATATTATTATTTTTGAGTCATTATTTGTCTTATCTAATTTAAGCAATTAACTAGTTTAAACCGGTTTAAGAGAGTTCCAAAGTGAACTACAAAACTTTTTTGCCAACCAAGAAAAAATTTAAAATGGAAATTGCCATTTATGCTTTATTTATTGTCTACGGGATTTCGAGCTTCAAAACTCCCTAACCAAAATAACACCATTTTCTCACAAAAAGGAATGCCACGTTTCGAAGCTGAATAACGAGCGTTTTCGTCGCAATGCGATTTCCAAATGATTAAATATATACCAATAAATTTTTAAACATAGTAATTTATATAGAATTTTTATGAAAACAATATTTTTGCAAACACAAATTGCTATTTTCTAATTTCTGAGATCATAAAACAGTTTCATAATGGATTAATCTTAGAATAGGAGTCAAATCTTTCAATGTTTCCCACTTAAGAATGAATGACATGATACTTCCCCATTAGATGAAAGAGAAAATACTTTTATTAAAACTGTTATTAAACGCGAGTGTTTTTTAACGTATTATAAAAATTAATTTATTTAATTTCCTCCGAAAAAAATTGTATTCCATGAAAATAACAACTATGATATCATAGTTCTACGTCAAGCTTTTAAAAACGCATGTGCTTTCAAAGAAGCATACATAATAATAATGCAATACTGGTAAAAGCAGGTAAAAGAATATATGCGATTAAAAGATGATGATAAAAATTGCCATTCATGCTTTATTCATTGTCTACGCGATTTCGAGCTACAAAACCTTCTAAAAAAACAACATCCTGTTCTCACATGGTAATAGGTAAGAATTTTAAGATTTAAAAAGTAAAAATTTTAATGAAACTAATATTTACAAAAAAAAAAAAGTTCTGGAAGAATTTCCTTAAATTGTCGTTTGCTTTTTTTCCAGATGTCATTAAGTTGAGTTGTTTAAATTAAATCGCTTACGCGACACCTAGCAAAGGAGTTTTGTTTCTATCAATTAAAAAAAAAAAACACCAAAGAGGGAAGAAGTGTGAGACAGTACACAATTAGGAAGATAGTATCACGAATAAATATAAATACTTTTGAAACAAAATGACCTGTTTTTAGATGCAATGATCAATAATCAATATGGAGCAATTTAGCAAAGTGTTTTAGTAATTCAGATCTGTAACAAAAAAAAACTACAGAAGATTTCTTGATCGCTCTCTTCAGATTTTAGCATACTGAAAGCAAGAAAAAGTTTTGAAAAATTCCTTTATATCCTTTTTCTCAAAAGGATTGCTTTTTGTCCCGGGATTTATCTGTACTGAAATTTATTATCGCTGAGGTTTGTTTAAAGTTTTATTTTTTGCTCTCATGGCATCAAAAGCAAGAACTTATTATCATCTAGAAGATAATTTTCATGGAATTAAGCATCGGAAGAGATTTAACTGAAAAGAGGGACTTTGCTTTTCACACACGCTGATATTCCTTGACTAATGATTCATTTCAGAACTGTACCCAATTTCAATAAATAATGCCTATTTAAGGATTATTTAAAAACTAGCCTACAGGCATTCTTACCACACAATGGTAATGACTTCGTCTTACTTCGTGTTGAACATTCAATAACTCTTGAGAGAAATATGGGTTCGTACCCTAAAGCATGATGAATAGCCATTGGATGGTTTATGGCAAAATTTTATCCATGCTGTTGACCAACTTTCATGAAATGTCTAGGCTTCAACATCTTCTTCTTCTTTTTTCCTTGTAAGACTTTCGGGTACAATGCCATTGGCAGAAAACATATTATCAAGCTCATGATGCATTAAATCATCTGATATTTTACTTCCCTATCAAGCATCCTATTAGAGCTGACGAAATTGATTTGCCAAAGATGGACATCTGCTGTTCATAGTTCCTAAAACTAACTGACGACAAGTTAAAAGAAGAAATATCGGTAGAAACGAACTAAAACTCTTACTTGATGTATCGTTTTCAGAAATTATGCTTGTAATTTTAAAGAAGCCATCAGAATCGAGGTAGTGAGAGCTGCTCCAAGGACCTATTTAATGACAACTCTGCTATCATTAATGCATAGAATAATAAGCATTCTGGAATATATACCACCATATCTTCAACATGTGTGGCAACTACGGAGATCTATGCATTCCACAATATTTTCAGCAATCCCAAGTACATGAAGTAACCACAGTTTTTAGATGACTCCAGAAAAAGTAACCAGTGCAGGCAGGTCAGACGATCGTGTACAGTTTATATTACCATAAATCCTATTGTCACTTTTGTCAGAATGGTACGTTTTAATGTTGACAAAGGCCCTGATTAAAATTGGTCAATCCTTATTTTGGTCGCCATCTCTTGTCCTTACCCAGCTGCTTCATGATCTACAATCTTTGCTATCTGCTTTGTACAAATAACATTTCTGATGCTGCATCATTATTCATTTTTATCCATTTTTAAACTTTTTACCTCTTGAAAAAATTGAACAGACGTTATGTAATCCATTCAGATATTCAGACAAATATTTCTACAGTTCCGTCAGCTCAAATATTTAGATCTGAGATATGGTATTGCTAAGAGATTTTTGACAGTGAAACTATACATTTATTGAAAATATTCTTTTGATATGAAAATCCTTCAAAGCTATCTACCTCATGAACTTGACATTTCGTACTTTATTTTGTGGCAAAATTCCATCTATCTATAATTTTTATCTCTTCAAAAAAAGTTTAAATATGCTGTAATAAAGATTTCTACTTATAATATAAATCACAATATGTAAATCGAGCTGCAAATTTGCATTTCCTTAATATTACCGATTGATTTGCGAAATCCTGCGCTTATAAAGGGGAAATTTTTCTGTCAACTTCTTAAAAGACATATTACTGTAATATGACTTATCTAGAAAAATTATTGTAAGGAATTATTCTCCAGATAGAAAATCTAGTCTGCTCTATCCTGAAAACTATTCGAATTTAAATTTTAATATTTTTAAGACACAAATCTAATTCAAAATTCCATTCGTTACTTGTGGTAAATATAATTAATATTCATGAGATCTGACAAAAGAATTAAGCACTGTATAATTAACCACAGAGTTTTCTTTAAAATATATTAAATTATTTGAACTGTGGCTTAAAAATAACACTTTAATATTACTTTCTTAATGACAAGGCTTAATTTCTCTGACAGTCTTTTTAATGAAAGATGATACATCTTTTTAATAAAATTCACACCGAATTTCATTCATGTAATCCACTTCATCTAAAATGGTTTCGTCATTTAAATCTTCAGCAATAAATTATCATTATTTGTGCCTTAGCGAAAGTTTCGAATTCCAAAATCCAAACCTAGTGCTTTAAACTCCTAAACACACACACAAATTTTATTATGGGAGCCTCTTTTTTCTGATATCTGAGCATTTCTTCGCATGTCTGGGATTTTTTCGCTTTTCTTTAGTGGAAGAAAATAAAAGAAGAAAGCGAACTATGCTATGCGTTACTTCACTTTCTCAAGAAATTCATGCTAAGATTCTATTTCATCAATCGATAAAAAAAAGAGAAAGAAAAATTTCGAAATGAGATAAATGACAAATGATAGATTACGGTTGTTTTCACTTTTTCATATACGAAATATACAAAGAAAAAATATTTTACTAGTCAAAAAATTCGAATTCGTGATTTTGATGAACCTCCATAAAAGACAATTTTCCAATTATGTCTGTCTGTCAGTAAACATGATAATTTAAAGTTGTTTGAGCTAGATATATGGAATTTGACATCACAGCTGACTACTCCGATCCGTCTAAAGACATACGAAAGAATCTGAATGACCTCACAACCGGAATTATATTGGTGGGAACTAAAATTGGGCCCTTAGAGCCATCACCGGCCACGGAACAACTCCTCCAGCAGGAGGTACGTCATCGATAGGGAGTAGCAACATCACAACATTTCTATACACATAAGGACAATGAGGATTAACCACTATTCCGTGAACACTTTCCCATGTCTGAGGTGTCCCGTAGGACGGGGGATGGAAATTTGGTATAGAATCCTTGTACTAAATTTATTGAATTTTGACAAATTTTCAACAAATCTATTTTCTAGAAATCTGTCTGTGGCCTATTCGGTTACAGGGAACATGGTAACTACGAAAATTGAAAAACTAGAAGGACAAAGTGTCATACATAGTTTTAGCATCTGAAGTGTAGCTTTGCATTCAATTTTGAACCAAATCTATCCAAATGTTGCTCTGTCACTCTGTACTTTCGCATGCATATAAACGCAATAATTCCAACTACGAGCCTCGAGATCGAATATTTGAACGATTACCAAACGATTTCTATAGATATTCGTACACCAGAATGATGCAGTACGAGAAAGTGAAACAATCACTTTATTTTTAATATATTTTTAAAACCTATTCTTTTTTTTTTTCCTTCATCAGCGAAAATATATGAAGATGTACATGCTGTTCTAATGGCACTTGCCATAGACAAGCTCACTGATTTTAGAAGTCAGTGTTTTTAAGCCATGTGAGCGTCTTTTTTTTTTTTTTCAATAGCGCCATCTAGAGCCAAGAGTACAATTTAGCTACACACACGTCACAACCCTTTTTACAGGGCGGACTTCATTCATGCATTTCATTCATTCATCCACAGATCGTAATTTAGACCTCAATCAGAGAAAGATCACCCTTGATCCAGTACCCCCCCCCCAGTGGTATTACTCTCGACATCAACCTTCTAACTCTCCGACCCGCCCTAAGGCACACGGATTTAAACCATAGAACTGAATGACCGGACCGCCGCAACAGCAATTGGCGGGAACTGTCGACATGGAGGACTTTGTGACCACGACAGATTTAAACGTGCGCCAGCCACCACACACACGGAGACTCTTCGACGGGCCGGCTTCGAACTCGCAATTCAAGGGAAGCGAATCCAACGCCCTACCAACTAGGCTATTCCAGCCCAGATGTACATGTGACTGTGATATCAGTGGTCTCCCCAAAATTTGCTCGCGTTCTCTCTAATTAAAGAGTTATTCCAGAGAACGCCTTACATATCACTGGCATACAATAGTTGAAAAATGTTAACTTTTTGTGTGAATTTAGTATTTTAATGAAGTTATCATATGATCCTTGTAGAGTAATTTTGGCGATTAATCCCTGACATGCGGCTAACTGAATCCGAAAATCGAATTGTTGCAGACACTTCTTACCTCTGGAAATTTGACACAGAATTACAGTCGTAGTCACAATTTATTTGATATATTTAAGTCACTGTGTTTATGCGTTATCGCGTTTACATGTTTCTGAAAGTACAAACCGACAGATGGTAAAACTCTTATTGGATTTGGTTCAAACTTTGATTGATGTCTACACTTAGGTAACTTATGTTAAGATAGACTTCCGCGGAAAAAATATAGCTCAAAATATGACAGAAATCTACCAAATTGGTGTAAAGACCGTATACCAAATCTCATCTGTTTAGCTCCAAGTATTTTTAGTTATCTTTGTAACCGCCAGACAGACATAATGCTCAAAATGTGTTTTTCGAACCCAGGGTGATCTAAAGCGTGGACATTTGTTAAAAATCTCCAGTTCGAATTTTTTGACGATTGCCATACTGTGTATATGAGAAAACAAAAATTCGGAATTATTTTATATCTGATTTTTATTCCAGAATAGTTTCTATAATTTTGAAATGGAATCTGAGTCACCCATGATAAAATATAAATAAAATCATAACCGAAAGAAGCAGATTAAATAATATCTGTTTTCGCTTCTGATTTGAAGTAAGGGCTGAGATGTCATTGAAAATCTGTGTTTATCGCGCTTTCGCTAAGTGCTTCATTTTTGGATTACACGATCTTTTCGACTGCCTACTTGATCTATCTCGAACCGACGAAATGACGGTCTCTAAGATAAATATTGGTCGACGCGGATTCGAGTTTAAACTCTCCGCGTTATCGCTCTCCCATGTTTACGCCCTTTTATTTAAACAGGAAATATGTGTCGAGCAAACGTTGGAAAACTTGCACCTTGATTTCGATAAATCGATTCAGTCGATTGTAATGATATTGGATATATATTTTTATAAAAATGTTTTTAAGTATAAAGGGAACGAAAATGTTTTAATGCTCTTTTTTTTGGTATAATTTTCTATTGTTATTTTCTAAATACTATTTTGAAATTTAAATTGTCGTAACAACTTTTCCATGGGTAATGCTTTTTGCTTTACAATTACTTACCGAAATTGTAGAGCATGAGCGATAAAAGTTTATTACTTCTTTACAAATATGAAGCGAGAAAAGTTAAATAAAAGTTACTAATAAGCATATTTCAAAATATATAATCAAACTAGATCTCCAACTGCGACATTAATAAACAATACACAAACATTCATTTCTGGTCATTTAACACTAATGCCATTAAAATGCTGAATATTTAACACCCGAAATGGAGTGTAAGACGTTTTGACTTTGTAGAATCCACTACTTTTTAGAAGTATTCTTTGCAAACGATTGGAATTTTGATGACATAAGTAATTTAGTAAGGGAATGGTGTATATTGATATCATATTGCACCAAATTAAGATAAGGAACATGACTTTCCATGACGTTCATTTATTTCAACATTTATGAGTGTCCAATATTATTTTGTGGATGAAAGATTGTATCTAAGAAAGAAAAGAAAATATTCGTTCTTGCAGTCGTCTGATAGTTGCGATGATCAGCTTTCTCCAATCGCATGATTCATTGTCACCATTCATACTTTCAAGTAAAAGGAAATTTTGTTCCTTTACATACAGATCTAAGCTGTTTCTAAGCATCCCTTCCTAATTGCAAAGATTGTATTCATGTTTTATTTAAGGAGTCTCCCAAAACAATTGGTAGTAAATTTTTGAAAAATTACAAATTGAAAATATATACATTTATTAAATAAGAATAAATGTAAAAACTTAAAAGAACTTGTAAGGAAGTGCCAATAAGCGTGACTTCCAACCACTGCTTGTCTTTCAGAGTATAATCTGATCACTCACAAACACCGCAAGACTAAATGCTCTATCTATTGTTAAAGAAAAATTTGTTGTACAAATTTCATATCTCGTTATATAAATTACATTTCAAAAAATATATTTCGGTCATGAAACAACCCTATTTTGGGAAAAAAAAACCATGTTGTTATAATTTTATAGGGGCCTTTTTATTTTTTTTTAAAAAAAGAAAGAATTTTAATAGTCTAAAAATTGGAAACTCTAAAGACATTCGAATACATCTTTGGAATTATACCTGTCTCTATTTATAAGCAAGATAATTTAAAAATACATTGAGCTTGACGGATGAAATTTGGTAAATGGTCTTAATATTAAATGCATAGATTTCTTTAAAGTTTTGAATGAAATTCATTCATCGGAAGTCTGTCCGAACTGTCCAAATACAAATTAACATGATAACAACAAAACGAAAAGAACTAGATTGATTGAATTTAAAACATAGGCTTTAAAGTATATATATAGCATCTAAAGTATAGATTTGTATTAAAAATGAAACAAAATCCATAAAGGAGTTGATTGTCTGTCTGTATTTTTGCACGCATTGAAGCGCGATAACTCAAAAACGCAGCGACTTAAATTAGAACGAAATTTAGAAAGTAAATTTGAAATTACAACTATATTTTGTGTCAATCGAGTTTCAATCGATCGGGCAATGAAACGTCTTAACTAAAACATCTAACACATATTCGATTTTCTGGTGTTTGAGTATTAACCTCTGGAGAACTATTAATCGCCAAAAATCGCTCGCCAGAATCATTAAAAAACGCTAGATCCACGCCAAACTGAAATATTTAGTTAATATTATTCGCCGGTCTTGCAGTTCGGAGTAACTGTCTACGATTATAAGACATTGTTTTTTCATTGGCTTCACTTAGCAAATAATTGAATATTTTTCGAAATACAAGTTATAATCGTACCATAATCTTTGCTTTAAACCAGATATAACAAATCTGAGAAAAGATATTCCGAATATAATTTTGTATACTTCATTATCTGCAGCGTTCCCTATTAAATTTCTCCAACGTTGAAGTTTCGCACACGGGATATGCTATAAACCTTTGGTCGCGTTGTCATATTGAAAATGAAGCTAATGAAATCTCACAAAATCCCCAGACAATTTTCAATCAAGGCTTTTCAGGTATGGAATAATATGAAATCAGAAAATGGCAGATGCAGAATAGGCTGAAATTGTAACACCATTCCTGCCATGAAACAAAAAAAAAAGCGAAAAAGAAAATAAAGCTCCTTTTATTTCCATGAAATTAATTTAAAAAACGGCATCGGAACTATCTGAGCATGGAAACTAAATAGTCCCAAATGTCGAAAGAAACACAGAAGATATTTTATGAGAAAAGCATTGAAGAATGCTATTCTTTTTGAAATGAGCATGTCTTGACATGTCTTTAAAAAAAGATTGTATCTTGTACTTACTAATTAAGAAGTCGCAAAACTCCTACCAATGATCACTTTGTTTCGTTTTCCCCTTTTAATCAAAACATATTAGATTTGTTTCAATTATACAAGCTACCTTAAAATGAATATTACTGCTTTTACATTCTCCTATACGAAACATAGAGAAAGCATTATAATGGTCAAAAAATTCGAACTCGGGATTTTGACGAATTTCTACACTTTAGAACTCAGTTCGGAAAATACGTTTTTGGATAATGTCCGTCTGTTAGTCTGTGACAGAAATAATTTAAAAATGCTTTGAGCTAGATGCTTGTAATTTGGTATATAGTATTGACACTAAATATTAAGATTTCTACAAAATTTTGAACGAAATATGTTCAGAGAAAGTCTGTTTGTCCATCTGTTCCAATATATGTTAACACGAAAACGAAGAAAATTATATACAGTACACTCCCGATTATCCGCGGAATTGGGTGGCGCGGCCTCCGCGGATAACAAAAATCGCGGATAATCCGAAAAAAACTAAAAACGGGTATAGCAAAAGAGAAAACAGTCATTCCAACTTTGAAAAATCATTTTATGTACAATGAAACGTAAAATAAACAACAGGAAATGTTTAACTAACGCTTACTATTTTAGTATATCACTCAAAACTAACCTGAAATGCATTTTGTTAATGAAAACAGAAAAGTGCTTTGTACCTACGAGAGGCGTCAAGGATACACAGAAAAATGAATACATATGTACTGCTTTAATACTGTAATGTATTATGTAATTACAAAAGCATAACTGTAAAACTACACCTTTTTGAAGAAATCAGTCATTTGTGTTTGCTTCTTGCTTTGGAAGCATTTTCTCTTTGCTTGGAAGCAAAAAAAAAAAAAAAAAGAAAGAAAGAAAGAAAGAAACTTAGTGCAGCAGGCGCGGATAACCCGCCCGCGGATAATCGGGAGTCTACTGTACTTAAAATTCGGTGCATATATTTAACACCTATAATGTAGACATCTGTCATATTTTGAATTAAACCCGATGGGGCTTGGATTGTCTGTCTGTCTATTTTCAGAAATCTGTAAACGCGATAAGTCAAAAACGCAGTAACTTGAATATCTATAATTTAATATGTGATTTTGTGACTACAAGTGTAGGTTTGGGCCAGATTTTTGTTATAGTCGGTTGGGAAAAAGGCGTCTAAAACGCAAACTCTATTTTCCTATTCTATTAACCGCATGCAAGGGATTGAATTAAAAGAAAACTCCGTATGGATCACAAGATAAATTCAGTAAAAATTCTAAAATCGCGCCAAAAGTTAATATTTCGTCACTATCATTGCCCAATGCCACGCAAGACATCCTCTGGTTTAACGCCGTTATAATTAGACAGTACGCGAGAAAGTTTTGAGGAGACCCCCCCCTGGTTCAATAGGAAGTTAACTTTGCAAACAGCAATTTCCGCCGAGTCAACACTATATTAATGATGAAATTCCTACATTCGGTATCTTCATAAGACGAAGGCGTGCACATCTCTACCCCTCTCGGAACATAATCTCGAGCACGTTTCTGCTCGGGAACAGCATAACACTCATCGACCTGGAATTATGGAAGCCGCTGTACATCCCCCATAATCTGTTCTCGAGTCAATACACGTCTTCGTAATCATGCAATCAGTCTGAAGGGATTGTCGGCAGGTATTAAGTGGATTGCTCAATACTTACACTGATTATGCGCGAATATAGAGAGTTTCGGCATCGGTGTTTAACTAAAGTGCGAGTGAGTCTTCAGAGGATTGTGCTTTCATTGGTTGAATACTTTTTTAGAGACGTGCAAATGAATGACGTCAAGGTCTCAGAATCTTTCATCTTTAAATGTTTCAAAAGCTTCTAAAAAATTGAGGAAAGCCAATAATCAAATAAAAATAGCTGTTTATTTGAAAATCGATGTAAGAATAAGAAACACAAAAGGTTATGTAATATTTTAAGACATAGAAGTACTCGCATTTTGATAGGGAAATCTTTATTTAGAATAAAAATGAGTGCGTGCGTGTCTGTGTCATAAGCAAAAATACTTTATTGAGACCAAAATTATATATCTTTTTTTTAATAAAAGTCTTTATATTTTCTATAATTTGTTGCCTTATTCTAATTTCTTTATTTGAAAAAATTATACTGTTGCAGAAAATCAGTCAAGTGGATGCAGGATGAGAAATCCAACAAGCTCTAACGGACAAGCTGTATTTCACAAGAAATAAAAAAACGTAGGTTGCCAAATATGTCAAAGCGCACACAAAGAGAGAACTTACAGAGTCACACACACATTCTAACAGTAAATCGCTAATTAAATAGAAGTACAACTGGATAGAGCTCAGATTGCGGTTAGACAGCTCGGTCTGCGATCAACATATCAAACAGCGAAGAATTCAATCGACAGACTCGCTTTAGCTCTCACTGTTTTTATTGTCTCCATGAATGGTGTAGAAGTATCTGCAAATTTTGTCTGATAGTAGAGATATCACCATATTTCTTGTATTTTCGAGAACCTTTATTTTTGCAGTGGAAATCCCCGATGCTTGGGATTATCGACATAGAATCCATTAAAATATATGCGAAACTCTTTAATACGAAATAATATTACAGCTTAACTATAATATTATTGCTTTAGGAAACAGTATTACAGCATTGAAACAATATTAAATAATTAATGACAATGTGGTTTTACCATTATATATGTTTCATAAACTTGATACTTTTCTGTAATAACTGTGAGAATTAATATATGAAGATTTTTGTACCACCTTAATCTTTTAAAACTTATCTTCCCATCATACTAGTTCCATTGTTGTGATATTTTACTTCCCTCTATTTTTAGCAATAATTTTAATGGAAATTTTTAATTGTAATATCAGTGGTTTAATAACAAATGTATTTAGGATTTTCTACTGTAAGTCTGACAATGTGCATGTAAAAAAAATGCAATATAAATAAAATAATAAATAAAAATAATGCTTTAAACGAAATTAAAAAGAGATTCGAACTTCTTGTCCAAAGCATAGAGCAGAATAATAATTCTAAATTCCCGTATAAATTTTAAAAATTTGACTTTCACTATAACATTAATATAGTACACACAAAAATCATCGTTATAAACATAGTAACTAAAACAATTAAAAGTTTGTTAAAAAAAACATATTCTTAAAAATATTTTTAAATATTGTTAAAATAGCATTAAAAATTGCACGGAAATAAAATTGCTGTCACAGACAAGCAATTTTTTTTTATTTTAAAGTGAAGTACAAAAAAAACGTTTTTATGCAATAATATGATATGAAATTATGGAAGAGCGTCTTATGACGATTAATTTTTAATTAAAATTTAATACAAATTCTGAAAACTTCTTCACTTTTGAGCACCAATGAAATAAGAAGTAATTTGCATACCAAATTTAGTGGCTCTAGATCCAAGTTCGCGTTTTGAACAATTTTAACATCAAATATAATGATGACTCAATTTTCATATAGTATACAAACTATAAAAATTATTATGTTTAAACGGCGTACGTACACACTTGAAACTTCGAAAATCGTTCAAAATATCGAATATTTTTTTATTGCTCAATAATGTTCTCTGATCCTTTAGCTTTCAAACGATACCAAGATGTTGCCAACATTCCAAATATTTCTCGAGTTATAATTATTTTTCTTGAGGTGCTTTCATTAAAAACTCTAGTTACGGTGTTTTTAAAACTCATTTTATGAAGAATGATATTTTCCCACTATGTTGCTTCATTCAAACAATCATAACTCAACAAGAAATGAACCAAATACAATTATTTATATATCAAAATAATCTGTATGAAATAGCGGAGGTTTTGTACCTCAATCAAAGTTATATTTATAGAAATAAAGTTTTAATAGCTAATTAAATGCTAAAATGACAGAAAAAAATCTCGCTTTTTCAATTCATCGTTGATGAAAACATTTTTTTAAAAAAACTATATATTTTTATAACTTGATTGAGGCAGACAACATGAAGACTCATATTAGGTATCATTTCCAACTAATATTGTGTGTCTGTACAAATTAGAATTTAAGATATCATGTTTCAAAAAAATATGCTATTTAGCTTATTAAATATTATTTAATTAATTAATAATTAGTGTAATATGGATTTTTTCTCACTGAAAGGAGTTGAAACATATATTAATGATATACTGTGAAAAAATTGGATTTTTAAAGCTAAAATTTCTTTTAAAAAATCTTCTAGTGTGTAAAATGCATATTATATTTCGTTCAATGTGAAAAGAAACAAAATAAACGCAATAACTGAAAATGTCTGTAATATTTTGAATCAACAGCCGCATTTAAGAAAGATCTTTCTTCCTATAAATGTACTTGTCCCAAAATTTTAGATGTATAATTCGAATGTAAGGTCAAATTTTATCCATTTAATTCCTTACGTTTTTGTGCATCATATTCATATACAAAAAACAGACTAAAAAATTTAACAACAAAAAATCATTTATATGGACTCATGGAGATTTAAAATGTTGAAACACCCCAAAATGTCGTGGAGGAGAAAATAAAACTTTGTGAAATTTCAGAGATTCATGTGTATCTCTTTTAAAATTTTTATCTTTTATTCATTTTATTTTATGCTGGTGTTACATAATAGGGGGAAAAAAGTGCATTATTTTATACGAAATAACAATTGTTATTATTTTCAATTATATTACAACAGCAGTAAAATCAATAAGACTTTATCTTCAAAAAATTTTATCGATTTTTATTTTCTCTTATACGTAGTAAGAGAAAGTAATCATATCAACCATATGCCAGGAATTAATCGCCAAACACCTCGCCAAGCGATCACACTATAGATTTAATAAAAATGCTAAATTCATGCCAAAAGTCAATATTTCGTAACTATCTAAGCCTTTGGGTTAACATCTTTATTAGAAAGTATGCGAAAAAGTTATGGGTAGATCACTTCCTCTGGTTTTTTTTATTTAAAAACATGTTTCATAATTCATGCGCAGTACAAACTGTTCTGCTGCAGACATAGGTAGAAATATCTATTATTAGTATTTCATCATTTTGCTTTAAGCTGTAAAAACAAAGACGCAATTAAAATTTGTTTAGAAAATCTATTTTAAAATAGTCAAACATGAGAAAGAGAGATATTTTTTAACTTGTTTTTACTTTGTTAATAATGTATTTTTAATTTAAAATTTTTAAAAATTTTCTGTTGTTTAAAATTGATTAAAAACTTGATTACTTACTTTTAATAATCCCTGGAGATTTACATACAGTTTTCAAAATAATTGTCATCAGATTTCATGATGCAAGCACTATAACTTAATTTAATGTCTAAAGTTTCTGAACGATGTGTTTTTTCATGAAATTGTACAATTCTTTCTGAGTACGAACAGTTGTTGATTAATTTTTCTTCATGACTAGAAAAAAAATGTTTTAATGAAGAGCAATATGAAAAAAATGTAGCGGTTCTAGTGTAGAATTGGGTGCCCCTTCGATTGGCGACAAATTTCAGCGATGAAGCACTACTTCTGGTTTAAATAATGTTTTATTTTCATTGATGTTGCTGTTGGATTACCGATCAAAAAACCCATTGACACCGATCTTGGTGTCAAAAAAATCGCCAAAAAATTAAAGGGCCCTCAAATGTAAACTTTTACCAAATGTAGCATCCTAACAGTAATAGTAGCATGTTCTTCTTTAAAATATTATAATTCATAAAATCATCTAATCTTCTGCCGTGTCATTACGATTAAAATGAAAATATATTCGATCGATTTTAATTAATTGATTTTTTATAAATTATTCCATTTTTTAAAAAATAATTATATATAAATTTTTTTAAATAATTTACAAAATCTTTTTATCTTCTGATACTTTTTTAAATTAAAATAAGAAAATCATTTGAACCAAACGATTTCTAAAAAATACTTAAAGCTAATTTTCACAAAGTACGCTTTTAAAAATGGTTGAAAACTTGATTAAACATTGTAATAGGTAATGTGGAGGCAATGAATAAAACGGCCTAAATGTTTTCCTTCATTGCGGATGGTAAAATAAAACATAAACCAGTTTTTCTAGTTATGGGAGAATATTTTTAAACTATTAAAATAATTGTTTAGTTAACTGTCTCGATGTTTTCTTTAAGACATTTTATGAGCCTTGACGCATGTAAAATTTGTGGAAAATATTTTCAATAATTGGGATTTCTGCAGTGTAAAAACTATTCGTGAGTTTCATTTTTATATACATTTTAAGAATGATTCTCCCTTTGTGATATGACTTTATCAACATTTATTCTACATTATATACTACAAACTAGTTACTTTACATTATTGACTCTCTGTGGGATATATTTTCTTTCTTTAGTATAACATTTTTAATTTGTGTATATAACATTTAGTTTTCTTGAATGGCAACATTGTGCATTAGTTTCAGTTTCGAATTCTAGTATTTTAAATAAAATGGCAGACATTACTTCATCTTAAGATTGTCGTATATTTTGTAGATTAATATTATCGAACTTTATTTTCTGATATAAAAGTAAAATACAAGGCGGTAGCAAGCTACAATGATAGTAGCAGGAACTCAACGCGGAGAAAAACCAACACTAGATTTGAAATTTTACTCACCTGTGTATTCTGGATGATAAAGCAATTTTAAAATTTTCAGAATTTCATTACTAATTAATAAATCAATTTGAAATAATTTCGATTTCTTACAAATAGCACTATCTACGGTGAATTTGCGAAAAATAGTTTTCCGTAATACTAAAATAATTTAAATTTTTAAATTATTGCAAATAATATTTATAAGGAATATTATAACATAAAATAAAAGACAGGAAAAATGTATAAAATCATATTTTAATTATGCTACTAAAATAATATTTTTAAAAATTGTTTTTCCCAAATTTATTATTATGCCGAGTTTACACTGGGCCAGTTATAAGACGGCCAGTAAAACAACGCATGAGCAGAATGGGATTGATTTATGTTGCCACAATTTCATAAGATAGATTCAGGCATTCCGTGCTTGGCTACAAATTGCCGTTTTGGTGTCCCTGAAATCTTCTTTTTACAGAAATGATCTATATTAGTTTCTTAAAATGATGGATATTTACACAAAGAAACATGGTTTGGTGCGTGGTTCAACACGCATTGCCAAATTTACTTTAAATTAATGTATTAAAACATTTTTACTTAATGAAAACTGCCAGCCATGTAGATAACAAAAATAAATTTTAATTACAAATTAAATTAACAAATATAGATCATGATACATTGGCCGTAATTCCATCGACCAGCACGAGGCAGAAGTTCTAAGCCAGCTGGCGAAGGCAGGAAATGAGTCACTCGTATCCGTTGGAGAGCAAAGTTCATCTCCGTAGGTATGATTGATGCTTATCGCCAACTGGCGAAACAAACAGCCATTTATCGCCTGTTTGGCCGCTGCAATGGTAAAATAAAAAGAAAAAATTTAACATACCTAAAGTTGGAAAACTATAGAAAAAAAAATGGCAATAAAATGGAAAAAAAAAACAGATACAATCCCACATCAGAAAGAACAAAGAGCAAAATATGTCGGAATTAATCTATGATAAATGAACAATTTTTTCACGCCAAAAAAGGGGGGGAGGCGCTAAATTCTACCAACGCATGCGCAAGAAGGAAAAAAATACAATACAGCAGAATGTTGTTGTCCCAAATGTTAGACAACTTGCCATGGACCGAACAGCATATTTCAGTCTTTCTATGCATGCGCTGCCTACTGGCCTTCTTATAACCGGCCGAGTGTAAACCCATCTTTATAGTAATTGGTATTTTCTTCTATTATATTTTAAGCATAAGATTAAATCTATGAAAATATGATTTGTGAAAGCAAGCATTTCAACAACTTACTTTTGAAAAAAATTATAAAGTAATAATTTTTACACTTTTGACATATAATATAAATCGAAATAGAAACTAAATCAATTTGTAGCAAGATTGTTGAAAGCAGACGCTCAAAAAGAAAAAAATTTCATTGTATGTTAAGGGAAACGTTGAAAATTTTTCCTAGACCATCTCATTCTCAAAATTGTATTATGTTTGCCAAAGATCATGACCAAGATAACGAACAGATCAAGAATTCATATTATGTTCGCTGTTCTGTAATGGATAAGATATGTTTTTAACAATTTGTAAACGAAAATATTCCATGCAGCTTCTGATTCGCAAAAATTCAAATTTTAAGAAATACAAATAAAGCTACAATAGGGTTTGCAAAACTAACATATTTCTCAGACATCATTACGACATAAATCACAAATTCTTGTATTCCATCACATAAAAGATTATCTGTAATATATGTTCCGAAATGATTAAATCTATGATTGCAGAAACAAAACATTTTCGAATGGCATCAATAAAAGTGCTGGAAAAGTATTTTAAATAAACTTTTTCATGGATGATTTGTTGCTTCTTTATTTGTTCATGCATTTCTAAATTTTCTGACTGCGAATTCGGAATCTATTATATGCAGCAAACGATTTTTGCTCCACACCAAAACCCACGCCTTTTCAATGATAATGGTTTGATAATAGTGTTCTTTTTCTCAAAAGTTTGTAATAAATGTAGAACCCCAGGAAGTACATCTAAATAAACGTATTTAACATTTTGTTTCTACTGAATGGCAACCTGCACAATTATTTAAAATATCTTTAATAATAGTAGAATCGAATTTGCGTCTGTTGTGTTTGCACTCTACAGGACAGATCTTTAAACTGTAACAACCAAATTTGGCATAGATATAATTTGGAACTAATTCATCTCTGAATGATTTTTTTTTGTAAATTTTAATTAATAAAAAAATTAAACGACATTTTAGCATTTTTCAGCGGTACCAAATGTATAATTCAATATAAAAATGAGTTTTGTACATTCTTAAACTTCAACGTTTGTCTTATCAATGATATTAATTTAAATAATGAACAATTATTTTATTTATTTTAAATTAGTTTTTAAAAATATTTTAAATTTATCAAGCAATAATATACTTCACAGCTATAAATAAATTCGAATCGTTTTCATTGTTGGTATTAATAAATCATTTAAGATTTTTTTAATTGTTATGATAAAGGCATAAAATTATAGCTTATTTTTCCATAATAATATGTTAAATATTTAAAATATACTTTTAATATAATTTTTGAACTTTTCTGTACTTAAAAATTAAAATTGAACTTCATAAGAAAGCAACGATGATTTTTTTTTCAATGTTCGTTCATTTTGACCACTTGTGTGTTTTAATATAATAAAATGATATGTAAAAAAATATATTATTGTTCGTATCTCTTGAAAATTTCTTTTCTGTTGTAGTGCACCGATTTTATTTGTTTATTTTTTTATTAATCACTGAATTTTTATTGGATAATTCTTTGAGTTATTGCATAAATTATGAAGGATATTCTGCAACGCACATAAAACTTCAGTGCTGAACGATTCTATTTTCTGTTTTCCGCAAGAAAGTTTTGTATTATCTAAAATTTAATCTTTCTGTTTTTTTTTAAATTAAATTCAAATTTTAGATGAGATGACAGAAGATTAGGAATATGCATTGCAAAATGAATAGATATATTTAAAGCTTCTAAAATATAAGTGTTGCATGTCAATAAAAATTTAAAGTCTAAAAATTTTTTATTAAGGAAGCCATCAAGCGCAAACTACACAACATATTTAATTGAAAGTTCAGTAATCAATAATCCCTGGTTGGCGGTAAGTTTATAATATTTTCCTTATGTCCAAATTTTTATATTATTTAGTCGATGTTTGAATAATATAAAAAAACTACCTAAATATATAAAACCTACTTTTGTATGGTCCTACTTTCCCTAACAAATACGAAGGCTCAAAAAAAAAATGTTCCAAATATTTAAAATTTAAACGGCATTGTTCGGCTTTATGAAAGCAATCTATTGTTCTTTTCTGTTAAACCTACCTTTATTAACTCTCATCTAAGGATGACGTAAATAAAAAAAGCTGTATAACAACGGATTTCAAAATAATAGGAAAGAGGTATAACCAACAGATCACAAAGTAATCTCTTGTTTCCGGGCTTATAACAATATCTGAGTCTGCAATCTACTCATAATTAACTGGTGCAAAAATAGTTGTCATTTGGTCAGCTGTTCTGTTTTATCTTCAGGATTATTGACTATTTTATGTAAGTTCAGCTATTCAGAATTTGATACAATCAGATCCATCATCATTAAAATCAATAAATCTAAGGCTTATTTTCTTTTCTCACTTTCTTCTGGGTAAAAATTGGCGGCAGATTTTATCCGATGAACTTTAGGTTGCGCTCCAAAAAAAATTGTTGGATTACAGGTATAGATAAATCTTCTTTTGGGAAATTTCAATTTAGTGGCATCGATTTTCGTCGACATGTTGCACCTTTAAAGTACTAAACTCAGATTTCAGCAAAACAGAACTTTTCACAAGTATTTGAAGGAATCGATTCAAAATTATTGCAGATTTATGCCTGACAGTCACAAATTTTCGGACCTCCATAAAAATGGTGCTACTCACCCACAAATGCTATATTATTGTTTGATTGATGGTTCAGTTTCCAGAATTAAGAACTTGATGCTGTCTAACTTCTCAAATTGTGGATAAACTGGAAATATTTCCAACATCACTCATGTCAATGACAACACAAACTGCTCCAACATACCTCCAATCAGCTTAAAAGTATTGTTTGATCCAAGATTTAAAAATTTGGTATGAAATTGATCAACTATAAATACCCATTCACCAATTATTATTGGTTTTACGTAGCACAACATCAACCTTTCTCCATCCCCGATTTGAATTTCCACGATATAGACAGCACGCAATATGTTAAGGACTTTTAGTACGTAAAACTTATTATATTAATGAATCTATATTTATTTATATCACATTTTTTTAAACATTTCTCAACGCTTGACTCTTCTCGATGACACTGTTTAATCTATATTCACTCATTTTCGAACGCTTGAATATCGATAAAACTTAAGATCAGTACTGGTTCCCCACCAAGTACATCAAAATCGTGCCAAACATCCAAATCCAAGCCAGATGCGTGCCATCTTGAATAGCCACAAGAAATTGCAAGGAAAGCTTTTAAATTTGCAATAAAAACACAACATTAAATTATCAACCTATTTGGCGATAAATCACCCAAAAATTCAACTTTGGCGACATGACATTATTCTTAATTCTGTCCGATTGTCAACAGTGCTGACATTAGCTTGATATCCGCTTAGCAATGCGTTTTATAAAACTGTTCTGTTACGTGAAAACAACACTTCCAATATATGTTTTATTTGGTTTAAAATTTCACTGGATGTTTCAAACGCAATTTTTATCGTTTTACGACAATGGTTTGAATCTAAGTAATATAATAATTCTAAAATAATCTTAGATCACGTAAAAGAATCACTGAGTGGTATAAATAAAAATATGTTGACGTTTTCTCTTTTATATTAGACGGGTATATTACCTAGATGCATTCATCCCACATTTCAAGAGCTCGATACACATTTCAAGAGTGATTATAATACATGTCATCACACATTTCAAGAGTGATTATAATACATGTCATCACACATTTCAAGAGTGATTATATTCGATATTAATCACATTTTAATAAGAACTTGAAACGAAATGAATAACGAAGATTTGATAGCGAAATTTCAGTCCATAAACTTTAAAAAAAAATACTGATTTGATCTGAAATTTTGAATACACCTTTCATTTTGATTTAATGGGGGTGGTAAGGGTACAATAACGATAACAACAGTCACTCAAAGGGATTAAAGAATGGTGCAAGAAACAAAAACTAACAATATTTTTATAAAAAGATTTACATATAATATTTGTAGAAAATATATTTCCAGGTAAATAAGATATTTTTACAAATATATTGTACATATTGTTAGCAAAAAAATGTTTATATTTGAAGTATATTTTTAATATCAGATCAAAGAATAAATTTTTTAAAAAATAAGCTCATTTTGAAATAAGTTTCATTCTAAAAAAGAACAAAAGTTCAGCTTGAAAAAGAACCTCCTCCTATTGATAGACTTGGCCCAAAATTTACTTAAGATCTCTCTTAAAGGACCATATGCAAACTTTCACTCATCTAGCTCGTTTTATTTTTAGTGCTTCGTTTCACAAGATCGACCGACAGAAATATGGTTTCTTCATTTTAGAATTTGCTTCAAATTTTAATATAGATCTGCAAGTACGCTGTAAACATAGAATAAAAGCTTTTATTCATCTCATTTAGTTTTGAGTTAATGTGTCCTCGTATACATAGATATTCAAAAAACAATTTTGGATTCAAGGAGATCTATAAGATAGAAATCTTTATCAAAATCTCAAGATCGAAGATGATTACAATAAATTCCAAATTATAAACTTTGTATTCGAGATTTTTAAAAAATATTTTCAAAACAAAATTAATTCTAAAAAACAGACACTTTTTATAAATAAATAATATTTTAAAAATATTTGGTAAAATGTAGGCTTTTCTTAAATGAAAACAAATAATCCAAACTGACATATTTTTCAGATATAACAGCATGGCGGAGAAATATTCTCTCTTTTGTAAATCAGTTATCGATTCTCTTTTCAATTTCTTTAACGATTTTCAAATCCAAAAGAACCAAAGTAATGATAAGCTATCGAAAAAGAAATGTCACGCTTTTAAATTCTTTAGAAAAAACACCAAATGGAATAAAATTTCAATTTCCATTTATGTCCTTAGAGCAAAAATATTATTTCTTCGGGGGGAAAAAATAAAATCTTAACAATTTGAAAATGAAATATTGTCACTGGATTTTAAAAAAAATGTTCCGAAGCAATAACTGAGTGGAAATAGAGTTACAATACGATTTGCAAATTGTTCTAATTTTGATTAATCAGAAAAATTGGCGAGAAAATTATTTGTTTTTATAGAATAAATTTCTTATAAGAGGAAAAAAAAATCCTAAAAAGTATTCTTTTTCATGAAGAATAATTTTTCTTTCGACCAAAATTTCCTTTACAAGAAAAAAAAAGTGGTTTATTTTATAGTGACATTTTTCATTCTTATTAATACAGGCGACATTTTCAGACGATTTATTAAAAGAAGCCAAAGAAGTATAAAATTGAGACTTCAAAGGCAGGGACAAGAGCATAATCCAGATTGATGTGTTTTTAAACTGACGAACAACAACAACAAAAATAAAATATTCCCTAAGAATTCATCGTGAAAATTGTAAAAGCGTTTTAGAATGCCTCAAAAAAATTGAAATGCAAGAAAAGTTTAGAAGTCTAAGTCGTTAGAAACACAAAAAACGCTTTTAAATAAAAATTTATCTACGATTTTTTTTTTTGTTGTTGTTGTGTAATCATCTTTCTAAAAATATGAAAATAAAACCTTAATGTGATTTCTTTTTTAATAAAAATGTTTTAAAAAGTAAATAAACGAAAAAAAATGAAATTTTCAAGTTCAACTAACTTTGATAAAATCAATAATAAATTTTACTAGTAAGTGCTATAATAGATTTTATCATAAAAAAATCAGTTTTCAATCACATTTTTTTTTACTCAACTAAAAATCTCATTTTTTTTCGTAATTCGTAAAGCAATAAATAATTGAATATTTTATATCAATTATTTATAGCTTTTTAGTCTGTAATTTGTAATTTATTATTAAAAGTAAAGCTGATATACCTAAAGTTACACTATATGTAATTATTGGTATGTCTTTTCATTAATGAAATATTAACTCTTCGATAATTTGCATAGAATCTTCATTTAATCATTTCTTATACTTCAGCAGAACTTGAATTTATTTATAACAAAACAAAAATTTAAATAAAAAATCGTTAAAGTAATAATTAAAGTTATCACATAGCAAATCAGATATTGAAAGCTACATTTTTTTTTAATTTTTATCTAAGACATAAAAGTGAGTGAAATTTTATTAGCTCAATCGAGCTTAGGATACAATTCCAACACAAAAAATTTTTAATGTGTATAACTTTAATTTTTTTTTTATTAAAGTGGGAAAGGTTATCCAATTTCTCAAAAAAATACAGATTATCCTATACGATTTTAAAAAAATAGAACGCCAATTTCCCCCATAATCTTTAAAGAATTATACAAAATTTAATTAAAAACTCTTAAGTTTTAAAGAATTATAGAAAATTTAATTAAACGTTTTTCTAACTTAACAAGGAGTAGTGATTTCGAACAGTGAATTAATAGACAGAGATTTTTAATAATAAATTTAAATCTTTTTTGACATTAAAAGAAAATATTATCTGTTATAAGATACAGTACGCAATCAAATATCCGGTCTAATGTGGCAGAAGGACAAGTCGGATAATGAAAAAGGCGGATAAGCCGTTCTATGAACTCATTTTCTTTACCCACCAATGCCAGAAGACAAAGTTTTTATACCAAAACTCACTGTTATTGAAGTATTTTCTCACTTCTTATTGAGTACTCAGCCCTCCATTTATCTCAATGTAAACGCAGTCGTGCCCCGGTGAATCATAGAAGCCGTTGCCGGTAACGTGTCGAGTTAAAATAGAAAATCTGTACTGATAGTTTACATAGGTTTATGTACGGTTATGTTTCAAGAATTTATACGTTAAAGGATATAAACTGTTCACATTTTAACACAAATTCTGTAATGCCTAACGTAAATGCAGGAAACATAAACAAAACGTTAAAGTAAATCATAGGCCTGATTCTAAAACTAATTTTATTTTTCATTGATAAATGTTTACATAGATGTGAAAAAATAATCTTAAGATAAAAGTCAAAACTTACAATTTTTAGTTTTTTAAAAAGTTCTTAATAGATGACTGCTTCTGCAACGCATTGCCTTCCTCATTTAATTACGACAAAAGAAAATTAGGCAGGAAAGTACGGAAGCCGGATAGTCGCTAACCGGATACTCGGGAGTGTACTGTGCTGAAATCCTCTGCATTTTTGCGCCTGCACAAGTCGATTTTGATTTCATTTAAAAGGGAGTGAGTAAGATGGAGGAGAAGGTGTTTGTTTTTCATTGAGTGATATATTAGAACATTAAGCAAGTTTTGAATGAAACGAAAATATTTCTATTCCAAAAGAAACTGAATATCAATGTCAGAAAATAAACGCAAAATGAAAAACCCGTCTAATAAAGCTTATCTCTTTGGCGATTGTATTCCGAAGTTTCTATTTCAGTTTTAATAGTTCGGTAATGTTTCAGTTTTACTCATATAAACTGAATTCTGAAAAAAAAAATCTTTCATAGATTCACTTCCAAGTGGCGCCACTCGAATCAATTAATCTTAAACTAAATTAAACGATAAATTGATAATTAATTTATGAAAATATTAAAATAGCCTAATATCATTAGAAAAACATAATTATATAAATTTTTAGAGCAGTACATAAAGAAGAGAGTGAAAAATCAATTTCGGAATTCCTTCTTTACAAACGTGAAACAAAATTGAGAAAAATTAATTACTTTTAAAAAATTAAGTATTATTAAACAATCACATTTTTTTCATAAAAAAAAGAAATATTTCCTTAAAAAAGAAAAAAAAAATCCTTTTTTTTTTTTTTTTTTTCAGGAATGAGAACAATTTTTTAAAGATAGTTTTATTGTAAATTTAAATATTCATTCCCAGAAATAAGTTAAATCCCATTTCCTCAAATAACGTTTTTAAAGATTCTATTTCTTCCAGCAAAATTGCCAAAGGATGAACTGGAAAAAAAATAATTCGAATGACATGAAGGTTTCTGTAAAAATGAAAGGAATCGTAATGGTTTCTTTCTTCTTTTTAGCAGCTGAAAGCACGTTTTTTTTTTTTTTTTTTTTTTTTTTTTTTTTTTTTTTTTAGATAATATATTCGGAAAATTATGAATGTGAATTTGAATATTTATGAAAATTTGAATCTAACAAAATTTAAAGCAGTATCTGACACATAAAAAAAAAGTTCTCTTGAATGCGAAAGTATTTAAAAATCATCTTTAGTAGAATGGTTTTATTCGATTGAACCATTTCAAAACTTCTTAAATTGTGAGTTCTATCTCTAAAAGAAATCGTCTGCTTTTATTTTGAAGTGGCAAAAATATCGGTAATATATTGATTGGTAATATTCTTTTGCAAAAATAATTAAAAAACAAACTTTATTAGAAATATTTTTTAATAAATGTACTGACGGATCTTTTGGTTATTGTCGTGATTCCGAAATAGGGAAATAATCAACAGACTGGATTATTAATGAATGCCATCTTTTGCGACCCACTGATTTGTAACAAATATTAATTAAATTTCCAATTCATTCTTTTATAGGTAACTTAATATTGACCACAAAGCATTTTTTAAAAATTTAATTAACAAATTTAACTCTTACTATTTGGAAATCCTGCAACAGTTATACCCATTGTGATCTCCATCTTTCTATTTCTTTTCTCATTTCACTTAAAATTTGGAGTTTAGTTTTGAAAATAAAGTGATTAAATTTTAACTAATTCAGTTACATTTATGTAGAATTGGAAGATGCCCGTGAGGAATATAAGAGCGGGAAAAAAGAATAATACTACATTGAAGTTTTGGATGTATTACAGATATACTTCAAGATATATACAAGATATATTTTATTTAATTATTCAATAAAATTTCTACGATTCAATAAAAGTAACTCAGTGTACCACAAAAAAAAAAGTCTTTAAAAGAACAATAACATAAGAGTTTAAAAATGCACGAGTTTTTAAAAAAATTTAGTATTGCTTCAGTTTTAATTTAAATGTTAAATATAATTCGCATAATATTCAAAAATATTATAAAAAATATGCTTTAAAAATTTTTTTACAAATTTGGAATATAAAACCCAAATTTCACAATTTGCGAAAAAATTCAGAATGAAATATTAGAAGTAGCAATGCAAAAGGTTCAGATTACATTTTTAATAATGAATATATTATTTCAAAATACACTTAAAAATAAATTGGAAAATTGATTAAAGCTAGACTAAGAAATTTCACATCAGTTTAATTAGTATCTTTGAAAAAATAATCTTTAGAACTTCAAAAAGATATAAAAAATATTTTCGTGTAAGAATGGTTTCGGAAATTATTATGGAAAAATATTAAAATATTATTTAATTTTTTTTATTAATTAGAATTCTAATTAAATTTTTTTAAAAATGGCTGCGAGGTATACATTTGTATTTTATAATTTATATATATATATATGCCAAATTTGTATGCTCCAAGGCAAATGGCCTAGCCTACAAAATTCTAACACACAAATTCTTCATTATTAGTAGTAGAGATACATAAGAAATTTAATTAAAAAAATTTTTAATTAGTGAGATCATATCACATTAAAACATTTTTTTTTAATTCTGAACTAAAAAAAAATCCCAGTTTTAATTTTTAAAGAATGAATATTATTTTATGCAAATTCAATTTTAGTCAAAATTATAAAGTTTTTTGCATTATTATTTAAGGACAGTGTACTAACTTTATTTAATACCCTTTTTTCATTTTTAGCTATAAAAGATGCAATGTAAACTATAAAATATTTTCTATAATGAATAATTTTAATATTTTATCGATATTTCCTGAAATTAAGCAAATAAAAAGCTAAATTCCTTAATTACTAAAATAAAACCAAACTTCTAGCACTTAATAGCTTATTTTCATAATCTTATTATATACTAGCTAGTAAGATCGGCGTTGTTTGGAATAATATTATTTTTTTGCCTTTTACTTATAGAAAATTAAATACTTATAGTATTATCACAAATTTTCATTAAAGCATTTTTTTTTTTACTTCAGCATAAAAGCAAATTTTTGAACAAAATTTGAAATGTTTGTACTTGTAGTACACAAAAAATATTTGCTCCAAAGATTAAGGCAATAACATATCGAATAAAGCATTGTGTGCGTTGTTGGTGTAAAGTGAGAAAATAAAAATATAATTTTTATTTGTACCTCTCGGCGGAATTCCAACACAATATCGTCTGCAAATTTTTTTTTAATTAGCTGAAATACCCTCTTTTCTCTATAATAAATTATTTTCATGTCTCTTATTTTTCATAAAAACTACTTTATATACATATAATAGATGAAATCACTTTATCGTTTGAAATCTTTTTAATGCAAATGTCAATTGAATGAAATGTTTTTAGTACATAGCTGATAGGTAATTTTCTTTATAAGTTATAAATATTTGTCATGTACTTCAAATTTGTTCATGTGATTTTCTTTATTAATAAAAGACATGAAAATAAATAAAATGATTTTCCTTTGAATTATGTAAAGAATTTTCAAATCATTTCTGATATAAATTGTTAACTCTCTGCTTTTTAAATATCTGTTTTAGTTTCCAGAATTCTCCCAATGTGCACTTACAACAATTTTTCATGTGTATTCCTGTTCTGTTACAATTAAGGTATTGTGACAAATTTTATATAAAATTAATTTGGAAAAATTTATTAAAATGATCAAACCAAATCATACGGAAATTAAATCGCAGAAAGACGAGTTTTTAGTTTTAATATGATTTAAAAATAGTTTGCATAAGATGATGTTTTCGAAAGATATCATCGAAAGAAGCCAAAATATTGCTTAATTTTTAATTAACTGAAATTTAAAGTAACTGTTGGTTTTAAAAAAATTTACAGCGATCATTGATGGTACATGATCCTTTTATGGACCGTGGATAATGACCTTTCATATGAAATCCAAATTGTCAAAATCAGTTCGATGATTTTGGTTGACTTATTTTCTCGCAAAATTTTGCCATAAAAAACGTTTAGAAAATTTTGTGTTTTTGATTTTTCTCGAAAATGTAGGAAGGAAGACGATTCCAATGATATATCTAAAAATCATGACCTTTCATATGAAACCAAAATTAACGAAATCGAATTATCGGTGGTTTTGGTTGGATTTTTATATGAAATAATGAGGTTATAATATGAAATAATGGGGTTTATATGAAATAATGAGGTTATAATATGAAATAATGAGGTTTATATGAAATAATGAGGCTTTATTTCATATGCTTGCATATGAAATAAAAACTTGTAAAATCGGACCAGTGGTTGGAGTTGGGCGACTGGTTCATTGGTTCTCGTTATTATTTTAAATATATAGATATACCTTCGGAAAAATATCAAAAAAAAGTATTAGTATACAATTTTTTTATGAGTAAAACTATCTAATTATTCATAGCTGATATTTAAAAAAAACATAACAAAGTAAAAGTAAATTTTCTGAAGTTAAAATGAATAATCTTGGTTTATGTAAAGCACGGTCTATCGTAATTATCGAAGATGGCACACGAATTGTAATTATCGAAATATTTTTTCCAAAAGAAGGAATATTTTTCTCTTTTCATTACGAAAAAGATTAAAGGAATAAAAAAAGTCGTTTGCAGCAAAGAAAACTCTTTCTTCAAATCAAATTAAGCATGGTTATTAGCTTGTTTAACTTCCCAATTATTCTGGTAATTCGGTTATCGCCAAGATATTTCGAAACAATTCCACTGCTGTGAATTGTTTTTCCCTTTTGTGAATTATTTAAGCATTTGTTTGTTTGTTTTTTGGCTAACTATGTTTTTTTTTTGGTGCCTCAGTTATTTCAATACGTTATTCAGATTTTTATTTTTGTCTTGCTTATGCGAGAAAGTAGTGTAATTTCTTCCTAAATATTTTGAAAGATTCTTTAATGCCGTGCATTCATTTATATTTTTCTTTTTAAACTTGATAGAGAAAAACTAGCTTCTTCGGGAAAACTTATTTTAACAAAAAACAACATAGGATAAATAAATGGCAATTTACTTTTTTACTTCATATAAAGTCCTTGTAAGTAACTGTGAATTTTTATACAATGTTATTTTTGGAGAAGGATTTAATTACTTATATTTCCACCAATTCTCCAGTACAAATTGTTTGTTTAAATTTAAGTTAATCTCTAATGCGCGACTTACAAAATTTCATTTAGTTTCAAATTATAATATGTAACTATTGAAATTATTTTGGAAGCCTTACACTTGTTCGCTATAATAATATATCTACTCTCTTCGTTTTAACTACATTTCTATAATAATGTAATGCATGACAGTCTATCTCTTTTTGCAAAATAAAATTTGGGCAATGCTTAAACGGAAATAGTGAGAAATTAATAGTCCAATTAGGTGCTAACTTGATTCAAACAAGCTCTTAAATTATAAAATAAATGTGCAGAATTGATTAATACTGGAAATTGGTGTAAAATACCTATTATGATTTGCAGTTTATTATTATTTTGTTTTTGTTGTGAGTTCTTTACAAGTTCAGTAAAAAGAAACTACATACACTTCATTTAAAAAAAAAAGAAATTCAATAAAATACTATGAAAATCTACTTTTATAAAACAAAATATGACGAATACGAGCAATTATGCTTAAAAATAAACATGGTTAGAAAAGTAATTCATTATCGCTATATATAATACTAAACTATATACACAAAAAAAACTAATTATTGCCAACTATTGAAGTTAAACTTTAGTATATTTGACGGAATAAAGTGTGTGTGACATTTTAAATTATTACACTTAAAATATCATAAAATATTTAGAAACTTTCAATAAAATTATATTTTTTGCGATGCTTGTCCACTGTGAAAAAATAAGTATCATTTTAACACTAGAAGACATAAAAACGATTAAGGTATTTGTGACATCGAAAATTGTTTCATTACAAAAATGAATATTATTTCTAATAATAATATTTAAAATATTTTTTTAAATTGCTGGGCTTTGAAAAATACTTCATAACAATTATTTAATTAGAATCACATAAAAGATCTTTTTTAAATTTTAATATGATGCTAATCGTTTCTGTAAGATAATATTTTCTTAATTTGTCATTGTCAACAGCTGATTTGTGACATTTTTCGTGATAAAAATTCTTCCATAATATTTTCAGTGTAACATAAATATATCTGTAAAATATTATAATGTACAAAATCTTTTTATCGTCTGAAAAGCTTTTAATAAAAAGGAAAATATAAACTGAGACCGACGTTTTTAAAAACAGCTGCGAACTTTCTCCTTAAGTTATTAATATTTGTTATGTAAGTACTTCAAAAGTCCTTCATAAACAATAAAGCATAATAAATTTTTCAATGAAAGTTTTGATACACCTAATTTAGCAATTTATTTTTCATCAATAAAAAAATGAACGAAATCAACATTTGTTTTTGATATAAAATGTAAATCGTCTGCTTTTTAACTTTTCCTTAAGCGTTCTTACAGAATTCTGCAACTGCATTCAAGCAAAATTTCATCGCATGTATTTTCGTTTCTCAACAATAAAAAGTATTATTACAAATTGCGTACAAAATGAATGTTGAATGATTCATTAGAATGAGAGAAAAGTAAACGAAATGGGTGTCATTGAAAATCTAATGTTTTGAGCTATAATATAGAGCAAGACAAGTTTATGTGAAAAAATATTTTCTAAATTTATCAAGGTCAAATGCCAAAATCTTGCTTAATTTTTAATTAACTGAAAGTTTAATTAATTTTATGACTTCGAAAAATTTACTTACATTTTTTTCTTGCTACATAGCCATATGCGCAATTTTTTTTCGAAACTGGACTAAAAATTGTAAATTTGTATAAGAAATATTTTTTAAATTTATATTTAAACTACTTCGTTAGCAAAGATTATGTTTTAATTTAATCAATTTGCAGCTCTTTTAAAGCAATATAAAAACGTTGCCAAAAATGATTTCAAGCATAAAATAGTAATATTAAGAAATAAAAACAAAGAAATTCAGTTTGATTCTTGCTTTGCAATAGAGGGCCTATAAATATTTTTATTTCAAAACCTTCTGTGCCTATTCAATTATATATTAAATCTTATAAGTTAATAAAATTTGAAGGAAAAATTGCATGGAATTGGCACTATTAAAAAAAATAAAAGTTTGAGTTTAAAGGTGGTTTAAATGTGTTTATGTGGTTCAAAGTTACAGCAGAAAAAAGTGTGAAATTTTGTTCTCATTACTTGAACAGTTATTCTTTGCATTTTGGAAAACTCACAGAATTCTTTACTCCTGTTTTAAATATTGAGTGCGCAGAATTTGGTTTAATTCATCCCATTTGTTTAGTAGGAGATGTGAAATACATATACATAGCCACAATTTTTATTTTTATTAAGATATATAAAATCAAATTTAAACTTTTCAAAAGAAACTCTTTTTAATTTTGGATATAATTTAAGTTTATTGCAAAAGATTTATGTTTTTATTAGCATCATATAAATTCATGAGTTTTTTTTTAAGGTATAAAAAGCTTTAAATTGCTGTTAATTAATATTTTTTGTGTGTGTGAGACAGCTCTCAAGAACAAGCGAAAATTGCAATGGTTTTCTGCTTTGCAAATCCTTGAAAAATAAATCTTTATATATATAACATTCTTTAAAAAAAAAAAAAAAAAAAAAAAAAAAAGCACGTGGAATTTGAAAATATAATGTATTAATAGAAACTAGCTGAAAAATTAACACAATAAATTAAAAAACATAATATGTTCAGGTTATCTTTGAACAATGATGAAGTTTTCTAAAGGCGGTTATTTGAATAGAAGAAGAACCGCCGTCTTTTTCGGTGACGCCATTAATAAAATGAAATTGTGTTCTTTTGAACGATACCTTTCGTAGCCAAAAAAGAACTACCAGATATTTTTCAATCTTCAAATGAAATCTAGTAACAAGATTTTAGGATAAGAGTTAGAAGAAAAATGGACTTTCTTTTGCGTTTATTTCCGTTGACTAAATGTCAAATACAGTAGAAAAACTTTTACAATTGTATGTCACGCAATAATACTTCGAACTTTTCAAACAAATATTCCACAATCTTATACCGATGCAAAACCTTCAAATAAAGTCTGTAATAATTTTTTGAGCGTAAATAGAGGACATTTTAGGAAAAAAGGGAGAAATGCTGTGGAAAATAGGGAGAAATGTTAAGAAACATAGAGGAATTCGCGTTAAAATATTTACAATGACTTGTAAATATTATGTGTACATTTTCTTTGTAGGTGAAAGGTAACAGTCATCGTAGTTATTTAAAAAGTCGGGTAGTGTATTTGTAACTTAATTTTAAATGTCAATATAGCATATATTTGAATTACTGTATTGGCTAGTTCTTTCTTCTTGCAACTTTTGCGATTATTGAGAATTTTATGAATCCTATACTTGTTTATCTTGATGTATGCCATTTATAAGAAATTGAAGGATAAAACTGTTAAAAATATAACAGATCACACCTTCTTTAATCAATAAAAAAAAGAATACTGATAGCTGGAATGTTATTGGACAATCAAAGCTATTTTCGTGAAATAGGTCATTTCTACACAAAGCGATTTCCGTATTTCCATCGTTTGAAAAGGAAAAGCCATTTATAAAATGAAATACCATGTTTTGTATTCAAAAGCTGTCTATAACCAAAGCAAAACTATAAAATATTTTCCAATCTCTACATGACGTCAAGTAACTAAATTATGAGATAGCCGTTAGGAAAAAGGTTGACTTTTCTTTTCTTGTCAAATTTAAAAAAGAAAAATCCCTTTCCAAGGAAATCACGCAAGAATATTTGTGTCTCTGAAGCTGAAATTCCACAGATAGAAAATCTAAACTGCATATTCGAATAATTGAAGTGTTACAAAAGACTAACGAAAAAAAACTAAATGGGGTCATTCAAATAAATCAAGGGAAAAAAGATTTCCGCTCAAAAAAAGGGGCACTATTCGAAATAACTTGGTAACAACAGAATTATGAGATTAATTGGTAAGCTGAATAAGTTAATAAACATGCTTAATTTAATCTAAAGGCGGAGATTCATTAGAGCAAACGATTTTTTTTAATCTGAAATTTTTTTGTTCCTAATAGCAGCGGGAAAAATTTATTTTCTTTTAACAATGTATTTAGATAAGATGCTTTTAAGATGCATCGAAACATGTTTCATAATCTTAAGCAATGGTTTTAAACATGAATAGTTTCTTTTTCCGTGATTTTTTTTTAAAAGATTTACATTGACAATGAAACAATTTTAATTGTTCCATTGTCTGTCGAAGATGACTTTTATTAATTATAAAAAAGGGATTTAAGATCATTTTTAGCATATAAAATAAGGTGTATGTTTTGTTTTTTTTACTTTCTCGAATTTACAATATAGAGAAAGTATAATAATCTTCAAAAAATTAGAATTGAAGATTTTGACAGATCTCCAAGTTTTAGATCTGCCTCAGTTCGAAAAACGCATTTTTGAAAAATGTTCGTCTGTCTGTGACAAAGATAACTCAAAAACGCTTTGAACTAGGCTTATAAAATTTAGTAAACGGTCCTAACAACAAATTTGCAGAGTTATATCAAATGTTGAGCAAAATCTGATCGGAGAAAGTCCGTCTGTCCGGCTGTTCGAATATAAGTTAACACGATAACGACAAAACAAAGAAAGCCAGATAAACATTTTTAGATACAGATTTAACATCCATAGTATTATGGATGCTAAATCTGTATACCGAATTTTGTTCTTTATATCTTTCAAATTTTAAACCAAATCTTACTAGATATTCGCCATCTGTCGGTTTGAATTTTTAGAAACATGTAAAAACGGTGACTCAAAAACGTAATAACTTACATACGTCAAATTTGGTAAGGAATTTTGTGATTACAAGTGTCATTTTGTGTCAAATTTTGGTTTCGATCGATGGAGAAAAACGCATGTAAAAGGCATGCGTAATATTCTATTTTTGGATACTACCAACAGCTCGTCAGGGATTAATCGCCAAAAGTGAGACGATAGATTTAATAGAAATGCTAACTTCACTCCAAAAGTTAATATTTCGTAATTATTGGACGCCAATGTTATGCACGATGATATCTGGGATAACACTTTTACTAGAGAATGTTCAAGAAAGTTTTGGGAAAACTACTCCCGATGATTTTCTAATACAATTGCACAGTTCTATAACTGCAAGGCACAGCCGTATAACAAAAATATCAACCCGCACATATCATCCACACATGTGAATAAGTGCTGCATAAAGTAGTGAATATGTGACTGGGATTTTTATTAATGATATTCTAAAATGCTTTGTCAACATAGTTTTCTTTTTACATTTTGTACAAACTTTCTGAAAAAAGAAATTGTGTTACTTTTATTTTACTTTTTTACTGTTATAACGAAAAAGAGATGAACGATTTTAGTATAAAAAAGGTACTCAAGTTCCCGCTAAATATCTCCAGTCACTAATAGTATATACATTTTAAGTGGCCGGCACCCTGGCTTAGGGGTAGCGCATCTTCCCCGTGATCTGGGCATTCCGGTTCGGGCATGGTTGTTCTTCTGTGTTCTATCTGTGAGGTGTGTGAGTGTGCCTCCGTATGAAAAGGGGTTGTGCAAGCAAATGTAACGCACGAAGTAGCTAAGTCTTACTCTTGGCCTTAGTTGGCGCTACTGAAAAAACAAGAGACGGTCACTCGGCTTAAATCGCTGATAGATAGCTGCCAGTGGGCTTGTAAAGTACCATCAGTCGCAACAACAACATTTTTAGGGACGTTGAAAGCAAAGAAAATTTTTAAAACAACATCAAATTGCGAACTGCATTCGTTTAAATGTAAAGTTCTCTCATATATATCACTGTAAGATATATTAAATGACCTATCCTATTTATTACCATCTAATCCTTTTGTTTCAAATATTCAATATGGCATCTACAGATAAAATCATTTACCAATTCAAGTCATACTTTTTACCCTTTCTTGGTCTATTTTACAGAAGCAACTTTATGTAAATCACGTAATTTATACAGCCTATTCGAAAATCATTAGATCTAAAATACATGGGATTATCAACTACTAAAAATGACAAACGAAACTGAATGCTTAATCCAACATTATGTGCCAATCGATGTAAATTACAAATAAAGTTCGCAGCAAATAAACGGTATTTTCCATTTTGTGCTCACATTTTTCTGAGTATTTAATTCCATTGAATTAATCCTAAATCAATGGGTGAGGAATACGCAAAAATTTCGCACACGTTTACGTGAAGTTCGAAAAAAGAATTATTGTTGCTTCTAATGGCACTTGCCACGGACAAGCCCGCTGAATGAAGTCAGCGATTTTAAGCCGAAAGGGTGCGTCTCTTTTTTTATAGTCGCGCCAACTAGGGCCAAGAATACGATTTTGCTACTCTTGCATCACATTCGCTTGCACAGCTCCTTTTTACAGGGGGGGGGGCATATTCACACATCTCACAGATAGAGCAGATGAAGAACAACCATGCCCGAACCGGAACTCGAACCCAGGACGTCCAGACCACGGCGAAGAAGCGCTACCCCTCTGCCAGGACGCCGGCACTAAAATTTTAAAAAGTATTTAAGGAATTTATTAATAATTATCATCATTTTATCTATTAAAATTACTTGATATTTATTTGTTAATTATTTAATTAGTTGTTATTCCATTTTGCTAATTCTTTGTACAATATAAATTAAGTTGAAAAAAATATAAAATATTAAAAGATGTCAGTGACCGCTTTTCTACAGATGTTGCCATCTGGTTTAAATCAATGCATAAAGTCATTTTTCAATATACAAATTTCGTGACACGGGGCACTTTTGAAAGAATGAAAGGGTCATTAAATTAAAATACTGGTTAATTAAATAGAAACTATTAATTCCGACCTTGGATGGGTTCGTGCGGACATTGACAAACTTGTTTCCGCCAGCCAAAGAAGAGAAAAAAAATTTCTTGGATGTGATCCTCTGTTAAAGATTGTGTATTCTTCGGATCGCAAGATTCGTCAGCACTCATGTTGTATCATTAAACTAGAGATTCCTCGAATACTGGTTTAGAATTTGACATTAAAACAAAATTAATTCAATTGACCTCGTGAGAACGTGGTTTGATCGCTCTGATAGACAAGGTTTGCATTAAATCATCATAGAGAGAAACGGCTATAACACTTTAAATGCAGCAGAAAATCTTGGAAACAAGTGCCGTTTCAAAAAAGAAAAGAAAATTTCAAATGTAAATTTTTTTTTAAAAAAATCTTTAAAAATTTTAATTTTTTTTTAAAAAAAGAAAATTTTTAATTTTACTTTGAATAAAATTTTCAAAATCAGTATACTAACTAGAATTTCTTTTTTAATTTTCATTACGTATCAATAAATCCTTTTTTTAACGGAAATAACTTTTTCATCCGTAGATGTAAAAAAAAAAAAATATTTTTACTTTCTCCTATACGAAGTATAAAGGAAGTACAGTAATTGTAAAAAAAAATTAAACTCGAGATTTTAATGAATCTCCACGTTTTAGACCTCCTTGAGTTCGAAAAACACATTTTTGGAAAGTGTCCGTCTGTATGTCTGTGACGAAGATAACTCAAAAGCGATTTGAGCGAGACGAACGAAATTTAGTATGATCCCTATATTAAATTTGCATATTTCTATCAAATTGTGAATAAAATACCAGCTGTTCGAGTATGAATTAACACGAAAACTACAAAACAAAGAGAGCTAGATAGATAAGATTCAGTACATAGACTTAACATCTATAGCGTAGACACCTGTCAAATTTTGAGCAAAATCAACAATAGGTTGAACGTCGGTCGGTGTATACTTTCAGAAGCAGGTAAACGCGATACCTCAAAATCTCATTGACTTAAATATATGAAATTTGATATGTAATTTTGTAGCTACTATGTGTAGTAGTACTAGTGCTAGTAGTAGTAGTAGTACTAGTAGTGTACTGTAATCTGTGTAAAATTTTTGTTTCATTCGTTCAGAAAAAATTTCTCTGAAACACAAATTTGATTTTTGTACACTATTGACCTTATGCCAGGGAGTAATCGCCTAAAAGACTAACCAAGGATCCCACCAGACTCTGTAAAAATGCTAAATTGTCATTTTTACAAAATCTGAAAGTTATTAATCATTCTACGCCATTACCATGCAAAGCGTTATCTTCATTAGGGTGCGTGCGAGAAACTTTGGGGGAGACCAATCCCTCTGGTTTCATTTGAAAAAGAGTCTCAAACCAAAAAAAATTAAGATGTTTCGGAATATGGAAGGTGAAAGATTACGGCAATATAATCTTGTCTCCGATATTTCAATAATAGTATAAATTTTGAATATTTTATGTATCTTTCATAAAATAAATAAAATAGTTCAAATATAAAGTACATATTTTATATATTTTGACATAAAATACATATTTTATATTTTTGGTATAAAGTATGAAATATTTTATACATCTGGGTCTTAATTGTTCCTTCAAGCAAACCATTTTTAACTATTGCTTTCTATTGAAGCTCTATTTTATTTGTAATTACCACAAAACTGAAAATATAAATAAAAAAATTTATTAAAACATGTTCTACAGAGAGACATACTCAATATGGATATAATGAGAATAGTCTCTCCGAAACTATCTCGCAAAGTCATTAGTAAAGATGGCACAATTATAAATGGATATTTGTTATCACCTCTCCTTTCGAATAAACTAAAGACCATGGGCAAGACCATGAACATCACAAGTACTCAGATTTTTATTTTCAAAATCCCGCAAGTGATACTGTTATGCTTCAGAATACAATAAAGAAAACTAAATATATATTTTGGAGGTGTTTTTATAAGCCGATCAAAATCAAAATCCGACGCAGAATTAAAATTTTAGTCGCACGATCACATACCACATTTCATTTTTTACGTCATTGCTTTTTTGAACTATCGCATTTAGATGCATTCGACCAATAAATGTCACCCATTAAATCTGATTTAAAATTTGATACAAATATACACTTTAAGTACTTTAATTGTGTACTAAATTTTGTTTAACATAGCCGTTGGTCCTGGACTGAAGTCTGATGTTCATTTACATATATGTAAAATAACAGATTAACACACAGACTTATAACAAATTTATTTTAAAATTTTATATGAATTTAAACATTAAAATCTGTGAACTAAATTTTTACCATCTAACCTTTTTTTTTTTTTTTTTTTTTTTTTTTTTTGTAATTATCATATTCACTTATATAGTCAAAATAGTCAGAGAGACAGATCAATATTTGATAAAAATCTAGAACTTAGCTAACGCTCCATACCAAATTTCAATCGACTAGCTCAAAGCATTTTTGAGTTATCATGTTTACAGACAGACATAATTCCAATAAATTTTTCTTGCTTGGGTGGTGAGGTCTGAAATGTGGAAATCCGTTGAAAACCTCGTATACTACCTTTTTTTTGACGGTTGCAATACTTTCTCTTTTCTTTAAGACTCTGTATAAAAATTAGCTAAATCTTCATACTTTATGAAATCAAAAATGAAAGAGAAACCCAGGATAAAATATTTGTTTAACAATGAAAATCCTTTAAATTTCAGTATAGCAAAAACATTTTTATGATGAAAAGTATTTTAAGTATTTTTAAAAAATTATTAAAATAAGAGAAAAGATTTTAAATTTAGTTAAATAAGTATCGAAAAAATAATCTTTTAACTCAAAAATGGTGGAAAAAAATCATTTTTGTGCTGAAATATTTTCGGAAATTATCAAGGAAGAATGCGAAGATTTCGTTTAATTTTCGATCATTTAAATTTCAATAATAGTTCCTAATTACACATAACCACCATTTAAAAAATGATTATGTCAAATTTCATAACACTGGGTGTAGCGGTCTGTGTACTAAAACATCAACACACACTCAGACACGAATTGGTTTTTATTTATTAATAGAAATTCAAAAACGATTTTTTTTTCTGTATTTCTGAATATATGAAATCCAATTAATATGAAGCGGTTTCATCACTAAATACTTCGCTTATTCTTTTATACGAATAAATTTCTCTTTTTTCATTTTTATGCTTACTTTTATGAATATTAGTCAAATATATAATAAGAAATTGACTTCTCAGAGCATATGCTAGTGAAATAAACTTATTTAACTGCCTGCAACCTAATGAAATTTTTATTATTTTGGTGAAACTTTATTTGATTATAAATAACTAACAGAAAATATAAACTAGACAAAAAAAAATCCATTTCTTGCGTAATGTGAAATATAAAAATAAACATGACGAAAATTGAAGTAAAAAGTGAAAACACTTCACTTTATTACATTAATAAAATAGAAAGCGAAATGTTCTTCGGCTCTGTACCATACAAGAAATGGAAAACTATAAAAGAAACGATCGGACAAACAACATTTATTGGAAGATATAGCTTTCTGGATGCAAAGAAAGGAAAAATTTCGAATATTTATGATGAACAAGCTGATTTGCGTTTAATCTGAAGAGGAATTTGCAATATCTTCAGTCGTTTTATTTTTAAATAAAAACAAAGGCATTCTAAATATTAAAATACTAAAAGGGATTTTATTTCTGTTTTATTTTTTTCTAATTCTGCTTGCCCAGTAATATTGTAAACTGAATAACTGAATTTGTCATATTAAAAATATTGTTTGGAAGGTAAAAAAAGATATTTTATCTCGTATCATTAGAATAAGATTATATATTTACTTCATAATATTTACATCGCTCTAGAAATTTCATTTTAGAAATTTATTCAAGAAATAAGTTTCTAAAAATTATTTCTTTGAGCCACCATATTCAGCCAAATTAGAATTATCTTTCTAAAAATATAATTTTTTTCTGAAAAATAATATGTTTATATAGATATCGTTTGGTTCAATACCATTATAATAAAATAAAATCTTTGTGTAAATGTTGCTAGACTCATCATTTACATCACAACTTATATAAGAGTGAAATTGTTTAACCTGATGTCACAGTCACGTGACATAACTGTACAAATCATCTAAAATCTAACTGCACGCAGTCTTATGCTGTGCTGAGAGGTTATACATTATTTTCTGTTGTAAAATACGCATACATTCCAAAATTTCATAGAGAATTTTGCGAAAATTACTTGAGTGTGATTTGATGCAATTAAGACTTGAATAAAAAAAAAATTTAAGACTCTCTTTCATAAGATTTATTGTCAAATTCGAGCACAAATATCCAATCTGCAGCGAGAAAAGTGCTTATAATGTAATAAGAAATTTTGATAGAATCCACATCTTATTATTATTTTTTTACAATGCCTTATACAAAATAATTATAATTCAGAAAAGTAAAAAATGTTGCATGTCTTGCATAAAAAAACTGTATATAAAATATTGACGGAGATGCCTTTCTTTTGCACAATGTATTCAGTTTGTCCATAGAAAATTATTATTCCAGGTACTTTCAGAGAATTCAAATCTTATCAAGAGATTACAGCATGCATGTTTATTTCGCAAAATCTTGGAACAAATAGATATATTCTAGAATCGATAAATATGCCAAACCAAAAATTTCATGTTTCTTAATTGTCAAAGGTATTTATTTGTTCTGAAAATGTCAACATTCATAGAACATTTATAGATAGCCGTTCAAATAACTGACAAACATTCTTGCTCTTAGGTGAGAACAACATTTTCTTGTGTAAACTCAATACAAAAAACAGAAGATATCTTTGTATTTCAATATTTTTTAGATAAATATTTTTCCTTAAAAAATAAAAAGTTTATACAAAATTCAAAAATATATATCTAATTTCATCTACTTAACTCTTAATTATTATACTTACAAAAATATATAAAAAAGAGTCGTCTTGAAGGTAGAGTTGGTAAAAAATAAGACAGAGATCTACAATTTTTGTGTAAAAAACAAAAATCCAAATTAGTCCCATTTTAAGTTCTTGCATGCATCCGAACAGATAGTTTAGTTTAGTTATATTAACGTTCCATTGTAAAGTAATACTTGGGCTATTTGGGGACGGACCTCGTCATTTTGAACCACGGTCAGATGACGAGGACAACACCTGAGCTGGCACCCACCTCTCCACACCAAACCAGCGGGAGGGCATTTGGGCCTGACGGATTTAACGTACAACGGACCTCCTTACACGACGGTTCTACTGTGGAATCGGGTATCGAACCTGAAACCCTACGGCTCACGAGCCGAGATCTTACCACCAGGCAACCGCGGTCCAACCGAATAGATAGAACGATAAACAATTAATTCATTGACGGATTTTGTCTAAACTTTAAGAGAGATCTAAAATTTTAGAGACAAAACTTTATCTTCAATCGCCATATTCATTCCTGTTCATTTCATTTTTTTAATTAAATTATTTGCATGCAGAAGGACAGATAGACGGACGTTTTTTTGATACATTTATCCAAGATTATAGTTTTAATATGAATATTGCTGATGAATTTCATTAATTTAGGAGGTTCTGTCTTTCTGTCATCGTCTTCAAAGAGAGATAAAACACCAAAAAAGCTTATTTAGTATTCAGGATCTAAGATGTGAAAATTTATCATACAGATAATTTCGAATTTTGGAGAGAATACACTTTGTATATATCTTTTATATAAAAAAAATGTGCAAAAACCTTAGAAAATAAAAATAAAAAATTATGTTTACTCTAAAATAAGGTATTAACTATATGTGTTTCTGGAAAAATATTTCATTCTTGTGGTCTGTAAATATCAAATAATATTGAAAAAAAAATTTTTTTTTTCTCTATTTCATAGCTCATGTGGCTGGATTCAATATCACATTTCCATTGATAAGAATAAGATGTAACAACAAAGATAATTGCTTCGCCTCAGAATTCACCCACGGAAACGCAAACAGCATTGTTTTCAAAAGAAACAGGGAAGAAAACGTACCCGTCGATGAAAACTGTCACAACTAAAACAAAACAAGTTTCTGAATCGAACGCGCAGTGACTGAACCTGCAAAAATACTATTTATTTGAGTTTAAAAATTTCGTTAATCTGTTTACGATATTTGCTGCTGAAATTCTCTATTTTGTGGCGTTAATACAAAATGCATTTTATATTTCTAGTATAAAATATATGAATCCCTTATGCTGACTATTGCCTCCTTTGTACTTTTTTTTATTTATGCGTAATTTCAAATTTATTCTTCATTATATAATATCAGTAACATACACATAAAAAAATATATGTAATATTTTAATGTGTTCGTGTACAAACCCAGTAGGCCTGGTTGGTAGGTAGGGCGTTGGATTCGCATCCCTTAGGTTGTGAGTTCGAAGACTCTCCGTGTGAATGGTGGCTGGCGCACGTATAAATCTGTCGTGGTCAGAAAGTCCTCCATTTCGAAAGTAATGTCACAGGGGGTATTAGTTCAGAGGTGATCATTCCCTGATTCAGGTCTAAATTACGATCTATGGATGATTGAATGAAATCCTCTCTGTGAAAAGGGTTGTGACGCGTGAGTAGCTAAGTCGTACTCTTGGCCCTAGTTGACGCTACTGCAAACAAGAGACGCTCACTCGGCTTAAATCGCTGACGAAAAAGATAATTGTCAGCTGGCATGTGAAGTGCCATAAGTCACAACAAACCCAGTAAACAAGACAATAAAGAATTTTGTGAAATTGACAATATTCTTTTGTGCTGTAAAATTTACTTAGAAATATTTTGAAAATTTTATTAAAAATTAGAAAAAGAATTGCAAATAAATAAAATTCGTATCACTTTATAGCTACAATTTTAAATTCCACAGTGATGAAAAAACTATGTTAGTGCAATGAAATGCACCGATTTTATCAAGGATGAAATTTTGAAGTTTTAATTGATTTTTAATTAAAAATCTAGACCAAATTCCGAAACTTCCTTCCAATAAGCATTTGATACTCAAAACGTATTGCATGCCAAATTTGGTAGTTTTAGATTCAACAATCTGTTTTCTAGAATGTTTTGAATTATTTTATCATCATGCAAATCCCAATTCATAGATTTTACGTCTCATTATAATAAAGAAAATATTTTTAAAAAAATGTAATAAAAATAACCAATTACAATGTATTATGAAATTGCGTAAACTGAATATCTAACATTATTTAGAATAAAATTTCAAAAGCTGTAAATAATTAAGGTAATCCTACTAGGTTCGGCGCAAAATTTTTGAAAAACTGAATGTTTTTTAATGATTTTTTTTAAAATTATTTTTAGATGCATTATCAGTCAGTCATAAACATCAAAGTATTGAAAATGTTTTTTATTAATGTTATTTTTTTGGAGAAATATAGGAATTTGTAATAAATTTTAATGAAATTTGAACCAAAATTATTAACATTCTAGGCCAAATTGTAATGTCGCAATCGTAACTTTCTGTGTGCGCAAGTTATAGGCTAATGATCTACATAATGACCCAAAATTTAAGAAAAGTTTCGAACGCAACTAAATTGATCGAGAAAATATATGTAAATATGCATTCTTTCTATTAATTTACAACTGAATTTTCATATAAACGCCTATAAACGACAAGTAGTGCAATAATTTTGCATCATTTCATTGCCCATCTTATTCAAAATCTATATTGTAACTTTCAGGCAATTATCTGCGTTAAGTTTTGAGCTATCGCGTTAACAGTGATGGATTTTTATGAAAAAAAAGTTTTCAGAAAATTACTGTTAAAGATTTCCTTTAATTGAAAAACATGGTTCCTATGGACACAGGAGTTCAAAAGTTTTCACGGCAATAAATTTGACCTTTTTTTTTTTTTTTTTTTTTTTTTTTATTCCTTATTTTGAAAATGTTTCTTATTTTGTAGGGCATTTTTTTTTCGTTCAATTTTTGATCTTAATAGAGAATGTTTTTTGGAATCTTTGGACCACTTTCAATTAGTACCAGTTTTCTTAAAATGTAACTTCTAATTTTCAATTTTAGACTGTTTAAAACCGTTAATACACAGGGTGTTTATTTAGTCCCGGACCCATTTTGATGTTTAATAACTCATAAAATAATAAAGATAGATTAAAATTAATAACATAAATGGTTAAATAGACTCAAAAAGTTTCATGACCCTTGTCAATGAACTTCCACATGTGCCCCCTTCGTCGCACGGAGAATATCAAGTCGATTGTCAATTTCACGCCAGGTAGCGGCAAGCATGTCGGCATCCACAGAGCCTATTGCGGTTGTAATTCTGGCTTTTAGGTCATCAATGTTCGACACTCTCTTCCTGAAAACGTTGGAGGATCTTTTTGGTAAATTCTGAAATTTCTCTGTGCTTGCACTATCGATTTCGTTTCTATGAACCACCATAAAATTTGTGCTTTCTCTTGTGGTGTATGCATTCTCCTTAATATCCGCTCGAATAAAACATCACATACAAAAGTACTACATAGAACAAACACATCAAAAGTAAACATAACATTGCAATAGTTGCCAAAAACAAAAGAGAGAAAAATGCAATTAATAAGCAGACGATATTTAGAAAAGTACAGATATTTAGACTGGAAAATGAAATTATCTGAAATTAACCACACGCGCAGACGATACTTACAAAAGTAAAAATATTCAAACCTGAAAAGGAAAATATATGAGTTATTCCATCAATAAATGCCATACGTTTGTTTATATTTTCATTATTTTATGAGTTATTGACCATCAAAATGGGTCCGGGACTTTATAAACACCCTGTATAATAACTCTATAACCTTAATTAAACTAAGGCACAGGTTTAAATGGTCCTAGCTCCATGGATTTTAAATCTATAAAGTACTGTTTCGGAATTCTATAACATATCATTGTACTTTACACTTGCAAAGTAAATGTCGATCAGAGAAATTCTTAAAAACAACCCTTATTATGTCTGTTATATATTTTGGAGTGTCCGACTACCTTAGCCTTTAAAGCCTTTACTTGTTAATACTTGCAATGATCATACCTTTCAGACATTCGCAATGTAATTGTAAAGGAACACTGCAATATTTGCACTTTGCATGTTTTGTAAGCTGCCTTTGTTGCTATGAATTTAAAAAAAAAGCAGAAAAATTGCAAAATGTCACAATTTTAAGGAAAATTTCTGTTTCGAAATGCTATTTCCGGTTTGTTTTTGCTTCGGACAAAATATATGACAGTCGCAATAACTTTTTTTTATTACACTTAGGGGAGGGGATCGTAAACGATTTTGAAAAGAGAAAAGTGTGATCTACTAAAAAGTTTCAAAAATATTTTTTCACCAAAGGAATCGTAAATCGATATTTTCAACGTAGTCGGATACCTTAATATAATTTTTGAAATGAGATTAACCTTCGACACAAAAATAAATTCTCAGGACGTTTTACCCTGCTGAAAACTGTAACCTATCAGAAAGGAGAGGAGTATTGTCAAAGAATTAATTTAAACTATTTCCTTTCAATCAATGTCCCAAAATGATGAATAGGGATAAAAACAATCGAAATGCGTTTTTTTTATTATTATTATTACTTTTTTATTTGTACAACTATCTTCAGAGATCAGCTATTCATTTACTATATTAACAACATTAATTTAGTTCTGCCAAACCAGCTGTGTCATGTCACAACAAACGAAAGTATTGTTTGTCAACGGATTCTAAACCCCTTCGCGCTTTTGCGCATGCGGTAGGATGGATTCAATTCGGCAAAATAGGGGTGAGAGGAAAGAGGAAAAGAGATGTTTACATTTAACAATAAAGTAAATTCTGGAAATGGCGCACATCCTTCCGTGCGTCACTACTTACTGAGATAGAATCGTCGAAAAGTGGTCGTCTTTGAATACTGAAACGAACAGCATGCCTAATTTAAACCCAAGAACGATTGTTTATTTTTGACAAACGTCCTTTGATTGATTTATTACTAAAATTAAATATTTAGAGTGATCTTCATTATATGATGAAATTTTGTATCAAAATGTATCACATACTTTTTAAATTAAATTATCAGCTCGAAATAATAACTGAAAACAAAATTTCCATCTAAAAGAAGATTGCGGGACATTTCTTCCCTTGACTTCCTCGCATATCTATACAATACGGCAAGTTTTGGTTTTTATTTCAACGTTTATGAAAGGAATCGAGTATAAGTTTTACACTTCTTCGCGTTGATGGAAATGTGTCAAAATTTTGATGTAGAGTTCTGGCGGCAAGACAACAAACCAAATTTGAGATATCTTGTTTATATAGCTTGATAGGTTTCAGACTTATTAAATTCTTATCCTGCGGAATATATCAACGGGGAATCAACCTTTTGACAATTTTGTCTAAAATTTAATACAAATTTATATTTATAGTGATAAAACCATGCTCCAAATTTCAGCTATTTTGCTCGTTGTGTTTTTTCAGTTCTGTCTCATGTGCAAGAAGAGACAGACAGGGATTCTCGTCACAGTTTTTGTCCCAAATTTGATAGAAACGATAATTTAGTATAAAGATCATATACCACATTTCATTCTTTTTCAATATTTCGTTACATTTTTCAAATATCATGTTTACAGGCAGACAGACAACATTTATACAGTTAAATAGACCAGAAAATATTTTTCCTAACTCAGAGTGTGATGTTAAATCAAAATATTGGATAAAATTTTGAATTTTTTTGGATAAAAGACTTCCTCAGTGTATATTTCATATATAAGGTTGTAAATAGGGCTTAGCATAGCAAAAACGCTAGGAGTTAGAAAAGGTTTCATATTTCGTTTCATTTGGCTGATATCCTTTTGTGTTTCGCATGCTTGTTGGCCTTTTTTTATGACAATTCGTTGATGCCAAAACATTATTAACTGATATAAAGCACCTATACGCAAAGCATTTCTTTCCCATTCTTGGCAACATTTCTATCATAAACTTCTTCAAACTGCATTGTGAAAGTTTTCCAAAAATACTTCGCATTCCTCAAAATATCGTATTCTGTATTTTCACTTTAAAAAGATAAATTTCCACAGTCCCTTTCATTTCTCTTTAAAAAATCTGCATCCAGTTTCTTTCAAATGTTTTTTTTTTAAACGAACAGAATGGTCAAGCGAATTTTCAAAAAAAATGCATATCCAATATTTCAAAAGAATTCTTTTGGCAGAGAAATTTCGATATCATATTAATCTTACTTCAAAGAATACATTGGAACATTTTGAAGAATCTATCAATAATTTTTCGATTTTACCACGTTATATTTTTATGTGTTAAATTTAATATTCAATCTCACGTTAAAAAGTCATCTATTTTGAGTTCAAATATTTGAAAATTATGCGTTATTACTTATATTCTTTTATTAATTGTAAAATTCAAAAATAATCCAGATTTTTTAAAATTTTATTCAGCCCTTAGTCATTTTCGTCAAAATGACGAGTTCAAATTCTTTGACGATTATAATACTGTGCATATTTCATACACTAAAAAATAAAAATAAAAAAAGCCTAAAATCAATTTTTAAAAATGGCAGATTCTAAAAAATTCTCTTTAGTATGCTTATAATACAAAAAAAAAGTTACAGTGGTCGCCTCAAAACTTTCCCCCATACCTCCAATTAAGTCTTATCTCCCGCATAAAATTATGGATATCTTGTATATTACTTCTGGTGTCTTGCATACTAGCGAGCAAAAATTGCGAAATATTATCTTTCTCATGAATTTAGCATTTTTACTGAATCTATCATGTGAATATGTATTTTGAAAGTTTTTCTGTTGGCCGAATGAAACAAAATTTAATTCGGAGTTACAGTTGTACTTACAAGATAATACACCAAATTTCATTGATTTAAGTGGATGAGTTCATGAATCTTTGCTTTTACATGCATGCGAAAGCACAGACTGACAGACGGTCAAACCCCTGACGGATTTGATTCAAAATTTGATAAGAATCCATATTTTAGACACTGAACCTGCCTACTAAATTTCATCCATGTAGTTCGTTGGATTTTCAAATTATCGAGTTCTTTTATAATCGAAGAGCCAAGCAGCAGACTTCCTGTGGGTGGATTTCGTTCCAAATTGAACAGAAATTTAAATTTTGTTTCAATAGTCCATACATCAAATTTCATTTGTCTAACTCGAGGTGTTTTTTTTTTTAATTAGCTTGTTCACAGACAGATATAATTGCAAAAATGAATTTTTCGAACTCATGAAAATCTGATTATAATACCTCCTCAATACTTCGCATACGAGAAAGAAATTAAAAGTCTCTTTAATAACATAATACAGAAGAATCATCCTGAAGAAACCGACGGAAGTGGTCTCCCATAAACTTTCTCGCATACTTTATAACAAATTGGAAAGGCACTGGCGCAGAACAGTTGCGAAATATTTACTTTTGGCGTGAATTTAAAATTTTTGCAGAATCTGTTGTGTCATCCTTGGCGAGTTTTTTGTTTTGACGATTAATCCCTAACATGTTGATAAAAGTATACGAAAGTCGAATTTGTACTTTAGACACGTTTCTCTTAATCGATTGAAGCAAAGATTTAATACAAAATTGCGCTTATTGCCACAAAATTTCATACCTAATTTGATATATTTAAATCACTGCGTTTTTGAATTTTCGTGTTTACGTATTTCTAAAAGCACGGACCGACAGACTGTCAACTCATTGCTTATGGCTCAAAATTTTATAAATATCTACATTATAGATGTTACATCTGTGCACCGAATTTTATTCATTAAACTCTCTTCGTTTTATAACTATCATAAATTATATTCCAACAGTCGGACAGACAGACTCTCTTTGAATAGAGTTTGCTCACTATTTGATAGAAATATTCAAATTTGGTTTAAAGACCATATACCAAATTTTAAGCGTCTAGCTCAGAGTGATTTTGAGTTATCTTTGTCACAGATAGACATTTTTTCAAAAATGTATTTTTCGAACTTGGGAAAGTCTAAAACGAATTTTTCGAATTTTTTGACGATTACTATACTTTCTCTGTACTATGCATAAGAGAAAATAAAAATTATAGATGTAAAGGCAAAATATTTTAATTCGTTCGTGCTATTTTTATATTGATTATTTACTTCTTAAGTGTTACTAACTTATTTCTTTAATTTCCTCCCCATGTATACAATTGGAGATAATCTCTAAAATACAAATTTTGAGTTCTAGCTTTTTTTTCTCAAAACATTACAAAGGAAATCTCATTGGATAACCTGAATATTTCATTATAAATACTCAATTATGAAATCCATTGGAGTTGAGATACATTAAATAAGTTTCCAACAGTAAGATTTAAAATCATCAAACGATATTTGGTCCCAGTTACATAACTGCATCTCGTTGAACTTCTTTTAAATGAATTATTTATGACTTTCCCACAGAAAATTCGAAAATCTTCGATGAATCGTTCCGTACATAATCTATGATCTTTGAAACACATATCGTGGTCCGTTTTCAGTATCCACTGATAACTTCATCACGTAGCTCGACTGAAAGAAAAATCTAGACGTTAAATATTTATATCGCATCCTCTTATAACAGATAAATGCTGATGAAACAAATGCCTAACAGCCCTCAAAACTGTTAAGACTGAGCAATTGATATGTCAAGACATGGAAATCATAAGCCTTACTTAAGAGTCCTTACATTAGTTCCAAACATAGTCTATTGCTTTATTGATTGATCTTGCAAAGTTCAAGGCCTCTTTAAAAGTACAAGTGCAAAAGGCCACATATTATCAATACATTCGAATTCAGATAATTTTTTTCTTACCATATTTATAACAGTTTTTTAGTCGCCAATTATCAAATTTTATGTAAAATTCTATCATCGAAGAAAACATATTTTAAAATCGAAAATAGAATCAATTTTCTGGGAATAGTTTTAAACTGATGGTAAAGGACAAACGATAATTTGGTTTTCAATTTCTGTTTTAAATAAAATTTTTAAATTTTTTGGAATTATCAGTTAAGTTTATTTTTGGCATCTGGCAGTTTAAATAAAATTTAGAATTCTTTTATATTTCATTTGATTTATAATTTTCTGTGTCTGATTTTTTTTAAAATTCATTTCTTACTTGTTTATTAAAATTGTTGTAGCAATTATTTCGTGATTTTTTTTTTCCTTGAAGGAAATTCGCGTTTTTTTTTGTTTGTTTTTTCACCTTTTTCAATTTTTTTAGATGTTAGGACAGAGTTTTTGGATATGTTTGAAAATTTAATATGTTTCTATTTAAAAAGAGTGCAAAAAAAAAAATTTACTTTTTGTAACGTTAGTTCCAAACATAGTCTATTGCTTTATTGTATAAAATAATATAATAAAAATTGAAGTCGTTTACCTTAACTTTTATTTAAAGTATAAAAATACTTTGTGTAGATATTTAACATTTAAAATTCCCTGTTTGTTTGTTTGTTTTTCCCCTTAAAGAATATTTCTACATAATGAACAAAATTGTGCATATACTTGCATGCAATGAATGGAAAAGTACATTTATTTGCGGATGACACGGCTTTGGTGCTTTTTCTAGCTGACAAATCTGGTCAGATAAACTTTGATAGTAATAAAATACATAGTATGGAGATTCCTTCGAATTTCTAATTATTTTTTAATTTTATTTAAACAAACTTTGAAAGATTTTTTTATCCGTGTTAATTTAAAATTATCATTTGAAAATAATTTTTACGGCATTTTAAAATTCAATTAATTATAAAATCATAAATTACGCCAAAAAAAGAGGAATTTCAAATTAAAAAAAAATAACCATTTTGAATGAGTGTTATTTGTTTTCTTATAATGGGACATATTTTTAAGACTTGATAATTCTTATTATAAGAAAGCATGAAATAAAATTAATACTAATATTTAATAGTCAAATTTTAAGAAAACAATAATTTTGAAACTTATTATTTAAAATATCATATTCCTTTATGAATTTTGTATATGATGTTCAAGAAATATGAGGAACACACGTTTAAAGGAAAAGAAAATGTAAAATGATATTAGAAACATCGATATTTCTGATAAAAATTTCCGAGATAGTAAATCACAAGTCACTTATATCTCGTCCGACTGTTTTCCCTCTAAATCGAAATTTAAAAGCCAGCGCGGAAGTCCTGGTATTATGAAGTTCCAGCAGGAAGAATCGAATTTCGATATATTCGTCTAATGTGCAAACAATCATGTAAAATTGATTTTGCAATTTCGAAGTTCGTTCCGGTCGGAAAACACCAGGAGAATTATATTTTACCACGATAAAGACTCTGTTAATTAGAAAAATTCTCAGACTGTTAAGTTATGTATGTAATAAAGATGATAGTTACTAAAAAGTGAACATTGAATTTTGTATCTTTATCGTTTATACGATGTAAAAAATACAGTGTGTTTCTTTAGAATAAAAATCTCACGATTATGGAATCAGCTGACCGTGAATATTGGCTATATATGATTTCAAATAAACCATTCCATTCATATCCATGATTCTACCAAACAGCATGATATCATGCCGGGCTATTTTATTGACTTAAATTTTGTTCGTAGAATACATGAATCTTTCTAGTGAAGATTAATCCCATGATACCATGGCGCTATTAAAAATGTAAATATCCGATTCATCAGTCTCCTAAATTTCACGATACTGCAACTTCACTTTTCTGTATTTATCTTGTAAATGCACAGATATTAAACAAAATCTTCCTTAGTTAGTTCTCAACAATGAAATGAAAACCACGCGATCAAATATATGATGAAACGATGTACACTGTTTGAATTTTAGAGCGGCAATGTAATTTATTATTGAAAATTAAACAAAAAATTACTTTTTTAAAATTTTCAAGAATCTAGGAAAAATTTGTAGCATTATTAAATAGGTATTAATTACAATAAAACAATTTTAAAAAATTTTGAAAACGTGCAAAATTTTTTTTCAGCAATAGTGTTTTTGTAAATTATAGAGAAACAACACGAAAAACTCAACTAATTTTTTTATTAATTAAGATTCTGATAAAATTTTCACAAAAAAATCGCTCCGAGATATATATATATGGGAGCAAATGTATTCAGCCTCTGAAAGAACTCACTACAAAGGTGTATAGAATTAAATATAGGTTCTATTGCACATATTTACAGTTTTGGTACATATTACAATGTCAGCATCTCATCGTGTTACCATGGTTCACAGCCATTCAACCCGAACAGTCTCTAGTCTCCCGCTCTCTAGTCTCATTCACTATTCAATAGAGTTAGCGTTCTCCCTGGGGTTGCCTACGCCATCTCGTGGAGACTGCTGTGGCGGATTGGTATGAGTGAGGATTGAGTGTTCAGATCACGTCCGGGTCACCAATGTGGCGGATTGGTATGAGTGAGGATAGAACCTGGTACCTTGTGGTAACATGACCATGATACAAAAGCAATTGCTCGTGCAACGTAGCTGTTAACTGGCTTATAAGCTGTTCACTACAGACTCTCCCTCCAGTGAGTCGGAGGTGAGACGAACGATACGCATTTGAGTAGCATAGTTATTAACTGGCTTATAAGCTTTCACCACACTGCCACAACCGCTTCTACATATATGTGTACTATTTGGTGCTGCAAATCAAAAGGTCAACAAATGTACATTTATCTTTATTATTAGCAGAGATAGCGATACAATTAAATATCTCAGTGACGCCGAGATCTTGACTTAATCTCTACAAATAATAAAGAGGAATTTATTTCTCTCTCTCTCTCTCTCTCTCTCTCTCTCTCTCTGTGTGTGTGTGTGTGTGTGTGTGTGTGTGTGTGTGTGTGTGTGTGTGTGTGTGTGTGTGTGTGTGTGTGTGTGTGTGTGCGTGTGTGAATATGTGTTGGGTTCTACTTATCAGACTTTTTGATCGGTTACAAATCCTGGTAAATATATACCTTAGTGGGTGGGTGGGTGGGAACGTGCACCTAGGAGCGAAGAAGAAGGATTCTGGATTTATTAGATTTACAAACCTAATAAAAGGCAGAAGTTACAGCACCCGAAATTTAGAACATAGATGAACCTAATATTTACATTTATATTGAGATCTCACGGGTCTGATTCTCCATGATAAAAGTTCATGTACACATTAAACAGAACATATGTAAGGCAAATTTTAAAAAATTAACACGGCTTTAATGCCTGATAATTTGGAGAAATCATTGACATGAATATATATTTAGCAATTTAATATGAATTAATAAACCAATATTATTAACCTATAGCCAAACATATCACGATATAAAAATGGAATATTAAACAAAATAAGAATTCTGGGTAATTTTTCCAGGGGGAATAAGTATAATGACATCAAAACAAGAATGTTATCATAGGAAATTTTAAAGCTCATACAATTTTAAATACTTAAACAATCCCCACAAATTTTTTAGGCACAGAATCTTTTAATAAACATTGCTACCTTTAAAATAGTATTTTTAGTTTTCATATACGATAACCGACGGCAGAATAAAACTGATTCGCTCTTTTTTTTTTTTTTTCCTCGGGTATACAAATTGTCTGCAGTGACAGGATACATTACAGAGAATAAATAAATTAATCGTTTTCGATAACATAATTAACTCAAAACAAAAATAAAAAAAATTTGTAATTTTACATTCAAGTAATTAACTGTTGTGACATAAACAAATCATCTTTTTCAATGGCATGATTAACTCGCATCAGATAAAAATATGGAACAAACAAAAAAACACTATGTTTAATGTCTTTAAATAAAATTATTAACATTTTGTATGAAATAACAGGTTTCTCTTACAATTTTCTTTCATTTAAAAAAATCTTCATTTCTGGATAAATTTTTCTCGTGCGATAACAAACATATCAGCAATTATCTGAGTGATGACAAGATTTCACACACAGTTTTTAAAAAAAACTAATTTACTCTTTCTATATAAAGCGATAAAGCAACATTACATTTTTATTAAAGGTTTTACATTGGTCTTGAAGTTGAAAGACGTAGGATACTGGGATGTGTAGCAACAATGGCTATTATCTACATTGATCTTATTTTAAATTCTGCAATTAAGTATTTAGTATTTTTCTGCTCAGAAATTATTCACTTGTAATGTGACTCTTCAAGGATTTTTCAAATTTTTTTGGCGTTTTACAATCATTTTCTAAAAGTAACATAAATTTAGCATTTTTTAGTTTCTTGCATTTATTTACTAGCGCGTTGATACTCCTTCAGTGCGAAATGTTAAATGTATTTGTGTGCATATGAATGTATGTTAGTGCGTGTGCGTGTACGTGTACGTGTACGTGTACGTTAGCATTCTATATGCCAGCCCGTTTGACCTACAGCTACTAAACGGAAGGATGGACATAATGCTAAAAATGTATTTTTCTTATTCGCGGAGTTCTAAAATATGGAGATTGTCAAAATCTCAAGTTTTAATTTTTTGACAATTACAATACCTTCTCTGTATTTCGTATATTAGAAAGGAAGAAGTACTTTTCGGTCTCAGGGAGTCTGATTCGTCAAAATCCGGACGTAGTATGTTTTGACAGACACTAATACTTTTTCTTCGTATATTATATTCGAGAAAGTAAAAACGCAAGTTGGGGAGAAAACGATAATCGTTCTATCATGAATTTCACTTTATGGTAGTTTTTTTAAATCATCAGATGAAGTACACAACTTCTGAACAAAATTTAAATGAACCCTTTGAACTCCGAAAAGTATCCAATGCATAATTACTTACCTAATACAAAGACTTATTAAAATCAGAAAATAAAAATACATCATTGTTTAAGTTGAATTTCTCCGAAAAATTAATCTACATCTTCTTACCTCTCTATTGTATTCTTTTAACCCTTTCTAGGGCCATCCCACCAAATTTATCAATCTTTGTATGAATTTATGTAGGTTGGCATAAGTTCTAACACATTTTTTTAGAAAGACAGAAATTTAGATGCTTTAGTTCTTTATTTTACACAAAATGATGTGTCTTGATTTGATACTTAATTATTAATTAACCAAATTAATTAATTAATCAAATTAAATTTATCTAATAAGCTAAATGAATTCCTTTTCTTATTCTAATTTCAAGCCTAAAAATATTTGAACATAATATGACTAGAAAAAAATGGCCCTTTAAAGGGTTAAAAGAATGCATTGAACATCTGGACTATCTACAATCTTTGTTTTATTTAACAGTTCAGAATTGGCAACATTAGCCTTATTATTTCAAAATTTTTATCAAACGATCAATAGCGATGTAACAGTTCTTAACTAGGCCTAATGTATATATATAAGTATCTGTTAAAAGTATTATAAATGTGTGTAATGTAAAATAAATAAATGTTTATAAAATCCCGATCATTCATCCATCCAAAATTTTCGGGCTGCCACATCAAATTCAGAGCACTCACTGTAGGAATTTTAAGATTAGAAATTTTAAATCAGTGGGAGTGGTCTCCTTAAAACTTTCTCGCCGACACTCTAATAAAGGTGTTATGCCAGAGAACGCCCTGCATAGTATTGGTGTACAAAAATTACGAAATATTAACATTTGACGTGAATGTAGGCATTTTTGCTGAATATATTGTGCCGTCCTCAGCCATTTTCTTCATGATTCATTCCTGACAAGCAGTTAAAAGCCAATGAGAATCGAATTTGTGTTTGAGACGCGTTTCTACCAGTTGACTGAAGTAAAAATTTAGAACTGAACTGCATGCACTTGTAGTCATAAATTCCCGAACTAAATTTGATATATTTAAGTCATTGCGATTTTGCGTTTTTACACTTTTATAAAAGTAATGACCAATAGATAATCAATCCTTCGTTGGATTTGGCTCTAAATTTGTTAGTTGTCTAGATTATAAATGTTAATTATCTGTACCGAATCTTATCTATCTAGTTCTCATCGCTTTATAGTTATCATGTTAACTTATATTCAAACAGCCGGACAGACAGACTTCCTCCTGCCAGATTTTGCACACATTTAATAGAAATTAAATAGATAAAAACTGCATACCAAATTTCAACCATCTTTCTCAAAGCATTTTTGAGTCACCTTTGGGACAGACAGATAGACAGACATTTTCCAAAAATCTGTTTTTCGAACTCAGAAAGGTCTAAAATGTGGAGATTCGTCAAAATCTCGAGTTCGCAGTTTTCATCGATTATTCTACTTTCTCTATATCTTGTAAACGAGAAAGTAAAAATAAATAAAACTTCAAAATGATGCGTCATCTCGAATGGTGCCTGAGGGAAGACACCGAAATGCAAAGAGAGAAGTATACATAAAAAATCTCGTCGGTGCACGATAATTCAGAATTCATTTGCCAGTTTCTCCTTTATTTTAATTAGGATTTTCAGTTATTTAATTTATTTGCCACGTCGCACACAATTTATGACACATGTATGCGTAATCTAAGGAATTAATGAATCTTCTGCATTCAGAGGGTTAATTTGAGTGCAAAGGATCATGAAGAATTTGAGTGATGAAATCAAAGTCGCGTAACATTTCAGCTTCAAACTATGTGCGAACTTGAGATTTCTCCAAAGAGGAAATATTGTGATGTGCTGTCGTCATTTGGCGCTAATTGGCGCTGGTGGGGAAACTAATTGGCAACGCTGGCGGCCTTCGTATGAGGTTCATTCCACTTCGACAATCCTTGAAGAATTTATTGACAAAGTGGAGCTGCGATTCCTTTGAATATTTCCTTTTAAGTTGAAATATTGCATTGAAAAGCCGGAACAGTAAATGGATATCCCGGATTGTTCCGGTTTATTTGAAGTGTTTGTTATCTTTATATACAAATAATACCCCTTATACATAAAAATGAACACCATTTAAGAGAATTATTATTTAGAACTAAACATAGCTACTAAATTCTGTGCACAATAAATATTAGTGGGAGTAATTTCCTGGAAACTTTCTCGCTTATTCCCTAATAAAAATTTCGATATCCCCCTACCTTAGCATAAAACTGTTGAGGCTGCGAAGGCCATATATATATATATATATATATATATATATATATATATATATATATATATATATATATATATATATATATATATATATATATATATATATATATATATATATAAGTTACGGCCAAAGCCCGAAATCGGTCAGTTCGCGAATTGGCCAACGTTGCTGTAAACTTACCGGCCAATGTCCGATCTTTTCTTGATTTCGGGCTTTTGGCCGGCCAATTCGCGAAGTGGCTTGGGACGATCGGCCAAAGTAGGAAGAAAGGATTCAAGAGCCCATTGTTTTACACACTATCAACTAAAGAATTTAAAAATAAGTACTTCTGTGTACTGTTTTTTTTTAAGTACAATTGTTTCAGAAACGAGTTCAAATATAAGTGACACCTCTGAGTTAAAAATAAGCTTGCAATATATAAAAATATGATCTCGTGTTATTCTGTTCTCATATTAAAGCAATAATAGAAATTATTCAGTGAACGTATATGCTGTAACAACGTGATAGCGTGAAGATTAGATTTGCGCCCTTCAAAATGAACGAATTATAACTTCAACAAAGACGTTGCGTATCGTGTATGAATACAAAGGCAAATTGAGTACTCAATTTTCAACTACCTTAAAGGGTGATCCTTACTCTTTTTCTGCTCCATGGACCTAATGTTAAGGGTCCCAGATCCCATTGTCTCCCGAAATATCGCTTCAAAAAATATGAAATTTTTTGTAAAGGCAAATAGCAAATATAAGGGCTAATTAAAACAAATATGAAGGAAAAATAGTTTTGTTGTTAATATCATTTAAAGAAATTTCTTTGTTGGCGCCATCTGTCGAATTTCAATTATAACATGTCCTTATTTATATTTTATACATAAATGTCATTGTATTTATTTACCACTAGTCGCCGCCGATTCGCAGTATTAATGATCGCTAAAATTTTCAATTAATGTAACTTGTTCTCTTAGTAGCTTTTTCAGCAAAATATTTTTGAGCTTCATATTTTGGTAGTTATATGATTCAGTCGTACTTTTATGTAGGCCTTAAACAATTCTGTTTCATTGTACTACTTTACCTAATGTTCTGTCAGTATCCATAAAATTTCTACTTTAAATTAAAGTAGGAATGTTAAACTGCAATCAATATAAAAGCTTTTTATATTTGAGCTAACCATGTCTTTTTTTAAATATGAAAATTGAAATCAGAGTCGTTCGGCAGTGAAATTATATGTGCACTGCAGAATAATTTATATAATATCTTAAAGAATTATTCAACGAAAATTTCTCTGGTTCATCGTAAAATTAATTTTTTACTTTCAAAAGGACGATGCAAATAAAAATATTTTATTTTATTTCAGTCAATAAATTACGAATTTTAAATTTTACACAATCCTTTGATCCCAAGGAATCAATCATATTCTGCGAAATACTCTTGATACCAACTTTTAAATAAATAAATAAACGTCCTTATCTTTTGCGATGAATCTGGCCGATTTATGAAGTTTTTATGCATCAGTTTTAGAACAATCAACATTTTTATAATCACAGGCCAATCACTGTCGAGAAACCCTGCAGAGGATTAGCGTATCTTCATTGGGAAAGTCGGTGAAGCAGTCTAAAATTTCCAGTTTTTATAGAAGAGTGATATTGAAATTTCATAAATCAGTCAGTTTTAGTGATTGATTTAGTTGATTAGAGTTCATAATTTTTATTTAAAATATTGGTGTCTCAAGAATATTTTGTTAAATATGATTCAAAGAGCAGAGGACCTATGTAAAAATTTAAAATTCCTAATTCATCGGAGCATTTATTGACTAAAGTTACATTAAATATAATTATTCAGTTCCTTAAGACCATTTTGTTAGCAAATGTATGCCCCAAATTAGCTGATGGTTGCTGATTAGAATGACAATCCTAAGTATTAAACCATGTTTGCCTTAAATTAAATTGTTTTATTGAATTGATAATATAGGTATTGTTGAAGCTCATAGAAAACTTTTTCTTCTTTTACTTTTCAGGAAATATCTAATTTAATTTTTTTTTTATTTTATACAGACACCAGCCGAAAATTACAATTTTATTTATTAAATTTGCAATAATAGTTGATTTATTTTTTAATTTAAACTTCTATAAATGTGATGGCTAATTTTTTTTTAATTTGACGTGCTCGTGCAGATTAAATTTTATTTTTATTTTGAACGAAATATATTATTGAAAAATATGTTTAAAATATTTCTTTAAAAAGCATAACTTATAAATTAAAATTTCTAAGCATAATTTATAAATTAAATGGTATCATTAAAAAGATAATTTTTTGAGCTTTAACTTGATGCAAAAATCGATTTTGTGCTGTAATATTTTCTGAAGTTATTGCGGCAAAAAATCGAAATTACGCTTAATTTTTAATTAATTAAAATTATATATAACAATTTTAAAAAATCCCTCCAAGGTGCACATTTCCGACCTCCAAGGTAAATTTGCTATATTTGCAAGGTAGATATGCTAAATTTGATAATTGTATGTAAACAGTTTGGACTGCAGAGAGCCAACACACACATTGAGCTTTATTTATAAATATATATAAGCACTTCGGGCTTTGGGCAAGGATTTCCAGCCACATCGCGAATTGGCCGAACTTCGGGCTTTGGCCGTAAAGTGTGTGTGTGTGTGTGTGTGTGTGTGTGTGTGTGTGTGTGTGTGTGTGTGTGTGTGTGTGTGTGTGTGTGTGTGTGTGTGTGTGTGTGTGTACATATATATATATATATAAATAAAATGATATTTTAAATACTTAATTTAATCCAAATTAATTTCCTAAGCTTTAACTTAATTTAGCCCTTTGTAATTTCATTCTCTTATTTCCTGATCCAATTCCACTTTCTTTACTTAATTAATTCAAGAGAAGCTTTATAATATTGCTGAATCGGCTAAATGCCGAACTTTCACACGCTCTGCGTGAAGGGACAAAATACCGCCTACTTTACAAATTCTTCCAAGAGATCCTTATGTTTCCCTTGCTTTTTGATGCCATGGAAATCCCTATTAAAACATCACAGTATATAAAACAGAGATAATTTGTTTCACCCTTTTTTTTTACGCCACTTCTTGACTAATATGTGGCTGTGAGCGGACGTGGCTTGTCCACGCCTTTTGTAAATAAATTATCAGAAAATCGAACATATATTTTGGATGCCCTTTTTATCGACCGACTGAGAATCAAAATTTGACATAGAACTACATTTATAATCACAGAATCCCATACCAAATTTGATATATTTAAGTCATTACATTTTTGAATTATTGCGTTTACAAGCATGAAAAAAGGTAGATATCAATAGACGGCTACCCTTTGAAAAATATGGTTTAAAATTTGATAAAATACAGTTTCGATGTTAAAACTGTGCACCAAATTTCATTTACCTAACGTAATACTTTTTGAATTATCACATTTCCGATGCTTGCAAATGTATTAACCCACAGACGGTCAACCTCTTCCAGGATTTGGTTCCAAATTTGTTATATTCGGCATTATACATAGTATACTTGTGTATTATATTTTATCTATCTAGTTTTTTTTTTTATTATTCTTTGTAGTTATTGCGTTCACGACTTTTCAGACAGGCGGGGAGACAGACTTCCTCTAAACGAATTTCACTCAAAAATTGATATAAAAGTACCATATACTAAATTTTATCTTTCTAACTCAAAGTGGTTTCGAGCTATAGTGTTCTCAGACCAAAAAACGTGTTTTTCGGATTCAAGTAGATCTGAAACTTAAAGATTTGTCAGAAAATCGAGTTCAAATTTTTTGACGTATATTACTTATACAAGAAAGTAAAAAGAAGCGAAAAAAATGGCAATTTGTAGAAGTACATTCATCTCAGCCTTGGAAACTCAATAAGGAATTCCGAAATTTAGATTCACGCATTTTTGTAGATTTCTCAAGTACGTTTCAACATTGAAAAACGCAATTTTGATCTGTGATTCCCTCGCATTCCCGCTGTTTAATAATGATGCCGGTGCGACACCGCGCAGTTTGAGATCATTAGCAGACCTCCCTGGCAATCATGGTCTGGAGAAAAAAAATCGGCAGGAAAAGTTCGAAAATTCCCCTTTCACTTAATGAGGATGCGTATGGAACGAAGGAAGTTGTTATTACCCAATAGCACATTCCTACAAACCTAGCTGTTCGTTTAGTGGTGCATTCTGTAAATGAGGCAGAGCAACATATTAAAAGTAATTCGTGTTGTTTTCCTAAATCAAATTTTCAAGAAATCGCAGTAGGTGTCGGTGAATTAGTTTATGACTGCGCATCTGCATCTCCGAAGTTAATTTTATTATATAATGAGTCGCCCTTGACGCTCAGCTAGTTCGCAGAGAATAGTGGTTGTATTTAATTTTATTTAAATTGTATGGATATATCTTTATACTGATGCTTCTGAGAAATTATCTAACATTAAAGCAATTATTTTGTCTCTTACATACATTTTGTTTATTGTGTGTATGAACTTTTCTAATGAAGATCAATCCCTTGACATCATAAGGCTTTTAAAAACATAAATACAGTGTCTCACAAAAGTGATGGGACACTTGTGCTTTATAAAAGGAAACTGTAATAAAATAAATAAAAAAACATGTACAAAAATTTTTTGGGTGTGTTTCATATTTAAAGTTAGTAACAATTATTACATAACATACATTTTGTCAAAATATTAAAATATTAATTCAATAAAAATACAATTGTTTAGAACGGAGCAAAAAATGGTTCACATAAGTGATGGGGCACTTACTTTTCCATCAAATATTTATCCAAAAATTTTACTTTTTAAAAGGTTTTAATATTTTGTTGGATTTTCTTTTACTTTTAAAACATGATTTAATCTTCTTGGGATGGATTCGACTCATTTTTTTGTGATTTCTGGAGTGGTTTTACCCCATTCTTCTTGAAGCACCGATTTTAATTGTTGTTTTGAAGAAATGGTGTGTTTGCGAATTCTTGATTCCAATACTTGCCAAATATTCTCTATGGGATTTAAGTCTGGACATTGTAGTGGTGTTTTTATTATTTCATGACAGTTATACAGTAACCAGAGTCTAACGATCAAAGCAGTGTGCTTGGGGTCATTGTCCTGGTAGAATTTAAAATCGTTATGAAGGTTCAATTTTCGTGCTGAAGATTTCAAATTTTGCTTTAAAATGTCAATATACTTGTACTGATCCATTATACTGTCAATAAAAACAAGATTGCCAACTCCAGCGGACGACATACACCCCCATACCATAACTCCACCTCCACCATGTTTTACTGTTGGCACCAAGTTCAGTTTGCGAAATTCTTCCCTGGGTTTTCTCCACACCAAGATTCTACCGTCAGAACCAAATATATTAAATTTATTCTCATCAGCAAATATAACTTTATTCCAGTAATCAGAATTCTTATTTATGTTGGATTTTGCGAAAGCTACTCTGAGTTTTCTATTCTTTCACTTACGAAGAATTTTTTCCTGGCTACTCTACCGTGATATCCAGCAGATCGAATTACCCTTCTAATAGTCTCAGGATTAACAATTATTCCATATAATGCTTGTAAATCAGCAGCAACTTTAGGAGCACTCTTTCTTTGATTTTTTTTTTAATATTTCGAACGATAATTCGCTTTATTCCATTGGATAGCTTTGATGGTCGGCCAGGTCTTCTTTTATCCTGAATAATATGGTTCTTTTTATATCGTTTAATGATATTGAAAGCTGTTGAATGACTCAAGTTAACTGTTTCAGCAATTTTTCTAATAGATTTTCCACGTTCAGTATGCAAATCAATAACTAATTTTCGAATTTCAGACGGTTTCTTTTCGTTTAGCATTCATGGCTGCACAGAGCTAAAAAACACAAAAATTCCAAAACAAACTGGAGAGAAATACTGCAGACGATTTTATAAATTATTGCCAATTGCTCTTGAGTAAAAATAAAACCACCAAAAATATTTTTATTGCTTATTTTAGACGATTTTTGTTGCATATCTAATGGTGTCCCATCACTTATGTGACCTATTTTTTGCTCCGTTCTAAACAATTGTATTTTTATTAAATTAACATTTTGACAAAATGTATGTTATGTAAAAATTGTTACTAAATTTAAGTATGAAACACACCCACAAAATATTTGTACATGTTTTTTTAATTTATTTTATTACAGTTTCCTTTTGTAAAGCACAAGTGTCGCATCACTTTTGTGAGACACTGTATGTGTATCTTCTAAATTTCGGGATATGGTAACCACTTTTTTATTACCTTCTCGTATATGTAGTACAGAGAAAGCATAGTATTCGTAAAAAAATTCGAATTCGAGATTTTGACGAACCTCTCACGTTTTAGACCTCCAAGAATTCGAGAAACCCTTTACAGTGACCTTTTTACAGTGCTGGCTCATCGGCTGGAAAATAAAAATCAACCCCAATAAATGCGCGTGCTTCCTATTTACTAAAAAATTGGTAATGTTCGATCTAGCCCCTATACAAATTTTCGATCGGTCCGTCCCCTTTGTAAAAAAATACAAATACTTAGGGTTAATTTTAGACGCTAAACTAAGCTTTAATAGTCATACTAAAGGAGTCATCGCCAAAGCTACAGGTATGAATATTAAACTCAACAACTTAATTTCTCCACGAAGCAAGCTCTCGATTAGGTTCAAGCCTCTGCTCCTCAAAGCTATTTTAATACCAACTCTAATGCACTGCTCCCAAATTGGGGGAGGGGGGAGAGAGAAACTTCTGCGGGAAACATTAAGAAGTTGCAAGTTTTTCAAAACAAACATCTAATGAAGATTGTTAATGCGTCCTGGTACGTCAGAAGGAAATTACTTCATGATGACTTCCAAATTGAACCTGTTTTGGAATTTATCAAAAGAACATCAATTAAATTCTTCGAAAAATTACCCCAGATTCGTACCGAGTTACTTCATTTGCCAGCATATGATCCCAGCTCTAGAAAATGATCTAGGCCTGTAGAGCCAGCCTTCTCTATAAAGGGGCCCGGATACAAAAAAAAAATTATTCGGAGTCCTAAATTTTTTGCAAAGTAAAAAAAAAAAAAAAAAAAAAAAAAATACAAATATGTACATATATTACTATTGCATGTTTATTTAATGCGTGATTCTGTTTTTGCTATTAATTACTTCAGGAAAATTACAACTTTTTTGCAATTTTTTTCGACGCTTAGTATAGGAAGTGCATGTAAGCATTATGCAAACATGCTTGACCAAAGACAATTCTTTATTAAGTTTAATTTGCTGAAAGAGCGCTGCGCATTTATTATATTAACTGGCAATGTAAAGAAAAATTTGAACACAGTTAATACATTTCGAAATAAATCATTATAATCATTAGTTAGTATATATGGCAATATGTGTTGAGCGTTATTTACATCCCTTTCATTCAAAATCAAATCCCGTAGCAAAACAATGATTTAGATGATGATCATTTACATCGTTATTATAAAACGTTACAAAGTTTTTGGAACATTTTTTTTTATATCAGTGATTAATATGAAATACTTTCAAATCTATCTTTATCTGTGCAATAACAATATCAATTACAGGGTTAAAAAATATCTAAATTCCTCAATCGTGATTTTTATAATTTCATCCCCTGCTGTTTCGAATTGTATTTTTCTTTTTTTAAATTCGTTTTTCAGGAAAATGTTTGAAAGATTCAAATTACATGCAATTGCTTTTGCTTCGTCCGAAAATGAGTTAAATATTGTTCTTAAATTTTGAATTTCAATAATAATATTATTGACTAAACTAAAAGCTAATCGAGAAAAATTGTTTTTACTTAAAATAGTTTATTGAGAGTACTAATTTTGGACAATATTATAAACCATATTATTAAACATAAAATAATCTCATTTCTTGTATTGAATCCAAAAGACTTTTAGCTTCGGATACCGCTGTATTATTGTTATTTGCATCAATAAATTCTTTTAGGGCTCTACAAGTTTGTTCAAACTATGCATACACTGATTTAACCGTATCTATATTGGCTACCCAAAGAGTGCCGCATAATGGTTTAAGAGTAATGTTTAAATGCTTTTGTAGAATTTCCCATATTTTGGTATACAAAAAATAAGCAATATAAATGTTGCAATATTCAAAAAAAAATCTACAATATATACTTCTGGAAGCGGCATCACAAATTAATTAATTAAAAGAGTGTCATAAGCAAAGCACATAAATTGCATGAGGGTTTAGAGCAATTATTCTAGAGTGTACACCTTTATATTTCCCTTTCATGTTGCTACTTTTGTCGTATTCCTGTCCACTACATTCCATAATATTTAAATCAAGCTCACTTAATATTTCCAATAGACCTTTTGCTAGTTATTCTCCAGTCCCATCAGTTACTTCAATAAACTCTATAAATGACACATTTATACTTAATCTTTTCTCTTCAAAATTTACATCTATCTATACTTATATAAAGCTCAATGTGTGTGTGTGTGCGTATGTGTGTGTTGGCGCTCTACAGGCCTGATTGCTCGACCTACAGCTACCAAATTTGGCGAATGCATACCTTGGTGGTCGGGAATGTGCACCTGGGGTCCCTTTTTTGAATTTTTAATTAGAATTTTAATTATAAATTAAAAACTAACTTTCCCGTCAAAAAAAAAATCTTTTCATTTCGCCGCCTCCAAATGAGTAAGGCTTCAGTTTTTTTCCCAGGCTAACAAGGATAGGCTTAACATATTTCCGCCCGATTATTTCAAACGATTTTGTTTATTTTCTTAGTGTTTGATGCACTGAAAACTAAACACTGTTAATTAATCGATCTTTCAAATTGAATTAAAATAAAACATAATAAAGGAAATTAAAAATTTCTAATCTCCGTAGCGTTACCCCAACTGGCGTAGAAAATTCACGCATGCGCATTGTGTTCTGATTGTTGACAACTATTGAATGACAACGGGTGCGGACTTGATTTAAATTATTTTTATTTTAGTTTTATGCTTTTGTAATTAAATTGTATTTATATTAGTTATATATTTTTTGTATATGCTTACAGGTTTAAGTACATCGTTTTTTAAGCAGTTTTAGTGTTTTAAGTTTTCTTAGTGTTTGATGCATTTAAAATTAAACATTGTTAATTAATCGATCTGCTCATGATGAATCTGAGAAAATTTTGTTGACGAATTCTTGAGATATTATATAAATTAAGAAATATATTCTTTAGTGCCCATAAGGTTTAAATGCTCAGTGACTCTGTTTTCATTAATCATATTATTAAAAAAATGCTTTGTTTCAGTAAAAAATATTATTATATTAATTGCAGATTAATCATTTCCACTTTAATTTAAAGCATAAATTCTACGGGAGCTAACAGAAAATTAGAGAGATGCATATTACGTTACGACTGAAGGCGTTTATAATATTATGAGTGAATTATATGACTATCAAAATGTGAAGTTTAAAATATTTTGATGAAGAAGCTATTAAAGTAGGAATTGCATAAAATATTTAATTATTAAAATGTTAACGAACATTAAGATTGGCGAACCGGCTGGTCGCCAAAGGCGGCTAGTAACTAATAAAGACTGAAATGTGTTTTTATGGGAAAAATCAGGAGTAGAATCTTTTTGGATACTGTAATACGTGGCCGTTTTTATGTAGTTTTTAATCATATTAAGAACTTCACGTTCTAACGCAGGAATAATTTGTTCTTGTGACCTATTTGCTAAATGATGCACAATTTTATTTTTAGAATATATTATTTTGTTTATATGGTCCCTTAGCACAGGGTCGTATTTACTTAATTTCGATTAAACTTAAAAAATTTCAATCATTAGGCATACCTATTATTTCGTGGGTTCCTCGAAGTGGAAGATTATTAGACGTTAAAAATAGAATCATATCTACAATTCTTTGAAATAGTGATTTGAGTCGTGCCGTTTCCTTACTTATATTAACTTGATTTATTTTATCAATAATCGAACATAAATTTAATCCTTTTAGTAATTCTTTCCAAGCAATAAACGGATTAAAATGGCAACTAGAACGCTCATGATCTTGGATGACAATTGAAAGCTTTCTCCAGTTATTATAGCCACCCACAAATCGTATAGTTTGGTTATTTCCTCTCTTTTGGGAAACAGTATACAGCAAAACCAAAATACGGAGTCTTGCGTTTTTGAATAAATTAACCAGCTGCGAAGTTGAGTTTCACCATTTGGTATTTTTTAAAAGTAATATGCAGTGGAAAATGTTCTACCTAAGCATCTTTAGCTAAAACTCCTTTGTGTTGTACAGGTCCGATTTTAACATAAAACATTCTAAACTTATCAGTTATAATACTCGACGGTAAACCAGGATCATTTATACTCTCTTGATCATATTTGTTATTGTCATTTTCGTCATTATTTTCTGATTCGGTCATATTTGTGTAAACACACGGATGAAAAAAATTTCGCCGTTTCAACATTTTCATTGCAAGACTGTGTACTTTGCGCGGCACTTTCTTCCCCAGTTGATGTTTGAATTGTAACTTCTGAAGTCGAAGCAATTCTTTTTGCCAGAATGACTTCGTATCCAAGAAAACAAATCTGCTTGTGATTTCTTGAAGTTTATCTTTTCTCATTTTTCCTTTTCTGATAAATTTTTTTTGACATCCAGAGGGATATATCCTTAGCATGGAAATGGTTATATCTAACAGTACTAAGCCGTTTAAAGAATGAATTATCAAATTACTATATACTATATTATATGCTATTACCTGGTAGGTGAGGTAAGTGACTGTAAATCTACTTACCTTATATTAACAATATTTTGCACACTTGCACTAGATTATAATATATACTGTAAACTTCGTATATTTCCAAATCCGTCGACTGCTCCATTTAAACTTCTTTCTTAATGGTTTTCATTCCGGTCGTGGCCGGTGAAGCAATAATGCAATGTGCATTGCTAGGGGTTGATTTGATCGTTTTATTTATCTTCGTTTTGCTTTTTGTTTGAACAACTTAATATAAGCAATCGTACACAGATGCATGCATAAAAAATATTACATTAGATGTAAAAAAAAGTAAATAGCTGACGATTTACAAGTCCATTTGAACCCAGCCTCAGCCTCGACTTCAGGCCACCGCTTGCACCCAGAAGTCGCGTCGTTCTGTCTTAACATGTCTGAAGAGGATTTCAATTTTTCATAAATGAACTCCCCCCCCCCTTTTTATAGGTACCACTGCGATCATTGCTTAATAACGGCGTCAGTCGACGCTCAGCCAGACACGTAGAAACAAACTTTGTAAATTTTCAGAACGTGTAAAAGCTATTATTGTTCAGAACACTATTTTAATTCTTAATCATGGTGTGGTCCCCCTCATTCACGGGACCCCGGTGCATAGCACCCTCCAGATGGCCGGCCCTGTAAGGTTGCAACAGATAATGTCTGCATCCACTTTCCTTCAGTCAAAAGATTGTGAATTCACTAACTCTGTTATCAATCTGGTGGATTAAATCTCAAAATTATTCCTGTTTAGGCTTTAGATAGCTATGACAAGCTAGCTACACGCATGAAATTTTCTGGAATTTTTCGAAAATAAATAATTCAAAATGACTAATTCAGTCCCCATAGAAAAAGGCAAGTGCAACGTCATTCAATTAAAGTTCGATTTACCCCATAAATAAACTAAATATTATTTTAAATTAATAATTATATCTTAAAAGTTTAAATCTAAAAATTATACCAAATTTCATGACGTTAGAACTTTGTTGCCCTCATCCAAACTAGTTCAATTAAATTTAATTTTTTTCTTAAATTTACAAATTAAAGTAACTATTCCAAATTATGATGTGGAAGTGCTCGTGACCGCTTCGTCGCACCGCGGAACTCCGAAACATCCGGACGTTGCCGAATTCCAGAAACACAATCAAATGACACCATAAGGCTTTTAAAAATATAAATACATGTATCTTCTTTCTCGCATATTACGTATAGGAGAAAGTAAAAAGAAAATGTCAAAATTAATGCGAAAAAGGATATAAGGATAGTTGTGCCCATATTATTTATCTCCAAAATAAGAGAAAATATGTATTGATCAAGAGCCACTTTCATTCACTGCATTCTTGAATTATTGAGTTTACATGCATGAAAAAGACGGTCTGCTCCTTGACGCTTTTCTTCTAAACTTGACACGAATCTAAAAATTAGATGCTAAATCTGTATACCAAGTTTCAGCTATATAGTTAGTATTTTGTATAGTACTCAGCCAGCCGGACTTCTTCAGAATGGATTGATTCCATTCGAAACTTGATAGAAATCTTCAGATTTGGTATTATGTCAGATTTCATCTTTCTAGTTCAAAGTGCTTTTGAGTTATCGCATTCACAGCAAGACAGACATCATTCCAAAAATGTGTTTTCCAAAATCCGGAAGGTTTAAAACAAGGAGACGTTTGGAAAAATCTGTAGCTTGAATTTTATTTAACGATTATTATTTTCTCTTCGTATATGTGAATGTAAAAAGTAGCATCTCAATAGAAACACACATAGTTATAAACTAGCCATACATATATGTTCTGCAAATTCATCCAACAGTACATGTTCCGTACAGCGAGATTATCCCTCTTGTAGATTTGTGCACACATTTACTTAAATTTGTGCAATATATTTTTATCAAACCTGTATCGAAGTTGGTTGTAATTTTTAAAAAAGTTCTTGGTACAATTTAACACGTCGCATTTCGGAAATCTAGATTCGGTAAAGGCATTGAGAATCGGAAAAAGTTTGGAAACCCCTGGTCTAATAGAAAGGGATTAGAGCAGGCAATGGAGTGGGGAAAAAAGAGAAGGTTTTGTTTTTCTTTTTAAATGAAAATTTGGAGTTAGATTTACCTTATAAATGTACTAGTGTTTCATTTTCATTTCATATTTCGACAATGAAGCAGTATGTCAATCATCGAAAACTGAGAGATCTTCTCACAAATGTTTAATTTCATTATTTTAAAAATACTTTTAAGGCCGTGATAGCCTGGTTGGTAGAGCGTCGGATTCGCGTCCCTTAGATTGCGAGTTCGAACCCCGCCGGCCAAAGATTCCCCGCGTGCTTGGTGGCTGACGCGCATTAAATCTGTCGTGGTCACAAAGTCCTCCATGTCGAGAGTAGTACCACTGGGGATACTGGATCAGGGGTGATCGTTCTCTGATTCAGGTTTAAATTACGATCTGTGAATGAAGTCAGCCACGTAAAAAGGGCTGTGACGTGTGTGTAGCTAAGTCGTTCTCTTGGTCCTTGATGGCGCTACTATAAATACAAGAGGCGCACCCCATCCAGGCTTAATTCAGCCGTCTTCGAACAGCGGGCTTGCCCTTGGGAAGTGCCATAAGAAACAACAACAAAAATATTTTTGAATAGAATATTGAACAATTGTTAATTTCATTGAATTTTCATTGTTATAAAAAAATACTGTTTCGCTTTGTAAATTATACTCTTGCTCTATCAGTTTATAATTTTACTTATTTATTGCAGTACATTCAATCTTTGTTATTAATAAATTAAAATTTCTCTAAGATATTAAGTAAATTCTAAAACACTTTTGGCAACACACATAATACTCTGATACTTCTGCTTCTACTTTCTTATTTTTATGAGCAAGTTTTAGTTAGTAAACAAATTATAGAATTATTTGAATTTTCAACATTTTGAATTTTGCATTACAATTTAAATTTTAGATGAAATCACAGACGACATCACTAAGAAGGTGCATGAGCCCAATGAAGGAGTTTCCAGAAACAAACATTTCATTTAAAATAGTTTTGAGAAGCAAAATTGAAGCCATAACACTTTTGTAAATATATTGTCTTTGGGTGTCAAACAAAAAAGGATAACATATTTTATGAATATTAAGAATATGATAATTACGAATATTAAGAATATAATAATATAAGAATTTATTAAGAATATATATGTTTATACCTGCAAACAGATGGACACATCACAGACAACATAAATTTATAAATATTTTTTATGTATATAAACATACAACAAATGAAATAAGATAAATTTACAATGCAAATATCACAGTACGTATCAAGAATTAAATATCTTTGCTTGTTGTTTAATGAAATCTGCTGTCACAGCTACTTGCTTGAAAAGATCCTTTTCATCTCTCCTAGAAAAGATTTTTTTAAATTATTCACAGATATTTAAATAGGAAAATAAGACTCAAATAAATATTAACGAAAAAAAATTACTGCACAAAAAAAAGCAGTGGATGAGCTCATAGTCAGAGATTATCCACTGAAACTACAAAGTTGCATTTATTACAAAATTATATTCATTTGCTTCATATTTTTAACTTGTGTATAACAATACTCTGATGCACTGGCAGATGATCTTCGAATTCAGACAGATAAACGTATTTCCTGAGAGAGTAAAAAATATGAAATGGAAAGTAAGACATGGGAAATAACAGAATTGTAATAAAATATGAATGTGTTGAATTCATCTCATTTTTTTACCTCCCAACTTCTAATTACTGCATTTAAAAACTTGTGTTTTTTTTTGGTGACTCTAGTGGCATAAAGAAGTCAAATGCAACCAGATCTGATTAAACTATTCATGTCCTGAACCATCAAAATAAATATTTTATTTTAGATAAATATGCAATAATATTCTTAATTTTATTTAAATCTTAGTTTCCAGAATTTTTATCTTAAGATATTTAAAAAAGCAGTGGAAAAAGCATTAACCCATGTTAACTGCATTATAAAATGTTCTCTTATTTCCTGATACAATTCCCACTTTTTAATTTATTTCTAAAACACACACTTAATAAAACTTCTGATTCCATCATTCCCATACCAGGAATGAAGGGATAAAAATCTTTAACACCTTCACATCTTTTTAAAAAAGATACCTAAGATTTCCTTGCCTAAATTGACACAGGCCACAGAAATTCCTATCAGAATCTCATAGTACAATTGCTAAAGGAAAAAAATGTCTGCCACTTTGCACTTGTATCATGGTATAGACTCACACATCCTCTATCATTTTTTCTGTGTACATAATATGACTCCCAAGATGAAATAAATCGTTAAAATTTCAAAAGTTTCTGTTTTTCGGCGACTCATCTGCAAAATTATGTTTACAAATACGTAAACTGATATCACATAATTTTAAAATCTCACCCGCCAATTCATCAGAGCAAGTTATAGTGACAATTCAAGATATTCTCTATTGGTATTAAAAGTAAATTTGAGTGCCTTGACACCCTATAGGACAGATAGTTGCACTTTGGAATAAACATACTTTAAAGAGTAAAAATGAATATTTTTGAAGATTTTTTTTTTTTTATTTTAACCAATATTTTAATGAATTAAACATTTGGGAAAAGATTGGACATTTCTTGTGATAGATAACATTCGAAAATATTATTGCATACAAGTGATTTTTATCCCGTCTTATGGCTGAAAATATATCTCCCGCTTAACTGCCTTATAATTATTTTTCTGATTTTAAGAAAACTATAAAAATATTTTAAAGTTTAGCTTGCTATGACATTTTTAATCATTTCAATGAAGGTTCACTATTCATATTCATTCCTATTTCACTATTCATCAAGTCTACAAATGGCTGTTTTCCCAACATTATTAAAATGATATAAAAAAAATATTCCCAAATCTTCTTCAAATAATTTAAACAGGCTATTTTTTTAAAAATTCTCATTTTGTAATAAAATAATCTGTTTTTAATTTTTTTTTTAAATTCATTCTTTAATACAATTTTAAACAATTCTGTTTTTTTTAATTAAAAAAAATGTCATTTTCACTGTTCCACCTATTTTTAAAAAAAATATGAAATGAAAATATCTATTAAAACATTTGTAAAATCACATACTGTAAATGTGAATTTATCAGTTGACAAAGTATCATGATTTAAAATATGATTTGCATGATAAGCAATGCAGAAAAGCTTGAACATTTGCTTTAAATTAGTTAGTGCACATGACATTGCATCTCACAATGAGAGAAGAACAGCATTTCTAGAAATTCTAGTTGGAAAGGTACAATCTCATTCCTAATCATTGGTTCTCACAAATTGATACTCTTCTCATTTATTATTCTTTCCCACCCTCTTGCCCTATCTAAATGGTTTTCTTAGCATCATTACACATATTTCTTACTATTTATATTGTTTTTAAACAATTATTCAATTAAAGTTAAATTAAAGATAAAAAGTGAAAAAGATTTAAATCATCATGAGCAACATTTTATTATGCAATAAATGCAGAAACAGTCTAACAGTCCTCTAAATAGTTCAAAAACACATGTAAAGAAGTCACTATTCTGAATAGTTTTTAGAGATTTCCCAATGTTTTTACTTTTGGCAGTTACAATGTTTAACACTTAATCCTCAATTTTCTGTTCACAATAAGGGGAAATAATTTTATTTCAGGATAATTTACCAGTCTTAGAACATTAATTAGATAAGAGGCAAACTATTTATATTTGCTTGTGAAATAACCTTGTCCAAGCATTCGTTTAAGTACATTTTTTTATACAACTAAATTGTACAGACAACAAACATTACTTACTGATAATATGCTCAAAATTCGAAGCAAAATAAAATTTTTGTTAATAAAAGTTAACAGCACCTTTTTTTTGGAGGGGGGGGGGGATGAAAGATGTATTTTACCCTTTAAAAAATGTTTTACAGCAAAATACTAGATTTTATTATTACAAGATTAATCTATTTTGGTTTATTTGCTTATAAATCACTTATATGTATTCCATTGAATACTTCCAACAACAGCAAAAAAGAAATATACAAAATGTTGTAAACAATTGTAACTGAACTATCCAGTAGTGAGGAGATATACTGTTCAGGAATGAAAGAAAGTTTTGTTTATCATCTGATTCAAAAGCCAATACAACTGAAGTGAGTCTGAAACTACTTATTTTTTCATCAACACTTTACAAATTGACCATTAAAGAGTTAAAGTATTATGTTCTGGATAGTACTTATAATGTTGGACAACAGTTTGTAAGGAAACAAAATAAATGAATGAACAGGTTTATTGCCAAGATTATAATTTTCATAATGCTATTAGTAGTTTTTTTTTCTGTTTTAAATATGTTTTTTTAATATATTATTAAATCTATTAGCATAAAACTATCAAAATTATTGTTCTTTAATTTATATATGTTATATCTAGTTCTATGCAAATTAACTTTATTTAACTGTAATTGCATTTCTGAAAAAAGAATAAAAATGACTTGTTCCTCAGTAAATATGCACATAATCTGTTGAACTATCACATGGTCTTCTACTTGCTATGCCTTACCTTCGGAAAACAACAATACATAATGCACGTACATGTATTTTTAACTCATACTATAAGTAACTACTTACAATTATCATAATATCAAAGATAGAATCAAAATTGAAAGCTTGACTAACTTTTCTTTTTTACGTTTCTTCTTTGGTGGAGCTGTCTCTACAGAAGTGATTAATTGATCTTCGGATAAAACTGGAAAGCCCGGTAACAACCTCACATCATCTGAAAGGTAACATTTCACATCTTTAAAAAATAACATACAAAATAAAAATAAAAAGTAAAAATAAATATTAATTTCAGTAGGAATTTTGAAAAGATATACCAAAAAAATTTTTTTATTATTATTTTTTTAAGTAAACATTAGTTCAAAAGTATATTACATTTTTATTACTGTTCATTAAAAAATTAATATTTAAAGTAAAGATTCTTACATTTTTTTTCACTCGCAACCTCACTTCAACTTTAAAAGATTTTAAGGAATCCAAATATACACATCAGTACACGACTGACTAGAATAATGATTTTTATTATTATTAATGATAATAATAAATAAGATATTTTCTCAATTTTCTTATATCTAATTTTGAAGATCTTGAAAGAAACATTAAATGAGAATATTTTCATAGCACTAAAGTTTATTCATGTGATAACACTTGATTTCAAAAACTAATAGCTTATGAAACCTGATTTAAAAAAATAGTTTTTAAAAATAAATATAACATATATTTTGAACATAAAATCACATTGCATTTGAGCAATAATTTTAAAACATAAACATAAAATGAAATGAAAATAGAAAACATGGAAACTCAAATCACTAGTTTTGCTGAATGCAAAAGATAAAAAACTTAATTTACATCAAATAAGGCAAGCAATAATAAGAAGAAGAAAATCATTTTTACACACATATAAAAATATCAGTTTACAATTTTTATAACCTAAAAGACAGACTAAAGAGTCAAGAAAAAGTAAATAACTTAACAAAGAATAAAATAACAAATTGTTTAAAAGGAATCTTTTTTTAAAGGATTTGGAAACATCAAAATTAACAGAAGCAAATTAAAATAACAACTAAGCAGATTAATCTGTCTTACCAATTTCAAATTGAATAAAATCATCTTTCTCCTGAGGTACCTCAACTTCTTTTATATTGCTAATAAAGAGAAAACATTAATTGTTACATATTCCTACCACTCTACACTAAACATCTACCATTAGTTAAATTGGTCAGCAGTGAGTCTATGATGAATTAAAATCAGCTAATATTAAAATGAAAAAAATCTAATTTTCTTACATGCATTTAAGGTCAAATATTTGCAAGAAAAATAATAAAATATACATTTAAAAGCAATTTGAAAGCTAATTAATGATCTGAAACTTTTATTTGCAAGATTCATTTAATTAAACAAAATACCATTTTATTTAAAGTATCTTCAAGTAAAGTAAAGATTTATTTGTCATGACCACATATTCACCAATTTAGAGAATGATTATTTTATTATTTAGCATAATGGAATTATTTATCAAATAATTCCATAATGATAGAATTATATTCCATTATGATATATTCCCATTATGAATGAATACATTTTATTGGCATGTTTTCTTTACTTTTGAGGAATAGGCAAATATGCAAGTCAAAATTAGAGTGGTACAGGACATATGTTCCTTGTTTCAAAAAGTAATGCAAATCAAAAGATGCAGTAATAAATTTGAGAAAAAAAATACTATAATATTATAAATTTAGGTACATTATCACTTGGATACATATTCATCACACAGACTAAATTTAAATTAATTTGTACAATAGTTACAAATTTAAACAAAGTATTTTTTTAAATGTGATTTAATATATTTTAGATTTAAGCAATCTAAATTAGCAGTTTGTACATTTGAATTAGAAAATGAACCATGAGAAGCCTGAAACCAGTCTAGATTTAATTGTGAATAACAATAAATAAAATTACAAACAGTTTTTTGAGCATAATGTAGAAGGGAGCTTATTTTTAATGTGATATTCTTAAGTCATTAAAGCTCCATTTATGCATCATTTATTTCATACCTGACAGATGAAACATATTCACAGTCATTGATGCATAATTAACAGTCACTTGTAAAACATGCATATGGGCATAAAATCTTTTGAAATGACATTTAACATTTTCATATCATTGAGATATCACAGATCATGCTTTAACATCTCCTCTGCAGGCAAAGGTGAGAAAATTAAAAGATGCCTAGAGAATAATAGTGGAATTGACTGCCACATGGTTGTTGCCATATCAAAAAGAAAAAATATATATAGCAATTATTGCATATGCAAGCACATGCTTGTTAAGCTCTTTTCTGTATGATGTTCAAATTTTTATTCTGAAAAAAGTTATAGTCCTATAAGAAGTACAATTTTTGAATTGGTGTAATTGTTTATAGTAATAAATATAACTGATTGTAATTGTTTTGTAAAACCCTGTATAATCTTTCTTGATAAACAAGTCAAAATCTCTAAATTTTGTATTTATATAGAGATGAATTCTAAATGAGAGTTCAATTCTTCTACTGCAATATATAGCTAAAATCTCATGAAAAATTAATATATTCCATAATTCCAAACAAAATATTTTTAATGATATAAAGGAACCAGTTTTGTTTTCAATTAAACAAACAAAATTTATCAATACAATTTAACAAAGTATGTAAAATTATGAAATAGTTACAACTAACTTAACTTTGTCAATACTGAATTGATAGAACAAATGTTTTATATGAAAATAAGTAACTTTATTTACTTTTATATGCAAAATATAATACTGTACATTGTAAAAAAATAAATACAAAATTTCATTGTAAATCAAAAAATATATCTTCTGTTTGATTTATGACAGTTATAAAAGCATTTGGTACTTATTTTAATAGTAGTCAAATAAACAGAATATTACTCAAAAATTAATTTTACAAAAATAAGTTTCATATTAGAACCAAAAATTTTTACTAACCTTTCTAAATATTCAAAAAGCTTTTTGGATAGAAAATCTCGAAAACCTTTATCATTATCTGAGGCTTGCTTTTCTTGAGAAATACTATTTTTTTAAAAAAAGAAAATACTTATCACAAAAAAGAATAAAAATTCATCACTAAATAAATATTCAATCAAGTGAAAATACATTGTAATTCATTCTATTCAAACTACTACTTACAACCTTTCATGTCTTGAGTACTCCCACATTGCAAAAGTGTCTGGTATTTGAATCATTAAAACAATATTTTCTTGATAAAAAAAGTGGAATGGTAAGTAAAATATATATTTAAAAAAAAAAAAAAACATTTTTATATTTTTAAGAGTAAAATAGGTTAATAAATGTCCAATATTTTTTTAAAAAGTAAAATAGTATAATAAATATCCAAAAGGAATTAAATATTCTCACATATTAAAAGTGCTGCAAGAATAAATGAGAATGTAGTTTGTTAGATACAAAGCCTAGAACTATTTTTAAATAACAGAAGTACAAAAAGAGTTATAAGAAAATAGAGTTTTTAAAAAATATATGCAACCTATTCCATAATTACAATAAATTATTACAATGCTTACTTTAATAAAAAAAATTTTATTGCAAACAAATTAATTATAGTTGAAAAATTATCTAAAAGTAAATTAATAGCCATAATCAATAAATTTAAAAATAATTTTTAGCTGTAAATTAAGAACCACGATTAATTAAAAAATAATTTTTATTTTGATTCATTTTCAGTACTTATAAGAATTCAAATAATTTAATCTTATTAGCTGCCAATGAAAGTTTAAGTAATTGCCTTGTCTGTACTGCCTAAACCTACCGATCCATGCTAATTACTACTTTCACACAAACACCTATTCTGTATTCTAAGATATGGGCATTTCTTTTCTCAAAGTCAACTTATTGCATTCCATATCATGAATGCAGTTTTATGACTAATAACAAATTATAGATGACAGTATTTGTTAAAGGTATATATATACAAACCATCAATAGTTAAGAGGCTAATATCAGAAAGCAAAGAATAAATTAAAAACTATGACTAATAAGCTATTACTAATACTAATAATTAGAGACTATTACTAATAATTAGAGTCTCTAACTATTACTAATAATTAGAGAAAAAAATCAATTAAAAATTTAACAAAATTCTAAGAGCAGGTTTTCTTTTATTTTTAAAACGTATGTATTTGAGATTATTCTTTTCTTAAAGTGTTTCCATTTTCTGCTAATCTCTAACTGACAAAGTTAATATAAATGAAATATTAACTTTCTGTCTTACTATCAACCCAGCTCAACTTACCCATAACTTCCAGGTTTTCATTACCTTCAGATATCAGAGATGTAAGAGTATAATTTAACATAGAAGGCATTTTGAAATGAAGGTAAAAAAAGCTAGTAATAATGAAATAACTATAAATGAGTACACAGAAATTATGTTTCTTGAATGAAAAGAAATAGAGCACTTTCTTTAGATAGTACAGGTAAATGTCTTCTTAACTCTGCAATTATTAGGAAATTGATAAAAAAGAAACATTATGTGACATATGAATGATTTTTATAAGAGACCTGTACAATACGTCTTAACTATATTAAACTCAAAGACTGTTAAGAGTCAAGTAAATAAACAAAAATTGTATATTACCTAACAAAATTGTTTTATAGAAATGCACTTAATTATCTTAAAAAATAAAATTAAAATATTAATATTCTCCTTATACTTTGGATCGTTTCTTTTTCAACATTAATGGAAGTTTTCATGAGGATAACTTTTAAAACTGATTTAAAATGAACATTAGAAATTCTAAGTACTTCAAAAATTATGCTTCATTTCTTTTAAGTCATAAAGATAAGAACTCCAAAATATGAAAATTTTCAGTTGTTTATAAAATTAAAAAAGAAAATACTTGTAAAATACACCCACCCCAACCTTGCTGAATGAAGCCTTCAAAACAAAAGTAAAATGACTATTGATTATTTCCAGGTGTTTATGATTAAACACTATATTTTTCATGAAAATATATAGAAATAAAAAAAAAGAATCTTCTAAACATTTCTCTTATTATTAATCTTCTAAACTCTTAATATTTGTAGTTTCATATCAGGCTAGATTCAAAAAGAAGTGTAATGAAATTTTCAATAACTATACATCGGATACGTGCATAATATGTTACACAGCTTAGCTGAAAACAAATTTTTCCAGAACCACATGAAATTCAAGAATGTCATGTATATAACTGTGGATCTAAATAGGAATGTACTTTCAAAAATTATCCAGTGAACAGCTTACTTCTATGGTTTACTTAATATCATTTACTAATTCCGTATTTTCTTTGGATAATTCCTAACAAAAATTTTCAAACATATTCGTTTCGTTCAAAAAAAGTACGCTTCTATTAGTAGGAGAATTACAACAATTCGATATAAAGAATGTTTTCATGTAAGTAAAGGAAATATATTTTGTTAATACCTTCCATTTCGAGATATGTCATTCTCTTTGCTTGGGTCTTTAAAAATACCAGTGAAACGCGGATCAATTGCTGCAGCAAATTTACTTCTAGAATCTTTCTTTTTCCCCATCCTTTATCATCAAATTAGTTGTAATGAATTCGTAAACTCACGTTGAACTGTTTATTTGTTTACATTGCAGTTACAGTGAATGAAAAGAAATTCTGTGTTGCCATTCAAATTAAATTTAAAACATCCTGTTTGTTTAAGGTATGTGTCTACCTTAAAATAGGCGTTTTCATGAAAATTTTTATTATGTGCTCGTTTTATAGCCCATACATTTACGATTCCAGAACTGTTTCATTTTTTCTCTTACGTTAATTAGAAGCAAAGTTACAGCCTAATTAATAAACCGGAAGTTGTTTTTTTGCAACCGGAAGTGGGAATTTAAATGGACGCAAAAATGTAAACAATACATTTACGCGTCTATTTTGTAACTTTTAATCGATATAAATGCCAATATCTTTTTTAAAAATATAAATAAACGTTTCCTTTTTTAATTATTTTTTAAAATCTGTCAGCAATTTTTTTTATTCAAGTTTCAGTAACTGAACGACAATACTATTATCGTTTGTAGCTTCTTTACACTCGTAATTCAAAAGCGTTGTTCTTCTTTTCAATCGATTTGTTCAAAATTTTAGCATAATTCTTTTTATACAAGGGATCATCAGGAAATATGGAAGCTGTTGGGGCTTACAGAATATTTGAAAGATCATTTTTGAAACGAGAGTTACAATACACCGAATATTTTGGGGATAGTGACTCTAACGGCCGTATTCACCAAACCGGTTGCTAAACATCGGATCGTTCAACCCATGATCAACGATTAATCATCAACCAATGATCATTGGTATTCACGAACGGTAATTTCACGACTAAGCATCAAGGTTACGACAATCAGCCTTTTCTGCCTTTTTCAACCGGAAATGGATCTTCATTGGTCTATATATATCACATGATTATCAGCTGATGGGTGGCGCTGTTTCGTGTTTTTGTTGTTATTTTGTTTCTTTCCCAGATGTGTACAAGTATCAAACGAGAAAACGAAGGTGATATTGCCTAGTGATAATCTCACCGATTTGCTTACATGATATTATAGCTTTTCGTAGGATTGTTTCTCTGACTATACATTATTAACCAAGTATATTTTAAATTTCCACTCTATTATTATGTAATAAAACATTTGAGCATTTGCTCTCTTTTGAATTGAGAATATGCATATTAGCTGTGCTTTGAATAGTTTTCCAATGAATTAAACTTTTACAAAAGGTCTATCTGAATTAAATTTTTGAAAAAAATGCATATTAACCTTAAATTAGTTCATTTACTTATGGAAATATTTAAACATTTTTTTATATAATTATAGAGTATATACATAAACAATAGAAATAACAAACTGCTGCAAACTGATTTCGCAAGTGAGGAGTTCATTGAAGTTTCTTCTAAACAATGAATTTAACAAAAATTGTAGTATCCTGTATTTTTAATATAATAAAAGAGGAGAAAATGTAGTGTATAAAATCTTGCTTACAAGTATTATGACTTTCATATTAGTAAGTAATTTTCATTTACACAAAATATTTCAATTTCCAAAGGTTATTTAAATTGCAATGATATCTCTGGAAATCCCATATAATTGTTTGCATGAAGTTTATAGCATATATTACAAACTTCTCTTTAAGATTGTTATTAGACTTTCAGCATTTATTTTTAAACAAATAGGTTTTAAACTTCCACAATATATTATATTTAAAAAAAAATACTAAGATTGTTTTTGGTGTCAATATTTAAATATGTATTAGCTGTCTACATATTCAGTAGTGATTGAGATAATTTTTTTCCCTCAAAGCGGAATAAAAGTAAAAAATACTTATTCTGTGGTATGCTTTTATTTCCATCGAAAAGCAAATATGGAAAAATTTTCTTTTATTAACTATCAGAATATTAAATTTTTACATATATTTTGTTAAAAAAGATATAAATTTATTGTTATAAATGTCAGAATATATACATATAAGAAGAATATATACATTCAGAATATATGCTGCAAATCAGAAAATTCAAATTATAAACAAAAGTCAGTGAAAATTGTATATGAATATTGAAGAATTCTTATGAAAAACAAGAGCCTTTTTTGCCAAAATAAATATTCATGCAATAATTTTTTATAATATTTTATTATTGTGGAAGTGAATTAGCTCATTTGTATCTCATATCTAAAACTTTTTATAAACAATGAATTTAACAACTCTTTAAATTTGAATGAGTTAATTGTCAGTTTGACAACATGTACTTCACAATCTTGCCATTACAAATCTGCATAAAAATAATATAAATATTGATGACAACCATACTTATTTTAGAATTGCTATCCTTGAATAAAAGAAATGATTAATTTGCACATCATAAGCACTCACCACTCACTTTTGTACAAATAAATTGAGTGGAAAAACATCAACAACCAACAATAAATTTTTTAACACTTTCTGCTTGATGATTCAAACTTAATCAAAAAGCAACACAGTTTAACTTGATTAGCCTGTCAGAAACTAGTAATGATATTTTAATTCTTTCAAGTAAATGTGAAATTCCATTTGTTTCAACAAGTTTTTGCCTTTTTTTTATTTATTTTTTTTATTCCCAGGATTTTGTACCAAAAAAGTTATTAATTTTTTGATATTTTAACATTTAGTTTCTACTCATACTTGAATAATATCTGTCACTTTATTATATTAATTTCCAACGATGTTTTTAATTATTCATATCTTCATGACAATCATTACTTCCTGAAATCATAAACCTATGAGCACAACATCTAACTAAATACTGTTAAGTCAGCATAATTTCATTTGTTTAACTGTCAAATTTTTCAACTCAGGATCTTGTGTATTTAAACAAGGAATCTCTTTCTATATTTAAATTTGATGAAAGATGATCCAAATTGAAATGTTTCAAAAAAGTAAAAGAATTTTTCACAAAATTTTTTTTCTTGAAATCATCTTAAATATTATTCTAATAGGTTACATTAAACTGTCAGTTAAATTAAGTTGAATTTTTAAAATAAAAACCTCTTTTTTAAAATTTTATATTTGCATCATAATTTGTAGAAATTTGAATTAACTCGGATAAGTTATTATCTATACTTGTTTTTCAAATTCCAAAATTTTCAAATCACAATTAATCTATTTTCTTTGTTTTTCACACACTTCTCAGAATGTCTTAAAATATGCAAAATTAAAAAAGGACTTCTGTATACAAAAATCTATTTTATTCAAATTTGACTCGAAAAGTAACATATATGAATTACAAAAGAAAATTCTGACAGAGAAGTTACAGCTTCTACAAGCATTAAAACAAAGTTCCATTAAAGGTACTTTAAAATATAACATTCATGCTGATTATTAATTCAAAATTCTTCTACAAGAATTACAAGAAAGTGTCAATAGAGGTGCAACATTAATGCTGATTCTTAATACAAAATTCTTCTATATGTGTCTTTTTATTTCTCTAATACATATACATATTGTAATAAGATAATGAGCACATAAAACCACTAAAAAATAACTACACTGATATGAGTCATACATGCATGTCATTTTCTATAAATCATAAAAAGAACAACATCAAATTAAAAATATATTTGATTTTCAAAGATGGGAATAAGGAATTATTTAGTCATTTCTATACAGATAAATTCAAAAAATAATCAGGTAGAGAATACATTAGAAATAATGTTAAAATTTGTTATGTAATGAGAAGAAAAACATTAATAAAAATTGGTAATCATTTTCAGCAGATAACAAAGGTCAAAATTTGATTTCTTTAAAAAATGTTAATTTTATACACATTGTTGAAGATTAAAGCTGAAGTAAACTGATATTGTAAAAGAGATTAGCTATATTGAGTAACTAAGCACATTATTATATCACACAATTTATAAGTAACAAAAGTAATTTCTTTAAATTTCTAATTATTAATCATAATAAAAACTGCAATAATTCTTTTTCTATAAAATAAATAATAACATAAAAAAAAAAACTTATATACCCATGTGAAAACAGTGTACAATCATGGAAATGAGTCATACAGGAAAGTTTCAAAAATACAAAAAGCAATCCTGTATAATCATCACCAGACAGATGAAAAAGATTTTTTTGTTTGTTGCTTTTCTTTCTTTCTTTCTTTCTTTTTTTTTTTTTTTTCAGGAGGAAAAGGCTGTTCCTTATTTCTTCCATATCTTTGCAAGTCTTTAATCTGAGAAATGTGAAATAAGAATTAATTATATTATAAATAACTAATGAAAAAAATTGCTAATTTAACAATAATACTTACATGACATACTTAAAAATTGATAGTATAAACACAAATATTATAATTTATTTGATTATAATATTAAATTTTTTAAATATTATAATATTTGATATAAGACAAAAATTCCATTTTTTGTAACTAAATTTAGAATTCATTTATACAGTACTTTTTAAAAAACTTTTTTATATATATAAAAAAAAGACATAAGATATTCTATTCTCAATCACTAGAAATGTGCATTCTAAAATATTTGTAAGTGATTGCAGATAACTTTGGAAAATATTCTACAGAAAGAATATTTTTTTTCCTAATCTTAAAATATTATTTGTTCAACGAAAACATATTTATTATTTAGGTGGTTGTTTCTCAAAAACCCTTCTTGCTTTATTCATACAAAAATCTGCCGTAATCTTTGATATACAGTGGTATAATGGTAGGGGTAGAAGAATAAGATTTTTCAATATGGAATAAAGTATAATTAAAATGTTAAGTTTATATTGCAAATAATCTTTAATACTTGAATTCTTTATTATATTTTTACAGATTTACAAAATTGAAAAATAAAAGGAGCAAGGTTAAAATTGATTAACATGTACACTGTCTATGTAAAGAATGGGAAAATTTTCTTATAGCATAACAAATGCAAAAACTGTTACAGATGAATTCTAGTTATAAAAGTAATATTAAAAGTTAATTAAAAATGATTTGAAAAAATATTACATACATACATTATCAATTTTTAATAACTTATATTGCCATAATAACATAATTAAAAAAACTATAAGACTACACAAATGATATGAATATGTATAGATATGAAATAACTTATTTTATTAGCAAGTCATTAGATTAACCAGATAGAAAATATGCAATAAAATGTTTTTAATGGAAGTATTTTAAGGAACAAAAAACTGTAAAACAGTATTGACAAAAAACAGTATAATCGTACTAAACTTGATGAGTTTTCTAAAAGGTATTAATAAGTTTAGAAAATTCTTTTAATTATAATTCCTTTGCTTCAAAAATTTGAATGTTCACGGAATTATACAAATGACAGATTCTAATTTTAATTCCAGAAAATAATAATCAAAAATCAACTCGGATATAATAACAATAAAAAGGGATTCCCATATGAACGATGTAAAAGGGATAAATGTAAACATACCTCAAGTCGCTCAGATTCATTATTTGGTAGGTAAATGAATCTTGGCCTCATTTCAGCTATACATCTAGATACTTCATTTATAGCCCGGCAACATGATGACTGGATAGTTTGATTGAAATCACCAATTATTTGTTGATGACTTCCTGAAGCAAAAAAACGTAAGGCAATACACAATTTCTCTTCAGTAGTTACAGCACTGTTTCGTAAAATATTGATGCTTAATTTCTCCTTCTCAAAGATAAAATGCATTGGAAACAAAATCACATTCATCTAACAAATCCAAATCAGAAACTCTGTCAGTGTAAATTATTCACCTCCTATCTGATATCAACTGCAATAGTTCCAATGTATCTAAATCGTCCATGTTTGTTTGAAAACTAATGTAACAGTTGTCCTTCTTGAGAACTGCGCATGCGGAAAACCGTTGATCAAATGTGATCATCGGAAGTCCATGAATCAAAAAATGGGGGAAAACAGGGGGAAATTGACAACGGGTTTGGTGTGGTGAATACCGATTTGACTGCTGAACAGCGTTTAATCATCAGCCGATGTTTAACAACGGTTGGTGAATACGGCCGTAAGGCATTTCTGAAAGTAAAGGATGTCTAAGGAAAAGATACAGTTACAAAACTTGAATGTATAGGGCACGTTCAAAAAAAAGTAGGGTCAATCAGTACGATTTAGGAAATTAAAAAAGAAGACCAAAGGACTCGGTGGAAAAGAAAAATTAGCTGATAAATTTATCGATAAATTTCAAAATTACTATGGGATTGTTATCCGTAGTAATGTTGGAGATATTGGAAAAATGCAATCTGCTGTTATAGCTGCTTTTTTTTATTGCTGTTCTAGCAGTAGAAACTGAATGCATAGGCAGTGTCCAGAAGAGAGTGACAGCTGGTATCGATATCAGCAAGCTATGAGCAACAGAACAGAATATTCAGGAAAAATCACTAGGTCTTCCTAGTTCTGTCATGAAAGTGGTAAAATCAACAGATTTAGAATTCTGTGATAGAGAGTTATTAAAAAAATGCTTGCATGGTATGACACAGAACAATAATGAAAGTTTTAACAACATCTTGTGGTCAATATTACCTAAAGAACATTTTGTGGAAAAGAAACTTTGTTTTTAAGTGCATTTGTGGCAGCCGTATTGTTTAATTCTGGCTATATAGGACTATTACCTATTTTTAAACATTTGGAAATTCCAATTAATCCTCTGACTTTAAAAATCTATATGGGAAGCGATGATGAGCGCATTAAGAAATCGAAACGTCAATCATGCCCTCCACTAAACTGACCAGAAAAAAGTTGAAAGCTGAAAAAAAAAATCAAAATTAGTTAAAAAAGTCAAAGAGGTTTTGACCTATAAATATGGTGAATTTTAAGAATAAAAAAAGGAGTAAAAAATTTTTTATGATGCAATAAAATCTTTAAATTTGTTTTCTGAAAAATTGCGTTTTTCAATATTTTGCTTTACGCTAAACATCACCGAAACGCATCTTTTTAAGAAATTGATTTGAAATTTTGTGAAAATGTTTAAATATATTTTATCTGTACTATGAACTAATATCTAATTTCCATCATCATTTTTTAAAAATTTTATTGCTTTTTTGTGAAAAAATATGTTTTTTTTTAATGAATTTTGACACAAAATTTCAAATAGTTCAAAAACTTTTTAAAATTTTGCGAATCTTTTAGTTGATAACACAGATAAGGGTGTTATTTACTTAGTGCATAAATATTATTGAAATATATCTATTTGAATTTTTAGTAGAAGATTTACTTTAAGTGTAATTTTTCACTAAAATTTACCAATATTTCAAAAATTAATAATAATTTCATTTAAATTTAAAGTTTTATACCCCATTTTAAATATAAAAAAACACCTTTTGTTTATTGAAAATTTAAATATTAAAAAAAAGAAGTCTCCGAAGGTGGGCACATACCTTAATGTTTCACAATGTTGTCTTCCTATTTTTCGAGGGGAATATAAAATGACAAGCGGCTACATTTTTCCGATTCCATATATGCCATCTTGAACATGATTGGCTGTTCTGATCATGTGATTCACTGACGTTTCTAAGATGAATCTACTTTCAGTGAGATTAATCTTACAACATATTTTATTTACTATTCTTCAATAATTTAAAGTTTCTCTTAATTATTCCTTAATTTCCTTCCATTAATTAAAAAAAATATTAAAGTACTATACATTTTTTTATTTATGATTTCAATGAAATATATGCATGCTTCTATAATAATTTTCTATACTTTAATTATTTTTTAAAAGAGATTTTCTAAAGTGAATAATTTGATTGCAAATATTATATGGTAATAAGTAGTTAGACTCAAATCATTACATCATCGCCAAACGTGATTTTTTTCGATAATTCGCCAAATTTATTACTAGACTTAGCTTTGTAATTACATTTAAATATTTAAAATAATAACGAAAAGCAGCCAAACAGTTATATAATTCCAATCACTGATCCGATATCTCTAACTTTTATTTCATATGAAATCTTATGCAATGGTTTTGCTTGTTCTTATCCATCCTCCATTTTAGAAAGAAATCGAAAAAACACTGTATGTTTTGATCATTTTCTGAGAAGAAAACTCGCTGGTAGAGCTCCCCAGCCACAACCTTTATGCATATTTCAAAAATTTTTGACGACATCTAAATACTCATAAATGGTCGGCCATCCTGTTGTTCTCCATTTCAAGATATATGCCAAAATAAAACTTTGGCATAACTTTAACGATTGAACCAATTCCGCCAATTTTCGTAGCCAAAAATTTATTTCTCCAATTTGAAGCATTATTAACCACCAAGCAGAAATTGATTAACATGACTAAACTAAAAATGCCTGCTGCAGTGCAAAATTTAGAAATGTGTGCTTTGATACGTTCAGCTTTAAAATTTAGAATTTTGATAGCAGAATCATAAAAGCCTTTAAATATATCCAAAAATTCTTTTAAAATGCAATTGCAACCATCAAACAGATATCAAAAGACTGTTGTTTTATTTGCTTTATTACTAACTTTTGGATGAAAAAAAATATGAATTTGCTGATTGCAAATGTTTTAAAATTATTGGGACTTTCTATAAATTTTTGTTATCAAATTCAAATTAAAAAGAGAACATGTTAGTCGAAATGCCGTGAGTGATATAAATGTAAATGAATGAGGTTATGAAAATTTGCACTTGAAAGCTGCTCAAATAAGCTCATTTTGGAAATTTCGGTTATTATTAATCGATCAAAAAATCTATATATCGAGTTTTATTTAGTGCATGCATATATAAAGCAAAATGCATATCTGGGAAGCTGGTGTGATGAAGAAACAGGATGATCACCAAATCCATACTGGAAGAATACGCAACAAATGAGTGTTTGTGAAATTCAAGTTATCGGAATTAACTCTAGATATTAAAATATGATTCGTAAATGAAATTCGAAAGCATCAATAATAGTTCATTGCAAAATGAAAAATAAAGCCTTATCATATCGTAAGTCTCAAAAACTGTTATGGCTTTGAAATCAAATCGTATGTCATATAAACTGAATGACATCGATGATATTTAGCGAAAGGGGGAAATAATCTTAATGAGGCAGGTCCTTGGGCTTTGTACGGACGTCGAAAAAAAAATTTTTTTTCTTAAATCTTATTATTGATTTTTAGTTGTACATAATAGGATATTTCCGTGATGGTTTGGATAATAACGTTTTTTTTTTTTTTTTTTGCATGGGCAAGTATCTCTGCGCTTTATCAGTTGTCCCAAACATGACAATATTTAACTAAACCATTGGAAGATAATCTGCTGTCATTTACTGAGCTTTTAAATGGTCCTCAATATGAATTTCAGTGAGGCCGTGCTCATTTATTTCAGTGAGGTCGATTTACATTGCAAACAGCAAAAAAGTCCGGCTTAATTCCCGGAATATAAAAGTTCTCGCCTGGCAAGATCTTAACCAAATGGAGAATCTTTGGAGCATCTTGTGTCTCAAGGTTTACAACAATAGTAGATAATGACATTCTGTAAATGAACTCAAGAGAAAATATGCTATGAAATCGAACCCAAACCATGAAGATTTAATTTCTTTTACTGGAAACACATACTTAAGAACTAATAACAAGAATGAATGGCCAGTAGGGTTTTAACTATGGTTTATTTCAGTTTCACTTTACTTTTGTCTAAACTTCTGAGACAGCGTTAATTTTGTTAATAATAATTTTCAATACTTTCAAGTCAACTTTTATCGGTACAAAATTGTATATGAATATGTGGCACATTACACTGATTTAATATATTTTAATGATTTATTCATTTTGTAAACTTTTGCGACACATTGTGTAGTATGGCATACTCCAAATAGTTTTTCTTCTAGAGTCCTTCAAACGCACTTTAATTGTAACTACTCTGAATATATTTTATTTTTCACGTATAGTAGTTGAAATTAATGATTCGAAAAGAAGTATCAGGTATGGAAAAAGAAAAAGAAGGGGAAAAAAAATGAATGACGAAGAATCGGAAAATGATGCTTTTGATTCTTTTCTATAAGGCAGAAAGACCGTGGAGACGGAGGAATTAATTTAGTTCGAATCATCCATAACTGAATTTTCCCACAAAGATGCGCATTTTGATCAGTTCTTTTAAAAAAATCTATTGTTCACATATCTGCTAAGCTGAGATAATAGAGAACTAGATGTCGCAAGTTTGAAAAGCATCAATTTAGGTAAAACGAAGTCTTTTGGTAATAAATAATCAATTTCAATTTCCCACAATCGATTAACTTTTTGCACTCTGAAAAATAATAAGATGCATAATTATATGTATTTGAATTAATAATTCTTTTTAATGCTTAAGAAGTTGAAAAATAATTATAGGTTTATTACAATAAAAATGAATGCAAATTTTTTGCTATTATAAGCCGTTTATAATAATCATTATCTGACGAGAATGTGAGAACGATGCTTCCTTCAGAATGTCAAGTCAGACTAAACAAACAGGAGAGCAAAGGGTTAAAGTGCCCAAATTCAAAGAAGTAAGCTTTTCCTGATAGTGATTTTTTTTTCTTCTTTTTTCAAGTAGTGTAAATGGTTTTAAAAAATTGAATAGGTATATTAAATGTTCTGCTCGAAATAATGTAGTGGAGAAGGTGAATCCAGTATTCAACTGTTTGTATTTGTTCTATTTTTTACTACTAAATTGAACTTTGAGTTTCTACTAATTTTAATATGCGTTTCTGTGTTATAGACATTTTTTTTCACAGGACTTATAAAATTCATTAATTTCTGCTTGTATAAAAATTTATTTCCTTGCAAAATTGGAGACAGAATCATTATAAATTAGCCAAAACTGTTGGTATTAAAGATAATTAATAGTTTGCAAGCAAAATCCCATGAAACAGATCCCCTCCTTCCCCAACTAAAAAAAAACAATGGAGCAGTTGGGAACAGATAATACAATATATTCGTGACAAAATGCAGTAGCTTCATATCATTTCAAACTTATTTTCAAATCACTTTGTTAGTGATCACAAGTGACATCACACATTCTCAATTACACCAGTTTTTGAGGCAAATGAGAATGCTTCAATAAGGTTTTTAATTAATAAATTAATTTGAGAAAAAAGGCACCAATTAATGACACTGCACAACTTGAGTATGTACTCATTCAAAAAATATAAACATATTCTTCATCTCATATGGTTATTTTAAATTTTGAAAAATTGCAATTTCTGCAAAACTTCTTTTTAATTTACTACACAACTCACTCTATACAAAAATTTCCTTTTCATTAATAATCATCTTAAACAACACTATTGCAAATAATAATTTTAAAAAAATTATTAACTCCAACTCATTTGCATTACTTGAAAAATTGGATAATATTATCAAAAAAAAAAAAAACCCTATTTGATTGCACAAAGATAAAAATATTTCAAAATGATAAAAAAATTTGTGTATACAAAAAATTAATAATTTTACTTAATTAAATGAAGTGAAACACTGAAAATAACAAACGAAATTTAATAGATTTCTATAAAATGATATTACTTGAAATGGTCAAGATATATAGCCACATGGCAAGTACTAAACTGATAAAATGATCCCCCCCCCCTTTCCTTCTAGTGTATAAACAAACTATATAACATGAACTTTTCATGATGAAATTGTTTCAATGGGTATTAAAAAATGTTGGCTAGTGAATCTTGATGGTAATAATGGACAAGATGTAATTTTTCATGTTACTGATGTTTTCATGCTGGTTTATTTTGTTGAGTTATTTCTGCCAATTTTTACTGGAAAGAATAAAATGCTTAATCTTTATTAATAGTTTTAAAACAATGAAATTAATGTAACTCCTAAAAAAATTCTGTCAAGGCAATAAAAAAAAAATATTTTGTAAACATTCTGAAATCGTCCTATAATTTGGAATCTGAAAAGAATTTGATCTTCATCGACTCTGCTTATACTTTTGATGCAATCCAGAGCATCTGTTTCTTTATATTCATAACTTTGTTTTCCAGGAAAAATATTTTAATCTGTTTGAAATAGTGACTTTCCACCAATTGTGTGCTACAATTAAGGACTCTAGTGTTTTATTCTTATGTGTACACACATACACACAAAGTGTATATTTGTGCAGAGACAGCAGCCAGAAAGGGCAACCAGTTTTGATTTGACTAAATTATTCAGTGCACATATTAGACCCTTGTCCTACTTAAAAAAAATAATATGTACAGTCACTTTTAATATGAATTTGAAGAAGTCAAGTCTCAGTCATTCAGATAACATTGAATTTCTTCTTGCAACATTTTATTTCTTGCATTCATTCAGCACACAGGTAAAAATGCTCAAGTTAAAAGAAAAATCTGTAAATGTGTACTTATTGTAACAAGATATCACTTTTGTAATTAAAAAAAAATGTGCATATCAATGTACATGCAGAATATGGCATACTGACAATACATCTATAAGTGTAATTTTCCTTTTCTTTTGATAGATCACTTTTAGCTGTATACAGATGACACGAGTGCAGTTGGTTTTTCGAATAAAATCATCTTTTTTAGTTTAAAAAAAAAAAGATTAAATATTTAAATATAAGATTAAATTTGAGCACATTCTGTTGAGAAAAAAAAAGCATGCTTTTTTATAAATCCATTTTAAGAAAAATCTGTGACATTTTTTAACTAACTTAATTACTTAAAAGCAATATAAAAATAAATAATTCATTGCATCCATTACAAAAACAAAATTTTCCATGCACCATAAATATTTATCCAGTCATTTCTGCACTCAAATTTTATTCTCAATTGCTTATCATGGATCACATGCACAGCCTAAATTGCTTTTTATATTCTTTAATAATATAGCATTCAAGATTTAAATATATATTCATTTTTATAGCATTCAAGATTTAAATATATATTCATTTTTATAGCATTCAAGATCTTAATTTCGATATACATTCTGAATAATCAATTTTATTACCTTTTAGATAAATAAATATTTTGGTACTGTAAAATACTTGGTACAAAGAATTAAATGACATAAAAGAGTTAAAAATTCTATGCCATGCCACTGCAGTGGTGATCATTCTATTTTTCCTTTATCCTATCCATTTAGGTCAGTCATTCAGGAACATTCAATGCCAGTTTCACCCCAAGTCGCCTCCACCCAGCCACATTCACTACGATTTAAAAAAGTGCAATAGAATTTAGGATTGTTTGGATATTCAAGAATCATGAATGATTGACTTTACGTAGGAAAAAAGTATCTTGTTGTGTAATTAATAACAGTCATATGTGATTTATAATAAATCAAGACATATAATACAGTCATGACAATACAGTTTATTAAGCCAATATAAACACAAAAGTTGCACAATGCAGGTGTTATTTTTAAAAGTGCATTGGCCTATCAGCCACAATTATGTACAATTTTGCATTATTCAATTGCAGTATTTTGTATAGTTATCAAATCTTCAGAATCTTCAAGTGCAAGCATCAAAAACTTACACTGCTGCAAGTGTCAACAGTAGTTATTTTTTCCAATTCCGCCAAATTTTAAGCAGCTATCTAGAAATACTTCATATATATATATTCAGCTTCAATACTTTTGAAAAATGAATCTTCTTAAATCACAATCAAGCATTATTATATGTACAAATGGAATCACTTTAAAAACTACACTATTATTATTTTTTTTTTTCCTACACAAAGCTAGAACTTTGGAGAAATAATCATTAATCTTCTAAGGCAAAACATTATTTGCTGCTTTTAAGACAAGATGTTTCTGCGATATGAAATTTCATTCATTTAAAGGTTTCAGTACTAATCCTCGAATGGTTCTATAATGTGCAGCTGATGATATAACTATCAGTTATGAATGAGATAAGAGACCTCAAGTTTATGCAAGAGGAATTAAGTTTTGCTAACGAACATCCATTACTGTCATTTTTTTTTTTTTTGAAGTCATACGTGCAATTAGAAATTTTACAAAACAAAACATGATCTGACTTCTTTTGTGCAGAAGTTAATTTACATTAATTACTTTACAGCAGAATTACTTAATATTATTCAATACTACTCAGGTTTTGCAATGAAATGGGTACAAGTTAAGAATGAATGTTGGACATTTTTCCAATACTGTCTCATGAAATATATATCATACATATTTAATTAGTATTTAATAGAAAAAGCACTGCAAAACACAAATGCTGTATGAAGTAATTGCACAACATGAGGTGGTAAGATATCATGCACTTATGCATTTCACAAAAAAAATCATTTATAAATTAAGAAAAGTTGAAGAAAAATAACAATTACAACTCTTGAATTTATACATTACATTCATACTTAATAGATCCACACGAATAAGTAGAATTAATTTCTTATATTTGCAATTTTGAAAAATAATCAAAAATAAATCACGATGATGCAAGTTAAAGCTTTAAGTGTCTACAATAGACAGCAAAATTTGTGATAAAAATTATCTATCAACAAGAACATTTTTTTAAACACAGAAAGCAAGCATTAGAAGATAAAAAAAATAATTATTATTAAAAATCAAGCCCATATCACAGTACTTTCTACAACTGACAAAAGCCTTTATTTCATCTGATAAAATGAAATTATATGTACAACAGTCATAAATATTTTATTCTACACAATAAAAATCAGTGAGTTTAAACAACAGATCTCATTAAATTAGGCCACACAAACATAAATTACATGTGATTAACTATCTTAATTTTACAAAACCTAGGAAAAAGCTATCCTTGAGAAAAATAAAAATTTTGCATGCTATTTTGAAAGAAAAAAAGATACACACACACACACAAATTATGAGCCATTGGCAAGAAATCCTTAATTTACATTTTGTTTATAATCAAATCCCAAGCAAGGGAAAAAAAAAAAATTAAAAAATAGGACAATTGTAACTTGATTCAACTGCATTTGCATTTTTATTATATTGTCATCCAATCAAAAATCAGTCATTTTGTACAATTACCTAAAAATTTTGTTGACACTTGAACCAAAGCTTATAAACTAGCTCGGGAGAAAACACCAGCACGATCACTTACTATACATGGATCACACGAGATTATGCATAACAGTGGTGGAAGCATACTATACACACATCGTTTAACAGATTACAGAATGCACTTCATTTTAATACCAAATGAAGGCATCAACTCTTGGAACTTTTGATTACAGCCAAAAGCAAGAGGTTTCAATAGCTGACAGAAATAATGTAGGGAATGACGGTACTTTGATATAACTGCATCCCTAATTCATTGCATAGAGGGGAAGCAAAAGGAATAGTCCAATTGATCAAAGTATCGTAAGCATTGTATGAAAATACTCCACAGGTGCCATGTTTGATTACTGGGGGGAAAAAAAATTCAAGAAGTCAAGTGAATGAAGTGTCATTTCAACATCCAATGAATAAGAAGCAGTTTCCTGAATTTAATATCATTTAAAGACAAGTTTTACATTCATCACTGAAATTAAAAAAATAAAATAACATAATAATTTAGCTATATTAGGATTAATTTCAGTTGTGGACAGCTACGGCTGTAAAAATGTATGACATTTTTTTGGCTAATAGAAAGTACCAGTATGCACACAGCAGCATTAGCGACACTCCCACACCTTCACAGTCTGATCAACACTTCCAGTGATTACAAATGGAGCACAGTGGTGGAAATCTGAAAAACAAATTTCAACAATCATATCAGAAAGAATGACAACATCACACAGCAAATAAATTTTCCGATATTAATAAATTACATGATTTTGCAGCTAAATTCACTGAAAGAAAATTCAATCATAATGCACTAATTGACTAAAATTTTCTTTAATTCTGTTTCCAACAAAAATTTAAAGTAAATTGCAAAACAAAAGTGTAATAATCCATTCTTTAAAGTTATTCAAACTTTTGTCTTTGTAAACATAATAAATATTGCTGAAAATAATGTGGATATATTTTATTAAAATTCGATTACTTTTTGAAAACATGATGACATAATTAAGAGTTGAAAATGGTGCATCTATTAATTAAATTAGTAGAGATGAAAATCGCATGCAAATATTCTTGCTATCATTATTTGCATGAGGTCATGTGCAAATTAAAATCATTAATATAAAAAAAAATTACAAGTTTACAAAAGCAATTAGCAAACCAAAATGAACATAGATTTCATGTAATACAACTTTCAAAAATTTTAACAACAAACACTTATGACTTAAGGAAAGAGTATTTTCTAACAAAAATAGTATTTAATATCTTTGAGAAGAAAATTTTAAAATACATTACTCTTTTTGTACATAATATACATATTTCAGAAATATAAGGCAATCAGTAGTTCAGCCATAATAGTAATATAATCATTAATAAGCTATCTGATGTTCATTGGAAAGATTTATTACTTTTCAAAATGAATGGAATAAATCAAATGGTTGATTGTGCAGAACTTTTTGTACAAATATACTATAATTTGTATAGTGAGGCAAACATTAATTTGCTTCAATTACATAATTGTAAAATGTTCTTAAAAAAAATTACGTTTCAAATTTTATCTTAGCGATATGATAAAAATACATTCTGCCGTGCCTCAAACTATAATTATCAACTAAATTCTAGTCTTATTTTAGATATTTGTAATCACTGTAATGCTTCTGTATTTCTCAATACAGTAGCAATAAAGACAATAATTATGTTTTTTCTTCTAATAAAACATATTCAAAGCTAAAAAAAAACAAGTTGAACAGAATAAATCCTTGTATTTTCACTTACCTACTGACGTGCAGAAGTGCGCATGTGCTTCAATCGTTTTGCAGCAGCGCTTATTTTTCACATCCCAAACACGCAAGGTCTTATCATCAGATGCACTGACGATATATTTTCCTCCAGGATGGAACTTCACACCTCTCACCCAATTATCATGACCAACCTACAAGAAGATAAATAATTGCTCACAAGGAAAAATTCAATCAGTTTGGATTCTTAAAATTACTCCCATCATAAATCTGACTTACTAGAGTGAACAAACATATGCCAACACTAATATCCCACAGCTTTATAGTTTTATCACGAGATCCAGAAATCAGGAACGGTCCAGTGCGAACACCATGCTTATTCTAAAATGAAATATAAACAATATATAAGTCGATAAATGCAACAAAATAGACAATTCCCATAATATGAAAAAATACATATACATTATTCACTATAATATGCTATTCAGTTTTTATGTAATCCTGAAATGCTGAACAATGCCTTTAAGCAACATATCTAATTTTCTACTCTAAAATATTATGAAAATAACATTGGTTGCTGTGGTCAATGAAATACATACTGAAATTGATACTGCGTCATTTCACAATATATAGATTGAAATCAGTGTGCTTTTGAAAATAATAATAATAATAAACTGAAATTGTGGCTAAATGTCTTTTTTATTCCAACAGCATGCATGAGAATACCATATTTTATTTCTTAATACTGAATAAAAAACTACTACCTGAAAAGAAAGGAATTTAAAATTAGATGTATCTCTACTTTTGGACATTCGATTGTAAAATATTCGTTGCAGGCAGTGATTTGTGTGAGCTGCCGAGTGGCAACATATGCAAGTTTTATTAAGCCAACTGAACATTAAGCAATTTTAGCTTTAGACAAAATTAGGATTTATTGAAAATATCTGACTTAAATCTGAATTTCAAGATATTCCAAGTTCCATATTTAAACTTTTTTCCAAAAACAGAAACAGAATAGAAAATAAAAGAATTATTAAATAGTGAAGATAAAAATTATATGCTATTATATGCAGGGAAAGAAAGTTTCTTAATTGCTATAACAAAATGCAGCACTAGACTATGCTTTAATAAAAATATCTTTCACAAAAATGTTCACTTAATTTCTTAACTAAAATAGACTCATATTTGATATTACTTTAAAACATCTCTTATTTCAGAATGATTTTATTTAAATATTTAGCAATACATTTTTTATTTTATTTTTTGCATTTAAATTACAAATTATATTCAGGAGTAACTTTTGTAATTGCTTTAAAATTCAGCTGTATTTAATATAACAGAATTATATCACCGACAATTTTTTCTTAATTAAAGCTTAAAGGTTACATTTGGCAACAAACCATATTTCAGCTAAAAGCAATGCTAAAATTAAAATATTTTAAAGCATTTTTTTTTTCAAAATCTATTCAAAGTTATAAACATTCCAATCATTTTTTTAAAAACAAAATCAGACATTTATAAGTTAAAACAAAATTACAATTTTAAATAAATAATTAGATGAAGTGTACAAATATGTGAGACATTTAAATTGTGAAAGGAAAAAAAAAATCTCTTTCAAAATGACTGTAAGCTGATAAAAGAATTTAGTAATTATATTTATTACTATATTAGTATTCATATTTTGAAAAATGCTTCTAAACAAACTGTTCTTAAAAATGTACTAAAATTATCAGTGCAATATAATTCTGAATGATAAAACATACATCATATAAAAAAATTAGTTTATAAATATAGATAAAATAAATGGCACATAAAATCAAAAAATATTATTTAATAACCAAAATAATAAGATCATAAATTTTGTTACAAATTAATTTACATATACGTGAATTTTATACAAAATTGTATATCTTAATAAACAAAAATTCTACTACTAGCCACAAGTTTGATTAGGAACAGATTAATTCCCGTAAAATTTTAAGTTCCTTCCAATCATGCACAATTATATTATTTTTAATGAATAAATTACAATTGTAAGAACTTTTACAACTCAATTTATTCATAGGTTGCGAGTTAAGAAATCCTGTGATTTAAAATTCAAAGCATTTCAAAAACAGATGCCACAAAAATCAAATTTCAATCAGAGAAATAAGAGGAGAAATAATTAATAAATAAAGTAAAACTTGTTTCCATGCACATTAATAATCTTGTATTACATTCTATTTTTATGACTCAAGAAATTAAATTTCAGTATTAATGATATCTCCTAAATCACCTTTCTCGATGCAATTTTGTTTCTGGATTATTTAACTAAGAAATAAAAAAACGCCCATACTGTTTTGTATTGATTGAACTATTCAAGTATGTATACTATTCTGAATAGCTATCTTATTTCTCAGGCTAAGAATTTTAAAGAGTCAAATAAAAATATTTCAATTACTTTGAATTGAAATATTAATCATGAATAAAGAAAATAAATGTGTGAATTGCAGAAAATATTTATCTTTAGATATCTAGAATAAGAAAGTACCAAAGAAAGGTTCTGTTAAGCAAAGAATGAAGGACAGCTTGTAATTTTGAAATATTTTAATTTTATAGTTTAAGCAAAAAATAAATGAAATGAAATGTGATTCAGTTTCCAAAATTTACATCTTTTAAAAACTGCCGACTTAAACAAGTATAATGCTGTACTTATATCTAATAGCTTATGATAAAAAGAAAATTTCTAATCTTAAAAATGTATAAAAGAACTTACATCAATTCCAGCAGCATCGTTTATAGCAGAATAAGCAGATTCAGGTGCCCAAGCTATACATTCTACGACATGATCATGTTCTCTTAGTTCTAGTTTACATTCTCTAGTACTAACAACCCAAACTCGAACAGTCTAAAATTAAAATATTATAATATATAAATTATTCTACAATGTAGAAGAATTTCATTTAAATAAAAATACACATAAAATAAAGATAAAAAGACATGTTTAAAAGAATTAAATGGACAGATAACCATGCAATTAAAAATATTTCTAACAATTGCACATTAAGTAAAGAAAAAAGTCAAGAAACAAATATCATAGCATATTCTAATACTACATTCATAAATGGATTATTTAAGGTCGTTAATTCCAAAATGCTGATTTTAAAAAAATTCAATCTCAAAATAAAAGAGAAGTATTAACACCTTCTAAACAACAACTGTAAGTACTGAAATCTGGTATTTATGAAGTCATAAATTTTGTGCATGTAGCTGCCTACTGCAAATAAATAAAATTGAAAGCAACTTGTTGATTTGAGTAATCTATGATCACTGCACAATCCAATGATGAGATATTTTAAACGTATCAATAAAAAAATTATATAAAAAAAATTGAAAATGCAACTTAATCTCAAAATCTGTTCTACTAACTTTGTGGAAGTTCAAATTAAATTCAGTACACTTTTACTCATCAGCTGATTCAAACTTCATGATACATTCATAAATTCTCACTTCTGACAATTACCCTCAAATTCCAGGTGTCCATTTCCCAGTCTTGGCAATGCTATTTCATTGAACTTTTTTTTCTTTTTCTTTTGGTTATGTGATTTCAGTTATTTTAAAAATCTATGCTCATGCCACTATATATATTTTGCTGAATTGAATTAAATAATGTGTATGATTCAATTTCATTTGATTTTGATACTACAGCAAAAAAAAAAAAAAAAAAAAAAAAAAAATGAAAGATTGGAAATACAAAGTTACCATACACACTGTTTTTTTTTTTTTTTTTTTTTTTGTCTATAGCTATTTTATCAAAATTTATGCCCAATACATAAATTAAATTAGTAGAATATTATTAATCTATATAAATTGGTAACCTCTAAAATGCTTCTAGTTATTAGTTTTGTTTTAATATAAAAATATAATTAAAAGATAAAATTATAATCCATCAGTAACACAATAAAAGATCCCTAAAATACTATTTCCCAGTAGTACCATTTATAAGACAATAAATAAATAGTGATTACAAAATACATTTTGAAATTCACACAGAAATCTAAATAAATATAGCCTTCACACAGAAAATATATAATAAATATAGCCTTCGAAATTATTAAATTATAGAAATAATTTAACTGGGTGTATTTAGATTTTATTTGCATAATATTTTGTTCAGTCGGACAATTTTCTGTTAGAACTTTATTCCAAAGTGAAAAAAATGTCACTCATTTTCATTTCTGGCTGATGTGAGAATCTGTATCTCAAGTTTCGATTAATCTTTCTTGATAATACAATTCATTTACATCATACAATTTGCAAAAAGAATACAAAAATAAAAATTAAAAAATTATTGCATAAAAAGCACAAGCAATGTTTCAAAATTTCTAACAGCATTAGATATTGATAAACTTAAAAATTAATATTTATTATTCTTTAATCACATGAGAGTCAATAAAATATTAATATTGATTATTTATTATCTTGCAGTTTCATTGTATTAAAGCATCATTATCAAGTTTTATTTAAAACTAATTTTGATAAAATTAAAATTAAAGGATATTTTTGAAAACTAAAATTGGCATAAAGCTAATTTTTTTGAGTTTGGAAATAGTGTAAAAATAGTATTTTGCACAGATAAATTCTACATTTGTTAAAAAAATAATAGAATTTTGATTAATTTTTAATTAAAATGTAATTAAAATTTTGGAGGAAAAAAAAACTTTTATTATTAAGTCTGCTGCTAAAAAATTTTGCAAAATACAATTTACAAATAATATTATTCAGCATATATAAACTATCATTTCCAAAAAGAGAAAAAAGTCCTTACTTGATCATTTGAACAACTAGCTAGGAGGGAACCATCTTGATTCACTCGTACCATCCTCACCCATTCTCGGTGGCCAGAAAATGTCTTCACACAGTACCTGTAAAATCAAGACAGATATAGTACAGTTTTATTTTATTATTATTATTTCTTTTTTTACCTTCTCCATTTTTTCTCCAGTCCTTTGATGACTAGCATTTATATAATTTCAGCTATCAAAATCAACTAAATTATTAATTCTTGTAAAATGTTAAAAACTTAAATATATTTTATAAATTAGTTTGAATTATATAATTTAACCAATAGAAAAATCTATTCTTATAGTTAGAATATTAATCCTTCTGGTAGGGAGGCACCTCAATTAAGAGAAGGACATCTGATAAGTTGTTCTAACAATATGCACTTGGGATATGCTTGCTTTGACAAGTTGGAGCATGTGTTGCTCATAATAAGAATAATTTTTTTTACATATAACAGCAGTTATTTTATTATCTGCCGTGACTTAACATCAAGAATTTATGGATTAGTTCAGTGGCAAGCTGGAATTTTACATTGCATTATCTTAAGTATTAAACGAATAACTATACTACACTCAAATGAAAGGTCATGTCAATTGAATACTATTTATCAGATTACACTGATTCATTTTTTATTAATATAATTTATAATTTAAAGAGTCATATAAACCTCATATATGTTTCCTATAGATAATGTTTGTTTATTTGTGAAACATTAACTCTAAAAGTAATAATTCAGTTAAACTGATAATATAACATTAAATAAGGAGTCAGGTCTGAAACAATTGTGGAATTAAAGTATTGTATTAAAGAAGTTGATTTTTTAAAAAAATATTGATCATAAAAAATATCAGTCAATAACTTGATATATTCTTGAATTTAACATGTTTGCAAAATGATTCCAAAATAATTAGTTTAAAATGATGGACTTTACTAATTTGTCAAGAAATGAAATTTGATTTTGATAATCAACATTTCTGTTATTTATGACAAGGATTTACAAACTGTCTCTCCTCAGATCAGATTCAGATGATTTGAGAGCAAACAAAATAAGGGGAAAGGGGACAATATCACCATAGACTGAAATAAACTGCAAAGAAATATCAAAAAATTAAAAGTTACCCAGATTTTTATCTAGTAAATTTTATTCCAAATGTCTTTTGAAAAACCGCTAATTAGGCAAAGTGACAAGTATATTAATTATATATATTTGACATTTCATGGAATGGTCATAATTTTGAACCACTGTCTAAAAAAATTATACTCAACATGGCACCCTTTCCACATCACATTCTCAATAGCCATGTGCAACAAAATTAGATACACAACATATCTTCCATGAAACAAGATAAAATAATTCATTATATATTGTATAATTGTTGTCAAAACTGTGCAGTGAGGCAAAGCACTATCAAATTTCTCAATTTTAATACTGAAACTAAATACAATTTTTAAAATAACCATATGCATTTTTAAAGGAGGTGAAATAAAAGTATGGAACATCAAAATAGTGTAGTAAATAGATTAAAAGAAATGCAATTCATTCATACTAAAAAAAATGAAGATATCTACACTTTATTTGAAAGGATGAATATCATTTTTTAATGAAATTTATCTTTGTGAAAATGGTGCATACAAAAAAAAAAAAAAAACATTTTGTTGCCTTTTAAATTCAAAAAAGCAAATAAGTTACTAAAAGAAACTAATATAGATTAGAATATGCTTTGAGACATATGGAGGAGAAAAAAAAAAAGTTTTATTACAACTACTTAGTTGAATTCCCATATGTTGCAAATACGTTTATTATTCATAAACTTTTCAAAGAAAATTCTCAAATAATAATAATAATAATAAAATTTGTATGTGAATCTACTTCAATATTATATTTTTCAACCACCTAAACAGAAAAACTCTACTTTTTTATTAGATTACATGATTTCTAGAAATAAGAGAAAATAAGAAACAATTTTTTAAATTAGCACATGTGCTAATACTGTACATTTTAAAACAATGCTTTATCATTGTTTGTCATCAGGTTTTCTTTCAACACAATGATATTCTGACAAGCAATATAAGAAATAACCATGCATAAAAAATTAAAATGATGCATTCAACTGATAACTGATATTAGAAGAATTAGAAACTTAAAATAAAAGATATAACTTCCAGGAGGTGACTGTCACCTCATTTCAAAAATCTAGAAAACCACCATTCAAGAAATAATTATGACATACATAAATCTATTCATGAGCATATTTACAAATAATTTAATTAGTGATGAAAAATACTAAATAATTAATTTTTAATTTGTGCTTTCACTGGTTTATTTCGCAGAATTGCTTATTTACTTGGTTCCATATTTAATTTCCTCCTTTCATTTAAGGGGTATATGTTTACACTGATTTGTTAAGAATTGTATTGTTTACAGTTTTTAAAAATTCAATATGAATATTTTGATTTAATAAAATATTTTTTATTAACAATATTGGGTTTTCATTTTGCTCAAAAACTGAAATATGGACATTAAAACATATAAGATGCAATATATTAAATATAAAGAACTTTATATTAGCTGTTCACCTATTTAATATATTATGTTCAAAACACTTATCAGTAAAATACCTGTTAGAAAGGATTTTAAAAGGATTTTTTTTTTTTTTTTTTTTTTTTTTTTTTTACTTGAAAAAAAACTGCTTACTGAGAATAAATATTTCCTAGTTTGTATACAGCATTTAAGTTATGAAGGATATGTTATATACAACATTCAAGGATATCATCCATATAACTCATCTTTGAATGAAGTATATCTGCACAGAAACAATATTCGAAAAATTTAATGAGTGCATTTCATAAATCTGGAAATGAGAAAATACAAATCTGGAATTCCTTATAAATATATATATTCAGTTATAATTATATTGCACAAAGTTCTTCCATCTTTATTTTTTCAAATTATATTTTAATAATACATAAAATCAAACCCAGTGCTAGATTTCTCATAATTAAATTGACTGCTATATTTCCTTATTTTTTCTTTTTAATGGGAAATGAACATTGCAGGTATGGATTTTTAAATTCTTTCATAAGAGGAAATTATCACTGAAAAAGATAAGAGTTTCTTAAAATAATATCTAATGCAGTAACTAACTGACTGAAATAAATTGATAAAAATCAGCAGCAACATTTTTAATGTGGTATTACATGTACTCACCCAGTAGATACCTCCCACATCTTCATAGTTTTATCCCTGGAAGACGACACTATGTGATCTCCACTGGGTAGAAATGTCACTGATGATACATTATGATCATGTCCTAACAAAAGGAAAGATAAATGTATCAAGAAAAAAAGGGTGGAAAAAGAAAAAAAACATACAATTTTTAATTAAAACCATTTTTTGAAAACATACAAAAACAAAAAAATACCACGCAACTTACCTCTCATAGTTCTGACACATTCAAAAAGTGTGAAGTCCCAAAGTTTCACTGTCATATCAGCTGAACAAGAAACTATAGATAAAAAAGGATTTTTAATATTAATATCACATACATGAAATACTTTTATATTCTAATTTAAAACCAGAAAAGAAAGGGATGGGGGGGGGGGGATTGAGCATACTTAAAGAGACAAGATAGTTTTTCCCACCTTGATTATTTCCTTACCTAACCATTTACCAGTATGGTCAAAAGCTATATCTTGAACTGAATCAGTATGGCCTTTTAGTGTCTTCTCATATTCGCCTGTTTCATAATCCCAAACCTAGAAATAAATTAAAAACATTAAAAAAATGCATATGAATTTATGAAGTTACAATATTAATTTTCCTGATTACGCAGAAATATTTGATATTTTCAAATAAAAATCACAGAGGAAAACAAAAATGAAAAATGCTATTTATTAATTGACAAATTTTCTTTTGCATATAAAAGTGGAATGAATTAAAATGGTAATGGAGATTAGGTCATATAAAAAGTCTTCCCTTTAATGAAATGTCTATTAAAGATAACCACTGAAAACCTGAGAAAGAATTTTAAGAAAAATATAAAAATTGTGCAAAAGATATAACTAAGTAATTATAAAATGGAAGGCAAGTATAAAAAAAAATGGTGAAAGCAGTCCTCTAGGTATCACCTCAAGCATATAAATTTCCCATATAACTTATCAAGTTCATACATAATTTATTAAATATAATCTATTTAATTCTGAAATTAAATAGAATTTTGCTTATCAAACTATCAATTTCTAATTTATTATATTAAATACTAACAAAAATCAGCTATATTAAGTTTTAATGACAGGGATAAATTTCTCTTGTAAGAGCATGCTTATAGAAGGATCAGAGAAGGATGCAACTATAGTACATTTCCAAGTATCTAACTTAATGTGATGGAGAGGCAGACTGGATAACGAAAAGCTGGATAGGCTGGAATTCTAAGAACTCATTTCTTTGAATACCAATACCAGAAGACAAAGTTTTTATACCAAACATATTACGTAATATGTATTTTCTCATTTCCTATTCTGTACTAAGCCTCCATTTATCTCAAGCCATATAGAATGTTCACATTTTAACAGAAATTCTGCAATACGTAATTTAAATCCAGGAAACATAAACAAAACAGAGAAATTTGTTGGCCTAGTTCTTAAGAAAATTGATTCAAACTGATTTTATTTTTCAATAATAAATGATTACATAGATATATAAGAAAAGGTAACCCTAAGATAGGAATCAAAACTTACAGCTTTTAGTTTTTGAAAAAGTCCTTAACAGATGCCTTGCTTTCATTTAATTACAATAAAAGAAAACTAGGTCGGACAGCACAGAAGACAGATAGTCGTGAACCGGATACTAGGGAGTGTACTGTATTTCTTCATTGAGCTGTTATAATGATTTTTGAAGCCAATGCGCCTGAAGCCATTATGCTTAAAATGAATTTATATAATATTTTCTAAGAATTGAAAATAGTAAGTTTCTAATTAGATCTATCCTTATTATAATTGATCTCACACACACATATCTAAACATTTTTAAACAATCCCAATAAAATGAATAACAATAACTTGGTTTATTCATTCTCAAGAGTAAGAAAACTGGATATCAGATTAAAAATTGAATCATTTGCTACTCATTTTAAAATCTTCGCTTCAAAATAAATATAATTAGAAGAAAGCCTACTTTTATTGTGGCATCTTCACTAGAGGAAACTATAACATTATAAACTGGATGAAACACAACTCTTGTCACTGGAGCTCTATGTGCAGAAAGACAATGCCGCTCAGGAGGTCTAGGAATCCACTCTGACGGTGAACGTTTGTCTCGAGTAGGAGCACCTGCTATGTACTCCCTTTCAGCTTCAGCTAACTTAGCTTCCAGATCTATTACCTACAATAACAAATAGGAAAGAATAAAATGTTGAAAATTAAAAAAAGTAGCTATAAGTAGAATAAGAATTCAAAAAAAGTAACTTTAAGTAGAATAAATGGATGAAAAACTATCAGAACTTACTTTCTTTTGTAACCTAATTACAGACGTCCATTTCTTTTCAAGAATGCCAGAGTACTTTTTATCCACTTCACCATGCTAAAAGAATACATTAAAAAATTCTTTTTAGAATATAGAATGTTTTACAAAATTTTGATTAATATAAAGAAATATAATAAACTTTTATAAATATACAATGCTTCTATTAATAACAATTCATTTCTGGGGGAAAAAGAAAGAAAATGCATATAGCTGCTGCTAAACTAGATTAATAACATTCATTTCTGCATACAATATAAAAACATTACATTTTAAAAATTTATCTAAAACAAATTGTGATTTGTATGAAACTACCTCTAAAAAGTTTGGAAGCATTAAAAAATGAAAGTTGCATCACATTATTTTATTATGATATACAGAGGGGAGTTTTGAATATAAACATAAATGTACAGGAGAAACATTAAATGATGAATCATATCTTATTAAATCATAAGATAGGCAAAAGATTAATGTAAAATTCCAAAAACATGCATAGCTATACACTTTGAATTTGTATGAATTACAATTGAATTAAAAACACCATGACTCACCATATCTGATTCCTTTTTGAATGCTTCCAGAGCATCCATATAACCGCTAGATGCCAAATAATCAGCTATGGCCTTGTTCCTAAAAATTAAAGGAAAGAAAATCAGTAAATTGTAACAGCAAACAATTATATATAGTACATGCAGTAGTAAAATGAATTAATCAGATAAATACAGTTTTAGTATTAGTAATATTTACTGTAGCCTAATTTGAAATATTTCAGGAATTGAACATAACATTGTTCAAAAGAGATAAATGAAAATATAACATATTTCAAAAAACTGAAAATCAACATCTTTAAATCAGATTTAATAACAACTAATAAAAAATTTTAAATTCTGAATGAAAGGTTAGGAAGGAATGAAAAAACTAGAAAACAGCTTTTAATGAATATGTTATTACAAAACATGCACACACTTCTCTAAATTTTTTTAAAATAAAAAGTTTATAGTTCTAATTAAAAAGTAATTAGTCCAATTCAAATAATGTTAAAAAGTCTTATTTCCAAAATTAACAATAGTACGAATGGAAAAAAAAATTAATACAAAAATTCTTGTTTATGTCATAGAAAAAATGATGTGACTTTGTTATTTCTTTACAGAAATTGAATTGAAATCCAAAAACTATTTGCATCTACAGAGCACCGCTTACAGAAAAACATTAAAACACACTTTTAATAGCATACAATAAGGATTTTTTGAATTTTATTTATTTTCTATAACCATATTTTTTTTAATAGGCCTAATTATTATAAATTCTTGAAATAAATTTTTTTTCTGTCGGAGCACCACACCCACAACAAATTAAAGTTTAATTAAATTTGATAAATAAAATAAAAATATACAATAGATCAAAAGGATTTTTCTAATTAAATAATTATTAAGAGTGCTTTAAAGAATTTTCTTGAGTAACACAACATTTCATTTTCATAGCAGCAATCAAAATTGAGATATGAGTCATATTCATGAAGCTCAACAAAATAACCATACAACATTAATAATTTGACAAAAAATATATCACAGATAAGTTTTAACACAGATTGCTTACACAAAAATATTTTTGTGGCTGCAAAAATGAATGATGATCTAATAAAAAATAGCATATCTGATACAAAATTGCATTGATGGCATTTCAATCGATTAAGAATTAACTACTCAGAACTATAACAATATATTTCTAAGAAAATACTGTATTTCTGGGAAATTAATTTTTAATTAGTTCAATAGTGGAGAAGCCATTAAAAATAAAATTGATTATAAGCATAACCAATCTTGGATAAAATTGCAATTAAAGAATCAAGAAAACATTAGCTATTTAATAAAAACAGAATATCAATGATAGGTTGTTGTAGTAGAAGTCACTGCACTTCATTTGTTATAAGGTTTTTTCGGTACATACTCATTATCGAAGAGGAAACTAAAATCATTAATGAGAAAAAATCTCTAACAACAAAATTCAAAATATTTGTCAAAAAAAAGCAGAAAGCAAACTGCATCAATTTAAAACTTAAATTAGATTTTATCACAGAAGGATTGATTTCAATGTGAATGGTCAATACAAATGTTTCAATATTTTATTTTTCCTCATAGAAATATCCATAAAAAAATCTAAATATTAGAACAACTGTTTAAAAAACTCTTTTTACATGATCCAATTCATTGTAGAAAATAAACATATCCTAATCATTGTGCTATTTTGAACATAAGAACTATCATCAACATAATATATTGTGCTATATCTTCAACATAAGAACTATTTTGAGATGGTCACTGGACTATGGTTAAATGATGAAGGCAACATCTGAGCTGGCAAAGACTTTCTTAACTTCCATACTACAGTAATTGAAAGATATCATTCAATGTTTGAATCTGAAATTTCCAGGCCTCAAAGAAATAAGACCTAAGCTATATAAAGAATAGACCTAAGCTAACACAATAGAGTTTTAGTTTAGTTGTATTTATACTTTTTTTTTTTGTAACCAAAATTAAGATTATTAATTTTGAACCTAGTCAGATGATGAGGATGATGCTTGAACTTTTTCTCCTCTAAAAAGTTCTGTGCCTCACAAACAAGAGAATATTTTATCCATCAAATATAAATAACAACAACTACTTTATAGAGTTGTTCTTCAGTGGAATTGTATTTCAAATAAATGTGAGGCTTCAACATCAAGTCATCACAGTTCAATAGGGTTTAGTATCGGTTTTATATTTATTATGGGTTTTATATAAGTGTGTAAATGTTTCCTTAATTATTTATAGCAACGTTTAAAAAGTATATTTATAATTTCTTAATTTTTTGTATTATCATCATAGTGTTAACTTTTTCCTAAGTTTGGTTGTGAAAATAAAATACTTGATGATTTTTTTACTGTGTTTTTGGAAGAAAGAACCTCAAAGAAACACAAAAATAATAATTATGTTATATATTATGCAAATAATATGAAACAACAAATCATTCTGAATAAATTACATATTATATAAAAAATTTGCAGTTTAAAATTAACAGAATTTAGAATTTGCAGAATTAAATTTAGTATCAATCATAATTTACAAAATATTTATTATTTTATTTTAATATTAAATTTATATTATAAATCCACTTTTCTAAATATAAAATTTAATATTAATTTTAAAAAAATGTCTACCACATCATAGACCGAGACAGCTACACACGCACACGAACGGAAAATATTTTCAGATGACATATTTTGCTTTTTTTGTAAAAAAAACTTTTGATATAATCGATTTCCGACCATTAAGAAATTCAAAAGTGAACGAACTCGGTTCTTCCATTTTACTTTCGTTAAATTAATGAAGGTTCTATTTTTAAAACAATGATTACGCGGGCACAGACGGATCGCGCTGGCCAAGTCGTTTTACTCATCAAGGCTACTCATCGATTTTTGCACAGCCTCGCCAAGCAACGTCGCGATCTTCACGTGAAATACTTTTATTCGGTACAAAAAAGGGCCAAGTAAGCATGTAGCGAAATCAAACTGGAGGACGTCAGCGATCAATGACTCAGCAGCGGCGGTTCAGGAGAGATCCTCTCTTCCAATTCGCCCAGAGGCAGGTGGAAAAGAAAAATTCGGACTCGGTCTGTAAGCACAAGGCCACTAGAATCGCATTTATTCATCAGCAAGAGGAAAAATGATGCCCGCATTTAGACGGTCGATCGAAGCAGCTGTTCTGACACGAATTTCGAAAGAGAACGGAAGCCAGGTCTGACCTCTACGATTTGTTTATTCCTTTTTTCCCAGTCCCTTGTGGTTGAAAAATTGGCATCCTATGGATAATTTTTTGGATTAGCCCTTTCAAATCACCTGACCCGAAGTGAAACCTTATGATTTCATTTGTCTGTATTTAAGAAGAGGCAGTTTTCTTCATATCACTGCATACTAAGCCAGACAAGGTTTTGATGCAAGATTCAACAGTGACAGATTTAAGCCTTTCAGGGGCCTTTAAGGTTTGCAAACTTCGCGCCATTTTTCCATCCCAAATTTTATACCAAATATTTTAAAACACTGTAATCTAATCTGAAATTTTTGTATAGATTTTAAGTATAGATAACCTTTTTTTTAAAAAAAGTTGATTTCAATATATCGCGTATACAAAAAGTGCAAAGTAAAAATTTTAAAGTAATTTTTCTTTTAAAAAAATTCTTAGCAAAATCTAAATAATATTTAATGACATGTTCGGATATTTTCTCTTAATTATAAGGTTCCAAATATTTCAGAATTATAGAATAACATAATAATATTATCAAATGGTAATTCATTAGGAAGGTTCTAGAAAATTCTCCATATACGTATTACTTGATTTTAATAAGTTCGATTGTATGACCTTTATAATCAACGCAAAATGAAAGTTTCAAAATACCGCTAAAAATATCTACAGAGATATCCCATAAAGTTGTGGGGTCCTGACGCCACTAACCACTTTGACTCTTCAACAAACCGGCTCTGGGAATCAAAATTTGCCCCCGTAGTTATTCAAACAAGTAGTTCTAGTAACCCTCATTTATGTTTTTTTTATGTTTTTATTATTAATATCAATATTATGGTGTTAAATTTATAAAATAATCATAAAAGGTGAATTTATAAGTTTAATTAAAATCACACAGTTCCAAATTAAATATTATACAGATGATTTTGACCTATTCAGAACCCATGTTCGATCCATTCCCACGAATAATTATTTTATGTTCTTTACAATTTTTGTTTAATAGTCAGGATATAATATGAAATGGTTCGATTTCAAAATCGATAGAAGTGCATCCTCAGATAATCGGTTTCAGATTAAATTATTATTGATAAACAAGTTTAGCTTTAGAAACAAGGCATATGCTAATCTTTAGCTAAAAACTTCAGTATGGATATTTATTTCTATAACAATTCTGTTTTGAAAGTATTTTAAAATATTAATTTCACCTAACTGTCTAAGAAACACCTCAGATGGTTATGAATTTCCGAGTTTTATTGCCTGAAGTTTAGCTTATTATTTTTAAAATTACAATAATATGGTTATTTGGTTAATCGAACTATGAAATCTCAGATGCCGAAAATGTTCTTCTAATAAGTAATGCAATAAAATATTTTTTTATGAAATTTTCAACATGAAATGCCAAAGAGAATTCTCTTTCATAAAAGGGGTAAAAATTTCGTAACTTCTGATTTTTATCACAAGTATCTAAATTAATTTCCGAAACAAAATTTTAAAAATAACTTATCAAACTGAATAATAATACCAAAATATAAAATTCATGTTTTAGTTGCATTGTTTCTAAAAGAAAGAAAAAAAAAAGTACTGAAATAGAATAATCAAATGTTTTTTTTTTTATTATTATACGCATAGTTACAAGGGTCCACCCCCCATAAACCAATTTTTATGATCACTTTTTCTTTCACAAATATTTATTTTTACAATAAATGTATTTAGTTTTTCCATTATAAGAAAAAGGGAAATATAATCACTTTGAAGCTAGATAAAATAGTTCTTAAAATTGGAATCATAGTGCATTCATTACAAAATAAATATATATTCCCTTATTGTTTGTACAAGCTTAATACTGAAAGACAATTTCATTACATTTATTTAAAATACCAACAAATGAGTGGAAATACTACAATTTTCCTTCCAAACGACTCTCTTTTGTTCATCTATAGCTTCAATTTTCCTTATTCTCATATCTTTCAGAAAAATAGCAGACAATCGATATAATTTATAAAAAAGTAGCAAAAAAATCCGGTTATTTAATTTTTACCTCATCAACATATGGTGAGATTTGTCCATTCTTTAAGTTTCCAGATAAAATTAGCTATTCAGTTGACAATAACCAAGGGAACTTGGAAGTGAAATTTCTCCATTTTGAGTAATAGAATTTCACAAAACCTTGGAAGTGAACGTGTGTCCTCTTTCACGCATTTTTCAAAACAGGTGATCTTATTAATACAGAGACAGAAAAAGAAAAGAGAAAACCTTCACTTTACAGAATAAGATTTGAGATTTACAAGAGAATAGAGTACGAAGACTAATGATGCACTCGTTGTGTATGTTGCAAGGCGGTTATTTTCAGGGTGGTGAGATATAATCACAGTTGTCAACACAACAATCGGGGACGTGCGATACTGATCTACGACCATGTATAATACAGAAGAGTTCATTGTTCAAACAACAGACGGCATGGAGTTTTCCTAAACATCCATCTTAATACAAAAGTCGTGAACAAAATATGCACGACTGCTTTTTTTAGACATTCCTCATTTGATCTAAGAGAACAGGCTGAAACATCACAGCACACTAACTCAATATATATGATTCTGTAGGTTGGTCGATCGATTTTTCGATTTGAGTAGATTATAGACCAGAATCTCAATCTCAATACAAAAATCTCAGCTGTTAAAATGTAAAATGTAAATGTAATAAAAATTAAATGTAAGTGTAAAAGATCAAATTTAGAACAAAAATTATATCCAAATTATATCCCCCCCCCCATCCAAAATATAAACTGTACGATTTCACTTCATATATCTGCAGAAAAGCACAACTTCTAAAAAATTAGTATATTAACCCCTTCGCATACAACGTGTTGAAGTTCAGAGAATTACTGATTTTTAATTTTAAATTTGCAATTAAGATATTAAGTAATCTGAAATAGAGGGGAAAATCATTTAAGAACGCTACAATTTTTCAACTGCTGTTATATTTTATTGGAAATTAAAATAATAATAAATCAAATAAAATGTATTATTTAATTAAATTAAATAAATTTTCATAGGTCAACAGGTTGAGAAAAAAAAAGAACCATTTAATATTCGGAACAGAATGGCATTCACTCAACAGCTTATAGAATTTTAACCCTTTGTACTCGGAAAAGTAATTCGATGCAAAATTATTCACCTAATACAAAGCCTTGTTTATTGTTCCGAATATATATAATTGCTTCAAAAGTTGAATTTCCCCGAAAAGTTAATTTACATCTTTTTACCATTCTGTAGGTATTTTTAACAATCAAAATTGAAAAATAAATAAATAAAGCATCAAAATGATTCATCGTCTTGAATGGTGACCATGAGTCATCTCTCGAGTACAAAGAGTTAAAAAATTCAAGATCAATTTATTCATTGGCTTTCACCACAAAAATTAGAAGCATCCACGAACACAAAGTATTATTTCTACGGACTCTTAAGATAAATCAATACAAATACAGTCCCATAAGACATGATTTTATTTAATTAGACAATATAAAAGACAAATTTGGGAGCAGGACTCTGGTGTAGGTTTTTAACGAATTTCGAACGATTTTTATTTCTTTTTTAACATTAGTTTGAAAATCTGAAACGTTTAGGTCTGCATTTCTTTTTTATTAATTCGACCATAGAAAAAAAAAAATGTGGCGTACTTAAAAATTTTGTCACGTTTGCAAAAAAGAGTTTAAAAGAATTACAAGAACTTTCCAATTTACGATGCAAATTGCATCCAACATCACTTATGCGAAAGAAAGCAATCTTGATAAACCGTTCAAAAATATCGATGACTAATCCAGCGTGGTATACAAGAATGTCGATAAGAAAATAGGCCGATAAAAATCTAAGTTCTACAAAAGCTATCAGATCTCAGCAAATTTTCAATACAGAAAACTTAACAATCGAAATCGAGATCTAGATGGGAAACCTCGAAACATCTCTGGAAAAGTGCTTTCCTAATGGCAGCTCATTTCCAAAACGATCTTCCAAGAACTGGCACTCAGAATAAATAAGTGATCCAGAAAAATTAACGGCGCCCTCTGCATGTAGAAACGTCATCAATACTTTCACCTGGCCTTCGCCCGACGTGACTCACCCACCGCACGCAAATTCTCCGCTTCTGAAACGGCCGTCCTCCCACAATTAATCTAAATTTATGAAGGGAGCCTAAGATTTACAGCCCGAAGAGCCGCAAGCCGAACAATGACTGATTCAACAGTTGGGCTAGGGTAGAGTATTTTATGAGGATCAGAAATGACAACAGTTTGCGAGCAAGCAAACAACCGTCTCCCTGAAAAAGATGCCCAGAGCCACGACCCCCGTCTATCGGGGGTTGTGCCAGAGCGCTGTGATTCACGACTGTCGTTAAATGTTATGCGATGCTTCTGATCTTCAAATGCGGAAGGGTAGTTCGTAAAAGACTAATGTGATTTCTCAAACTTTGACTTGCGTTAAAACTATTAGAGCTTATACATAAGGATAATGCAACAGAAAGGATCAATAGTCGAATAGGAGTTCCGAAATATATCTCATGAGGCTTGCAGAATTAATATAATTGTAATTTTCCTCAATTTATCATTATTTGAGTTATCTGATGTAAGATCACAGCAATATTTCGAAGGCATATCATGTAATATAAAGAAAAGAACGAATTGCAATGCAGTAATAAGAATAATAGTTCATCAAACAGACTGCTCCAAGAAAGAGATTTTCCCTAGCAATAAAAGAAAATATGCGAGTGTGTGAAAAAATATAAATAAATTTTGTATAAAAAATTCACTGAAATAAAAACAGTTAATTAAGTTATTAATAAAATGAACAACAGCTTTCACGAGTGGCATGTCTTTCGATGTAAAATCGGTTTTCAATCAGTAAAAAAGTTCCGAATGCACCATAAAAAGTTGAAAACCTCTATCTTGTAAAAGGTATTGCCAATGAAAAAAAGATAAAGTGACAATATAAAGATGATAATGAACATAGCATCAGAAAAACATGAGAAAACTTCAGTGATAGCCGGCATGCTGCCACTTACACGTTATTGGCACAAGAAGTCCGGCTATCTCATTTAGATTTTCAAAGTTTCTTTTCGGGGGGGGGGGGGGGGAAGAACAGCCAGTTCCTATCTGACTCATGCCTTTAAAAATTATTAATCATCAAGACGCATTCGTTGATATATCGATACGGGATCTCAAATTCTGTTTCGGAAATAGCACTAGCCTGATAGCAAAATCCCAGCATAATATGCACTAGAGAATCAAAGGTCTGGCAGCCGACATTAAGCAGGTATGGTTCACGCTAAGATCTTTTGATGCCAAATACATCCACCTGTTAATGTATATACTGGCAGAAACAGTCAAAAATACTTAATAGTTGTCTTGGGTGAATCATACAACTTCAAAACGAGACGTTAATCAAACTAAAACAGATCATTTTACAGGGAATTTTTTTTCTTCTGCGTGATTAAAATTGCGCATTCAAGTTAATCATGCATAAAAAGAGCACATGATTACGTTTAAACATTTGAACGATAAAATACCCAAACCAACAAGAATTTCAGCAAGAAGTTATGAAAATATGGAAGTGCATAAGAATGTAAGATCTTTCCAAAATCCAACTATCTAAAGGAAACTAAGAAAGATCGAAACACTATTTAAAAGAGGAAAGACCAAATTTGTTTACAAATTATAAAATGAAACAGGCGACACGGGCTTCCTCGGAAATTTCACAAATATAATACAATATTAAAAAGCAAATAAACCAATAAACATTAATACAACTACTACTAATTATTCGAGAGGTCAACGACTGCTAAGTAATAAACAAGACTTTTTAACCATCCTCTTGCAGCCATGATATTGCGCGCTAAGAAAATAACACATTTGGTAAGATCTTTGTTTAAAAAAAGAGAAAATTCGTTGAGGTGCGAGAAAACAATTTTTTAAAATATTGCTTTGCTTTTGGCGCTAAATTTGAGAAAAAAAATCACCCAATTGCGCAATTTAGAAACTACATGCGCACCAATCTTCACTTCAGTAAGAAAAGAAGAAAAAAAATTGTCATAGGGAGGGATAGATGATTTAGTAGATCCTAAACAAGAGTTCTTGGTAATTCTATATAAAAATGGTTAATAATTCAAAGATTTACTTTTTAGCATTTATTATTGTTTCGATGAACATCAATTTACTCTACCAGTCATAATATCGAGTACAAACTAAATAACTGAAATAGCAGAGCTGACAGGAAATGAGGAAATCCAGCTGGTATTTGCTTATTCGCTTGGAAGATATGCATATATTATAATATGCAAAAAATGTATACGCATGAGTGACAAATTCTACCAAATATCGAGAAATAGCATGTTTCAAACCTTGAACACCACAGATAAACGGTTCTTCTAAAAAGTTTTCTGAGAAATAAACTTTTTTTTTTTCTTCCTCAAATTGAAAAAAGTTTAGACGAAAAATTAAAGATAGAGATAAAGACACAAATTCAACATCAAAAGTATAGCAATTTAGTAATAGTTCAAATGAAACTGGGAAAAAAAAAAAAAAAAAAAGAGGCGATTTTATTCATGTACGATATTTGCTTTTACCTTGAAACAAGCTCCAAGCACCACCATCTCAGTATAACTGATACTCAATTACAGGTGGAATTAAAGTACATCAATTACAGAAGACAGTCAATGCTACAACTAATTTCTAATTGGCCGTGACCGTCTTATTATGATAAGCGAAACGGATCAAAGTTGTTTTTGAATGAAGTTAGAAAGTTCCAAAAGGCCAATAAAAGCAGGCAGCAAGGGCATGAGAAGACAGATGCAAGTGAGTCATGAATCATTGTCGAACGTGGTCACGAAAGCTGGTTGAAAAGAATCCAGTTACGAGAGGGAGACAGTGACGGATAGCTCATACAAATTTTGTAAATCGAGTTCAGCAAGAAGCTGAAAGTGTGAAAAACGACATCGCAGCGAAGAGCTCTTTCACGTTAGAAAAAATTTCCATCAACTTACGATTCATGTATTGATGATTTAGTTTAGTTTAGTTTAGCTATATTAACATTCAGTTTTAAAGCAACACTAAGGCTATTTTGGGACGGATCTCGCAATTTTGAATCGCGATCAGATGACGAATGTGTTAATAGAAAATTGCTTCGCCCCTCCCCCTCTTTTGGACAAACTTTTAATACCAGTCTTCCATGTGTTGACGGAAGACTGCGATAAAAAGTTTGTCAAAAAAAATTATATTTCTGAAAGTAGATTTTTTTCCCCTCAGGATTAAAAAATTTGCCATACATTCTTAGTAAGCGTAAATGATAACGGTTGAAGGAAAAGAAAAAGGAATTAGATTCATGTTCATTTGAAATGCAGATATGATAAAATGCAACAAAGAAAATAGAAACATAAACTGGGAAGAAAAACAAGATATAGACAATCCCAGATGCTATAAGATAGCATTCTCTAAAGTATGAACTGATCCCGCCAATCGACCTTTAAAAAAAACAAAGGAAAACTATGCAATACAGCCCTACACACTTTCTTCAATTATTATAAAATTAAATTGTGAATATTATAAGAATCTTTAGAAGTAATGAAAATAAATATTAAAAAAATAAGAAGTTTTATTTAACTTATATTTACTAATGATTGTAAATGTTAAAATAAAGAGGAAAAATAGATATCATAAGAGGCCACTTTTTCTACCTACTTTAATAAAAATGGATGAAATAATGGAATCGAGAAAACAAACACCATTTTATGAAATTCGGGTTTACTATTGCGATCTAAACCTAGATACATGGGATTTGCTGTGCGATGAACAGCAACTGGGTTTGATTTCGTACAGCACACTAATTATAATAAAATCTTTAATTTTTAGAAAATGCAGCTTCAGAATTTTTTCAGTATTGATTTGTGAAAACATTTAAATTTTAAAATGCATACTCTCGAACTAGAAGATTCCCGGAAAAAAAAAACAAAAAAAAAAACGATATATATATATATCACCGAAAAGAAGACAGATGGAAATTTAATTTATTTCTCTACGTAAGGGCATGTAGGTTACGGTTCTGTCTTTGGGGCACCAAAGACAGAACGCGACTGTTCGCACCAGAAAACAAGAGCTAAGTATAAGAAAATTTTCTCTTAATGCTTTTACTAAAAGATTCTTTCAGATTTTTTTTTTTTTTTTTAAATAAGCGTAAATTTAGGAAAGGGAATTTTAGGTATCTTTGAAAGGAATGCCATAAGTGTTATGTATTTCCATCCCTTTACTATGTTTATTACTTTTTCGCAAACGATTTCCGCTATTTAAAAATTTCTATTTCAGTAAGAATCAATGAAACAGTTTTTTCTATTTTAATCGAATTTTTTTTTTCTTTTTTTTTTCCCCTTACGAGAGGATCAATGGTTGCTGCTTAATTATAACATGTAAATAAATTTATTATGAAAATTTTTGCTCGGCATATACAAATTTTATTAGATGCACAAACACTGTCTGAAAATCCATAATCCCTAAAAAAAAATTACGTAATTTTTGCCACATTAGAGAGGGGATTTCGGCTGTAATTCTATATCCCATTGCTTCATCTAAATGAGATATGCATATAAAAACAGCGCAATATGTGTGCGTGTGAGTGAAATAGAGAGAGAGAGAACAGGTGTTTACGCGTGTCATTATATGATGTAAACGAAATTTATATTTCGGCGAAAACAATTCCATTTGTAACATTTCATTAAAAAACAAATTGAACAAGCACCACATTTAAGTAAATTGCTGAAATTTTTAAAAAGATAAATCCTTCCATTCCATGCTAAATAAAATCACTGTAAAATAATGTTTTTTTAACAGTCTTCGGCTTATAAATCCGCTAGATAAAAACTTTTGATTCCATTAATGTAATAAAATGACAAACGTGAGTAACAACACTCAATAGTAAGTCGGCAATAAAATATTAGACTACTACTCCAAACAACAATATCCCCCCCCCAAAAAAAAATGAAATCTGCAGTTGCAAATTTTAAGTTATTATGTGAGAACACTATTCTTTAAGTCACTGTGAGCCTTAATTAATTTAACTGATTAACCAGTTTAAACCGGTTTTAAAAATACTTCGATATTTAAAAAACGATGGTTATATATAACTTTCGATACCCTTCCTCTCTGTTTCGTGTTCATTCCCATTTTCATTTCCGGGCTTCTTCGGGCGCGTATTCGCGCCAAGTTGTAACTTTTCGTTGGCAATAAATCGCCAAATGTGACAACCTTCTATCACATTTTCTAACCCTAAAAGTGAAAAATTAATGCCTCGAAAACGACAAATCGCCAATTTTCTGCCCGTGCATTTTGTGGCTTTAAAAACCTCAAACGAAACAACATGTTCTCACATGATAAAAACAATCCTTACGTTGATACAAAGCAGGGCATTGACTCAGCTTAACTTAACTCAGATGCAGCAAAACAGACTAGTAGGAACCGAGATAAACCAATCAATTTCAAGTACTTAAAAACTTGCGCATGAAATCATGATGTAAATATAATTGAATAAACCTGCAATCAATATTTTTTATACCCATGTCTTTTATATGCAGTCGACATAGAAATTAATTACTTCGATTTAGAGCCGCTGTGCGTAGATATTAGAGGAAATGCGTTTTTCACTCACGAAGGGCAATACCTGGAAAACACGCTGTCACAATTCATGGTTTTTGCATCTATTAAGACTTGCGGTTACAAGATATTCACAGGTGCGTCTGCCAAAGCAGTCCACTGTAACTCGCAGCGAGACCATGTAAAGTATCTGATACCTTACAGAAATCAGAAGAAGATTTATATTTTCTAAATGAATTAATTTTCAATATAAGACTATGCTTCTGTAAACTGTGTATCGGCAAACAATCTCAGTTGACGGATAGCGAAGTAAATAGACGGATAATGCTTTTACTTCTGTGACAAATACCTGCTGACGTGTGTAGCATGTCGTTGGGGGTTCTGTGACAAAAGCATCTCGATGTGTTGTGTTGCAAATGGTAAATGATTAAATGGGCCTTTTTTTATATATCCTCATACTATTTCTTAATAAATTCCAATTCTTAATAAATAACTTACTGGGTCATCATCTAAATTCTAAAAAAAAAATTTATGTTCAACATATTCTGCTTGTCACTTATTCGTCATTCCAGTCGAGCGGAAGATTAAAGGCCGTTGAGCCTAGGCGCTTCCAAAGAACAACCCACATCATTCGCATTGGCTAGATTACAGGAGTTCAATCAAAACATGGCCTAATAACTCATTTCTAAACCGTTAGAGAAAGACGCACTTCCCGATGGAAAAATCCTTTAAATAACAAAAAGAACCGTTTTGTGTTCCTTGAGTCAATGAATGCACTGCCCAAAAAATTATGAAATACAAGCTTTTACACGGTCCTCCGGTTCAATTTTAATTGTATTTAGTGCACTGTTATTGGCACGCCGCAACATTTTAAAATGATAAAGTTTCACAATACTACGACCAAAATGGATAGCCTTAAGAAGCGTTGAATTTCATTATTTTAAGATTAATCACAATCATTTCGAGAAAACGGAGTCTTTTGATCGGATGATCTTCTTAATGCAATCGATGAAATGATCTAAAATAATGAAAATCAAAGTTTCATAACTTCCTTCTTCAAAGCATCATTGATTTAAACAACAACATATAATTTTTCCACATTATTTAAAAAAATTTATATTCAGTAGAAACAATATGCTTATTTTAAAATAATCGCCTTAGGCGATCAATCAGCAAGTTCGCTGGGAATATTGATTATATTATAATTTCAGATAAATTGTAGAAATATAATTTCTTGCCAACGATTCCACCAAATTATTTGATATTAAAGCTGTGTTATTTTGTCTTATTTCAGTTCGGCTTATTGTATAAATGAATCTTTCTAAAGGAGGCCAATCCAAGGACATCATAGCGCTATTAAAAATATAAATGGTTAATTCATTTATTTTCAAAGGATTGCAACATTGTAGTTACATCGCTTTTTGGTTTGTGTGTTTGTTATGTAAATAACACAGATATTAAACAGTATCCCTCTTCTTTAGCTTTCCACAATGGAAGAAAATCAAGGGTTTAAATATTTGATGAAACAGCTTGAATTTCTGGGATATAATTTCAGGGATATATGCTCGATTTTCAATACATATTATTGCACAAATTTAAGAAAACTTTGCACGACTATTAAATTGATATCATTACAAAAGTGTTATTAAAATTCCTTTTTGTGCAAGAATATTTTCGGAAGATATCGCTGGAGAATGTTTAACTTTATCTTAATTTTTAATTAAAAGTTTAAAAAAATCGCTTCAAGTTGCCGATTGCCATCTTTCTATACATATACGTGCCAAATTCGGTAGCTTGTTGCGTACAGCCGACCACCCCGCCACTACTGAACGTAGCAGTATCGACAGAATTTGGTAGCTATGGGTCAAACGGTCTGGCTTGTAGAGAACCAACACACGCACGCGCGCGCACACACACAATCTTCTTTCTTATTAGCACAGATGCTTTAGAAATTACCTATTGAAGTACGATTAGAGAGGACACCATGTATAATGAAAGTCACAAGTCTTTAATACCTTTTATACAAATTTTCAGATTATATACAGTCATGATTGAGATGCAGACACATTTTACAGAAAACTAGAAAATGACGAGGCCTTGTCTAGACCATCGAAACGTAAGGACATGTCAACAAGCGAGATTAAAAAAAGAGCAAAACCCAGTGAAATCGTTTAGATAAGGAGCCTTTGCTTTGCTTTTTATCACACCTTTTTACTGACGTTTTACAAATCGATTAGATAGACGGAGGCGTATAGAATTAGACACTGCTGTCCTAAAAATGATTTATTACAGTTATAAAAAGAGTAAGCGGAAGCTTTCTTTAAATCCGTTCAGCAAATATAGCTGTATCGCTAGCGGCAAGAGTCTCTCTTCTGTTCTACTTTTTCCACCTACATGCGAAATATGGTAATTTCTAATTATTTTGGCATTGGCTGTAATAATTTTTACACCAGTTCTACAAGTTTATTATTCATGGAATATAGTTATGCAATTATGCAGCTGCATTTTCAAACAATAACGTTATATTTTTAACATTTTTTTTTAAATTTGGAAATGAAATAAATGATATCCAATGTTAAATGATTTTACTACTTTCTTTCCAACGTACATTCTTTCCATTCTACATTCTTTCCAACGTAGTGAATTTTAAAACGTTAACTGATGCACTAAAAATAGCATAAATAATAAAATTCACATGACGATAATGTAAACCTTAAAACAAACTAATACTAAAGTTATATTAAAATTCCATTTGGAAGCAATACGAATGGTATATGGAATGGATCTATAAAATCTGAACTGAGTCAGATAACGAGAACGATACCAGAGTTGGTAACCCTCTTTCCAAACATCCACACCTTTCCAACGAAAGAACGTTTGACCCAGGACATTTATTTTATGATGTCCCAGGGTCATATACACCATGGATCTTTAGGAGAATCGGGTTTCGAACCTGAAGGCTACTTATCTATTAGTGCAGAAACCGACTTAACTATTAGGCTACTGCGCCATCTCAAGTCCAAAGAAAGCAACTCTTTAATCATAATTTTAACAGTGACAAAGCATGGATAAGAAAAATCTGATGAAACAATTAAAACTGAATTTATTCATAATAGAAAACTTAATTATAATTTATGCTTATAAACAATTTTAAAAAATGTAAATAAATAACTTATATAGCAATCGAATAGATATTATCAAAAAGATAACTGTTAGCTCTATAAAATGGCATATAAATCATTTTAACGCAATAATATTTGAGAAGTTATTCACAAATATTATTACTAAGGAAAAATGTTAAAGTTCAGCTTAACTTAAGGTTTCCGACTAGGTTCGGAGGGGGAATTTTAATAAAAAACAAACAAATATTTTAATGCTCATATGGTGTTTTTTATTCTTATAAGGATAAAATTATTAATAACAGAGAAATTACTTAAATATATATGTAGCTTTTGAAGAAAAGGCATATTTTGATGTACATTTTTGCATTTAAGAAATTGGCATTGTTGCAAAAAGAAAATTTGTTAATTTTTTTTTTTTTTTTTTTTTGTAACATTACACGTGTAACATATCTTAGAATATGACTAATTATTATTTAAGAATTATATCCCAAAATAAAATTTTTGTATGTAATATACGAAATTATCTATTAAATATTACAATTTTTTTTTCAACAAAATTTACATTAATCATAAATCTACTTCTTCAACATAAAATCCATAGTTCATTACATTTTGCATAACATAACGAGCATTAATTATAAATTTCAATAAAATATCTAGATTTTTTTTTTTTTTTTTTTTTTTTTTTTTTTTGAGATATGACGATATAAATTAGCATTACTTACATGTCAATAGTTTGCTATAATTTGGGTTCTAATTGGCTTAGACATAAAATAAAGATAACATTGGAAACAAAAATGTACTTATTTTTTGAAACTGCAAAAAATAAATAACATAAAAATGCGAATTTTCATTAAAATTCATGTTTCCAACCTAATCGGATACCTTAAAAACGAATAATTTTGAAAATTCAAAATGGCATAAATTGACTTAAAAATTGTATTCAGAATAATACGTCAAACTTTACTTTAAACGTCCGCTTTATACTATACAATTAACAAACTAGATGCGTGTCATATATCTTTTTAAGGTAAAATTCTAATTAACGATTCAGTGTAAGCTCAGATGAAAACTCGCAAGCGAAGAAAAATGAAAAATGGTGAAACAGCAACCTGGTCATACTCGAAATCTATTTCTGGGGATTCGGCAAAGTAAAAGCTGCAGGTGGATTTTACCATTTCCATGTTTGCAAAAATAACACTCAAAAGCAAGGAGAAAAGATCAGCTGGACAATTCAGTTTCGGATGGCACACAAAGTACTTTTATTGAAAACAAACCAAAATGAATATCAGAGTGCCCACCCACGCAAATAATTGATATTCGGAAAAAAATACAAAGCTTATGCAACCAACCAGCTGATTTACTCAGGTTGATCATTGTTAATATAATTATGTGTTCTAATCCGATTTTGAGTTACGGTTCGGAACTTGTGTCTTTGTTTTTCATTCATCTTAGTTCCCAGAAACCCCTTCCATCTTGAAACTGAAAACTTTTAAAATTGTGGATTTGTCATCACCTTTTGCTTCATGCCCAACAAAGATTCTATTTGAATTTTCTAAAATACGCAATGTTGCAAACGTTCAGAGTCTTTCATATTATTCAGTAAAGCTACACTTCTTCAATGTTCAACATTCCTACCGTAGGTAAGTAATTGCGGACGGATTCTAAAACACTCCGCGCTTTTGCATTAGGTTGAGTTTAATTCGACAAAATAGGGGTGACGGAAAAGATGAAACATGTTTACATTTCTGAATAAAGGAAATTCCGGAAGCGCGCTGATCTTTCTACATCTCACCCCTTAGTGAAATAGAATCATCGAAATGTGGGAGTCTCAGGGTACTAAAACGAGCTAATGGGTCAGATTTTAGAATGTTGGTGTTCCACTGATTTAAAGAGAATATAAAAATGTTTTCATATAATTTCCAAAAATATCACATTAATATGGATTTTACGCCATCTCCAAATTAAGAATACATAATGAAATTTCTCATACATGAGCAGAAGAGAAGTTCTCTTTAAATTATGGCTTCGTCCTTCATGATGAAAACAAATAGTTCATTTTTAGCAACTATTGCTGTCAAATTAGATCAAGTACCAGGGCAACACGCTCAACATGGCAAAGTTGGAAACAAACAAAAAAACAGACAGAGAGAGACGCTTAAAACCACTAAGAATTTGTATGCCCTTCAAAAAGAGATTTTACCGAAATTTAGCTGAAGCAGCATTTATTTTAACCGCGTGGTTTTTCAAGTGATACTGCAGCTTAATATGAACGGTAAAGTTACAGAAATTAAACTCAATGAAGTGGGGGAAAATCAGGCTTCTCATGTTCTAATTCCTCCCAAGTTCATTGTTTTACCGTGCAAGTTTTAAAATTTAAAAGGGTAGAAAATAATTCAAGTTGGGAAAATAAATAATTGTACAACACTCTTTCATATTTTATATTAAAAAATATTTTTTTGCAAAATTTTCGAAAATATTTCTTATTATTGCAATGAAATATAAACCGCTGTAATTGCTTATAAATATCTAATCATGTGTCACTAAAAGTTTATAGATTACAATGTTCTTTCTTTAGTTATCTTCTATTATAAAACGTGCTAGTATAAAGAAGAAAATGCTTCGTACCACTTCACTGTTGGAATCACCTGTTCAATTCTTAACAGAAAAAAAAAAAGTTACCATATTAGATAATGTGTAATTAGATGTTAGATGACGTGGGTAGTTACGTTCGCGAGCAAATGTGACGTCATTTGAGTTGACTCCTATAAGGAAGTTCATATATGCAATAAACAAAACAGGTAAGAGATGTTAAAATATCGTTTGTACAATAGTTTTATATCCTAAGATATAAAAATATTGTGTATGAATATACATACAATTTGATACATATATCAGTTGTATATGGCTATATATATCAAATTGTATATATATATCCATATACAATCTGATACTTAAAAATATTACTTTAATATTATAAATTTACTTTTAAAATGAAAATAATGGGCAAACTATGAACAATGCGCAACAGATTTAATTGAAACTAAACACAACTAATATTTTCGGCAAAACAAATGGTCGTAAAAGGTGGCAAGTATTAAATAAAATGCTTTTTTCCCCCCTGACATTCTTCGACTTCCCATTGGACACTCGCTGTACCTTGCGGTCACAATGGAATGTTAGCAAATGATCAAACAGGAAACATTCCAACGAAATGAGGAGAAATTTAACGAGTATATCTTCCTGCCACGATTTTAGACCTCATTTCTGCTAGTTTCACAATGTTATTGTTGCCGAGTGAAATTTCAAATTCGAATTCGTAAGACATCGTGGACATCGAAAAATAGGAAACGGAATTAGTTTATTAGAAATGGTGGTTCACATCTAGTAGAGAATTTTTATTTCACATTTTTTAAAAGGGAAGGAAGGGCTAAATTATACAGATTTATATGCCCCAAATCATCAATCCGGCATAAAACATCCCGTCACGTTATTATCATACGAGAACATGAAGATGTTCTTGTTTGGGGTTTTCGAAGCCTCAAAATGCAGGGCAGAATATAAGCGAATTAGAACTTTTGTGACATCAACTTTTCGCTTTTAATGTTATCAGGAAATGCCAACAAAAAGTTACAACTTGACGCGAATGTTCGCCATGTACCCGATTCCCCTGTCTGGTCAGGAAAGAGCATGGTCGTAAGAAGTTATCGCCCGAAGAAGCAAAGAGAAGAAAATAGAAATGAACGCGAAACAGCGAGGAGAGGTAATATAAAGTTACAGAAAGCCCCCCCCCCCACCATTTTTCTAACTAGTAAAAAAGGTTTTGAATCTCGAATGGTTTTGGGATGGGGGGAAAAAACCATTGCTTTTCTAAAAGTTGACGGTTGCGCAATACAAGTCACATTATTATTCCAAACCAGTTTAAACCGGATTTTCCGAAATAAATAAATAGATAAATAAAATAATTTAAAAATCTGGCCTCAAGATAAAGTTTTGGAGCTGGAATGATTTTGAAATAGGGGGAGGAACTCTTGTTTTCTAAATATCTACGCATGCATAATTTGATAGTCACGTGATTGTTTAAAGTCGGTTTAAACTGGTTTCTCACACAAAAAAAATTCTGGCCTCAAGAAACAAATTTTAGAACTCGACTGATTTGAGATGGTCAAAAACCATTGCTTTTCCAAATGTTGGCGACTGCGAAAAATGAGACATGTGAAAACACGTTTTTCTGCCGGATTGATACCACGTGACTTTTTTAAAAAAAATGATATTCTCACATGATAACTTGAAATTTTCGAAGTAGATTTCATTTTATTATTATTATTTTCATCAAATACTACTTTATTTAAATGCGGGAACGGAACATCTTAATCACAAAAAATGAAACATTGTTGAAAAATTCAGAAGGCACTAAAAAAACCATCATTACAAAGCACGCAACGAATACCAACAAATGTAGATGTTTTCTACGCTGCGCACACGAGTCTGTGAATCAAAAAGGGCGTAGCAATTAGTGGTACTTCACCATACAAAGGCGTTCCTATCAACCAACACGACGGCCCACAACACTGCATGCCAGGTAACCTAGCAACAATTACAGAACATCACTGCTGAAAAATTAGTTTACCCAGTCCGAGCATGTGCCACTTAAAACTAATGATCAAAAGTTAAAAAACATCGACAATTCGTGTTATGAATTAATATAGTCAAAATTCCGATGTTAATGTGTTCATTAAAGATTAAGTACATTATTGGTTGTAACCTACATTTCAAATGAAATGGGAAGCTTTGAAACGATCATTTTGAGAAAATCCAATGAATAGAAACATAAAAATAATTAATTTGTCAATAAATAATTTTTAATATATATAATCAAAAATGAAGGTTTCAATACAATACTATAAAGCCATTCATTTTAATCTTCAGTTTGCGAGTTAACGATAAAATTTAATTTATTGTGCAATTAGAATTCATCAATGCTTTTTGAAAGAAAGCTTGTTTTATCTTGCTTAATTAATTGTAATTCAACAATCCGAATTCAAAATCGTTAAGTTGTTTTACTTAACCATGAAACATATGATAAATATCGATGCCATCCGAGACGTACAATTAACACATTTGCTTCCCATCTAAAAAATATGAATGACAAATATTAAAATAGCAACAACAAAAAAATGTAAAAGGAAATATATTTTGGACTTTACTTTAAAACATTAAAATAAGTTAAATTCTTTCTTTAGATGAAAACTATTGCCTATGTCGTTTTAAACAATTTCGATAAAAATATAACCATACTGATCCATACATTTATGAGCCAATGTTTATAACTAACAATATTTATGTACCACAAACATGCACCCAGTAGATTGCCCGAGAATAAAAACTAGAAGTACAGAAATGAAGTACCTTTATTAAACAACAGAATTCTAGTAAATAAAGTTTAATTCAAGGCCTCTTGATTGCCCATAGCATGTCCAAAAATGAAACAACTCTTACCAATCTCTCCCTTCTATAACTTCTTGAAAACTTCTAATGAGTTATTGATTAAATAAGAGTGTAATCAGATGATGTAAATTCTACACTTTAGTACGACACATCTGATACACATAACCTATCACATAAGCCAAAAGGGAAAATATCAAAGAGATTTAAATCTGGAGATCGCATGACATGACTACAAGAAATTTTCTTATACAATCCTCATCAGGGCACATCTAGAGCCATCTAACTTGTTTCTGGAAAATAATGTTGTGGAAGAAAATGTTAGAAAGCATGTTAGTAACACGTGAAGTCGAAATAAATGCCAGAGTACCTATTTCACTTTTTGTGTGTAATTTTGTAGAGTGTTCACAATTCCATCAGCGACTTATATTTTGAGGGCAGACAAAGCAGGGTTCAAAGGCAAACAAAAATTTAAAAGCAACTCGATTCATATGTTCCCATTTTATCAATTATTCTAAATTAGAATAATTAACTATATTTATAGCTGCATAATAAAAAGATATAAAATTACAAACAAATATGATTCAATTTAAATTCTCCTTTTATAAGAAAACGTTGAAATAACAAAGTTAAAATGCAAACAACATTGACAAGAAATTGCAAAAATAAAATGTACCCATAATCATTAAAAACACTAATATTCATCACATCTAAGCGCCATTTAACGGACGCAAAACAAACAAACAAAAAAGCCCTGAAAATAAACATGTTTGTTTATAGAAAATAATAAAATAAAAATACAAGGTTTATCTAGTTGATTTTTTATGCACTGCAATTCAGCTTTCAGATAACTTAAAATATCTCAGATCGCAGGCAGCCAACGATGCAAACTAACAAAAGCATTTTCAGCATTCTTCCCGAAATATAAAAAAAATCAAGCAAATACATTCGAAAAAGAATAGAATAATTTTCTTTCGCATCCTTGTCTCACCTTCAAGGTTTCTTTGACGCAGCAATACGCAACTCACTTGTCGAAGATAAATAACAATCAACGATACAATCTATCGATAACTTACAATATTTGTCATTGTTGGATGTACAAAGACCGACAGTCTACGATTTCAAGATTTTATTAAGAAAACGGATGCAATGAAAATTATTATAAAATAGACGAATAGGCATTGAAGATTTCATATGTGTATTTTCCACTTTTAATACAGTTCTATAGGGGTCAGGATTAGTTAATACCATATCAACCTGATATTTTGTTTCAAGTAAAAGTATCAGGTACACAAAACTGATACACACTGAGAGCATTATGTAACTTGGTATCAGTTTTTGAATTCGACTGATATTAATCGGTACAGCCTAGTTCGCCATTCAGTCTCGGCGAAGCAATTATATGATGTTTTATTTAACTATATTTATGTTTTATTCCCAAACGTAAATGCCCTTTACTCCATGTAATATTGAATATATCACTTAAGAATTCTCGCCTTCTACCAAGCCCCTTTTATTTTCTCTTCTCATCCACCCGCCAATCCTCGTCAAAACCAAAGCTACCGACGCATTATCAATGTCTCTTTTTCGATGAAGCAAAATTCAAATTTGGAATCATATTGATATCAATTACTAATATCGATGCAAGTGCCAGAACTTATACTCGTGTTCCTGAAAAGAATCGTTTGCCAGTTGTATCAGGTACAAAAATGTCATTTACAATCAAGTATCAGTATCCATCTGTACTTGATACAGCAAAACAGTATCCACTTAAGCCTAATATGGACTTCATTGGTCTCACAAAACAAATCAAGCTGCTTTCTTTACATGCTCTCTGTAGTATAGCATCACCAATGGCAGCAACGATATCGTACCGCTACTTTCTCTGTCAAATTTCTTCTGGACGATGGGAGACATTTTTCATAATAATTCAATATTTTCACAGAATATACACATCAAATTTTGTTTCAATAAACCACAACAGATGCTGTACCTTTTACCAGGGAAGAAGCCATTTTTTAGGGATTTATTCGAAAACCATTTTTTTCATCAATATGACACATTAAATAATTTTTTAAAAAATACATCATAAACTTTGATACATGACACGAATTTGAATAGGATATCTCGTTAGTTGAAATTTAGTTATTTTATGGAACAGCAAAGAGATATTGAGGGCATCCTATATTTTGACTATTTTTAAAGAGAATATTTTTAAGAAACAGGGCAAAAACAACTTCAGGAAATAACTGTTTTTAAAAACAAAGGAATAATTTAACCAAAATTTCAAAGCGCATTTAAATCTAAATAACTGTAATGCATGGACATTTAAATACAGACATTTCACGGTAAATTTACCACATAGATGTGCATGATCAAGGATTTTTAAATAAAGATAAAAAGCAAGATAACAGTTAAGTCGAAGACGCTTCAATCGAATTGAATTGACTGTATTACTTCTCCAAATTACGTGTCATGAGAAAACATGCGACTACTCAATACACAAAGAAACAGTCATGGACTGACTGCTAGGCAAAACTATTCAAGACCGAACTTTAATGAAATGTATGGTTTTTCTTTTTGTTAACAGATTTGTTTGAATTACACAGACTGCATGCGTGTCAATGACTGAACTTTACGCAGTTGTTTATACAGCATTTCATAAAAATAAACAGTGGAATGATTTTCTCTTCAACTCTTTCAAATTCTAACATAAAGTAGAATGTTTTGAGGCGAAGAAAATTGAGTATGGGATGGATTCTGTCCTTTTAACAGATTCAATCCAAAACGTGATGCAGATCTACAATGTTGTTACCAAAACCACATAACAAATTTCTTCTGCCTAAGCCGTTGCATTTTCAAGCCATCACATTCACATATTCGTTATTAAAGATTACTAAATGTCGAGAACTTCAAAAAAATGTCATGGTATTTATAAGAACAAGACTAAAATTTTCTTTTGCACAAAAAGAACAAAACCAGAATAAGAATAATAATTAAAAGAATAAACAGTAGCAGTTTACTGTAGATGGGAAAAATATTAAGTTCCAGCCGGCCAGTTGGCAAAGTAGATAGTGAGAGCCGCTGGAGTTTAGCTTGTATAGTAGATAGTGGCACGTCGTTAGACTCTTAAATACACAGGTTGGCACTCCTGATCATTCAGGGATGACTGTCTGTGTATTTACGAATAACAGGTTCCAATAATCAGGTTTGTCAAAAATTTGACATCTACAATTCCAATAATAAACCTATATGCTTAATTTCATTCACCTTTTTAAGATGGGTTTTTGAATTACCATGCTGACATCGACATGGATGGGCGAACAAACGAGTTTTTGCATAAATGCATTTCATCCAAAATTAGATCAAACTATGCAGATTTGGCGAGCAAGACCATATATCAAATGGTACGCCTTTAGCTCGTTGCATTTTTAGGATAGATAGTTTTTAGCGCAATAGACGTAATTTCAAGAATCCAGGTAGTACTGAAATGAGGAGATGAATCAAAATTTCGATGCCAAACGTTTTGGCGACAGCAATATTTATATTATGTATACGAAAAAGTAAACATTTCTTAAAAACCAATTTAACCAGGACATTGATTCTCCAAATATATTAAGAGGTGAAATTAAAAAATTCGTCAAAATGGCTAAATTGGAAACAAAGATTTTGGCTGGTTGTTTACTTTGACATAAAAGAACTTCAGAAATAATAGAATGCAAAAAATTTCGACTCAATCCTTGCACAAAGCATGCATTAAGAAATACAATTAATTCATGCCGCCTTGTGATACAGCTCAAGCGTTTTTAGTTAGATTCGTGCAAAAAGATGAAAGTCGTGACATCACAAACCTGTATAAGAACATCATGTCATTAGATGTCATTCACGGTGATTTGTCCATGCAACTGTGACATATGAGCCGCTCTCATCAAACTCAAAATAGAAAAAAATAATATGACCAACAGAAAAAAAAATAATCAAACAAGATAAATGAACTAGAACAAAGTGAGAAAAAAAAATTCATGTTTCTAAACAAAAATCGATGAATTTATTTAAAAAAGTAATTTCATGGAATTTTCCGATCTAACTGAAAGATTTGATATATTGGAGAAGTATAGTAAATCCTATAAAGAGAGAGCTCATACTGACGGCTCCCGTTATTCGGTCACTAATTTTGCTGCTCAATGAAGTGAAAAAATAAGATAAATATCAAACCTGGAATATAAATAAACTAAAGAATGAAATATACTGTGACGAAAGACATATGAAAGCATAATACAAAGTAACATTTTCTGCAATCTGAAATCGAGTCATTTACACTAAAAGAGTATTTGACAAATGAAAGAACAATTAGTTAAAAAATTTATCTATATTTCAGAAGATACATGCACAAACTACGTGTAACCCTAAATACAAAAGAAACGAAAGTACATTTCGCGAACTGAAAATAATCAGCACTCTGCTTCATAAGTACACAGAAAATACATTATTAAGAGTAAACTTGGGCACTTATATGACAAAAACCAATTGGAGAAAGCTTTTTCCCGGCATCCCAAGGGTTTTTTAAACTCATTCTGAAGGTTTAATCTAGCGATGCGTTTGCCAAGCCAACCAAAGATACCGAGTTAACTTGTCCGCCCGCGACCGATAACGATGGGTATGACCTCCGATTACGCATCGATTGGTAACTGCCCACCCATCAATAACTGGGAACTCAAAATCCGGAATAGGGGTTATTAAATATAAAAAAAATATATTAGAAATACGAGGATATAAATTCAGTCTTTTACATTTATTGCGCTCAGCATTTCTATATTCATGAACAATAAAAATAGAAAAGAAAAAAGAAAAAAAATAGAAAAAAATTCCCCCCCCTTTTTTTTATTGTGTTATTCAAGGATTCTTAAATTTTCAACCAAGTCTCCTTAAGGGAACAAGAAATTACAATGGGGGGGGTCGATTTTAGGTTCAAAGATATCATTTGCCACGCTGCGAAAAAAAAAAAAACAAATTATGGGGGGAAATGCAAAAAAAAAACCGAAGTAATATAAAATAAAGCATCATAACACATTCCGTTGATATAGAATTAGAGTATTACTATAATAATAAATGAACACATAAAAACAATTAAGTATTTTACTTTTATTCAAAAATCTAGAAATTATAAATTGGGTTTTGCATAGATTATATCCCATTTTGAAAAATACGTGAATTATTTTGGATAGCTATGATCGAATGACAAGTTCGGCCCCCGTTTTCACCAAACTTATCCTTCAATAAACCAACGGGAATTCTCAAAGTATTAATGTACACCAAACCCATATGTACGCCCAATCTTCCACTGAATCTGGTCTCAAACCCACGATCCTTCAGCCCTGAAGCCAAAAGTTAAAGAAGCCAAGATGTTTTCCAAGAATTTTATAGAAGGAATACTACTACAACTGAATTTTTAGGTTTCAACTGCTAAAAAGGTCCCGAGTCGAAGGTTTAATTCGTCTTTTACTATATAAAGAAGAAGGGGGGGGGGAAAATGCTACCTGAAAAAATGAAATTTGATTTGACTTGTTTTGTTAATTTAACGTTAAGGTGGAACAGCACTTTAAGTACTAAGACTACTGTTTAAGTACTGTTTTAATGTTATGTTGTTGTACTAAGAGTACTGTTTTAAGTACTGTTTATTATCTTATCACATCATTTACGAAGATTGCACTTGAATCTGCACATACAATCCAAACTTTTTCTACCATACTAGTATGTGAGCGATGGAGCCTAGGTTCAAAAAGTCTTCAAGTTCAAAAGTTCAAGGAGTCTTTAACCTGCACCAAATAAGGGCGATACTTTTTTTTGTGTGTGTCAAAATTTATATTTAAATCTCTAAGCTCACAAAATCAGAGCTTTTACCCTGTTATCAGATCGTTGCGATCTATCACAGAGTATGAAAAATTAAATATTTTCGAAATCAGTCAAAATGAAATTTAAAATAATCAATCGAGTAATCTACATGTCAAAAAAAATATGAAAGCAGACAATTAAATAAAGATATCTTTGCATATTCCCGCCATTTAAAACAAATGCGGGGATACTATTTTCTGAACGCAATAAAAAAAAAAGCAAAGCATAAAAACAAAATATAATAAAAAATCAAACATCTCTTCTTCCAACTTCCTTATTCCTCGATGTCTCGTTCCATATCTTAAGGAAAAATTTTAAAAAAAAATTCTGCTAATATGCCCAAGCTGGCTTGACATAAAACATAAAATTCGTCTCCTTGAACTTGGATGTGTCATTGCGACAAAATGTTGAATGAACCGTCCGCAAAGCATAACGGAAATTATATCTTCAATCTTATTACATAAGTGTCTAGTGGCAATCTTTCGCCGTCTTAATCTCGGCTAATAATGAAAAAAGAAATATAGAAAATATGTTCCAATATCACATTTGTGACATCATAGGCTATGCTATTTGATCTATAGTTACCAAACTTGGCATATATATACTTTGTAGGATAAGAATGTGCACCTCTGAGCTATTTTTTAAAAACTATAATTAGAATTACAATTAAAAATTAAATAAAATGTAGTTATTCTTTCACTTTCGAAAACAGAGAACAAAAATGATTTTTACGTAATCATAAAATTCAAAAACTTATTCTTCAATGATACCAATGTTTCTACTGTATAAATGTTTTTTTTATTTTTTTATGTTTAATTCATTAAAAATATATATATTTTTAGCATATCTTCTAACAAGAATCGAATAAGAACAAGAATAATCGTAATAATCGAATCATACAAGAATACAAGAATCGTGCTTCCGAAAAGAATTACAAATACATTTTAAAGGGTGGAAATGGGCTCCAAACAATTTTTAAAAATTTTATTTGAATTTTTAAGTAAAAGTTAAGCGATACTTTGGTATTTTTGAACAATAATTTCCGAAAATAATATTGCAGTTGATTTTTACTGATAAATACTGAAATCTGATTTTGTTTTTCGCCATTTTAAAAATTAAAACACTGACTTTTATTGATATATATATATATCATTGCATAATTTTCAACAACAATTCACAGCTGCAATGAAATCTAAACCTTTTCACCGTTTCCTCAATCTTGTGATTTCTGATACGGTTGAAAATTAGGAAAGAAAGAGTTTACTATTTGCGCATATGGCATGTGAAATAAGAAAGAAAAATTCCAGTGCTGCTAAAAACAACCAATTAAAAGATATATGATGTCAATAGATTCCACTGCGCTAAGAAGATTCTTGAACATAATAAATAGAGCATTTGTAAAACAAATAATACGACTTTAATAAACACAATTCGATGCTTATAAATAGTTATTTAAAAAAAACCATGATCATCGAGTTACACATAACAGATTCAACAGGAATTAAAACACAAACTATATTCCAGGCGAACCAACCTGCCAAAGGTGGTATATCAGTAATATTCAAAAGCTGGATTCAAAATTGTTTACTTATTATTTAAAATTTCTTTTATTAATATTTTTTCATAGCAAGAGAATTGAACAAAGAAACAATTGGAAATCGCACTGTACTGGGCATTGCAATTGCATAAACAATCTCATTATATCCAAGATTTTAGTGATTCCAGATATGTTATTGAAGACATGAATTCAGATGAGAACCGATTAATGTGCCACATTATAGATTTTTTTTTTTTCTTTTTTGAAAAAAGTTCAAAAATAGTTGTATTTTTGAATTTTCGCGTAAAAGATTGAAAAACCATCCATGAAGCCAAAATATGCCAGTTATGTGGAGAAATTTTTTTAAACAAATTGGAAAAAAAAAAAAAAAAATGTTTTTATTGAGGAGGGACGCTAAAAAGAAGTATAAAGCAAAAATCTGCTAGCTTACAGGTTTATCTTGACATGATTTGCTTAAAATTTTGCAGACAGCTTAAGCAAAATATTATCCAATTCCGGAGCTAAAAGAAAAAAGCTGTATTTCCATCCATTCTTTAAATATTGAAGTTCGACTGATAAATAACTTGAAATTTTCGATATTCTTTAAAACATTGTGGAGCACTCAAACAACTGAAAATTGTTCTAAATTTGCAGCTAAATTTATTTATTCTTAGTTCAGGAACTGTAGAACATAGAGAAACTATCATACCAAATTTGATAAAAAAATATGCATTAGATTTGCATTTATGAGGTTTTTCAAAAGAAAATTCTAGCAAAGACTAGAATTTGGGGAAATAGTATCTAATGATGTAAAATAACATTTAAACGTAAGTAAGTGCAAATATAAAAATCAGAATCACTTCCCACAGTAGAAACAAAATTTTAACGGTATTATACAGAAGCCTGTTCAAGCAATAAGAATATAAAATAAAAAATTCTTAATTTCGCAACAAAAAAAAAATCGCCTTTTCAACGTAGTCATCGATTTTAAAATTAAAAAAATATTTTATTATGCAAAATACGTTTTTATACAATTATTAACTGCATCGAAACTATTACAATGAATAATATAAAATACTATAATAAATGCCAAATACAATTCATTAATAATTAAACATTCTAAAGTGAATCACATTTTGTAAGCCAGGCGGAAGAATAAGCATTTTCGATGTTAAAACAATTAATTCGTATGTTGATGAATGAAACCAAAAGCAGATAAAAAATATAGCTTAGATAAGAAGAAATATCAAAATATCGAGCTTCAATTAAATGCTCAAAAATCGCGATACAACAAATGCCACTTTCATATCAATTCAATTAGTAGAGAACAAAAGACAAGCGCAGAGAAAAACAACTTCAATCCTCATTAGCATTAATTTTTTCCCCCTTTCCTCAACCTCGTTTCTTCCAATTCGTTTGATACACAGGAAAATTCCGCTTACATGACTCATGCAGCGCGTTTGGTAACAACTGATCGATTACTTTCTCCGGATAAGCGCACCCATTTGAGGTGTTTTTTGTTCAGACACAACAGTTTTATGAAAATTTTCGGTGCAATCCTAGCAATCAAGGCCACGATCAGAAAGTGCAATACATCGATCCAACATGCACACTACCCTGTCCTACAAAAACGGATTCTTGAGCCAAGGACATTTAAAGCAAAGAAGCGATACAAACATCCAATCCATTTTCGTCACATGACACGGCCAACTTGTAAACGGAAAAATTAGAAGTAATTTCTACATTTGTTTACTTACACACGAGTCAAAAACGTCTAAGAGCTCACTAGAAGCGATCTAAAAATCCGATTTATTCGAAAATTCGAATGAAAGCAAGACTTGAATGAAAATTTAAAAAAAAAAATCAAAACTTAAGTCCCAAACATCGTAACATAATTATGTTTAGAGTTTGATACTTCCATTTTTATATTATTTTTAAAATTTGCTCTTAATTACATACCAACGACAAAACAAATACAAATGTATTAAATACAGTCGCAACCGCATGAGGATAAATTCCAGAAAATAAAACAACGAAAAGTTGTTGCAGCATATAATTAAATTATTTTTTTTTTAATTTAATAAAGTTAAAAGGGACAAATATACCGAAAGTAGCTGGTATCGATGAAAAACTTCGATGGATGAATGGATGAATTTCTTTGACTTCGAATCGATTCATTTCTTTAATCCTGAAGCGGTGTAAAAATGGTTTTCTCATAATAATATGCTTTGAAATTATTAAGGAAAAACGTTAACTTTTAGACATAACTAATATATAATAATAACATTAGACATAATTTATCTTTAAAACATCGTAGATTTAAAGATATGTCTGCATTGTAAAATGTTTTTTAAACACTTTTTATTTTATTTTTTTTACCATGCGGGCACAATTATGATAATTACCAACCTATAAACATTAAATCGAAGTTTGAAGTGCGTTTGCATACTTATACAATGAGTTAACCACAACGGAAAATCGAAAGTCGTTAATTTGGAAAGTCGTTAATCGAAAGTCGTTGGAGCTATTAAAAAAAAAAATCCAAAAATTCAAATTTAAAAAAAAATCTAATAACGTGCACAGAAAAGAAAAAAATTAAAAATAATAGTAAAAATTCTAATGATTATATTTTTTAAATAATACATTTAATAAACAGTAAATTCGTATCTAACACGTTATAAAGTTTTTCACGACGAGATTGTGTTATTGCTGTTTGATTTAACAGAATAAAGCAGTGACACAGTAGTCAGTTTAAAGTCCTAATACAATTCTTTTACGATAACTAAGTCTATATAATGTATATGTCTGGTTATGATTTATAATTTTTTAAAAATTAGAATTATAGTGATTTTATTATAATGTTAATATAAAGCTTATAAAAAAAATTTTAATGAGTTCGCCAAAAATTCCGAAATCAACAAGT